>NC_090450.1:175700594-176317659 GCF_031143425.1 Pleurodeles waltl | reverse complement strand
TGATTTGTTGCACCAGTACCTGGTAGACTCTGATCTGACCTCTCCCCAAGAATTGGGAAAGAAGGCAGACAAATGGGTCAGAACAAGGGTGAACAGAAAAGTTCATACAGGGGGTGACAAAGATGGCAATAAGAAGAAAGATGGTGAAAAATCTCAAGATAAGCATGGGGATAAGGGTAAAACCAAAGATCCCACTTCAAATCTTAAACACTCTTCAGAGGGTGGGGATAAAACAAATTCTTCCTCTTCTTCCCAACCTGCACACATTAAAAAGCCTTGGTGCTTTGTGTGTAAAAACAGAGGCCATAGGCCAGGGGATAAGTCCTGTCCAGGTAACCCCCCTGAGCCTACCACCACTAATACATCAAGCTCTAGTGCCCCTAGCAGTAGTGGTACTAGTGGTGGGACTGCTGGCAACAGTCAAGCAAAGGGTGTAGTTGGGTTCACTTATGGGTCCATAGTGGAAACTGATGTAATCAGTCCCAAGACAGTTTCTGTCACACCTAGTGGCATTGGCCTTGCCACACTGGCTGCTTGTCCCCTTACAATGGATAAGTACAGGCAGACAGTTTCAATAAATGGTGTTGAGGCCTTGGCCTACAGGGACACAGGTGCCAGTTTCACTTTGGTGACTGAAAACCTAGTGCCTCCTGAACAACACATCATTGGACAACAGTATAAGATTATTGATGTCCATAACTCCACTAAGTTTCTTCCCTTAGCTATAATTCAGTTTAGTTGGGGTGGAGTTACTGGCCCTAAGCAGGTGGTGGTATCACCTAGCTTACCTGTAGACTGTCTCTTAGGTAATGACCTAGAGGCCTCAGGTTGGGCTGATGTAGAGTTTTATACCCATGCAGCCATGCTGGGCATCCCTGAGGAATTGTCCCCTCTCATTTCAAGTGAAATGAAAAAGCAAAGGAGAGAAGGCCTGAAAACTCAGGATCCCTCTCCATCAACAGGTAAAAAGGGTATCACAGTATCCCCTAACCACCCTACCATTCAGGATACTATTCCTGTGGTGGGAGAAATCTCTCCTGGGGTGGCACCTGTTCCAAGGGAATCATCAGTTGGCAAACCTGTACTCCCTGAGGTGGAAGTGCCTCTCTGTGGGATAACTAACATTGGTGAGAAAAACAGCACCATTTTAGTTAACATGGAGCATCCCTCCAACCCTCCCAGAGAAACTTTAGTGCAGAAACTCTGCACTGCCTCACAACACTTAGGACAGCATCCCTTCCCTAGTGTGGAGCTGATAGGACAGCATCCCTGCCCTGCTCCAACCCAAGAGAAACAGCATCCCTGTTCTCTCTTCCAGCCACATGGACAAAGTTTTTGCCCAGCTATGGCTTTTCTGAGACAGCATCCCTGTCTGGCATTTCCATCACTACAAATAGGTTCAGTGGACAATTCCCACTGCTCTAAACTAAAACTTACTGATAGAAACTCTGAAAATACATCTTCACATTGTTGCTTAGCTAAAAAACTTTAAACAGGGTGGTTTACATCCCCACAGGGAAGTAACCATATAGTGGATGATAAAGGGAGTAACCAGTCTATTGCAGAGCTACTCTCTACTTATCACCACTTAGACAATAAAGTCTCAACTGGCCAAGGTTAGCCTTATTGTCCTTCGTTTGGGGGGGGGGTTGTGTGAGAAGGTAGCCTCTTTCTAGCCTTGTTACCCCCACTTTTGGCCTGTTTGTGAGTGTATGTCAGGGTGTTTGTCACTGTTTTCACTGTCTCACTGGGATCCTGATAGCCAGGCCCCAGTGCTCATAGTGAAAACACTATGTTTTCAGTATGGTTGTTATGTGTCACTGGGATCCTGCTGGTCAGGACCCCAGTGCTCATAGGTTTGTGGCCTATATGTATGTGTCACTGGGACCCTGTCACACAGGGCCCCAGTGCTCATAGGTGTGCATGTATATGTTCCCTGTGTGGTGCCTAACTGTCTCACTGAGGCTCTGCTAACCAGAACCTCAGTGGTTATGCTCTCTCATTACTTTCAAATTGTCACTAACAGGCTAGTGACCAATTTTACCAATTTACATTGGCTTACTGGAACACCCTTATAATTCCCTAGTATATGGTACTGAGGTACCCAGGGTATTGGGGTTCCAGGAGATCCCTATGGGCTGCAGCATTTCTTTTGCCACCCATAGGGAGCTCTGACAATTCTTACACAGGCCTGCCACTGCAGCCTGAGTGAAATAACGTCCACGTTATTTCACAGCCATTTTACACTGCACTTAAGTAACTTATAAGTCACCTATATGTCTAACCTTTACCTGGTAAAGGTTAGGTGCAAAGTTACTTAGTGTGAGGGCACCCTGGCACTAGCCAAGGTGCCCCCACATTGTTCAGAGCCAATTCCCTGAACTTTGTGAGTGCGGGGACACCATTACACGCGTGCACTACATATAGGTCACTACCTATATGTAGCTTCACAATGGTAACTCCGAATATGGCCATGTAACATGTCTATGATCATGGAATTGCCCCCTCTATGCCATCCTGGCATAGTTGGCACAATCCCATGATCCCAGTGGTCTGTAGCACAGACCCTGGTACTGCCAAACTGCCCTTCCTGGGGTTTCACTGCAGCTGCTGCTGCTGCCAACCCCTCAGGCAGGCAGCTGCCCTCCTGGGGTCCAGCCAGGCCTGGCCCAGGATGGCAGAACAAAGAACTTCCTCTGAGAGAGGGTGTGACACCCTCTCCCTTTGGAAAATGGTGTGAAGGCAGGGGAGGAATAGCCTCCCCCAGCCTCTGGAAATGCTTTGTTGGGCACAGAGGTGCCCAATTCTGCATAAGCCAGTCTACACCGGTTCAGGGACCCCTTAGCCCCTGCTCTGGCGCGAAACTGGACAAAGGAAAGGGGAGTGACCACTCCCCTGACCTGCACCTCCCCTGGGAGGTGTCCAGAGCTCCTCCAGTGTGCTCCAGACCTCTGCCATCTTGGAAACAGAGGTGCTGCTGGCACACTGGACTGCTCTGAGTGGCCAGTGCCACCAGGTGACGTCAGAGACTCCTGCTGATAGGCTCCTTCAGGTGTTAGTAGCCTATCCTCTCTCCTAAGTAGCCAAACCCTCTTTTCTGGCTATTTAGGGTCTCTGTCTCTGGGGAAACTTTAGATAACGAATGCAAGAGCTCATCCGGGTTCCTCTGCATCTCCCTCTTCACCTTCTGATAAGGAATCGACTGCTGACCGCGCTGGAAGCCTGCAAACCTGCAACATAGTAGCAAAGACGACTACTGCAACTCTGTAACGCTGATCCTGCCGCCTTCTCGACTGTTTTCCTGCTTGTGCATGCTGTGGGGGTAGCCTGCCTCCTCTCTGCACCAGAAGCTCCGAAGAAATCTCCCGTGGGTCGACGGAATCTTCCCCCTGCAACCGCAGGCACCAAAAAGCTGCATTACCGGTCCCTTGGGTCTCCTCTCAGCACGACGAGCGAGGTCCCTCGAATCCAGCGACACTGTCCAAGTGACCCCCACAGTCCAGTGACTCTTCAGCCCAAGTTTGGTGGAGGTAAGTCCTTGCCTCACCTCGCTGGGCTGCATTGCTGGGAACCGCGACTTTGCAGCTACTCCGGCCCCTATGCACTTCCGGCAGAAATCCTTTGTGCACAGCCAAGCCTGGGTCCACGGCACTCTAACCTGCATTGCACGACTTTCTAAGTTGGTCTCCGGCGACGTGGGACTCCTTTGTGCAACTTCGGCGAGCACCGTTTCACGCATCCTTGTAGTGCCTGTTTCTGGCACTTCTCCGGGTGCTACCTGCTTCAGTGAGGGCTCTTTGTCTTGCTCGACGTCCCCTCTCTCTTCAGGTCCAAGTTGCGACCTACTGGTCCCTCCTGGGCCCCAGCTGCGTCCTAAAACGCCAAACGCACGATTTGCAGCTAGCAAGGCTTGTTCGCGTTCTTTCGGCGGGAGAATACTTCTGCACGACTCTACAAGGCAAGGAGGATCCGTCCACCAAAGGGGAAGGCTCTAGCCCTTTTCGTTCCTGCAGAAACCTCAGCTTCTTCTGTCCAGTCGAAGCTTCTTTGCACCCGCAGCTGGCATTTCCTGGGCATCTGCCCATCTCCGACTTGCTTGTGACTTTTGGACTTGGTCCCCTTGTTCCACAGGTACCCTAGATTGGAAATCCACAGTTGTTGCATTGCTGGTTTGTGTCTTTCCTGCATTATTCCTCTAACACGACTTCTTTGTCCTTAGGGGAACTTTAGTGCACTTTGCACTCACTTTTCAGGGTCTTGGGGAGGGTTATTTTTCTAACTCTCACTATTTTCTAATAGTCCCAGCGACCCTCTACAAGGTCACATAGGTTTGGGGTCCATTCGTGGTTCGCATTCCACTTTTGGAGTATAAGGTTTGTGTTGCCCCTATCCCTATGTTTCCCCATTGCATCCTATTGTAAGTATACATTGTTTGCACTGTTTTCTAAGACTATACTGCATGTTTTTGCTATTGTGTATATATATCTTGTGTATATTTCCTATCCTCTCACTGAGGGTACACTCTAAGATACTTTGGCATATTGTCATAAAAATAAAGTACCTTTATTTTTAGTATAACTGTGTATTGTGTTTTCTTATGATATTGTGCATATGACACTAAGTGGTACTGTAGTAGCTTCACACGTCTCCTAGTTCAGCCTAAGCTGCTCTGCTAAGCTACCATTATCTATCAGCCTAAGCTGCTAGACACCCTATACACTAATAAGGGATAACTGGGCCTGATACAAGGTGCAAGTACCCCTTGGTACTCACTACAAGCCAGTCCAGCCTCCTACATTGGTTGTGCAGTGGTGGGATAAGTGCTTGAGACTGCTTACCACTCTTGTCATTGTACTTTTCATAAGAGAAAAATATACAAAACAAGGTCAGTGTATATACACATAGCCAAAAAGTTTTGCATTTCCTCTTTTCACTCTTTTCTAAGTGCTGAAAAGTACTTCTAAACTTTCAAAAAGTTCTTAAAAGTTTAAAAAGTTTTTTTCTGTCTTTCCAAAAAGTTCTGAAAACTTTTTTCTCTTTTTCTATCACTTTAACTCTCTCTAAAAAATGTCTGGCACAGGCCAAAGTGTTGATCTGTCCAAACTTGCATATGACAACCTTAGCTGGAAAAGAGCAAGGAGTCTCTGTATAGAGAGAGGTTTGAGTGTAGGGAAGAATCCTTCCTTGGAACTGTTACTTAACATGCTTAGAGAACAGGATAAGGCCATAGGTGCCCCATCTGTTGAAAAAGTACCTAATAGTTCTCAATCTGATTCAGGGACTCCCCCAGGAAAAGATTCAGGAAAGAAACTTCCTAGCCTGCCCATTACTAGACAATCTAGCATAGATGGTAATGATGATGAGCCACACCAAATAAATAGTGTTGTCTCACATCATAGCAAAAGCATTTATTCTCACCATACTGGTAGTAATGTTTCTGTAAACCAAGCTGTTAGGGTGGCTTCTGTAAGGGACAGGTCTCCTTCTGTTCATTCCCATCATAGCTCTGTTTCTAGAAATGTCCCTCCCACCAACCCTGATGACAGAATGTTAGAGAGGGAACTCAATAAGTTGAGGGTGGAACAAACCAAACTGAAGCTTAAAAAGCAACAGCTGGATTTGGATAGACAGTCTTTTGAATTAGAGAAGGAAAGACAGAAGTTGGGTTTAGATACCCATGGTGGCAGCAGCAGTATTCCCCATAGTCATCCTGCAAAAGAGCATGATTCCAGGAATCTGCACAAGATAGTTCCCCCTTATAAGGAGGGGGATGACATTAACAAGTGGTTTGCTGCACTTGAGAGGGCCTGTGTTGTACAGGATGTCCCTCAAAGGCAGTGGGCTGCTATCCTATGGCTATCATTTAGTGGAAAAGGTAGGGATAGGCTCCTTACTGTGAAAGAAAATGATGCCAATAATTTTACAGTTCTTAAGAATGCACTCCTGGATGGTTATGGCTTAACCACTGAACAGTACAGGATAAAGTTCAGAGAGACCAAAAAGGAGTCTTCACAAGACTGGGTTGATTTCATTGACCATTCAGTGAAGGCCTTGGAGGGGTGGTTACATGGCAGTAAAGTTACTGATTATGAAAGCCTGTATAACACAATCCTGAGAGAGCATATACTTAATAATTGTGTGTCTGATTTGTTGCACCAGTACCTGGTAGATTCTGATCTGACCTCTCCCCAAGAATTGGGAAAGAAGGCAGACAAATGGGTCAGAACAAGGGTGAACAGAAAAGTTCATACAGGGGGTGACAAAGATGGCAATAAGAAGAAAGATGGTGAAAAATCTCAAGATAAGCATGGGGATAAGGGTAAAACCAAAGATCCCACTTCAAATCTTAAACACTCTTCAGAGGGTGGGGATAAAACAAATTCTTCCTCTTCTTCCCAACCTGCACACATTAAAAAGCCTTGGTGCTTTGTGTGTAAAAACAGAGGCCATAGGCCAGGGGATAAGTCCTGTCCAGGTAAACCCCCTGAGCCTACCACCACTAATACATCAAGCTCTAGTGCCCCTAGCAGTAGTGGTACTAGTGGTGGGACTGCTGGCAACAGTCAAGCAAAGGGTGTAGTTGGGTTCACTTATGGGTCCATAGTGGAAACTGATGTAATCAGTCCCAAGACAGTTTCTGTCACACCTAGTGGCATTGGCCTTGCCACACTGGCTGCTTGTCCCCTTACAATGGATAAGTACAGGCAGACAGTTTCAATAAATGGTGTTGAGGCCTTGGCCTACAGGGACACAGGTGCTAGTTTCACTTTGGTGACTGAAAACCTAGTGCCTCCTGAACAACACATCATTGGACAACAGTATAAGATTATTGATGTCCATAACTCCACTAAGTTTCTTCCCTTAGCTATAATTCAGTTTAGTTGGGGTCTAGTTACTGGCCCTAAGCAGGTGGTGGTATCACCTAGCTTACCTGTAGACTGTCTCTTAGGTAATGACCTAGAGGCCTCAGGTTGGGCTGATGTAGAGTTTTATGCCCATGCAGCCATGCTGGGCATCCCTGAGGAATTGTTCCCTCTCATTTCAAGTGAAATGAAAAAGCAAAGGAGAGAAGGCCTGAAAACTCAGGATCCCTCTCCATCAACAGGTAAAAAGGGTATCACAGTATCCCCTAACCACCCTACCATTCAGGATACTATTCCTGTGGTGGGAGAAACCTCTCCTGGGGTGGCACCTGTTCCAAGGGAATCATCAGTTGGCAAAACTGTACTCCCTGAGGTGGAAGTGCCTCTCTGTGGGATAGCTAACATTGGTGAGAAAAACAGCACCATTTTAGTTAACATGGAGCATCCCTCCAACCCTCCCAGAGAAACTTTAGTGCAGAAACTCTGCACTGCCTCACAACACTTAGGACAGCATCCCTGCCCTAGTGTGGAGCTGATAGGACAGCATCCCTGCCCTGCTCCAACCCAAGAGAAACAGCATCCCTGTTCTCTCTTCCAGCCAGATGGACAAAGTTTTTGCCCAGCTATGGCTTTTCTGAGACAGCATCCCTGTCTGGCATTTCCATCACTACAAATAGGTTCAGTGGACAATTCCCACTGCTCTAAACTAAAACTTACTGATAGAAACTCTGAAAATACATCTTCACATTGTTGCTTAGCTAAAAAACTTCAAACAGGGTGGTTTACATCCCCACAGGGAAGTAACCATATAGTGGATGATAAAGGGAGTAACCAGTCTATTGCAGAGCTACTCTCTACTTATCACCACTTAGACAATAAAGTCTCAACTGGCCAAGGTTAGCCTTATTGTCCTTCGTTTGGGGGGGGGTTGTGTGAGAAGGTAGCCTCTTTCTAGCCTTGTTACCCCCACTTTTGGCCTGTTTGTGAGTGTATGTCAGGGTGTTTGTCACTGTTTTCACTGTCTCACTGGGATCCTGATAGCCAGGCCCCAGTGCTCATAGTGAAAACACTATGTTTTCAGTATGGTTGTTATGTGTCACTGGGATCCTGCTGGTCAGGACCCCAGTGCTCATAGGTTTGTGGCCTATATGTATGTGTCACTGGGACCCTGTCACACAGGGCCCCAGTGCTCATAGGTGTGCATGTATATGTTCCCTGTGTGGTGCCTAACTGTCTCACTGAGGCTCTGCTAACCAGAACCTCAGTGGTTATGCTCTCTCATTACTTTCAAATTGTCACTAACAGGCTAGTGACCAATTTTACCAATTTACATTGGCTTACTGGAACACCCTTATAATTCCCTAGTATATGGTACTGAGGTACCCAGGGTATTGGGGTTCCAGGAGATCCCTATGGGCTGCAGCATTTCTTTTGCCACCCATAGGGAGCTCTGACAATTCTTACACAGGCCTGCCACTGCAGCCTGAGTGAAATAACGTCCACGTTATTTCACAGCCATTTTACACTGCACTTAAGTAACTTATAAGTCACCTATATGTCTAACCTTTACCTGGTAAAGGTTAGGTGCAAAGTTAC
Organism: Pleurodeles waltl; assembly: GCF_031143425.1. Classification (NCBI taxonomy): domain Eukaryota; kingdom Metazoa; phylum Chordata; class Amphibia; order Caudata; family Salamandridae; genus Pleurodeles; species Pleurodeles waltl. Next base: position 176,309,200 of record NC_090450.1, on the reverse strand, counting down.
TTAGTGTGAGGGCACCCTGGCACTAGCCAAGGTGCCCCCACATTGTTCAGAGCCAATTCCCTGAACTTTGTGAGTGCGGGGACACCATTACACGCGTGCACTACATATAGGTCACTACCTATATGTAGCTTCACAATGGTAACTCCGAATATGGCAATGTAACATGTCTATGATCATGGAATTGCCCCCTCTATGCCATCCTGGCATAGTTGGCACAATCCCATGATCCCAGTGGTCTGTAGCACAGACCCTGGTACTGCCAAACTGCCCTTCCTGGGGTTTCACTGCAGCTGCTGCTGCTGCCAACCCCTCAGGCAGGCAGCTGCCCTCCTGGGGTCCAGCCAGGCCTGGCCCAGGATGGCAGAACAAAGAACTTCCTCTGAGAGAGGGTGTGACACCCTCTCCCTTTGGAAAATGGTGTGAAGGCAGGGGAGGAGTAGCCTCCCCCAGCCTCTGGAAATGCTTTGTTGGGCACAGAGGTGCCCAATTCTGCATAAGCCAGTCTACACCGGTTCAGGGACCCCTTAGCCCCTGCTCTGGCGCGAAACTGGACAAAGGAAAGGGGAGTGACCACTCCCCTGACCTGCACCTCCCCTGGGAGGTGTCCAGAGCTCCTCCAGTGTGCTCCAGACCTCTGCCATCTTGGAAACAGAGGTGCTGCTGGCACACTGGACTGCTCTGAGTGGCCAGTGCCACCAGGTGACGTCAGAGACTCCTGCTGATAGGCTCCTTCAGGTGTTAGTAGCCTATCCTCTCTCCTAAGTAGCCAAACCCTCTTTTCTGGCTATTTAGGGTCTCTGTCTCTGGGGAAACTTTAGATAACGAATGCAAGAGCTCATCCGGGTTCCTCTGCATCTCCCTCTTCACCTTCTGATAAGGAATCGACTGCTGACCGCGCTGGAAGCCTGCAAACCTGCAACATAGTAGCAAAGACGACTACTGCAACTCTGTAACGCTGATCCTGCCGCCTTCTCGACTGTTTTCCTGCTTGTGCATGCTGTGGGGGTAGCCTGCCTCCTCTCTGCACCAGAAGCTCCGAAGAAATCTCCCGTGGGTCGACGGAATCTTCCCCCTGCAACCGCAGGCACCAAAAAGCTGCATTACCGGTCCCTTGGGTCTCCTCTCAGCACGACGAGCGAGGTCCCTTGAATCCAGCAACACTGTCCAAGTGACCCCCACAGTCCAGTGACTCTTCAGCCCAAGTTTGGTGGAGGTAAGTCCTTGCCTCACCTCGCTGGGCTGCATTGCTGGGAACCGCGACTTTGCAGCTACTCCGGCCCCTGTGCACTTCCGGCGGAAATCCTTTGTGCACAGCCAAGCCTAGGTCCACGGCACTCTAACCTGCATTGCACGACTTTCTAAGTTGGTCTCCGGCGACGTGGGACTCCTTTGTGCAACTTCGGCGAGCACCGTTTCACGCATCCTTGTAGTGCCTGTTTCTGGCACTTCTCCGGGTGTTACCTGCTTCAGTGAGGGCTCTTTGTCTTGCTCGACGTCCCTTCTCTCTTCAGGTCCAAATTGCGACCTCCTGGTCCCTCCTGGACCCCAGCAGCGTCCTAAAACGCCAAACGCACAATTTGCAGCTAGCAAGGCTTGTTGGCATTCTTTCGGCGGGAAAACACTTCTGCACGACTCTCCAAGGCAAGGTGGATCCGTCCTCCAAAGGGGAAGTCTCTAGCCCTTTTCGTTCCTGCAGAAACCTCAGCTTCTTCTGTCCAGTCGAAGCTTCTTTGCACCCGCAGCTGGCATTTCCTGGGCATCTGCCCATCTCCGACTTGCTTGTGACTTTTGGACTTGGTCCCCTTGTTCCACAGGTACCCTAGATTGGAAATCCACAGTTGTTGCATTGCTGGTTTGTGTCTTTCCTGCATTATTCCTCTAACACGACTTCTTTGTCCTTAGGGGAACTTTAGTGCACTTTGCACTCACTTTTCAGGGTCTTGGGGAGGGTTATTTTTCTAACTCTCACTATTTTCTAATAGTCCCAGCGACCCTCTACAAGGTCACATAGGTTTGGGGTCCATTCGTGGTTCGCATTCCACTTTTGGAGTATATGGTTTGTGTTGCCCCTATCCCTATGTTTCCCCATTGCATCCTATTGTAACTATACATTGTTTGCACTGTTTTCTAAGACTATACTGCATGTTTTTGCTATTGTGTATATATATCTTGTGTATATTTCCTATCCTCTCACTGAGGGTACACTCTAAGATACTTTGGCATATTGTCATAAAAATAAAGTACCTTTATTTTTAGTATAACTGTGTATTGTGTTTTCTTATGATATTGTGCATATGACACTAAGTGGTACTGTAGTAGCTTCACACGTCTCCTAGTTCAGCCTAAGCTGCTCTGCTAAGCTACCATTATCTATCAGCCTAAGCTGCTAGACACCCTATACACTAATAAGGGATAACTGGGCCTGGTACAAGGTGCAAGTACCCCTTGGTACTCACTACAAGCCAGTCCAGCCTCCTACATTGGTTGTGCAGTGGTGGGATAAGTGCTTGAGACTGCTTACCACTCTTGTCATTGTACTTTTCATAAGAGAAAAATATACAAAACAAGGTCAGTGTATATACACATAGCCAAAAAGTTTTGCATTTCCTCTTTTCACTCTTTTCTAAGTGCTGAAAAGTACTTCTAAACTTTCAAAAAGTTCTTAAAAGTTTTAAAAGTTTTTTTCTGTCTTTCCAAAAAGTTCTGAAAACTTTTTTCTCTTTTTCTATCACTTTAACTCTCTCTAAAAAATGTCTGGCACAGGCCAAAGTGTTGATCTGTCCAAACTTGCATATGACAACCTTAGCTGGAAAAGAGCAAGGAGTCTCTGTATAGAGAGAGGTTTGAGTGTAGGGAAGAATCCTTCCTTGGAACTGTTACTTAACATGCTTAGAGAACAGGATAAGGCCATAGGTGCCCCATCTGTTGAAAAAGTACCTAATAGTTCTCAATCTGATTCAGGGACTCCCCCAGGAAAAGATTCAGGAAAGAAACTTCCTAGCCTGCCCATTACTAGACAATCTAGCATAGATGGTAATGATGATGAGCCACACCAAATAAATAGTGTTGTCTCACATCATAGCAAAAGCATTTATTCTCACCATACTGGTAGTAATGTTTCTGTAAACCAAGCTGTTAGGGTGGCTTCTGTAAGGGACAGGTCTCCTTCTGTTCATTCCCATCATAGCTCTGTTTCTAGAAATGTCCCTCCCACCAACCCTGATGACAGAATGTTAGAGAGGGAACTCAATAAGTTGAGGGTGGAACAAACCAGACTGAAGCTTAAAAAGCAACAGCTGGATTTGGATAGACAGTCTTTTGAATTAGAGAAGGAAAGACAGAAGTTGGGTTTAGATACCCATGGTGGCAGCAGCAGTATTCCCCATAGTCATCCTGCAAAAGAGCATGATTCCAGGAATCTGCACAAGATAGTTCCCCCTTATAAGGAGGGGGATGACATTAACAAGTGGTTTGCTGCACTTGAGAGGGCCTGTGTTGTACAGGATGTCCCTCAAAGGCAGTGGGCTGCTATCCTATGGCTATCATTTAGTGGAAAAGGTAGGGATAGGCTCCTTACTGTGAAAGAAAATGATGCCAATAATTTTACAGTTCTTAAGAATGCACTCCTGGATGGTTATGGCTTAACCACTGAACAGTACAGGATAAAGTTCAGAGAGACCAAAAAGGAGTCTTCACAAGACTGGGTTGATTTCATTGACCATTCAGTGAAGGCCTTGGAGGGGTGGTTACATGGCAGTAAAGTTACTGATTATGAAAGCCTGTATAACACAATCCTGAGAGAGCATATACTTAATAATTGTGTGTCTGATTTGTTGCACCAGTACCTGGTAGACTCTGATCTGACCTCTCCCCAAGAATTGGGAAAGAAGGCAGACAAATGGGTCAGAACAAGGGTGAACAGAAAAGTTCATACAGGGGGTGACAAAGATGGCAATAAGAAGAAAGATGGTGAAAAATCTCAAGATAAGCATGGGGATAAGGGTAAAACCAAAGATCCCACTTCAAATCTTAAACACTCTTCAGAGGGTGGGGATAAAACAAATTCTTCCTCTTCTTCCCAACCTGCACACATTAAAAAGCCTTGGTGCTTTGTGTGTAAAAACAGAGGCCATAGGCCAGGGGATAAGTCCTGTCCAGGTAAACCCCCTGAGCCTACCACCACTAATACATCAAGCTCTAGTGCCCCTAGCAGTAGTGGTACTAGTGGTGGGACTGCTGGCAACAGTCAAGCAAAGGGTGTAGTTGGGTTCACTTATGGGTCCATAGTGGAAACTGATGTAATCAGTCCCAAGACAGTTTCTGTCACACCTAGTGGCATTGGCCTTGCCACACTGGCTGCTTGTCCCCTTACTATGGATAAGTACAGGCAGACAGTTTCAATAAATGGTGTTGAGGCCTTGGCCTACAGGGACACAGGTGCCAGTTTCACTTTGGTGACTGAAAACCTAGTGCCTCCTGAACAACACATCATTGGACAACAGTATAAGATTATTGATGTCCATAACTCCACTAAGTTTCTTCCCTTAGCTATAATTCAGTTTAGTTGGGGTGGAGTTACTGGCCCTAAGCAGGTGGTGGTATCACCTAGCTTACCTGTAGACTGTCTCTTAGGTAATGACCTAGAGGCCTCAGGTTGGGCTGATGTAGAGTTTTATGCCCATGCAGCCATGCTGGGCATCCCTGAGGAATTGTTCCCTCTCATTTCAAGTGAAATGAAAAAGCAAAGGAGAGAAGGCCTGAAAACTCAGGATCCCTCTCCATCAACAGGTAAAAAGGGTATCACAGTATCCCCTAACCACCCTACCATTCAGGATACTATTCCTGTGGTGGGAGAAACCTCTCCTGGGGTGGCACCTGTTCCAAGGGAATCATCAGTTGGCAAAACTGTACTCCCTGAGGTGGAAGTGCCTCTCTGTGGGATAACTAACATTGGTGAGAAAAACAGCACCATTTTAGTTAACATGGAGCATCCCTCCAACCCTCCCAGAGAAACTTTAGTGCAGAAACTCTGCACTGCCTCACAACACTTAGGACAGCATCCCTGCCCTAGTGTGGAGCTGATAGGACAGCATCCCTGCCCTGCTCCAACCCAAGAGAAACAGCATCCCTGTTCTCTCTTCCAGCCAGATGGACAAAGTTTTTGCCCAGCTATGGCTTTTCTGAGACAGCATCCCTGTCTGGCATTTCCATCACTACAAATAGGTTCAGTGGACAATTCCCACTGCTCTAAACTAAAACTTACTGATAGAAACTCTGAAAATACATCTTCACATTGTTGCTTAGCTAAAAAACTTCAAACAGGGTGGTTTACATCCCCACAGGGAAGTAACCATATAGTGGATGATAAAGGGAGTAACCAGTCTATTGCAGAGCTACTCTCTACTTATCACCACTTAGACAATAAAGTCTCAACTGGCCAAGGTTAGCCTTATTGTCCTTCGTTTGGGGGGGGGTTGTGTGAGAAGGTAGCCTCTTTCTAGCCTTGTTACCCCCACTTTTGGCCTGTTTGTGAGTGTATGTCAGGGTGTTTGTCACTGTTTTCACTGTCTCACTGGGATCCTGATAGCCAGGCCCCAGTGCTCATAGTGAAAACACTATGTTTTCAGTATGGTTGTTATGTGTCACTGGGATCCTGCTGGTCAGGACCCCAGTGCTCATAGGTTTGTGGCCTATATGTATGTGTCACTGGGACCCTGTCACACAGGGCCCCAGTGCTCATAGGTGTGCATGTATATGTTCCCTGTGTGGTGCCTAACTGTCTCACTGAGGCTCTGCTAACCAGAACCTCAGTGGTTATGCTCTCTCATTACTTTCAAATTGTCACTAACAGGCTAGTGACCAATTTTACCAATTTACATTGGCTTACTGGAACACCCTTATAATTCCCTAGTATATGGTACTGAGGTACCCAGGGTATTGGGGTTCCAGGAGATCCCTATGGGCTGCAGCATTTCTTTTGCCACCCATAGGGAGCTCTGACAATTCTTACACAGGCCTGCCACTGCAGCCTGAGTGAAATAACGTCCACGTTATTTCACAGCCATTTTACACTGCACTTAAGTAACTTATAAGTCACCTATATGTCTAACCTTTACCTGGTAAAGGTTAGGTGCAAAGTTACTTAGTGTGAGGGCACCCTGGCACTAGCCAAGGTGCCCCCACATTGTTCAGAGCCAATTCCCTGAACTTTGTGAGTGCGGGGACACCATTACACGCGTGCACTACATATAGGTCACTACCTATATGTAGCTTCACAATGGTAACTCCGAATATGGCAATGTAACATGTCTATGATCATGGAATTGCCCCCTCTATGCCATCCTGGCATAGTTGGCACAATCCCATGATCCCAGTGGTCTGTAGCACAGACCCTGGTACTGCCAAACTGCCCTTCCTGGGGTTTCACTGCAGCTGCTGCTGCTGCCAACCCCTCAGGCAGGCAGCTGCCCTCCTGGGGTCCAGCCAGGCCTGGCCCAGGATGGCAGAACAAAGAACTTCCTCTGAGAGAGGGTGTGACACCCTCTCCCTTTGGAAAATGGTGTGAAGGCAGGGGAGGAGTAGCCTCCCCCAGCCTCTGGAAATGCTTTGTTGGGCACAGAGGTGCCCAATTCTGCATAAGCCAGTCTACACCGGTTCAGGGACCCCTTAGCCCCTGCTCTGGCGCGAAACTGGACAAAGGAAAGGGGAGTGACCACTCCCCTGACCTGCACCTCCCCTGGGAGGTGTCCAGAGCTCCTCCAGTGTGCTCCAGACCTCTGCCATCTTGGAAACAGAGGTGCTGCTGGCACACTGGACTGCTGTGAGTGGCCAGTGCCACCAGGTGACGTCAGAGACTCCTGCTGATAGGCTCCTTCAGGTGTTAGTAGCCTATCCTCTCTCCTAAGTAGCCAAACCCTCTTTTCTGGCTATTTAGGGTCTCTGTCTCTGGGGAAACTTTAGATAACGAATGCAAGAGCTCATCCGGGTTCCTCTGCATCTCCCTCTTCACCTTCTGATAAGGAATCGACTGCTGACCGCGCTGGAAGCCTGCAAACCTGCAACATAGTAGCAAAGACGACTACTGCAACTCTGTAACGCTGATCCTGCCGCCTTCTCGACTGTTTTCCTGCTTGTGCATGCTGTGGGGGTAGCCTGCCTCCTCTCTGCACCAGAAGCTCCGAAGAAATCTCCCGTGGGTCGACGGAATCTTCCCCCTGCAACCGCAGGCACCAAAAAGCTGCATTACCGGTCCCTTGGGTCTCCTCTCAGCACGACGAGCGAGGTCCCTTGAATCCAGCAACACTGTCCAAGTGACCCCCACAGTCCAGTGACTCTTCAGCCCAAGTTTGGTGGAGGTAAGTCCTTGCCTCACCTCGCTGGGCTGCATTGCTGGGAACCGCGACTTTGCAGCTACTCCGGCCCCTGTGCACTTCCGGCGGAAATCCTTTGTGCACAGCCAAGCCTAGGTCCACGGCACTCTAACCTGCATTGCACGACTTTCTAAGTTGGTCTCCGGCGACGTGGGACTCCTTTGTGCAACTTCGGCGAGCACCGTTTCACGCATCCTTGTAGTGCCTGTTTCTGGCACTTCTCCGGGTGTTACCTGCTTCAGTGAGGGCTCTTTGTCTTGCTCGACGTCCCTTCTCTCTTCAGGTCCAAATTGCGACCTCCTGGTCCCTCCTGGACCCCAGCAGCGTCCTAAAACGCCAAACGCACAATTTGCAGCTAGCAAGGCTTGTTGGCATTCTTTCGGCGGGAAAACACTTCTGCACGACTCTCCAAGGCAAGGTGGATCCGTCCTCCAAAGGGGAAGTCTCTAGCCCTTTTCGTTCCTGCAGAAACCTCAGCTTCTTCTGTCCAGTCGAAGCTTCTTTGCACCCGCAGCTGGCATTTCCTGGGCATCTGCCCATCTCCGACTTGCTTGTGACTTTTGGACTTGGTCCCCTTGTTCCACAGGTACCCTAGATTGGAAATCCACAGTTGTTGCATTGCTGGTTTGTGTCTTTCCTGCATTATTCCTCTAACACGACTTCTTTGTCCTTAGGGGAACTTTAGTGCACTTTGCACTCACTTTTCAGGGTCTTGGGGAGGGTTATTTTTCTAACTCTCACTATTTTCTAATAGTCCCAGCGACCCTCTACAAGGTCACATAGGTTTGGGGTCCATTCGTGGTTCGCATTCCACTTTTGGAGTATATGGTTTGTGTTGCCCCTATCCCTATGTTTCCCCATTGCATCCTATTGTAACTATACATTGTTTGCACTGTTTTCTAAGACTATACTGCATGTTTTTGCTATTGTGTATATATATCTTGTGTATATTTCCTATCCTCTCACTGAGGGTACACTCTAAGATACTTTGGCATATTGTCATAAAAATAAAGTACCTTTATTTTTAGTATAACTGTGTATTGTGTTTTCTTATGATATTGTGCATATGACACTAAGTGGTACTGTAGTAGCTTCACACGTCTCCTAGTTCAGCCTAAGCTGCTCTGCTAAGCTACCATTATCTATCAGCCTAAGCTGCTAGACACCCTATACACTAATAAGGGATAACTGGGCCTGGTACAAGGTGCAAGTACCCCTTGGTACTCACTACAAGCCAGTCCAGCCTCCTACATTGGTTGTGCAGTGGTGGGATAAGTGCTTGAGACTGCTTACCACTCTTGTCATTGTACTTTTCATAAGAGAAAAATATACAAAACAAGGTCAGTGTATATACACATAGCCAAAAAGTTTTGCATTTCCTCTTTTCACTCTTTTCTAAGTGCTGAAAAGTACTTCTAAACTTTCAAAAAGTTCTTAAAAGTTTTAAAAGTTTTTTTCTGTCTTTCCAAAAAGTTCTGAAAACTTTTTTCTCTTTTTCTATCACTTTAACTCTCTCTAAAAAATGTCTGGCACAGGCCAAAGTGTTGATCTGTCCAAACTTGCATATGACAACCTTAGCTGGAAAAGAGCAAGGAGTCTCTGTATAGAGAGAGGTTTGAGTGTAGGGAAGAATCCTTCCTTGGAACTGTTACTTAACATGCTTAGAGAACAGGATAAGGCCATAGGTGCCCCATCTGTTGAAAAAGTACCTAATAGTTCTCAATCTGATTCAGGGACTCCCCCAGGAAAAGATTCAGGAAAGAAACTTCCTAGCCTGCCCATTACTAGACAATCTAGCATAGATGGTAATGATGATGAGCCACACCAAATAAATAGTGTTGTCTCACATCATAGCAAAAGCATTTATTCTCACCATACTGGTAGTAATGTTTCTGTAAACCAAGCTGTTAGGGTGGCTTCTGTAAGGGACAGGTCTCCTTCTGTTCATTCCCATCATAGCTCTGTTTCTAGAAATGTCCCTCCCACCAACCCTGATGACAGAATGTTAGAGAGGGAACTCAATAAGTTGAGGGTGGAACAAACCAGACTGAAGCTTAAAAAGCAACAGCTGGATTTGGATAGACAGTCTTTTGAATTAGAGAAGGAAAGACAGAAGTTGGGTTTAGATACCCATGGTGGCAGCAGCAGTATTCCCCATAGTCATCCTGCAAAAGAGCATGATTCCAGGAATCTGCACAAGATAGTTCCCCCTTATAAGGAGGGGGATGACATTAACAAGTGGTTTGCTGCACTTGAGAGGGCCTGTGTTGTACAGGATGTCCCTCAAAGGCAGTGGGCTGCTATCCTATGGCTATCATTTAGTGGAAAAGGTAGGGATAGGCTCCTTACTGTGAAAGAAAATGATGCCAATAATTTTACAGTTCTTAAGAATGCACTCCTGGATGGTTATGGCTTAACCACTGAACAGTACAGGATAAAGTTCAGAGAGACCAAAAAGGAGTCTTCACAAGACTGGGTTGATTTCATTGACCATTCAGTGAAGGCCTTGGAGGGGTGGTTACATGGCAGTAAAGTTACTGATTATGAAAGCCTGTATAACACAATCCTGAGAGAGCATATACTTAATAATTGTGTGTCTGATTTGTTGCACCAGTACCTGGTAGACTCTGATCTGACCTCTCCCCAAGAATTGGGAAAGAAGGCAGACAAATGGGTCAGAACAAGGGTGAACAGAAAAGTTCATACAGGGGGTGACAAAGATGGCAATAAGAAGAAAGATGGTGAAAAATCTCAAGATAAGCATGGGGATAAGGGTAAAACCAAAGATCCCACTTCAAATCTTAAACACTCTTCAGAGGGTGGGGATAAAACAAATTCTTCCTCTTCTTCCCAACCTGCACACATTAAAAAGCCTTGGTGCTTTGTGTGTAAAAACAGAGGCCATAGGCCAGGGGATAAGTCCTGTCCAGGTAAACCCCCTGAGCCTACCACCACTAATACATCAAGCTCTAGTGCCCCTAGCAGTAGTGGTACTAGTGGTGGGACTGCTGGCAACAGTCAAGCAAAGGGTGTAGTTGGGTTCACTTATGGGTCCATAGTGGAAACTGATGTAATCAGTCCCAAGACAGTTTCTGTCACACCTAGTGGCATTGGCCTTGCCACACTGGCTGCTTGTCCCCTTACAATGGATAAGTACAGGCAGACAGTTTCAATAAATGGTGTTGAGGCCTTGGCCTACAGGGACACAGGTGCCAGTTTCACTTTGGTGACTGAAAACCTAGTGCCTCCTGAACAACACATCATTGGACAACAGTATAAGATTATTGATGTCCATAACTCCACTAAGTTTCTTCCCTTAGCTATAATTCAGTTTAGTTGGGGTGGAGTTACTGGCCCTAAGCAGGTGGTGGTATCACCTAGCTTACCTGTAGACTGTCTCTTAGGTAATGACCTAGAGGCCTCAGGTTGGGCTGATGTAGAGTTTTATGCCCATGCAGCCATGCTGGGCATCCCTGAGGAATTGTTCCCTCTCATTTCAAGTGAAATGAAAAAGCAAAGGAGAGAAGGCCTGAAAACTCAGGATCCCTCTCCATCAACAGGTAAAAAGGGTATCACCGTATCCCCTAACCACCCTACCATTCAGGATACTATTCCTGTGGTGGGAGAAACCTCTCCTGGGGTGGCACCTGTTCCAAGGGAATCATCAGTTGGCAAAACTGTACTCCCTGAGGTGGAAGTGCCTCTCTGTGGGATAACTAACATTGGTGAGAAAAACAGCACCATTTTAGTTAACATGGAGCATCCCTCCAACCCTCCCAGAGAAACTTTAGTGCAGAAACTCTGCACTGCCTCACAACACTTAGGACAGCATCCCTGCCCTAGTGTGGAGCTGATAGGACAGCATCCCTGCCCTGCTCCAACCCAAGAGAAACAGCATCCCTGTTCTCTCTTCCAGCCAGATGGACAAAGTTTTTGCCCAGCTATGGCTTTTCTGAGACAGCATCCCTGTCTGGCATTTCCATCACTACAAATAGGTTCAGTGGACAATTCCCACTGCTCTAAACTAAAACTTACTGATAGAAACTCTGAAAATACATCTTCACATTGTTGCTTAGCTAAAAAACTTCAAACAGGGTGGTTTACATCCCCACAGGGAAGTAACCATATAGTGGATGATATAGGGAGTAACCAGTCTATTGCAGAGCTACTCTCTACTTATCACCACTTAGACAATAAAGTCTCAACTGGCCAAGGTTAGCCTTATTGTCCTTCGTTTGGGGGGGGGGGGGTTGTGTGAGAAGGTAGCCTCTTTCTAGCCTTGTTACCCCCACTTTTGGCCTGTTTGTGAGTGTATGTCAGGGTGTTTGTCACTGTTTTCACTGTCTCACTGGGATCCTGATAGCCAGGCCCCAGTGCTCATAGTGAAAACACTATGTTTTCAGTATGGTTGTTATGTGTCACTGGGATCCTGCTGGTCAGGACCCCAGTGCTCATAGGTTTGTGGCCTATATGTATGTGTCACTGGGACCCTGTCACACAGGGCCCCAGTGCTCATAGGTGTGCATGTATATGTTCCCTGTGTGGTGCCTAACTGTCTCACTGAGGCTCTGCTAACCAGAACCTCAGTGGTTATGCTCTCTCATTACTTTCAAATTGTCACTAACAGGCTAGTGACCAATTTTACCAATTTACATTGGCTTACTGGAACACCCTTATAATTCCCTAGTATATGGTACTGAGGTACCCAGGGTATTGGGGTTCCAGGAGATCCCTATGGGCTGCAGCATTTCTTTTGCCACCCATAGGGAGCTCTGACAATTCTTACACAGGCCTGCCACTGCAGCCTGAGTGAAATAACGTCCACGTTATTTCACAGCCATTTTACACTGCACTTAAGTAACTTATAAGTCACCTATATGTCTAACCTTTACCTGGTAAAGGTTAGGTGCAAAGTTACTTAGTGTGAGGGCACCCTGGCACTAGCCAAGGTGCCCCCACATTGTTCAGAGCCAATTCCCTGAACTTTGTGAGTGCGGGGACACCATTACACGCGTGCACTACATATAGGTCACTACCTATATGTAGCTTCACAATGGTAACTCCGAATATGGCCATGTAACATGTCTATGATCATGGAATTGCCCCCTCTATGCCATCCTGGCATAGTTGGCACAATCCCATGATCCCAGTGGTCTGTAGCACAGACCCTGGTACTGCCAAACTGCCCTTCCTGGGGTTTCACTGCAGCTGCTGCTGCTGCCAACCCCTCAGGCAGGCAGCTGCCCTCCTGGGGTCCAGCCAGGCCTGGCCCAGGATGGCAGAACAAAGAACTTCCTCTGAGAGAGGGTGTGACACCCTCTCCCTTTGGAAAATGGTGTGAAGGCAAGGGAGGAGTAGCCTCCCCCAGCCTCTGGAAATGCTTTGTTGGGCACAGAGGTGCCCAATTCTGCATAAGCCAGTCTACACCGGTTCAGGGACCCCTTAGCCCCTGCTCTGGCGCGAAACTGGACAAAGGAAAGGGGAGTGACCACTCCCCTGACCTGCACCTCCCCTGGGAGGTGTCCAGAGCTCCTCCAGTGTGCTCCAGACCTCTGCCATCTTGGAAACAGAGGTGCTGCTGGCACACTGGACTGCTCTGAGTGGCCAGTGCCACCAGGTGACGTCAGAGACTCCTGCTGATAGGCTCCTTCAGGTGTTAGTAGCCTATCCTCTCTCCTAAGTAGCCAAACCCTCTTTTCTGGCTATTTAGGGTCTCTGTCTCTGGGGAAACTTTAGATAACGAATGCAAGAGCTCATCCGGGTTCCTCTGCATCTCCCTCTTCACCTTCTGATAAGGAATCGACTGCTGACCGCGCTGGAAGCCTGCAAACCTGCAACATAGTAGCAAAGACGACTACTGCAACTCTGTAACGCTGATCCTGCCGCCTTCTCGACTGTTTTCCTGCTTGTGCATGCTGTGGGGGTAGCCTGCCTCCTCTCTGCACCAGAAGCTCCGAAGAAATCTCCCGTGGGTCGACGGAATGTTCCCCCTGCAACCGCAGGCACCAAAAAGCTGCATTACCGGTCCCTTGGGTCTCCTCTCAGCACAACGAGCGAGGTCCCTCGAATCCAGCGACGCTGTCCAAGTGACCCACACAGTCCAGTGACTCTTCAGCCCAAGATTGGTGGAGGTAAGTCCTTGCCTCACCTCGCTGGGCTGCATTGCTGGGAACCGCGACTTTGCAGCTACTCCGGCCCCTGTGCACTTCCGGCGGAAATCCTTTGTGCACAGCCAAGCCTGGGTCCAGGGCACTCTAACCTGCATTGCACGACTTTCTAAGTTGGTCTCCGGCGACGTGGGACTCCTTTGTGCAACTTCGGCGAGCACCGTTTCACGCATCCTTGTAGTGCCTGTTTTTGGCACTTCTCCGGGTGCTACCTGCTTCAGTGAGGGCTCTTTGTCTTGCTCGACATCCCCTCTCTCTTCAGGTCCAAATTGCGACCTCCTGGTCCCTCGTGGGCCCCAGCAGCGTCCTAAAACGCCAAACGCACAATTTGCAGCTAGCAAGGCTTGTTGGCATTTTTTCGGCGGGAAAGCACTTCTGCACGACTCTCCAAGGCAAGATGGATCCGTCCACCAAAGGGGAAGTCTCTAGCCCTTTTCGTTCCTGCAGAAACCTCAGCTTCTTCTGTCCAGTCGAAGCTTCTTTGCACCCGCAGCTGGCATTTCCTGGGCATCTGCCCATCTCCGACTTGCTTGTGACTTTTGGACTTGGTCCCCTTGTTCCACAGGTACCCTAGATTGGAAATCCACAGTTGTTGCATTGCTGGTTTGTGTCTTTCCTGCATTATTCCTCTAACACGACTTCTTTGTCCTTAGGGGAACTTTAGTGCACTTTGCACTCACTTTTCAGGGTCTTGGGGAGGGTTATTTTTCTAACTCTCACTATTTTCTAATAGTCCCAGCGACCCTCTACAAGGTCACATAGGTTTGGGGTCCATTCGTGGTTCGCATTCCACTTTTGGAGTATATGGTTTGTGTTGCCCCTATCCCTATGTTTCCCCATTGCATCCTATTGTAACTATACATTGTTTGCACTGTTTTCTAAGACTATACTGCATGTTTTTGCTATTGTGTATATATATCTTGTGTATATTTCCTATCCTCTCACTGAGGGTACACTCTAAGATACTTTGGCATATTGTCATAAAAATAAAGTACCTTTATTTTTAGTATAACTGTGTATTGTGTTTTCTTATGATATTGTGCATATGACACTAAGTGGTACTGTAGTAGCTTCACACGTCTCCTAGTTCAGCCTAAGCTGCTCTGCTAAGCTACCATTATCTATCAGCCTAAGCTGCTAGACACCCTATACACTAATAAGGGATAACTGGGCCTGGTACAAGGTGCAAGTACCCCTTGGTACTCACTACAAGCCAGTCCAGCCTCCTACATTGGTTGTGCAGTGGTGGGATAAGTGCTTGAGACTGCTTACCACTCTTGTCATTGTACTTTTCATAAGAGAAAAATAAACAAAACAAGGTCAGTGTATATACACATAGCCAAAAAGTTTTGCATTTCCTCTTTTCACTCTTTTCTAAGTGCTGAAAAGTACTTCTAAACTTTCAAAAAGTTCTTAAAAGTTTAAAAAGTTTTTTTCTGTCTTTCCAAAAAGTTCTGAAAACTTTTTTCTCTTTTTCTATCACTTTAACTCTCTCTAAAAAATGTCTGGCACAGGCCAAAGTGTTGATCTGTCCAAACTTGCATATGACAACCTTAGCTGGAAAAGAGCAAGGAGTCTCTGTATAGAGAGAGGTTTGAGTGTAGGGAAGAATCCTTCCTTGGAACTGTTACTTAACATGCTTAGAGAACAGGATAAGGCCATAGGTGCCCCATCTGTTGAAAAAGTACCTAATAGTTCTCAATCTGATTCAGGGACTCCCCCAGGAAAAGATTCAGGAAAGAAACTTCCTAGCCTGCCCATT
The DNA here is from genome assembly GCF_031143425.1 of Pleurodeles waltl. Lineage (NCBI taxonomy): Eukaryota > Metazoa > Chordata > Amphibia > Caudata > Salamandridae > Pleurodeles > Pleurodeles waltl. The sequence continues at coordinate 176,293,901 of NC_090450.1, read as the reverse complement.
ACTAGACAATCTAGCATAGATGGTAATGATGATGAGCCACACCAAATAAATAGTGTTGTCTCACATCATAGCAAAAGCATTTATTCTCACCATACTGGTAGTAATGTTTCTGTAAACCAAGCTGTTAGGGTGGCTTCTGTAAGGGACAGGTCTCCTTCTGTTCATTCCCATCATAGCTCTGTTTCTAGAAATGTCCCTCCCACCAACCCTGATGACAGAATGTTAGAGAGGGAACTCAATAAGTTGAGGGTGGAACAAACCAGACTGAAGCTTAAAAAGCAACAGCTGGATTTGGATAGACAGTCTTTTGAATTAGAGAAGGAAAGACAGAAGTTGGGTTTAGATACCCATGGTGGCAGCAGCAGTATTCCCCATAGTCATCCTGCAAAAGAGCATGATTCCAGGAATCTGCACAAGATAGTTCCCCCTTATAAGGAGGGGGATGACATTAACAAGTGGTTTGCTGCACTTGAGAGGGCCTGTGTTGTACAGGATGTCCCTCAAAGGCAGTGGGCTGCTATCCTATGGCTATCATTTAGTGGAAAAGGTAGGGATAGGCTCCTTACTGTGAAAGAAAATGATGCCAATAATTTTACAGTTCTTAAGAATGCACTCCTGGATGGTTATGGCTTAACCACTGAACAGTACAGGATAAAGTTCAGAGAGACCAAAAAGGAGTCTTCACAAGACTGGGTTGATTTCATTGACCATTCAGTGAAGGCCTTGGAGGGGTGGTTACATGGCAGTAAAGTTACTGATTATGAAAGCCTGTATAACACAATCCTGAGAGAGCATATACTTAATAATTGTGTGTCTGATTTGTTGCACCAGTACCTGGTAGACTCTGATCTGACCTCTCCCCAAGAATTGGGAAAGAAGGCAGACAAATGGGTCAGAACAAGGGTGAACAGAAAAGTTCATACAGGGGGTGACAAAGATGGCAATAAGAAGAAAGATGGTGAAAAATCTCAAGATAAGCATGGGGATAAGGGTAAAACCAAAGATCCCACTTCAAATCTTAAACACTCTTCAGAGGGTGGGGATAAAACAAATTCTTCCTCTTCTTCCCAACCTGCACACATTAAAAAGCCTTGGTGCTTTGTGTGTAAAAACAGAGGCCATAGGCCAGGGGATAAGTCCTGTCCAGGTAAACCCCCTGAGCCTACCACCACTAATACATCAAGCTCTAGTGCCCCTAGCAGTAGTGGTACTAGTGGTGGGACTGCTGGCAACAGTCAAGCAAAGGGTGTAGTTGGGTTCACTTATGGGTCCATAGTGGAAACTGATGTAATCAGTCCCAAGACAGTTTCTGTCACACCTAGTGGCATTGGCCTTGCCACACTGGCTGCTTGTCCCCTTACAATGGATAAGTACAGGCAGACAGTTTCAATAAATGGTGTTGAGGCCTTGGCCTACAGGGACACAGGTGCCAGTTTCACTTTGGTGACTGAAAACCTAGTGCCTCCTGAACAACACATCATTGGACAACAGTATAAGATTATTGATGTCCATAACTCCACTAAGTTTCTTCCCTTAGCTATAATTCAGTTTAGTTGGGGTGGAGTTACTGGCCCTAAGCAGGTGGTGGTATCACCTAGCTTACCTGTAGACTGTCTCTTAGGTAATGACCTAGAGGCCTCAGGTTGGGCTGATGTAGAGTTTTATGCCCATGCAGCCATGCTGGGCATCCCTGAGGAATTGTTCCCTCTCATTTCAAGTGAAATGAAAAAGCAAAGGAGAGAAGGCCTGAAAACTCAGGATCCCTCTCCATCAACAGGTAAAAAGGGTATCACAGTATCCCCTAACCACCCTACCATTCAGGATACTATTCCTGTGGTGGGAGAAACCTCTCCTGGGGTGGCACCTGTTCCAAGGGAATCATCAGTTGGCAAAACTGTACTCCCTGAGGTGGAAGTGCCTCTCTGTGGGATAACTAACATTGGTGAGAAAAACAGCACCATTTTAGTTAACATGGAGCATCCCTCCAACCCTCCCAGAGAAACTTTAGTGCAGAAACTCTGCACTGCCTCACAACACTTAGGACAGCATCCCTGCCCTAGTGTGGAGCTGATAGGACAGCATCCCTGCCCTGCTCCAACCCAAGAGAAACAGCATCCCTGTTCTCTCTTCCAGCCAGATGGACAAAGTTTTTGCCCAGCTATGGCTTTTCTGAGACAGCATCCCTGTCTGGCATTTCCATCACTACAAATAGGTTCAGTGGACAATTCCCACTGCTCTAAACTAAAACTTACTGATAGAAACTCTGAAAATACATCTTCACATTGTTGCTTAGCTAAAAAACTTCAAACAGGGTGGTTTACATCCCCACAGGGAAGTAACCATATAGTGGATGATAAAGGGAGTAACCAGTCTATTGCAGAGCTACTCTCTACTTATCACCACTTAGACAATAAAGTCTCAACTGGCCAAGGTTAGCCTTATTGTCCTTCGTTTGGGGGGGGGGTTGTGTGAGAAGGTAGCCTCTTTCTAGCCTTGTTACCCCCACTTTTGGCCTGTTTGTGAGTGTATGTCAGGGTGTTTGTCACTGTTTTCACTGTCTCACTGGGATCCTGATAGCCAGGCCCCAGTGCTCATAGTGAAAACACTATGTTTTCAGTATGGTTGTTATGTGTCACTGGGATCCTGCTGGTCAGGACCCCAGTGCTCATAGGTTTGTGGCCTATATGTATGTGTCACTGGGACCCTGTCACACAGGGCCCCAGTGCTCATAGGTGTGCATGTATATGTTCCCTGTGTGGTGCCTAACTGTCTCACTGAGGCTCTGCTAACCAGAACCTCAGTGGTTATGCTCTCTCATTACTTTCAAATTGTCACTAACAGGCTAGTGACCAATTTTACCAATTTACATTGGCTTACTGGAACACCCTTATAATTCCCTAGTATATGGTACTGAGGTACCCAGGGTATTGGGGTTCCAGGAGATCCCTATGGGCTGCAGCATTTCTTTTGCCACCCATAGGGAGCTCTGACAATTCTTACACAGGCCTGCCACTGCAGCCTGAGTGAAATAACGTCCACGTTATTTCACAGCCATTTTACACTGCACTTAAGTAACTTATAAGTCACCTATATGTCTAACCTTTACCTGGTAAAGGTTAGGTGCAAAGTTACTTAGTGTGAGGGCACCCTGGCACTAGCCAAGGTGCCCCCACATTGTTCAGAGCCAATTCCCTGAACTTTGTGAGTGCGGGGACACCATTACACGTGTGCACTACATATAGGTCACTACCTATATGTAGCTTCACAATGGTAACTCCGAATATGGCCATGTAACATGTCTATGATCATGGAATTGCCCCCTCTATGCCATCCTGGCATAGTTGGCACAATCCCATGATCCCAGTGGTCTGTAGCACAGACCCTGGTACTGCCAAACTGCCCTTCCTGGGGTTTCACTGCAGCTGCTGCTGCTGCCAACCCCTCAGGCAGGCAGCTGCCCTCCTGGGGTCCAGCCAGGCCTGGCCCAGGATGGCAGAACAAAGAACTTCCTCTGAGAGAGGGTGTGACACCCTCTCCCTTTGGAAAATGGTGTGAAGGCAGGGGAGGAGTAGCCTCCCCCAGCCTCTGGAAATGCTTTGTTGGGCACAGAGGTGCCCAATTCTGCATAAGCCAGTCTACACCGGTTCAGGGACCCCTTAGCCCCTGCTCTGGCGCGAAACTGGACAAAGGAAAGGGGAGTGACCACTCCCCTGACCTGCACCTCCCCTGGGAGGTGTCCAGAGCTCCTCCAGTGTGCTCCAGACCTCTGCCATCTTGGAAACAGAGGTGCTGCTGGCACACTGGACTGCTCTGAGTGGCCAGTGCCACCAGGTGACGTCAGAGACTCCTGCTGATAGGCTCCTTCAGGTGTTAGTAGCCTATCCTCTCTCCTAAGTAGCCAAACCCTCTTTTCTGGCTATTTAGGGTCTCTGTCTCTGGGGAAACTTTAGATAACGAATGCAAGAGCTCATCCGGGTTCCTCTGCATCTCCCTCTTCACCTTCTGATAAGGAATCGACTGCTGACCGCGCTGGAAGCCTGCAAACCTGCAACATAGTAGCAAAGACGACTACTGCAACTCGGTAACGCTGATCCTGCCGCCTTCTCGACTGTTTTCCTGCTTGTGCATGCTGTGGGGGTAGCCTGCCTCCTCTCTGCACCAGAAGCTCCGAAGAAATCTCCCGTGGGTCGACGGAATCTTCCCCCTGCAACCGCAGGCACCAAAAAGCTGCATTACCGGTCCCTTGGGTCTCCTCTCAGCACGACGAGCGAGGTCCCTCGAATCCAGCGACGCTGTCCAAGTGACCCCCACAGTCCAGTGACTCTTCAGCCCAAGTTTGGTGGAGGTAAGTCCTTGCCTCACCTCGCTGGGCTGCATTGCTGGGAACCGCGACTTTGCAGCTACTCCGGCCCCTGTGCACTTCCGGCGGAAATCCTTTGTGCACAGCCAAGCCTGGGTCCAGGGCACTCTAACCTGCATTGCACGACTTTCTAAGTTGGTCTCCGGCGACGTGGGACTCCTTTGTGCAACTTCGGCGAGCACCGTTTCACGTATCCTTGTAGTGCCTGTTTCTGGCACTTCTCCGGGTGCTACCTGCTTCAGTGAGGGCTCTTTGTCTTGCTCGACGTCTCCTCTCTCTTCAGGTCCAAATTGCGACCTCCTGGTCCCTCCTGGGCCCCAGCAGCGTCCTAAAACGCCAAACGCACAATTTGCAGCTAGCAAGGCTTGTTGGCATTCTTTCGGCGGGAAAACACTTCTGCACGACTCTCCAAGGCAAGATGGATCCGTCCACCAAAGGGGAAGTCTCTAGCCCTTTTCGTTCCTGCAGAAACCTCAGCTTCTTCTGTCCAGTCGAAGCTTCTTTGCACCCGCAGCTGGCATTTCCTGGGCATCTGCCCATCTCCGACTTGCTTGTGACTTTTGGACTTGGTCCCCTTGTTCCACAGGTACCCTAGATTGGAAATCCACAGTTGTTGCATTGCTGGTTTGTGTCTTTCCTGCATTATTCCTCTAACACGACTTCTTTGTCCTTAGGGGAACTTTAGTGCACTTTGCACTCACTTTTCAGGGTCTTGGGGAGGGTTATTTTTCTAACTCTCACTATTTTCTAATAGTCCCAGCGACCCTCTACAAGGTCACATAGGTTTGGGGTCCATTCGTGGTTCGCATTCCACTTTTGGAGTATATGGTTTGTGTTGCCCCTATCCCTATGTTTCCCCATTGCATCCTATTGTAACTATACATTGTTTGCACTGTTTTCTAAGACTATACTGCATGTTTTTGCTATTGTGTATATATATCTTGTGTATATTTCCTATCCTCTCACTGAGGGTACACTCTAAGATACTTTGGCATATTGTCATAAAAATAAAGTACCTTTATTTTTAGTATAACTGTGTATTGTGTTTTCTTATGATATTGTGCATATGACACTAAGTGGTACTGTAGTAGCTTCACACGTCTCCTAGTTCAGCCTAAGCTGCTCTGCTAAGCTACCATTATCTATCAGCCTAAGCTGCTAGACACCCTATACACTAATAAGGGATAACTGGGCCTGGTACAAGGTGCAAGTACCCCTTGGTACTCACTACAAGCCAGTCCAGCCTCCTACAGTATCCGCTGCAGATAAACCCAACCTATTGAGCTGATAGCATTTTTTTGCATCAAAGACCGTAATGGCCTGGGACTCCCGAGAATCTTTGTGGTAGTCAATCTAGACAAGGAACCGGCAGAGGTGTTGCCTATTCACCTGCTGAGGCATGAATCCATTTCGGTCCATGTGCCTCAAAAAGGAGATGACACCGACCAGGTGATTCACCAGTATCTTGGCCAAAACCTTCACACCTCTTTTTAACAAGGAAATTGGTCTGTATGAAGTGTGTTCCGTCGCTGACTTCCCTGCCTTGAAACGTACCACAATCATCACTAGGCACAGATCGGGGGACATTTTTCCTCTCTCCCACACCTCACCCAACATTGCCAGGAGGTAAGGCCTCAGGATCAATCGAGAGGGTACACTTATGATGCTCCACTGAAATCCTGTTAGGCCAAAGTGTCTTACCTGTGACTGTATCTTTTTTGTATATTTTTATTGGTGCCTCTAAATCTTGTGAAAATAATTTCAGAAAGTCTGTTACTTGTTTTTTTGGTGATTGATTTGCGAGATGTAAGATGGAGATTGGGTACTGTAGGTTCATGAAAAATAGATCACGTTCCCCCTTGAAAATGTAGTTTTGAGATCTGGGTTGACATTTGCTTCGAAAGCCAATTACAGTTTTCACATGAACTATCCTGTCCCATGCCTAGATTCTATTTTTCCTGAAGAGTTTCTAATACATACCGTGCACTGCATGTGGTTTGGGTCAATTGACAAATATCTTCAGTGTTCTGTGTATGGCATGGGTCCACTGACAAATGCATTCAGTATTCTGTAAGAGCCATGATCCATTGAATTATGTAGTCAGGGTTATGTACGTGACCCTAGTCAATTGACTTATACATTAAGCATTCTGTATGTGGCCTGGGTCAATTGACTTATACATTCAGTGTTCTGTTTGAAGCCTAGGTACATTGACTTATACATTCAGTGGTCTATATGTGACCAGGGTGATTCTCTTAGACATTTAGGGGCTGATTCAGAGTTTGGCGCATAGGGTTACTCCATTACAAATGTGACGGATATCCTGTTCACTGCATTACGATTCCATGATATCCTGTGAAAATAAAAATATGATGGATGGGATATCCGTCACGTTTGTGACAGAGTAAAAAGTCTGCCAAACTCTAAATCAGGCCCTCAGTGTTCTATATGTAGCCTGGAGTCATTGACGTCTACATTCAGTGTTCCCAGGGTGATTAACGTACATATTCAGTGTTCTGGATGTAGCCTGGTGTTTCTGACTTAAACAGAAAAGGCCTAATTCGCAGTTGCAGCAGAGGCCCCCACAGTTGCAGCGGGGTCCTGCACTCGTGACAGGACTTCCACAATGGAAAACTGCTGTAAGGACATCCCGCCATGAGTGTGGGACCCCCACCACAAAGGCGGGGCATCTCCAGCGATTGCGGAGGCCTTTCGTGAATTAGGCCCTCAATGTTTCTGCTCCACCAAATGTGCTTCTCTTCATCCTTATTTGGAGGTGGTGTTACTGGTTGGTTTCTGATGACAGAGCATTAACTTGCTCCATTATTGGAAATTCTGTCCCCGCAATTCATCTCCCTCACACTCACCAGGGTTTTTGTTCCCCCACCCAGTGCATTCTTTAAATTAAGGTGTAACTAGTGAAAACAGAAACAAAGAACTACGGGCCAGTTGTACTAAGATAGGATTCGCAAAACGTGGCTGCAATTTGTGCACAGACTTTTTTGTGTGAATTCCATGGTATTTTGCAAAGTGAGCTATGTACCTATAGACCAGTTCACAAAATAGTGAAGTGGGTTGCAATTCAACCTACCTCGTGAATATTTTTGAGGTATGCTGCAAATTGTGAGCCAGAATGTTTTGCTGCCATCACAGGGATGTTGGCCTGCTAGAGTAAGCAGATCACTATGTCTGTCATTGCTTTTAAATAAAGCATTTTTTTTTAACGCAGCCCATTTTCCTTAAAGGAAAACTGGATGTGTAAAAAAAGTTTTAAAAACTATTTTTAAGAGTAGGCAGTGGTACCATGGCCCATTCAATGCCTACTCCCAAAAAATGTTTTTTTGACCATTCACACCTTTCAGGAATCAATAAAATATTAATGTTTTGCAACCTGATTTCAGTCTCAAAGCATTAATCCATACTGTAAGAAATCAGTCTTTGGAAGGGACGCCTAAACACCCCCTTTGAAACAGGGATTCCTAGTGCTTTCCTAAAGCCATTTAGCAATTTCGTAACATGTTAACAAATCACTAAATGTAGTTAGTACATTTGAAAAACACATTTTCCTGTCATAACTCCTTGAATTTACTGCATCGCAGGGTTTGCGACTAGGAAATGCTTTTGCACATCTGGTCCTCTGTGCAGTCAAATGATTCAATATTCAAATGTATTAAATTTGATTTTCCTATTTCCGTGGGTGTCGAATCATGAAAATGTCAGGGGGTGAGAAAGTGACATAACATGCCCTTTGACCTTAATGACACTACAGGAAGTGACACCATATGACCGTTGACCATGATTTTTTCCAGGAGCGAGTGTCACATGACCTAAACATCACACTCACATCCTCTTGTACCCCGTTGCATTAATTCTTAATCATTTTCACTCACATGCATTCACTCTTAATCTCACTCATACTCACTCATAACTACTGACACTCAGTCCCAGGTTTGCTAATGCCTTGCACCGTGTTTGTGTCAATTTTGTGTTAGGTGGGATTTAATATCCAATGCAAATCCTAATACACTGCTTTGTGTTATTTTGTGTCAAGTGGGGGCATCCATGGGTAATACATAGGTGCTATCATACAACTACCTATAAGTTTTGACGCAAATCCCTTTCTACAAACATTGGTAGAGAGGAATTTGTTGCAAAATCTTATGAGTCTTCGAGGAAGGCATAATGAGTAGAAACTTTTAATTTATCTTCTTTTTCCAACTTTGCATTTGTGCTGCATTGTACAGCACACATACAAAGTGGGAAACACCTTAAAGCATAGTTTTTGTACTGGAAGGAAATTTTTGAAGTGCAAGACCTACGCCTCAGAGAACGCACACACCCTTGCATTATCCCCCAAGGGTTTGTGCATTGGCGCATGGCTGCCAAAAGAGCACACAGGGATTGAAGTAATGCACCATATGCTAGAGCATATGGTACACTTTTCTCTTTTCCGTTGAGGAAAGGCAGTGAATTATGTTTGGTGCAGCGTTGCCTTGCGTCAACAAATAGTCGCACACAATCTCACTCATCACGTCACTGACTCACTCGTTTTCTCTCACACACACATGCTTATACACACAGACACATGCTCACACATACATACACTCTCTCTCTCACAAAACACACTCTCACCTGCAAGCATGCATACAACACGCCTATTTACCTGTCCAAGGTCTGATTAGTCCTTTGTTCCCCTACTAAACAATGTTAGTGAAGATATCCAGTTACAAGACATAGGAAAATGCAATGACTGATAGGGTTGACTGTGAGATACATAACATGTCTGTGGTCTAAAACGCGTCTACAGTGTGGTTGTTGCATTTATACTGGCGATGCTTAGCAGGGTGAAATAAATGAGACGTTGTCTGACTGCAGCGCTGCTGATCAAAATTTATTTTTTGACAGACAGTTGAAGAAAATCAAGCAATACAGCAACGTCTCTCTCAAAACCAGAGCTTAATTTGTGCTTATTGTTTCCGGTGCTGAGCACCAGCACTTATTTTTGAGGGCCGGCGGTTATTCTTTTGCCTCAAGCATTTGCTACGAGCAAAAGACAAATATGGGAAAGACGGAGGAAGAGAAAAACGAAAAAGCGCCACAAAGGTAGAAAGCAGTAAGCTGCCATAGTGAGTTGAAGGGGCAGGGAGGGGCTTTAAATGGATTGAAGAGGCCCGAGATGGCTTCAGGATTACTCTGCCTCAGTATTCCGTGCTCGCACATTTAAATGCAGCAGCTGCGTGTTTAAAAGGAGGGCTTTGGGAACCGGCACGTTTCTATTTACAAATTAAGCACTGCTCAAAACATGACTTAAAGCTTCTGCAGGTCACTTCAAGACACCAGTAATTTAGAAGCTCTTAACATTACATGCCAACTACTTGGAGCAAAAGACCCAACATTGTTGAAACAGAAGCAGACAACTGATAAGAAATATCAACATCTGTACTTGAAAGCAAATCAAAAGACAGTGCTGATGGGAACTAATCATTACCCTTCAAAACCAGGGATTTAATTTTGCCATGCCCAAACTGATATTAGAGAAAGAGTTGGGCAAAAATATATTTCATAAGCACTTTTTTTCACAGCTTGTTTAGTGAAAACAAAATTCTGTCCAAGGAGCAACTTCATATTTTTTAAACAGTTCTTCTTCATTAAGAGGTGATCGTTTTCCACAGTTGGAGTTTGGTTTAGCTGCAGACAAAAAGTGTGTTTCCTTCTACATTGAACATCTATTCAATAACTGCATTATTTTTCATCTTCGTTGCCCTGCTAACACTTTAATAATTTGAGCTATTTTGATTGGAGGTGCCGAGATAGGATTTATCAGGTATGTGATTATATATAGGGCAAATTTAACAAAGAAAAAAAAAACATTTCACAATTGCCACTACGGCTGCCGAACACGTTAACGGGTGCCTTCGTGCGTGACAGTGGCCTCACGCTGTTACATGTCATGCAAAAAGGCCGCCTCACATGCTTCCACTGTCAAAATGCCGACATTACAGCGCGTGTCAACCAATGGGGTGTGGGAAAAGCTATTTAAAAACATGTCACAAGATTATGCTGGGCGTATCACCAAAAAAGGCAGTCTATGCTGATACACGTCTGCGAATGGTAAATAAATTGAACATTTAGCAACCGGAAGTTTGCTCCGCTTGAACCTTTTGCTTGACACATCTATCTATCTATCTATCTATCTATCTATCTATCTATCTATCTATCTATCTATCTATCTATCTATACACACACACACACACATATTTTTCAGGATAGTAACCAGATTATTATTAAATATTTTTATTGTCATGTTTGATATTGATTGCATTATTCTGTTAAAAAGCCAGGCAATAATAATGTATCGACCGCGGATTTACAAACACTGTTGGACTGTTTAATGTTTGAGTTATCAGTGAATAAACATCTGAACATAATCTTCATGTATTGTATTTATTTATTTTGAGGTTTTGCGTTGTGCTGCACATTATCTGAAAGAAACTTCAGATTCCTGTAGAGTTAGTATTAAATGTAAAGGATTGTATAATAGCAGGAGTCCAATCATTGGAAGGAAATAGTGCTGTCAGATAGTCCTCATTCATTCCAACATTTCGGTGATCTAGTGCAGATAGTTTATGCTTTTAATGTGGAGTTTAGAGCATCCCACAATTTTGGTGCTTGAACTCCTGGGGATCTGTCTTCTTGTTTTTGCTTCTTGGAGGTCTGTTGAGTGATCTGATGCAATGTAGCTCCTCGGGGATTTCTTGGTTCGGTTTCAGTGAGGGACAACATTTTGCTTGTATCCCAGGCTTCTTTTCCAAAAGTCCCAAAAAGCCTCAGGTTGTCAGCATTTTCTTGTCAACTTAATATATTAATTTACCAACCTACAGGGACAAGAGACTTTCTTGTTGCCAGGTCAGCACTGTGCCTGTATACATTTTCAGGATCACACAGAAGAAACTGGACCGACATTTCATATAGAGTTTATGGCATCCTACAACCACACCAGCCCTAGAAGTGACAAAAATGACAAGTACATCATTTATTAATGCAATATAAGTGTGAGATAATTACAAATTCTGTAGGTACAGCCCATGCAAAGGCTGCTATACATCAAGGTCAATTTTGATGCCTCATTTACAGGAGCGATCTATGTTCCTTTTGCTTTATTCGGTGTGCAACATCTCTCTCTTGCTCCCTTTCTGGGTACACTTTGTAGCACACAACATTTCCCACTGTGTATGGCATGCCTTCATAGTTATTAATATATGGATTCAACAGGTGTTAGAGGAGGTGTAGTCGCTGGGAAGTAGTTGGGATGTAAAGTGCTGCTTCCCAAGTGGCATTTCCTCTTTGCTGGATCATCTGTGCTTACAGTGCTGTTTTATTGTGGGGTATTTCGAAAAGCAGGCTCAGAAGAAAAGTTGCACAAGGCTACCTTGAGTATGCCTGTTCTCTCACTTGAGCAGAGTCCCACTGCGCACAGCCAATGTTTCAAGAATTTTATTGACAAATAAATACACTGCTCATGCTATGACCAACGTTTCGTCGATTTTAATCTGTGTTTTTTAAATTCATCACAGAAAACTGAAAAAGTGTGCAGGACTTCCGGATAAATCCAAATTTTTGAAACAATTGAGCCTTATCATTACAATTCTTATCTGATTCCATTATGGAGCAAATTGAATATTAATGTCCTTTAACTCTCATCCCAAAGTATAGACTTTAAGGAGTTCAAGTTAATTCATTGGGATAGCAGTGAAAAAGGTCAGGATCTGTGAACTGTAAAGATTTCCAATTCCACTAGTTTCTAGTAAGTCTCTAATTATGTCTAGACAAGCTGATGTCAGCATTCCATGTTTCCAGCAACATTTATATCAAGTTCATGTCATAACTGCATTTCATTTTGTAGTTAATAGCAAATCACTATTCATATTTTGTAGTAATGTGCTTGCCCAATTGATTATCTTTATTATTCTGGTTGATAGACAGTGAAATGTGTGTTCTTTGTGCCCTGCTTTATCAACAGGCAACAACCTTGTTCCTGTGTTCTTCATTACATTTGTTGTCAAGCCTGTCATTTGTTTCCTTTCTACTTTCTCGTTAAGTGTACAACAATATGCCTGCACAAGGTATGCACATTTTGACAATGTCATCTTGGTGTTCACTGTTCAGCCTTTGTGTATGTCAGTATTTCTGAAATTCAAACACTGGAAACATTTCACCAGTGAACCCACAAAATGGTTTTGATTGTGATTGGGAAGTTTTCTCCAGCTCCACACGAGGTTCTGTTTCATCTTCTTCATTACAATACTTGATAATTTGAGAGTTGTCTTACTGTTCAGTAATTATTTTCTGCATGGAGAAATAGATTGTTGAAGATGATCAGAATTATTAAAACATATTTTTTAAATAAACAGTCACATAACATATGGTTAGTTACGCTTTAATATTTACTCTTCTTTTTAAAGTAAATATTCACTTCGTAACTTTGTAAAAACATAATAATTATCATTTAAAATAATACTTCAGTAACTCATAATTGAAAAATATAGATGGAATGAGATATGCCACTGCATCTCTATTCTAGGGAAGTAACATATGTACTGGGACTGTTGGTTAATTCCATTGAGAAAGATCAAATGTTATTAATGTGTTAGTGGCGTAGAAGTTAGCATATGGTGACTAATTAACCTACATTTAAAAGCCTAACAAAGAAAACAACATGAGTTGAAAAATGTTCATGGCTGAATTATGGTGGACCATGTGGTCGACATTCATATTAAGTACTACGTTTTAACATGAGATTTTGCATTTATATGAAATGAAGTACTAAAGTGAGTTAATGTAAAAGAGTGTTATGAAGATTAAGAATTGAAAATATTAAATGAATATGAATTAATCATACTTATATTGAATTAAATACATTTCATAAATGCGAGTTAAATGTGTGCAGAAAAATAAAAGCACGTTTAAATCAGCTTGAACGTGTCATAAATAATGTTTTCAATTAAATATTTGCTTTGCATACTTGATTTGGATTGTAAGGTGTGCAATAGGTTTATTAATTTATTAAATGTATTGAATGTGTATTAAGGGTTTTTTAGCTTGACTAGGCCTGAAAGAGTAATCTCGCAGCAGTAATGGAAAATCACTTGATTATTCTGTTCCCCCTAACCTGAATTAGTTTTCTAGGTTGCTAAAGTGATGTTGAATTTCCTATTGTATAGAAGGCAAAGAACATGTTTGTTAACAACAATGCTGCATTATTTGTTCTAGCTGTCGAACAAGACAGGAAAATTATGATTCCCATAAAATTGTATTGGCTCATTTTGTGTATTGTGAATGAAGATCCTGATGTTTTCAGACTATTAGATAATTTTAATAGTTTGTCGGAATTGTGTGAAATCATTGAAATGACAATGCACTTTTGCTGAGAAAATCTGGAACAGTTGCATATTTGATGGTGTCATCGACAGCCATTAGACACTGAATCTGACGCTTGAAGTGAGCCTACCTGAAGGACCAATCTAGAGAATTGTGGTTATTTTAATCAGTGAGAGACTTTGAAATTTGGAGTCAGTCCACTCTTGCCTTGAATCTATCCAGAACTCTGTTTTCTCATGAGTTTTCTCATCTTAGTCTTAATTGTCCCATTCATGTATGTGGTTTCAGTACTAATAAGCCCAACTAATTCCGAACTGCTGATTTGTCCTATGTGCAGCCCATGTTCTGCACTGTCCTGATGATGCTGTCAACTGACGCCGGAAGAAAGTGACCATTCTGCCTGATGAAGTATTATTGTTTGCTGTCCCATAAGGAGAGGTATAACTAAATGTGGTTTCTTATTTCCTTTTCAGTTTAGATAATTACACCAGCATATTTTTATAGTGAGTTGCCCTAGTTAATTTTCAAATTATTTTTGCCTTTTGTTTATTTTTTGCTTTTGTCCGCATGTGTTGGTCTGTTTCCGCACATGCAAGTCTAAACTTGTGCGAGTGACAGGAATGGCTTAGCTCTGAAACCTGAAATCTGAAATTATTTGTGGAAACTGTATTTTGATATTTTACTTATGTCACCATCATCTGCTTTAAAATCTAATAATAATATGCATATTGTGTTGTTGCTAATCTATATTATTCTTTTGGAGTGTTTAACAGTGTTGATGTTTAGTAAGTTAAATCTTTTCAGACGTTTCAGTCGGCTTATGGTTTTCATGTATATTTATAACTTAGCTTTGCGCAGCATATGTGTGACATTGATTTTGGGATTGTAATAAAGCTTTGAAACTTTATTCAATTTGGAGTTTGATTTAGTGTTAAATTGTTCATGGTGTTTAGAATTGTTTATGGTATAATGTAATTGATTTGTGATTGAATGATTCTGACCTCTACACTTTTTGCCGAGTCCAAAGATCTAGTCAACCTCCATTGGTGAGAATAGTGAAGGTGTCTCAGGCGCACTTGTGGTTTCTGAACCCGAAGCAGGGAGAAAATCTTCTCAGCACAATGCACCAACACCTTAAAAGCAGCATCAAGACACGAGAGACAGCGGGGCAATGTGGAACATTAACATATGAGAGTGACCTGTGATATGATTGTCCAGCGTTGTTCGAGAAGGACCAGGTCCATACCACAATTTCAGGACATCCACGTAATATTATTTACATAGGATAAAAATTAATTTACATAGTCCATAGTTATCCTGAAAACTTGATATGGGTTCTGAGGTTGAATACCTTTAACTTATGCAGTAATGTATGAAATGACATTCCTCATCGATAGAGACCTTTGGAATATGATAAGCAGATCTGAATGTCACAGCTCAGGGTAATTAAGGAACATTAGCAGCATGGAAAGGTTATGTTTGCAGAAGGCATAGAGGTTAAGCTCCTCACACATTGAAAGCACTTTGATAGAAATACCAGAACAAGGCTGGGTTACTGGAAAGGCACAAATGGAAAAACATAATACTGAGATATTCATCAAAGGTAGATAAAGGTAAACCATCCAAAACTATCTGTAGAGAAAGTGGGGGCATTCCAAGGCAGCGTTTTCCCTTGGTGTTGGGAAGGAAAAGTCTTCTGCATTGTCACAGACATACAACCATGCCAAGAGTGCCCAACTGTATTGATGTCTGGATTCTTCATGCTGCATTTTGTTACCAATGGCAAACATAGTTGATGTGTGTGCACCAGGACATAGACCTGTCTCACAGATTACAGTCTTGTTGGATTAGGAGGGGTGCCCAAAGCGCTTGCCTCATAGTGGTGGAAGGCTACTGCCTTCACCAGGAGTTAAGCAGCATGAACACAGTGGTGCAGCATACTTTGTAGTGATCAGTAGGAGTGAACAGGTCCTTTTTACCCATGTCACTGGAGTGAGGCCTACAGACTCACTCACTTTTAACCCCTTGTTCACCATGGATGTAAGGGTTACGTCCAGTGGCGCAGCGCTGAGGTGCCACGGACGTAACCATTATGCCCTGGGACCAGTAGCGCTCCCCCCATGGGCCTAGGGCAGGGATGAAAGGGGAATCGCTTCCTTTTCCACCCTGCCCCCCAAGTGCTGTCTGATAACATAAGCATACGACTGCGCACTGACCTCATCAGAGGTCACCGCCAGTGTGCTGAGAGTTCAGCTTCCAGCGCAATCAGAAGAGAAATGCTTGCATTTCTCTTCCCATCAGGGTGTGGGGGAGGTCTGAGAGGTATGAAAGGAAAGGAAAGGAAAGGCCTTTCCTTTCCTTTCATGGCTTTCTGAGCATTTCTACAGCCCGCTCGTCAAACAATCAGGCTGCAGAAATGGCCACTAGACACCATGGACTTTCTTTTTTTTTAATTGATATGAGGGGAGCAACGCCTTAGGCAAGGGTCGCTCCCCAGGGGGCCAAAATATTTGTAGGCCATTTCTGCCCCCTTGGGGGCAGGTCAGCCTATGTTAATTAGGCCAATCTGCCCCCAAGGGGTGGGGGAGTGGGGGGGGAGCTCTAGATGTCAGGGATAATTTACTTTTTTTTTTTTTTTCAGTAGAGGAGCGACCCCTTAGGCAAGGGTCGCTCCCCTGGGAGGCAGATTGTTTTTAGGCCATTTTCGCCCCCCTTGGGGACAGATCAGCCTATTTTTATTATGCCAATCTGTCCCCAAGGGGGCAGAAACCACTAGACACCAGGGATTTTTTTTTTGCAGCAATTTCACGAAAGGGGGGCGACCCCTTAGGCAAGGGTCGCTCCCCTGGGTGTAGGCAAATTTATTTTAGGCTGTTTCTGCTCACCTTGGGGGCAGATTGGCCTATTTTTCTTAGGAAATCGTTTTGTTTGCACCAATTTCACGCAAGGGGAGAGACCCCTTAGGCAAGGGTCGCTCACCTGGGGAGAACATTTCTTTTAGGCAATTTCTGCCCCCCTTGGAGGTAGATCGGCTTATTTCTATTATGCCGATCTTCCCTCAGGTCGGGGCAGAAACCACTCAGAAAGCCCACCAGACACCAGGAAAAAGGGGACAAAGTTGTTCTGTCTACCAGTAGGGAGAGGGGGCAATTACCCCCAATCCACTCCCCGAAGGGGGGCAAAAAGCCTACTAGATGCCAGGGAATTAAAAAAAAAAAATAGTTGGGTGGGGCTATCAACCAGCATGGGCGTAGTTATGCCCCCACCCCAACTGAAGGGGGTAACAGTCTTTCAGCTCTCGCCCCGCACACTAAAAGATCTTATCCCAACGTCAAGCAAGAGGACACTTGATTATTTTGGGGTTTGGTTTTACATTTGGTCTTTGAGAGCTTGTCTAACTCACAAAATTGTCCCACTTGGGATGGTGAGGGTGGCAGTTTCTTTTTGGACTTTGGGATGCTGCCATGTAGAAAAATTTACAAGATCTAGACACATCTGAAAACTAAACAACTGGGTGAGACCAGGGTGGTGTGCTTCACGTGCACCCTGCACCATTTTCTTACCCACAATGCCTTGCAAACCTCCAACTTTGCTCGAAATCACACATTTTCCCCACATTTTTGTGATGGAACCTTCCGGAATCTGCAGGAATCCACACAATATCTACCACCCATCATTGTTGCATCTATACCGATAAAAATTCTGCCCCACTTGTCAGCCTAAATTTTTTTTTTCCAATTGCCCTTTTGGACCCGCATTGGTTCCCCTTCAATGTAAACATTTTTTTGGCTCTTCCCTGTCACAGCCACTTGGCCCACCTACACAAGTGAGGTATCATTTTTATCGGGAGACTGAGGGGAACGTTGGGTGATAGGTAATTTGTGCCAGTGGTGTGATCCCACACAGAAAAGTGGGGGGAAATGTGATTTTTTAGCTAAATTTGAGGTTTGCTGAGATTCTGGGTAGGACAACACCCGGGGATCCACCCAAGTCACACCTCTCTGGACTCCCTTGGGTGTCTAGTTTTCAGAAATGTCTGGGTTTGGTAGGTTTCCCTAAATGGCTGCTACGCCAAGGACCAAAAACACACGTGCCCCCGCAAAAAAAGGAAGTTTTGTATTTGATCATTTTGATGTGGCCACATAGTGTTTTGGGCCATTTCCTGTTGCCGGCACTAGGCTTACCCACACAAGTGAGGTATCATTTTTATCGGGAGATGTGGGAGAATGCTGGGTAGAAGGAAGTTTGTGGCTCCCTTCAGATTCCAGAACTTTGAAGCACTGAAATGTGAGAACAAAGTGTTTTCTTGGGCTACATTTTGAGGTTTGCTAAGGATTCTGGGTAACAGAACCTGGTGAGAGCCACAAAGGTTAACCCATCCTAGGTTCCTCTAGGTGCCTAGTTTTCAGAAATGAGATAGAGGCCAAAATCCACAGTTAGGATCTTTGCAAAGAACAGATCAGTTTTCTTTGGGAAAATGTGATGTGTCCATGTTGTGTTTTGGTGCATTTCCTGTCGCAGGCGCTAGGCCTGCCCACACAAGTGAGGTACCATTTTTATCGGGAGACTTGGGGGAATGCTGGGTGGAAAGAAATTTGTGGCTCCTCTCAGATTACAGGGCATTCTATCACCGAAATGTGAGGAAAAAGTGTTTTTTCCAAATTGTGAGGTTTGCAAAGTATTCTGGGTAATAGCACCTGGTGAGAGCCTCACAAATCACCCCATCCTGGAGTTCCCTAGGTGTCTAATTTAAAAAAATGCACAGGTTTGGTAGGTTTCCCTAGGTGCCATCTGAGCAAGAGGCGAAAATCCACAGCTAGGCACTTTCCAAAAAAACATGTCAGATTTCAATGTAAAAATGTGATGTGTCCATGTTGCGTTTCCTGTCTCGGGCACTAGGTCTACCCACACAAGTGAGGTACCATTTTTATCGGGAGACTTGGGGGAACACAGAATTGAGAAACAAGTGTTATTGCCTCTTGTCTTTCTCTACATTTTTTTACTTCCAAATGTAAGAAAGTGTGTAAAAAAGATGTCCATTTGAGAAATGCCCTGTCATTCACATGCTAGTATGGGGACACCAGAATTTAGAGATGTGCAAATAACCACTGCTCCTCAACACCTTATCTTGTGCCCATTTTGAAAATACAACGGTTTCCTTTATATCTATTTTTCACTCTATATTTCACCAAATGAATTTATACAATGAAAACCCATTGTAAGGTGCAGCTAATTTATTGGCTCTGGGTACCTAGGGTTCTTGATGAACCTACAAGCCCTAGTTATCCAAGTAACCAGAAGAGTCCAGCAAACGTAATGGTATATTGCTTTAAAAAATCTGCTATACCTTGAAAAAGGTATAGAAGAAAACATAGACAGAAATTTATGTTTTTTTTTAACTCAATTTCAATTTTGATTTTTATTTCAGCTGTGACTTTCTGTCGGAAAACCTTGAAGGATCTACACAAATAACTCCTTGCTGAATTTAGGATTGTATCTACTTTTCAGAAATGTTTAGCTGTCCAGGATCCAGCATTGGTTTTACACCCAATTGGATGGAATGGATGGAGGCTGAAAGCACAAAAAACAGAAAAAATTGAGTATGTCCCATTAAAATGCCAAAATTGTGTTGAAAAGTGTGGTTTCTGATTCAAGTCTGCCTGTTCCTGAAAGCTGGGAAGATGGTTATTTTAGCACTTCAAATCCTTTGTTGATGCCATTTGCAGGGAACAAAACACATGCTTTCTTCTGCAGCCTTTTTCCCCATTTTGTTTTTGAAAATTAAATTTTAGCTGTATTTTGGCTAATTTCTTGGTCTCCTCCAGGGGAAACAACAAACTCTGGGTCACTCTAAAATCCCTAGGATGTTTGAAAAAAAGGATGCAAATTTGGGGTGGGTAGCTTATGTGGACAAGATGTTATGAGGGCCTAAGCGCAAACTGTCTCAAATAGCTAAAAAAAAGGCTTGGCAGCGAAGGGGTAAAAGGCCTATCAGCAAAGGGGTTAAAGTACTTATACTGTGTGCTTAACTTACCCTTGGCCTACATTGGTTTGCAGTGCAGTGCAGAGGTTCGTATCTGTACTGGGTGAATGTGTGCCTGGGAAGGAAACAATACAGGGATAGGGCAGTACTGGATGTGTACGTGCCTATGAGTGGTACAGTATCTGAAGGATGTAGTGCTGTGCAGTGTGTACAGGACAGATGCATGTGATGGATGTATGTATACCTAGAAGTGGTACAGTACATGAAGGATGCAGTGCGTGGATGTTAAATGAATATGTTGGATGTATGTGTGCCTGTCAGCGGTACAGTACATGAAGAGTACAGTGCATGCATTTTAAATGCACATGCTGGATGTATGTGTGCCTATGAGTGGTACAGTACATAAAGGATACAGTGCTGGGTAGTGTTTGCATGTTAAATGCAAGTGCTGGATGTATGTGTGCCTGTGAGTGGTACAGTACATGGAGGATACAGGACTGTACAGTGTCTGTATGCTGTATACATGCCCTGGGTCTATGTGTACCTGTGAATAGTAAAATGAATGCAGGGCCTAGAGTTCCATTTTGGGAGACCCAGGCCTGCATGTTGAAACACAGAGAGGCGGTGGAGAGATTCCCAAAGGCATATTTATGTGTTGCTTTACACCTGTAATCTTGGTAGGACTCACACTGGCTGGAGAGAGGAGGACCAGGCCTCCTCTGTACACTTCAAATGGGTGATCTTTGATTCAGTGAGAGATCACAAGGAAGGGTCCAGGCAGATCTCAGGAATGAGACTGGGCTGCTAACAGAATCATAAAGAATAAGGCTGGGGGGACTGGCCTAACCTTCTTATGCACATATCACTGTGGATGACATCAAGGTGTCAACTCTAGTCACTCCCATTGCCTGTGTTGTGGGACTATCTTGGAAACACTAGTGCTGTGACAAAGTGCTTATCAAGAGAAAGAGGAAGCAGAGGACTGGGCACTTCAAAGGAAGCAGACCCCCAACATAAAACTTTAAAAACTCAGGCTCTAAATTTTGTGTCTGGAAATGGACTAAAATAAGGAGAGTTAGATACCCAATAAAGTGTCATCTATCAAGCAGCCTGATGGGCTGTCTGAGGAGTGGAGGCTCTGCAAGACTTTTGCCTGTGGCAGGGCTGGGAGCCAAAGCATGCTGGTCGCCCGGCTGAGTGAGGTAACATCATCCAGGGAATCGATGACCACCTGCCATGGAGCATAAAGCACCAGCGCTTGCCTATTTACCAAGACAGTGTGCTCTGCGAGGACAAGGAGAGTGTTTGAGGAATTGAGGTCCCTTGTGGAGCCCTGTTGCGGTGACTCCCTTTACAAGTTGTGGGGAAATGGATGCTGCATAGATCGAGCCATTGTTCCTGTGCATGATAGAGTCAGCAACCCCTGTATGCCAGGAGAGGGCCGCCGTGAATTTAGTTCTGTGTCGTGCTGCTCCGATTGGGCCGCAGCTCATGCATAGTAGTGAGGAGATGACCCCGTATGCTAGGAGGGGCCGCCCAGGTAAGAATGCTGTGTGTTAAGGGCTGTAGCCTTGTCCGGTAGCAAGGCAGTGACTCTGTATGACAGGAGGGGCCATGTGTGAAGAATATCATTGTGCTGATCAGGCTGGAGCCCATGGACAGTGAGTTGCGGTGACCCCGTATGTCAGAGGGGGGTCACCAGGAGCTGAAACTTGCTCTGCCTCTTCCATAGTGCCAGAGAAGTGAGAATTTCATGGGAGCACCTGCGCACCATAGCCCAGGCAAAGGACCCAAGACGGGATCGTCTTAGCCACTCCCAGTCGGGAGCCAAACTAACATTTACCCCGCAGGAGGAGCTGCAGAAAGCCTCTAGTCCATGGGTACTCGCAAACATTTTCTCAGGGCCCAAAAAGTTTGATCTCTGATGTGACCGTGTTGATGTCAGCCGGGAGGCAGTCAGGGGTTTGCCCACAAATAAGGAGCTGTAAAGGCAAGCTACCACCTTGTGTTCCCCCCCAGGCATCAGTAGCATCTGAAAGAATGCAAATGTCTCCAGTTCATCGTGTGTTTTGTGCCAGAGCTGATTTAAATTACGAAGGAGCCTGTTGGCATGCCAAAATCACCTACCAGGCTTTTATATGTGCTAAGTATCTTTTCAGTAAAGAGGTCACCCCATTCAGTAAGGCATGCTTCTGTCCATGAAGTCGAATCTGGGCACGAGTGCAGGTCTGAGCAACCTGGCAGTGCCCAAAGAGATAGCGCCCATGCATATTAGGGGCAGGAGTGGTTTGTATCCGTATGTGTAGTCCAGCACGTCTTGGCCACCTGCATTAAGACATTGCTGCCGTTGGCAGGTACTCCAGCCTCCGTGTTTAATAGCTATTGTAGTACCAGCACTGGCGTCGCCCTGCAAGATCATCACCCCAGTTCATTCATGTTCTGGCCCATCAGCCAACTCGTAGGCCACTGATGCTGGGCTGCAACAAAATAGTATTCATAATTCGGGGCACCCAACCCTCCACGCTCCAATGGGGTGTATAGTTAAGAGAGTGCCACAAGTCATCTGGCTTTGCCCCATATCAGCACAGTCAAAAGGAAGCACATATCCATAAACAGCCTGCGAGGCAGTAGGGTAAAGAAGTGAAATAACCTGGGGAGTACTAACATCTGGGAGATGGCAATCCTGCCTGCTGTGGAGAAGGGGAGTGCAGTCCAGAACGAGAGGGATGACCGCACCCAATCTAGTGCTCTGTCTAAATTTCTATCTATCAGATCTTTGTTAGAGTGATAAATTCTGATACCTAAGAATTTAAAGCAGTCATACACCCAGGGGAGCATGGTGAATGTGATTCCTCTACGCTGCTCCTCAGACAAGGCCCTAAGGGAAACAATCGGTATTTGTCCCAATTCACCTTCAGCTGATACCTCTCTGAACTGTCTGAGGAGTTCTATTAAGTGTGGTAGTATCGTTGCATCGTTTCGTAGGTATACCAAGGCATCGTCAGCATATAACAAGGTTATATGCCAGCTATTTCCAGCCCGAATAACCCATTCCATAGCTCTCACCCACAAGGCACACACAAGAGGCTCCATGGCCAGCTCAAAAATTATCGGGAAAGGGGACAGCCCTTGCGAGTGCCACATTCGAGCAGTGCAGTGTCAGAGATGAGGCTTCCGGTTTTCACCTGCGCCAGTGGTGTGTTGTATAGCAAGGCTATCTATTTGAGGAATCAGGGACCCATGCCCATTCTTGTAAGGGTTTCCTGCAAGTACTCCCACCACAGTGTGTCAAAGGCCTTCTCTATGTCTGAGGTTGCTACCCAGGGGTTTGCAACCATGGCTCTCGCCCGATCCATCAACATGAGAGGTGATGCAGGTTCAGGAATGTGTTCCTGCTGAATATAAACCCCTTTTGGTCTGGAGGGATTACTTGCTGTGCTATGGGGATCAGCCGGTTAGCCAATATCTTCCCCAGGATCTTGTGGTCTGAGTTTAGTAGGGTGAGGGGTTGATAAGACCCCAACAACAGGGGATATCTGTATGGTTTTGGCAGGACCACTAGCACCGCCTGTCGCAGAGAGGGTGGTAGTACCCATGCAGAATAAGCAGAATTATAAACCTTTAACAGCTCGGGGGCAAGCTGTGATCGATAAGTGGAGTAAAACTTGATTGGCCAGCCGTCCGCCCCAGGGGTTATTCCGCACGCCATTTACTTAATTGCATTTGAGATTTCAGATTCTAGCAACAGTGTTTCAAGATCTGCCCTTTGGGATGTCTGTAATTGTGCTATGAGTACAGTGTCTAAGAACGACCCGATGTTGTCTGTCAGCCTCAGGGCTGAGTATGATTTTGTATAGTAAGAACAAAATACTATGTTAATGGATTCTTAAGTGTTAAATACTTGGTTTGCTTTGCTGCGAATAGTAGTGATAGGAACCCGGGGGCAGTCGGATCGGAGAAGCCAGGCTAACAGCTTGCCTCCTTATCACTCTCCACATGTTTTTACATCTGGTATTCTCTATAGTCTAATTTGCCCAATCCGTCCAATGCAGCCCTGTAGTTGAGTCGTGTCCATGCCAAGGAAGCAGCCACTGCCTGATCGTCCTGCAGCATTCGTTCATACCTTTGTATGTCGGTTGCTAAAGTCATTAGCTCCCTGCGCAGTGCCAGCCTGAAACCATATACTGTCTTAATTGTTTTGCCCTGGAGAACTGTTTTTAAGGCATCCCATTCTATGCGGGTAGTAGAGGCTGTGCCCTTATTAACCTCAGTATGCTGTGATGTGGCCCAATATGGTGTTGTGGAATGCCTCATCCTGTAGAGCTGCTGCAGGGAGTCTCCAAGTCGGTATACGTGAACGCCCACGGACTCATATTAGATGAAGTTGCAGGGGGCAGTGGCCAGATAGAGTGTTTCCAAGGTATTCGGCACTACTAACCTTCAAAAGCACCTCCATACTACAATAAAAAAGGTCAATTTTATGTCAGGACAGGAGGCTCCCATTATGTATAAGCCCTTTATTTTCCACTTCTGTGCAGCACTTTTAAAGACTTATAGAACCATATGAAGGTAGAAGAACAGAATCACAACTGTGCATATAACTCCATGCCACAGCCTTCTGCCTCTTTTGTTTGCAGCTTCCATGAAGATAAGTATACAGTACTTTATGTACAATCTAATTTAATGAAATTTATTTAATAAGTAGGTAGATTATATTGTGTTGATAGTGGTTACCCATTAAGTTTTATGAGGGGATTGGTGTTTTTTCAATTTTTTGGGGGTAAACACCATAAATTTAGTTAGTAGATAATTATCTGTTATTCGTTAGATAAGTTCTTTAAGAAGTGTGAGTTAGATGTTAATTTAATATGAGAAACAGACTGCAGAATTATTTTAATACTGTTTTTATCCTTAAACAATAATTGAAAATGTTACAGTTTGAATGACTATTTATTGTTTAGTCCTCGAGTGCTTCCTCGCACACAGCTGTTTGCCTTGAAACGAGTGCCTGCTTGCACTCAGTTGTCTGGATATGAGCGCTCTTACGCACTGTAGATACAAGCACTTCTTAGCGATCCTGACATGAGCACTTCCTCGCGCTCTAAATACGAGTAGCGCTCAGGTTTTGATCCATTTAATGGAAATGTAATTCACAAGCGCACAGTCCTGCTTCAACACTCATGTCACACGCAAAGGTTAGGAGCCTATTTCTCTAGGAAATAGAGCCCATATTTTAAACGGATGACGTTTCACGTTGTCTTTGGAAATAATAGTACCAATCGGTTCCTAGGCAACGATTTTGTCTGAGAGAAAGACATTGTTGGGAATAAAAAAAATTCTAGCTTACGCGACAAGAATTTTCAATTCTATTAAGGACACGGAGGCGAGGATTATGCTGTCTCTTTCTTTACTCAAATTTTCACAGCAGCCAATTACAACATATGAAATGAAAAAAATACATTTCCCAATAACCCATAATATCCTGTCACGAGCTCCAATCACCCAACGTGACCTCCGTCCATAAGAGTCCTGAACTTAAACGTCAGATCCTCTTTCTTTGTATCACAGATAATCTTACAACAACTTGAACTCGAAATGTCTCCAAACACGAAGAAACACAACATTGTTCTCTTGACCTTGATACTTATGGAAGAATCCTTCCGTGAACCACTCCAAAACGCAATCTTTTCCGAAGAAGAAAGAACCCAACGATCTTTTCAGCGCAACAGATCTCCGAAAGTATCTCAAGAATTCTTCTGATCGGAACCTGGAGAAATAAAAGTATATAATAATACCTCTCAAAGGAAAACAATCATAGTCAATATTTAAACATCTCTCCAACAAAACAAGGGAGGGTGTAATGCTTTTATATAACAATTATACAATTGATTATAACTTTCAAATAAAATACTGGGTGGGATAATCCTCGCCTCCGTGTCCTTAATAGAATTGAAAATTCTTGTCGCGTAAGCTAAAAAAAATGTTATTCTTTGTCAGGACCGGAGGCTCGGATTATGCTCTTTTAAAGCTGATTAATAACAATAGATGCAACATCAACCACAGGTTTAAAGTAAAACTTACGAAATGTGTTCTCAGAAGACCAGTCAGCTGTCTTCATAATATCTTGTAAACTAGAACCCAGATTAAATGATTTGGAAGCCATAGCTCCTCTCACTGAGTGAGCCCCAAACTGTTCCGTATTAATTCCTGCTTCATTCATTAACCATTTAACCCACCTTGCTAATGTGGCAGAAGCTACTGGTCTAAATGGCTTTTGAATAGAAATTAACAATTGACCATTCATATTCTGTCTGAACTCCTCCGTGACCAACTCATAATCCTTCAAACATTGAACTACACATAACTTAGTATTATTCGGATACCAAGGATAGGATACCTACCTGCAATTAGTTTTAGTCCTCTTGGAGATGGAAATGGAAACACCTTCAGGAGAATATACTCCACCGGATAAGTCTAAGGCTTTAACATCAGAAACTCGTTTACAAGAAATCAAGCAAAGTAACATAGTTAATTTTGCCGAAAGTTGCTTGCGCGATAAAAACTTATTACTAGGCCAAGAGTTAATGAATTTTAAAACCACGTTTACATCCCATAGCATGCTATATTTGGACTGAGGCGGATTAGCAAACCTAATACCTCTCAGTAATTTACAGACTAGTGGATGTTCACCAACCGGTTTACCATCAATAGGGATATGACCGGCCGAAATGGCTGACCTGAAGTTGTTAATAGTTCTATAGGCCAGACCAGTGGAGGATAGACTCGCTAAAAAGTTAACCACTAAATCAATACTTTACTCCACGGGATTGATATCTCTTCCATTACACCAACTATTCCATCTGCGCCAAGCAGAAGCATATCTCTTGTGGGTGCTGGAAGCCCAGGCTTGTTTAATAAAGTCCTTAGCTTGTTGCGAAATGCCTGGGGTTTCCCAGTTTTTCCTGAAACCATCCATGCCATCAACGTAAGAGTCCCCGATGATACCAGAGGATGTTGAAGGCCCTCCGGACTCAACAATAAGTCCCGACGAGGAAGAATCAGCAACGGTAGCACACAAGCTAGTTGAAGCGCAATAGGGAACCAGGGTTGAGACCTCCACAGCGGGGTCACTAGTATCAGGTCTGCTTCCTGCCTCCGAATCTGAGACAGTACCCTGGGAATCAATAGAAATGGAGGGAAGGCATAGCCCCGAAATGGAGACCAATCCTGTAGAAATGCATCCGTCATTAAGGCCAACGGATCCGGTCTCCAGCTGAAGAATTTCTGGATCTGGGAATCGAGGCGAGAGGCGAAAAGATCCACCTTGCAAGGGCCCCATATCTGAACTATTTGTTGAAAATTTTTCTGATCCAATCTCCAATCGCTGGCATCCCTCAGATACCTGGAGTTCCAGTCCGCCACCGTGTTCTGGGCTCCTGGTAAATACTCTGCTACAATCACCAACCTGTGTTGTAGACAATAATGCCAGAATTCCTTGGCTATCTCCGCTAGAATCTTGGATTTTGTACCCCCTAACTTGTTGACGTATCTTACTGCTGACACATTGTCCATTCTTAACAGGATGCATCAATCCGTCTAGAGGGGGGATAAACTCCTTATCGCAAATTTGCCAGCTAGCAGCTCTAAACAATTGATGTGGAGGGATTGCTCTGTTGGAGACCAACGACCCCCTGTCACTACCGATCTGCAGCGGGCTCCCCAACCCCAATGACTGGCATCGGATTCTATCACTACTTCCGGATTGGATCCGAAGATGGCTCTGCCATTCCAGGCTTCCATGTGATGCAACCACCATTGAATCTCCTCTCTTACTTCCCTGGTCAACGGAATTAAGGTTGAGTAACTCCAACCTCGACTCACATATTTGATCTTTAATCTCTGTAGAGCCCGATAATGAAGAGGGGCTTGGAAGATTGCCTGAATGGACGAAGCCAGTAGACCCACCAGTCGAGCAATACTTCTTAATGAAATATCCGGACTTGTTAGAGCTGACCTCAACTCCCTCTTTATATTGCGAATCTTCAGAGAAGGGAGAATCAATTGCGCTTGTATCGAATCTATCTTGAATCCCAAAAAATCTATTACCTGAGTCGGGCTCAACAATGACTTCTGCGCATTGATAAGGAATCCCAAATCCTGTAATAGATTGATTGTCCAGTTCAGATGTCTCTGTACTGTAGTTGGGTTCTGGGCCATTAACAGGATGTCGTCCAGATATATTATCAACCGAACCCCTTTGGTTCTCAGAAACTCCACAACTGTTTTCAAAAACTTCGTGAAGCACCATGGTGCTGAGGATAGACCGAAAGGGAGGGCTGTAAACTCTAGGCATTGATCCCTCCAATGGAACTGAAGGAATCTCCTGTGTGGTGGAAACATTGGAATTGAAAGATAGGCGTCCTTCAGGTCCAATCGCACCATCCAGTCCCCTTCTATTAAGATGTCTCTTAACATGTGGATTCCCTCCATTTTGAAGTGTCTGTACACTAGCCAGGAATTGAAGTCTTTCAAGTTCAAAACCAGACGGTGACCACCCCCTTTTTTGTCCACGACAAATATAGGGCTGCAAAATCCTTCTGGGTGAAGCGTTGACAATACTACCGCACCTTTGTCTAAGAATGCTTGCACTTCTTTGTCTATAAAAGTCTGGTTTTCTAGGGAAAAATTCATTTGCATCGGGGGGTATAACTGGCGCGGGGAACTGAGAAACTCTAGATGAAAACCTGAAATCGTCTGAAGTATCCAAGGATCCCCAGAAACCTTTCTCCAATTGTGAGCGCACAGTCCCACTCTCCCTCCAAGAAGAACCTGAGAAGGGTTTCGAAGTCTTACCAGAGTAGGAGGCGTCCTGGATCGCTCCTTGTTGCCCCCTGCAATGTCCTCTGCGGAACCTGGGTCAACCACCTCTGTTCCGGGTAGGGTAGAAGGTGTTATCTGACTGGTCGCTGGTCCATTACCACGACCTCTCGGGTAATATCCTTGGGGACTGTTAAAGGAGCCCCGACCAGACATTCGTCCACCATAACGTCCGGCCCTGACAAAAAGGCCTTTTCTAAATACCTTTTTTAGGGACAACTGCGCTTTATCAAGCGCAGAAAAAGTAGAGCAAAACTTTGCCAGTTCCTTGATAAAGGAAGATCCAAACAGGAGGCCATCATTTCAGAGGAGAGTAACATCTCAGGGAAAGAAATTCAGGAGGAGGTGATAAGAAGATTCATTTCATAGGAGATTGAGGAGACTTCAGTTGACAATTACAAATGTATTGAAAGAAAATAAGAAAAAAATTAGATTATTGGAGGAGGAAGATGAATATTGGTCTCTCTCTGAAGGTGAGGAGACAGAGAAGAGAGGCCCAGGAGGGAAATGTTTTAAAAAGGTGATACATATGGAGAATGAGGACCAAGTAAGAGAACGTCCAGAGACTATGAAAAATATGTCGAAGGGTGTCCTAAGCGGCACAATGGAAAGGCAGGACAAACCAGAAAAGGATATGGGCAGTAAGCCTGGTTGGATGGGAAGGGATCTTACAAATGAAATGGATGAATACATGTTTGATTTGAGTTATGATGAGGAAATGGATGAATTTGCAGTTCTTGATTCCTCAAATAAAGAACAGAAAAAAGAGGTTAAGGATCCTTTAGATCATGTTCCATTTGAACCTTCTGATGTTAAACATCCACATAATGGCTAATGGTGGCCTATGCATCATGTTGCAGAATATATTAAACAAAGAATAAGGAGACCTCAAGAGAGGGGTGAAAGAAATATAATGAGAGCTAAGTGCTCACACCCTGTTATTGGAAATAAGGATTCCATGACACCTAGTCTGGATCCAGATTTGATTACTTATCTGTTTAAGCTAGGCCGTGGCCCAAGAAAGGGTTTAGAAAGAGCACTGAAGCAGTGTGAGGATAAACTGCTAGATGTATTGGGGCCTTTAGCAAGAATATTTGATATGATGAAAGAATATTATATTAAAGGGACAGATCTTGATATAAATTTATGAAGATGTTGGAGCCAAAGAGCAATTTGTTTTTAGGGAAATGCGAATGCAGTGCTCAAAACAGAAAGACGAAGGGCAATTATGTTGAAGATAAGTCCAAAATTGGGAGAAATGCGAAAAAGGAAACATCTGAAGAGACAAATGGTCTTCTTTTTGGAGATGGAATGGTAAACGCCTTGGGCAAATATGTATATACTTTCACAACTTTCGATAAGGCTCCTTCATCAATGAGAAAGGTCTTTGGGAAAGGAAATTTATATGGTAGGGCTGGAAAAAGAGGCTACACTTTTGGCTGCACATTTTACAGAGGCCCAAGTGGCCACGGACGAGGTATCTATTGAGGATGTTTTACCTCGAACAATTTCTACCCACAAAAAGGAAGAGGTGGTAGAGGCAGATCAGGTCGAGGGAGATAGTGGAGTACAAACTCAGGATCTCAGTCAGGACAGGGTGAGTATGAAGTCTGGAATTGTTTTTTTCCAGGGAGAAGTTGCGGGAAGGTTAAGAAGTTATTTTAGACAATTGGAAGATAACAACAAATGGTTGGATTTCGGAGACAGTGAAGGGTTTTATAATAGAACTCCAAGAGATTCCACTTTACATTACAGAACCTAGGGAAATTTGTTTGAAAAAATAAATAAAAGAGGTGGTGAGCAAAGAAATTTACAGTATGTTGGAAAAAGGAGCAATTGTGACAGTTGGAGAAGAAGAGAGAGTGTTTGAGAGTACGTTGTTTGGAGTGGAAAAAAAGGACAACGTTTGGAGACCAGAGATCAATTTAAACAAATATGTGGTGTATGGGCATTTCAAAATATAGGGAATATATCGTCTGAGAGATATTCTTCAAGGACAAGATTGGGTGCTGAAAATAGATCTGAAGGATGCTTCTTTCACAATTCCTATGGCAAAACAGAGGCAGCAATTTTTACAGTTCAGGTGGGAAGGACAACTATTCCAATTCACTTGAATACCATTTGGTCTGTCCTCAGCACAATGGTGTTTTTTGAAGGTAATGAGCCCTGAGCAGGTTATCTGAGGGAAACAGAAGTAAGATTGATTATCTATTTAGACGATATTTTGATCATGAGTCAAGACTCTTTACTGTTGGAACACGTGAAGATGACTATAGATATTCTTCAGGATCTGGGTTTTGTGATCAATCAGGAGAAGTCCGTTCTTTTACCATCTCAGAGGATGGAATTTTTAGGTTTTGCGGTGGACACAGTGAAAGCACAATTACAGCTGCCAGAAAGAAAAATGTCTCTTATAAAAAGAGGGATTAAGAGTGTACAGAGGAAACAGAGGGTCTCTTTGAGAGAGTTGGCAAGGATAATTAGTTTGCTATCATCTTTAATGCAGGCTATTTTCTCAGGACCATTAAATTCCAGGGCAATCCAACAAGTCAAACACTTGGCTTTAGCAAAAGGTTTATGGTATGGGGACATGATAAAGGTCTCAGAGGATGCAGTAAAAGAGTTGAAACGGAGGTTGGAGAATCTGCAGGCATGGAATGGGAGAGCAATAGTTAGTACAACACCAGTCTATGTTCTAGAAACAGATGCAAGTACATTAGGTTGGGATGTAGTAATGGAAAACCAACTGACAGGAGGGAAATGGAACATGAGAGGGAGAGAGAGAGAGAGAGAGAGGATCACATACATTTTTTGGAATTGAAAGCTGGGGAGTTGGCAGTTCGCAGTTTCAGAGAACAACTGAAAGGGTGCTCAATCCTTTTGGGAATGGACAATATTTCAGCTGTCACTTTCATAAACAAGTTGGGTGGCAGCAAGTCGAAGAGACTTCCAGAGATACTGAAGGGACTTTAGGAGTTTTGCATGGATCAAAATATACATGCAACAGCACAATATTTTCCAGAAATAGTGAATATGAGAGCAGATTGGAACTCCTGTTTTATATGGGATTACAGCGATTGAAAGATCATGCCTCAAGTTTTTTAGGAGATAAACAGGGTTTTTGGTCCACTAGTGAAAGATCTTTTTGCTTCTCCTTTGACAAACCAGTTGGAGAATTATGTGAGTTGGCGTCCAGATCCAGGAGGAATTTTCTAGGTTATGCTTTTCCTCCATTCTGTATGATACAGAGAGTTGTAATGCAGGTAAGGAACCAGAAATGTCAGTTAGTATTGGTAACTCCGTTTTAGATCACTCAGGTGTAGTTTTCATCAGTGATGGGGCTGGTAATAGAGGTATGCAAGGGTCTCTTGAAAGACGTGAACAATCAAGAACATCTTTTAGTGGAGTCAGGGGTACTCAACCTTCTAGTTTGGACGATTTCAGGAACTATCTGGCAAAGCTTGAGAGTTATATGAATCAAGGGGCCCCTGAAATGAGGAAAAGATACAAGAGTTCATGGAATGTATGGGTACGCGGTGCATGGAAAGGGATATGGATCCGTTGGAGGCAAATTAAATTATGATGGCTAATTTTTTAGCTGAATTATTCAAAAAAGGTTTAGGCTATAGAACAATAAATTGTTACAGATCAGCGATTGATTCAGGACATTGTTTAGTAGATGGTTTATCTATAACGAAAAAGGCATTAATATGCAGAGTTATGAAAGGAATGAGGTTAAAAAGACTGCCAAATACTAAATATAGTACACTTTGGGATGTTAGATTGGTTTTTGACTTGTTTAAAAGTTGGCCATCGAAAACTTTTTTAACTAATAAGCAGTTGATATGGAAAGTTGCAACTTTGAAAGGCTTTCTCATGTGAAAGCTCTAGAGGTGTCAAAACGTTTTTTATCAACCACAAGAGATTTTGTTTGAGATAAAAAAGAGATCCAAAACAATGACAGAAAGTATATTTTATCCAAAGGTTGATGAGCATCCGAGTTTATGTGTAGTAAGGTGTATAAAGGAATATGTGAGTTCAGAGCTGTAGGAACAAATCAACTTTAAATTTTATATGTCAAACCATATAAGGCTGTACCTACTGCTATGATTGATAGATGGGTAAAAAGTGTGATATATGAGGATGGAGTAAATTTGGAACTGTTTAAAGCTCATTCCATAAGAGGAGCTAAGGCTTCCAAAGTTTATCTAAAAGGAGGAAGATTAGACGAAATCATGAAAGCAGCTGATTAGTTAAGTGATGAGACGTTTAGGAAATTGTATTTAGAGCATGTGGCTGTTTTAGCAGTTTAAGCTTTAAACATGCATAATGCTACCCTCCTGTCCTTACATAAAATGGTGATTCTCAGAGGTTTTACTGCACAGAGAATCATGATTTCATTAAAGACTAGGAGGTTAGCATAATCCCTCCACTCCCACCCTTGGGTGTTAATACGTTATATAGTTCACAGATTTTTCTTTAAAAAAAAATGTAAGTCATTAATGTAAATCTATTATATTTAAGCTTCAATGGGTATATTTAATTTGTATAAGAAGATAATTATGTTGATGTTTTTTTCTTTTAGACATATGAGACAATAAAAGGGTTTCTTAGAGGCAAAGAATTTTGGATGAAATTAAAGAACGAAAATGAAGACTTCAGACTAACAAAAGAGGAAGAAGGCTGTTGTCATGGAGTTATATGTACTGTTGTGATTCTATTGTTATTGTGACTTCATATGGTTTAGAAGGTTCTGCACAGAAGTGGTAAATAACAGGCTTATTCATAATGCTAGCGTCCTTGTCTTTAATAAAATCACGAATCTCTATGTAGTAAAACCTCTGAGAATCGCCTTTCTAGTGTGTAAGTCATGTAATCCTGAATAAAAGGAGTACTCTCTAGCAGTGGGATGTAAAGTACACCAAGCTCCTGAGACTTGTGTGAGGGACGCCCACTGCCTCAAGTGGTGAGTTAAGGTCGTGGATCGGGCTCCAGATATTGGCGGGTGCGAGTGGTCCCTGTCCAAATCCAGGACACAATTAAAATCCCCTCCCCAGTAATACGGTGCCAGCATATCATGCAACAGAGTTGGGGTAAGGGACCGCAGGAATATGGCCTGATTGGAGATGGGAACGTATAAAGAGACAAACAAGACGGGAAAACCATCAAGGTTCCCCTCCAGAACTGTATGTCTCCCCTCTGAGTCTATCTTGGAATGCAGCACTTCCAATTGTACTCCTGGTGCTACCCATATGAAGGCCCCTCTAGCCTATCTGCGATAAGTGGTCCCCACCAATATACCAAGCAATATATTCCGTACACGCCATGCTGCCACTAAAAACCTGCTAACAGCGTAGATTACTACTTTAGAATTATGGCTTTTTAAAACCCTCAAGGCTATATCACATTTTCCTATTTTCATTTCTCGGCAGATTTTACAGATCCATTTTGTCCTAGGAGATAAATAGGCAGGGCAAAAGTACATGAAGTGCTCAATAGTTTCAGGGGTGGTACCACACACAGGACATATGTCAGTTGTAACATTTGGTCCCATCTACTCGCCAAGGACTCCAGTGGCAATGACCCAAAACGAAATCTAGCATATAATCCCTTACCTAAGATATCGGGTATTACATCAAGATACAACTCGAATTGTGGGTACCATTTAAAATCAATAAAAAGATTGGTTAGGCGTCCAGCAGATTTCCGGGTAATATAGTTGTTTCGAACATATGACCAATATGTGCACTTCAGTAGTTTTGTATGTGTTTTCTCAAGTTTATAGGGATTCTCCCAAAAATCACCTAGTCCCAGGGTGAAAAACCATCAATACACATGTTTTACCCATGGAATAGTAGCAGAGTTTGGACACTTTAACAGTTTGAGGTGGGAAATCTTATACACCTCCAGTTCAGGGACTGTCCACAGCCTTACCCAGTATAATAAGGGTCTCAAAATAATGAAATCGGCTATCCGTTTAAGACCCAAGTCAAGATATAAAGGAATCAATGGGGTACTAGGAGGGCATGCACATAAGGCCCTTGCAAAATTATTCTCCCTGATGGTGAGCCGATTACTGTCAGAGGAGCCCCATATCTCAGCTCCATAAACAGCTGCTCCCTGCGCCTTGGCCACATATATCTTTAGTGCTGGGGACACAACTTTAGTTGTAGTACTCCTGTAAAAGTGCAGTATAGATGCCGCGCTATGCTGCAGAAGACCAACGCTTTTTGCAACCTGTTCATCCCAATGTAATTTATCTGTAAGCCTCGCACCTAGGTAATCAATGGAAGTGACCTTATCCAAGGGTTTGTCATCTAGGCTAATAGAACATTTCTTTTGTGGGCCAGAGCAAAGTACCATCAGTTTAGTTTTCTTGGAATTGAGCTCCAACCCATAGTTCTGACAGAATGAATTGAATCTATCAAGAAGAGTTGGAAGACCTATAGAGGTCTTGGAGATGAGAAGAGAGTCATCTGCAAAGAGTAAGATAGGGATTTTTTGTGCATTCAGGGTAGGTGCGTCATTCTGGCATGCCATCAGACCCCGCACCACCTCATTGATAAAAAGGGAAAGCAGAATGGGTGCCAACACGCAACCCTGACGAACACTTATATTTATGGGGATTTTATCTGTCAATTCGCCTTGGTTGCCCCATCTCACTTGCGCATAAGTATCTTCATGTAAGCGCTTTAAGATTTGAATTATGCAAACCGGGGTCCCTACCCTTCCCATAACTTTTCTCTTGGGACTAGATCAAAAGCTGCTCGCAGGTCTACAAAAACAACATATAACGATTGTTTTGCGAGAATTACATACTAACAGTGTAGTACTGCCAATCTAAAAACCTGGTCC
Organism: Pleurodeles waltl; assembly: GCF_031143425.1. Classification (NCBI taxonomy): domain Eukaryota; kingdom Metazoa; phylum Chordata; class Amphibia; order Caudata; family Salamandridae; genus Pleurodeles; species Pleurodeles waltl. The sequence goes on along the minus strand of NC_090450.1, from coordinate 176,258,448 downwards.
ACTGTGCTGATTCTAGGTCGAAACCCCATCTGAAGGGGGGAAAGAATCTGATGATCAGTTATCCAGCTTGTTAGTCTCCTCAGAAGTTGTTTAGCAAAAATCTTTTGTAGATTGTCAATGAGACTAATCGGTCTGTAATTTATTGGAAGGTTTGCATTACCCTTTTTGTAAATAGGAATGATTTCAGCACCCTTCCACGTAGTAGGAATCTGTCCCCCCTTGGCTATTTTGTTTGAGAGTGTGTTAATATACCAGGTCCATATAGCTGGTTCAGATTTGTATAGATCGCCTGGAATTTTATCTGGGCCTGGAGCTTTACCAGATTTTAAGGAATGAATTGCATCGGCAGTTTCTTCTAAAGTGAAACAGATTTGGTCCTCGATATCAGCTTGATCCCATCCTGTGGGAATAATTGCAGAATTCACATTTAAAACTGAAGGGGGATCTTGTCCCGCATCATAGGTGTCAAGGACCACAGTAATATCAATTCTATCATAGAGGAAGGAAAAGTGGTCGACCCAACTTTCAGGTTGAATATGATTCCTTATGTTATTTCTGCCTCCTTTTTCTCGTTTGGATAGCAATTCCCAAAACAATGTATTGTTGTTGGATTCCACAGCATCCAACAATTCCTGCCAAATTGAATCCTCCCAAGACTTCTTTGCTCATAAGGTAGTCTCCTTGTAAGTACGTCTAGCCTGTTGTACTTCCCCCAAGTTCCCATTTAGAATAGCCTGTTTCAGCCCAGACTTAGCCCTAGAACATAGGTCATTGAACCATCCGCTGTTTGCCGGGGCCCCACCTTGTGATCTTACCCCAACCTTTTTATAAAAAATATTTTGCAACTTTGTAATCATAATCTCATGAATACAAAGGAGTGGAATGTCAGCGCAATCGTGGTCTTTGTAGATTGCCAAGCTGTCAATAAATGTTTGGTAAATCTCACTTATCAAATATGGATTTGACATCACCTTGGGCCACCCAACCTTCCTAAATGAGATAGTCATAATGGGGGAATAAAAGATAGTCATAATGGGGGAAGGGACCATTGTAAGTTTCATGTTTGAATTTCTTCTAAAAGCATCTCCAGAGCGAGAAAGGAGCAGGGGATAATGATCACTCTCACATCTCAAATCCACCCTCATATCCCCCAAAAGGGCCATAATCTCACATCTACCAAAAAATAATCAATAGTACTTGTGAGTGCAATGTTTATGTCAGAGGGCATGCGACCATTACAGGCTCTACAGGCTCTTAGGGCATACTTTAAACAAATGGAAGCCAACTGGACGGCCACTCTAGAGTGCGGGTGAAATCGATCGCTGTTCAGCTGGGCAATCCCCCATAGTTCATACTCCTCCACTGTTAAACCACTAAGCAACGCAGAGGGTTCAAAAGTACAGTTTACGTCCCCAGCTATAATTAAATAAAATGTTGGAGGTAAAGAGTCTAAAAGATCAGAAAGCAGAGTTAGAGTCTGAGACTCAGAGCCTTGCGTGACAGAACGAGCATAAACATTGATAAGAATTACGTTAAACCCCTGTTGAAACAAGATTTGCATCCCCATCAGGTCAACACAATCAAAATGTAAGGTCTTAAAGTCACATTGTAGTTTTTTGTTTGTGAGAATCAGAAAGACCCCCTTTTGCACGACCTGTCGCCTTCATAGATGGTTGGGCAGGAGTATTAAAAGAAGAAAAACCATCAATGCTAATTTGGTCTTCCGCCCACGTTTCCTGGAAGAGGCATATGTCTTGGGTATTTATGTACGAGGTCCAATCTGGATCATCCAATTTCCTTGCGAGGCCAGCCAAATTCCAGGTCATTATAGATAGGCCCTTATTGTCTGGGTTGGTTTCAGATGTCTGAGGGCTAGCATCTTCTAGGATTGTCTCATCCTTGGTAATCCCATCGGATCCCTTTATATGTGAAACCTCTAAGCAATCCCTTGGGGACACTTCCTGAACTGGAACCAGTCATACAGGAACAACTCGCAAGGTTCCTACAGACTTCGGGGAATCCCCCCTGATATTGTAATCTGACCGTTCGCAAAAATGGGCCTGGATTGCACTACCTAAGACCAATACTAAGGTGATACCTCCCGTTACTGGCCCCCTACACTGTTGGTAATGAGTTGGTCTACCAAAAGGTCATAAAACAACTCAATTGAGAATATATCGTAATTCAACCCTAGAGGACACCATCTCTTTGCTTTGGAAATATCCGAACGAATAACTGAGAGACAATTTCGTCAGAAGCGCAACCAGTGGATAGCCTTATTGATCCATGACTCGTGGTCCTCGACGGCCCCTGGGGGCAACTTTGGTACATTATTCAAGTAAAGAATGTTTTTCCCACCCTTGATATCTAAGGTTGTTAATAGTGATGGAGGTGGACCACTGGAATCTCTATTGAAAGGGATATCACAGGTGGGATCATAGGTAGGAGGTAATGCAGGTAACTTCTTTGCGTCTAGAGGGAGACGGTTCCCCTTGCCTGCTAATTTCGTAATGGATTTGCACCCCCTAGGTGTTTGGTTACTCTGTGGGACGACAGTATAAACAGTGTGGGCAGGATGGTTCATCATAATCCCCCCTTCCTTGGGAATGCTGTTGGGGCCCACCTGTTCATTGGCGAAAAAATCTGGAGAGTGTGATTGATTGACCTCTGTATTTGCCTTGTGGGTCCCCTTACTATGGGGGAAATTGGTTAATCCACCATATACTGATGTAGATGGAGTCAAATCTGCCTGCTTAGTTCCCCCCCTCTCAGTCGCCTCTACCTGTTGGCATCTGCATCTATTGTGGAGCACCGTTTTCCCCTGCAAAAATTTAACTAGCTGCATTACCAACACCCTAACTTCATTTACTTTCTCCAGGATTAAAGATACATTAGTCCCGCTTGCTAATTGCTCCAAACTACTATAAGTGGCCGGGAAGTTTGGTGAAAGAACATCCTCTATATCTTGTTCAGCCATAGAATATTCGTTGGCTGTACATAAGTCACCCTTCTCGGACAGGGGACCAAACCGGTTCGCACAGGGTATATTGGGAACCAGCCTTATCTCGGGGCTCAAAGGGTGAGATGTACTTGGAGCAGCTTCTAGTTGGCAGGTTCCCTGTCTTGAAGAAGGATTGATAGCACTACCCACAGTACCCTGAGATGGAGGACATGTGGTTTCGTTTAAGTTAGACGAATTCCCTCCTTTCTCTACTTGGGTGCCGAGAACAGGGGTATAATCTCTCCTCTTGTTTTTGTGAAAGAATTCTTGGATCCTTCTAGGTTGTGGACAGGACTTCTTTAAAGGTTGGGCTCCATTAGTATCCATCTCACCATTTAGAATGGCCTCCACTCCCTCAAAAAGCAGGTCTATTTCTTCAAGGGATTTAGGACCACATCTTGTGACCGTATTGGCTAGTTTCCTAGGGCGCTTTTTCTGTATTTTGGATTCATTGAGGGGGACCGACAACTCAGCAGCCTTCCTTTTCCCCATGGGATCGGTAATAACAAAAGACAGGCAAAATAGAAAACTCTTACTTGGTAATTAGAACCTCAGCAAAGAGACTGGGCCCAGCCTGGCCTCACACGGGCGAAGACAGGCGTAGACGGGCCCGTCTTGGCCCGGTCTTTGCCAGGGCGCATCCCGCGTCCTGCGTCCCACAAGGGGCGCGTCAATAAGTAGCAGCAGGGGAGCCCAGGGCAGCCGGGAAGTGAAGTTCTTTCTTTCCCCCAAAGCGTCGTCAGCAGCTATGGAAACACACACGTCCCGCGAGGGGCGCGTCAATAAGTAGCAGCAGGGGAGCCCAGGGCGGCCGGGATGTGAAGTTCTTTCTTTCCCCAAAGCGTCGTCAGCAGCTGCTGTTCGAAACACGTTTCCTACTAGAACTCTACGGGCCCTGCTGAACTCATCACATACAAGAGGTGCGGCTTCCGAGTCCTCGGGTGGATAGGCGTGGCTTAGTGCTACATGTATTTTGCGTCTGCATAAGTATTGGTACACCCGGTACCATTTGACATACCCTGTGAGTACCCTAACATTCCAAGATAGGAGCAAGTATTGTGCAATGTGTCTTAATGCTGGTTGGGCCATTTGCCAAGAGACAGCATTGGATTCTCATCACCACTGCCCCGTCACACATCAAACCCCCAACGCTCATCTGCCACCCCCCACCCCGCAAACCACATACCTGTGCAAGTATCCACACTATAAGTAGTACCTAGTGTATTTATAAATCCCATATGGAACCATGGGGACAAAATCAAACACTCCCTCCCAGGCTGGTACGCAAACAGGTGTCTGGCCAATGGCACCACAATGCAACTAATTAACAACATTACAAACTGTTCAGTTTCTTCACTGTCTGATGTTGGGGTAGTGGCAATGTATCAGTGAAAGCACTCAGTTACTTGTACCCAAAGGACCCCAGCCCTTGGTGTAGTGTTACAACTTCCACCCCTGCAAAATTGCAAAGTATGTCTAAAAACATCAGTCAGCTCTGTTCAACCCCAAAATGTGCATGCATTTATATGACTTCTTCAGTCGTTTAGGGAGTCACCAGGGACCCCCACAGTAGTGTATCTGTCAGGACCAGGACTCTGTCCAATGGAACATCCTCAAGTCTTTCAGTGATTGAGTTTGCTGGGGATGGTGTCACCACCCACTGCTCCACCTCTGCAACCACCTGTGTCCTTTCTTTGGCAATCTGTTCCCTCTTGGGGCTGACCAGTGGGCGCCTGCGGCAGGGCCTGCAGCATTTCTGCACCCTCTGCTCTGTAGAGTGTTCCTGGTGTTCCAGAGGTGGGGTTGCGGTGCCCCTGTGCTCCATTCAAGCACATGCCTCCTCTGGGATGGTGCAAAAAGTTTCACAGTCGCCATGCATGATTCCAGCGTGGCGGGGAACTGCAGTGCATGTTTGATGTTGTGTTCCCTGAGGCTCCTTTTCACTGCCAGGAAGGAGGACCATTTAAGCTGCACCTCCACTGTATAGTCAGTGTATATGTTAACTTATGAAGTACTCCACCCTCCATGGGACTTTTGCATGGGTGACTAATAGGATATGATCCCTATCTCTATAGTTAAAGAGGAGGGTGGCCAGTGGGTGCGGAGCGGCTTCCTAACGATGCGGCGGCATTTCGCAGAGAAAAAAGTTGAGTGTTTGCCCTGTGGGACTGTCGTTGCAAACCATTCCTCAAGATAAACTTCCATGCTGGGTCCCTCCGAGCGCTCCGGAAGGCCCACTATGCGCCCATTATTTCAGCGGGATCTACCCTCCTGGTCACCTGCACGCTGTTTGAGGCACGCCACCTCTTCCTGTAAGGCCTTGATGTGTTCAGTGGCATCAGAACAGATGATCTGAGGGAAGCTATGTTAGATTCAATAGTCTCAACACAATCTTTTAATGCTTGTGGTCTTCCCTCATGAGGCCCATATTGATTCGAAATGCGTCAGTCTTGGGTTTCTATGTGGCCTTGATATCTAACACAGCTGTTAGGATCTCATCTCATCAAACCTGCGCAAGTGTGCTACAGTGTTCTCCCCAGTGTGCCCTCCTGGGAGCTTAGTTTTTTCCCCTCTGTGCCTCATCCCAGTGCACCAGACGTCTCGGCCAACAACCTGTCTGATTTTGTGTGGTCCATTGTGGCTGGATCCTGTGCAGTGAGCAATGTTACAGACAGCCCACAGTAATCCTTTGTGCACCAGTTGTTGTGGGTGGGTAATAATATAGCGCACAATCATTAATACCTTAAGGATCTAGAAGAGGGAAGAGCAACACCTAAATATCCGAGTTTACAAAGTGGTGCACAATGGGCATGCCTTCATCTTCAGTCCAGTACTTTATCAGTGAAGCTAACGTGATGGTATGGGAGAAAGCATATTTTTCAATGGCAATAGCGCAATCGCCGTGAGCGAGTGTGCCCCATGCAGGCTGTCAATCCTATGAAGTGCACTGTGCCCCAGAAGAGCAAAATGGCGACATAGCTCCATGACGCTTCCTTGCTGTGGGGCCAATTGTTATGCCCCGGGGGCTCCTACGTACTAGGAAGCCGAATGTCCATTTCTACGTAAGTGTGCCGGCAGGGCGACGACGCGGGGAGGATGAAGCAATTGAGCTACAGCTCTGGTGCAACAGATTCCTCTGGGAGGGAGGTGGGGTGATGTCCTCTGGGTGCAGTTGGAGAGCCCTTATTTATTGACCTTGCCCTGGCATCCTCAGCAGGTTTGGTAGTGTGTGTCAGCTTTCCCAGTCCTCTCCTTTGGCATCCGAAGGCTGCAGCAGCTTCAGCAGTGTCTTCTCTTTCTCAGCTGCCATCACTCGCCCACGCCCGCCGAAGGAGTGACAGTGCGGCCGGCCATATCTCCAATTACCGCTGTTCCTCTCCAGGGGAGGCCAGCCGCAGTAGCGCAGGTAAGGAAGTGGGGGGCCTCCTTACCCTCAGGATCTCCTGTGGGTGTGCCGCTGCTCAGGGGCGCCGTGACACCACCCATCCAGGCCGCACCTATACAGCCTGCTTTTTTTGGCCAATGTGTTCTTTAACCCATAATAGGTGCAGGTGTCAAAGCGTCGGCCCGCACCCCCTGCATGGCAGCTGCGGTCATCTATGCACCGATGTGTGCAGCAATTAGGGCTTCAGTGTGGGGCCGGATGTTTTGGGCTTAGGGCTGCAGAGCTCCTCGCTATGCAACTTACAAGGTCGCCATCTTGGCCCACCCCCAAACGGTTCTGCATGTTAATTAAATACTTTTTGAATTGTAAAGATACTTTGTCATATTTTTAAACTTATGCTGCAAGATGACTTTAAATATGTTCCTATAGTTAAGTGGTGCGGGACAGCCTAGTGACTTCCTTTCTTTAAATCAATTAACCTTTAAGTAAATACATGACTGTTATGTTGAGCCCACAGTTGGGCCCAGCAGTCCCTGGATGCCCACTGACCCTCTGCAAGGGGTTCTGACAATTGGAAGCAAGTGATGGGGTGCCTAACGTTTAGAAGCCTGGGCACAAGTGTGGCATTGACCGTTTCCCATGTGCTCCAGCAGTACAATAAGTCCGGTGAATTCTATGCAGCAAAGGTGCCACGTATAGACAATGGAAAATACAGAGTTGGGAATTGACCTCAGCACCATGTCCATAAGTCAAATTAATGATTTATGGAGGGACAGATCGTGGAGGATTCCCAGGGATAGGGACAGAGAGGTCATTGCTAATTTCATTAGGGACCAGTTTGAGATACTGTGTAAAAGGGATGAGGCTGTAGTTGACTCTGGAAAGGGAAGCATGTTAGGAATCCAGTGCTAAGGATTCAGGCTCTGGATCCCCTTATCACAGATTTATCCCCCACACACACCGATTTTCACCAGGACACTCACCACCTTTATTTACTAGAATACCTCAGAGGTGCACAACATCTTGAATTTCTAGGGTACCACTGTTACCAATTCCAGGAGTAAATCCCTTGGGTGGGTTGAGTCTAGCAGAGACCCTGAGCTTGCAGTTGGCGCTTCATCAAGCTGAGGCTAGAAAGATTAGAAAGCCAGAGAGTTTGAGAGGGAGACTATAAGACTAGCTCACTGGAAACGGGAAGTGAAATTGCAAGAAAGGGAGGAGAAACAGAAAGAAAGGAATAATAGCTGTGGAGAAATAGAAACTTAGGCCCTCATTCGGACCTTGGCGGGCGGCGGAGGCCGCCCGCCAAAGTCCCGCCGCCAGGTTACCGTTCCGCGGTCGAAAGACCGCGGCGGTAATTCTGACTTTCCCGCTGGGCTGGCGGGCGGCCGCCCGCCAGCCCAGCGGGAAAGAGGCTTCCACGATGAAGCCGGCTCAGAATCGAGCCGGCGGAGTGGAAGCTGTGCGACGGGTGCAGTTGCACCCGTCGCGTATTTCACTGTCTGCGCAGCAGACAGTGAAATACATTTAGGGGCCCTCTTACGGGGACCCCGCGACCCCCCCCTACCGCCATCCGGTTGGATGGCGGTAGGGGGGGTCGGAATCCCCTCGGCGGCGCAGCTAGCTGCGCCGCCTTGGAGGATTCCAATGGGCGGCAGTATACTGGCGGGAGCCCGCCAGTGTTGCCGGTCCGACCGCGGCTTTACCGCCGCGGTCGGAATGCCCATTGGAGCACTGCCGGCCTGTCGGCGGTGCTCCCGCGGTCCTCCAACCCGGCGGTCATGGACCGCCAGGGTTGGAATGACCACCTTAGGGTGGTAGCAATGATTTCATCTGGGATACGTAACTGTGCATCCAGTTCAGGCCAGTTTGTGGACAAGGTTCCAAAAGATCTTGTGCATATGTATGTAGAAGGTCAAGGTATTTTGAAATATTTTACGAGCTTTAAAGTTGCTTGTAAGACACAGACTCTAAATGACATATTATTGGAAGGGAGAGATGTCACCGGGAGAATCCGTGTGGCAGACCAAATGCTCTGTGAGCAAAAGAAAGAAACTGTGATTAGGCAGTTTGGGCTAATGCCAGCTCAGTACCTTCAGAGATTCCAGGACTGCAGAGAGTAGATGGTGTTCCATTTGAAACTTAGATTGATGGTGTATTGTCTGATTGGAGTGAGTGGGTAAGAGGTATGGAGTAAGGGTGGGCAAAATATTCCATTCCACTGGTAGAGTTGGCAGAATTAGGGCCACTCCGCCTTACACTTGTAATGCTGAGTCCCTGAGATGGTTTGACATACTCTTCTTGCTGACTCCAGTGTTGACACCTGCCTGTGTGCCTGACTTAGGCAAGGGTGACAGTCTGAGAGTAAAGGGCACGATGTCCAGAATGTCAGACCGGGTTCAGAGCTGTATTAAGGCAGGCATTCCCAAAATGCTGGACCAGATGGTAATTGAGAGATCTCGTAGTCCTTGGTCTAGTCCTGTGTTTCTATACTAGTACTAAAGCAAGAGTGTACTGACTTGAGGTTCTTTGTGGACTACCAAGCCCTCAATGAGGTAACCAAAATTGATGCCCATCCAATTCCAAGCGTAGATGAGCATGTGGATCAGTTAGATGCTGCAAAGTACTTGAGCACTTTGGATCTGACCAGTGGATACTGGCAGATCGCTTTAACACCACATACAAAGCTGTTGCCCTTGGGTTGACGAATGCTCTTACCAATTTTCAGCACCTAGTGAACCATGGCTTACAGGCCTGGAGGAGTTCTGTGTGTTTTACCTGGATGCCTATGTGGTGTTCAGCAGTTCATGGCAGGACCACCTGACACACTTAGGACAGTTGTTGGTGAGGATACAGGGAGGTGAAAATGACTAACCCAGGCCCATATTTGTACATTTTGACGCAAACCTGTGTTAGCGCAGGTTTGCGTCAAAAAGTATAGTGCCGGATAATTCCATGGCGCTGGCCGGGGACCATAAGTATGGAATGGCACTAGCCGGCACTAAGATCCTGTTAACGTCCTTGGAAAGGACACTAACAGGGCCAGGGAGGCGTAGGGGGAACCAGGGCTTGAGCACCAAATTATGCCTCTAAGCAGTGTAGCGCCATTTTCTGGTGCACAACCCTCATGGACATGGCTCCTGTCTTAGGAAAGACAGGAGCCATGCCCACCACCCCAATGGCCATGCCCAGGGGACAGATGTCCCCTGGGCAAGGCCATTGGGGCCAGCGCAGTGCAGGGGGCCCCAAGTCGGGGCCCCCGAGCGGCGTTTTGAAAAAAAAAAAAATACTTACCCAAACTTACCTGGAATGAATCTCCCATCCTTAGGTGACCTCCTGGTGTGGGTGGGGGTGTGCCTGGGGCCCGGGAAGGGCATCTGTGGGCAATTTCCATGGTCTCTGACCATGGAATATGCCTACAGGTCCCCTTACGCCTGCCCAGACCCAGGTGTTAAATAATGGCACTAAGCTTGCTAGCGCCATGATTTAAGGCCCCCATGCTGGATTTTAGCACGGAAAGATAAATGTGGCACAAAGGCCATATCGTCCTTTTCTGGATGGGAACGCTTACCTTGCATCTCATTGACGCAAGGTAGGTTTCCTCCTTCAGAACACGATGTAAAATCCATAACTCTGGCGCTAGACGTGTCCAGCGCCAAAAGTATAAATATGGAGTTAGGTTTGCGCTGAATTAGTAAAATAAATGATGCTAATTCAGCGCAAACCGAGTATAAATATGGGCCCAAGTGTCAAGTAGGGGGCAGTCCTCTGCAGTTTACCTTGGACATAAGGTGAAGAGGTCAAGATTCTGTCTGTGATGGAGCGGGAAGTGCCTGTTACCCAGACTGAAATTAAGGCCTTTTTTGAGGGCACACTGGGAATTACAGGTGTGGCAAACTATGGAAGTACAGTTGCCTCATTGACTCCTTTAACCTCTAGGAAGCAGCCCAGGAAAGTGATATGCACCACAGAGTGTCAGAAGGCATTAGAGAAACTGAAGAAGGAACTATGCACTGCACTTGTACTGAAATCACTTAACTACATTCGGCCTCTCATTGTGCAGATGAATGCCTTTGACAAAGGAGTTGGGGCGTTGTTAGCTCAACTGGATGACAAAGGGAGAGAGTGTCTGATAGCCTTTATTAGTAAGACGTTACTACCCAGAGAACACAACTGGGCACCTACTGAGAAGGAGTGCTTTGCCATTGTGTGGGCCATCTTTAAATTCTGCCCTTATTTGTTTGTCCCCAGGTTTGTGGTGAAATGGATCATAAGCCACTGAAATGGCTGAGGGCTATGAAGAGAAATAATCTTAAGTTTTTGAGATGGTCCATTTATTTGCAACAGTTGACTTTGTAGCTGAGCACAAGCTGAATTGAGCCACATGAATTCTGACAGACTTTCCCAATGGGTTTACCAATCTGACCACCCAAGGTTAGGAGTTAGTTCAGGGTGTTCTGACCAGGGACAGGCATCTGTTGGGATAGAAAAGTCCTCTGCATGGTAACGGATGTGCACCCCTGCCCAGAGTGCCCGACTGTACTGATGTCTAAATACCTAATGCTATTTTTTGTTGCCAATGCCAAACTCGGATCATTTGTGTCATCATGACATAGGCCTGCCTCCCGGATTAGAGACCTGTTGGACAATAGCGGCAGCCAAAGCGCTACCAACATAGTGGTGGAAGGATACTGCCTTCACCAGGATTTAAGCAGCACAAGCGCAATGGTGGCAGTATACCGTGAGGTGATCAGTAGGAGTGTGCAGGCCATTTTTAACCAGTGTCACTGGAGTGAGGCTCACTCACTTTTAAAGTTTTGCTGCTGCGTGTTTAACTCCCACAAACGTAAGATTTTTTGGGTATTTGTTATTTTGCACACCATGCCACCTCAGTTTGAACTGAGTTATATACAAATCAGTCTTGACCGTGCACTACTGAGAACAGTCCAGCCCAAATGCCTGGCCCGGTCCTCCCTGAACCAGAACACGGCTTGCGGATTGGTTCAGTCAGTTCCCAATTAATACATAGGCCGTTCGGTACATGGTCTGAAAGAGACTCATAGAGGATTTTGCAGTCCATTATCAGAGGCATTAACTAATTAGAGGTTTAGAAATAAACTAGCCTGGATTGAGTACTGGGGAGATATAAGAATATTCTTTATCTTAGGGATGCAGCAGGAGCCACACATCCAGCAGACCCTGGTCTGTCATAATATCTCTCAAGGTTGCCCTGTCTTTGTTATTGAGAACATTGATTGGTCATTGGTGATTCATTATTGCTCCCAGGGCTAAGTTCCAGTCACCACACAAAACAGCCTTTATCGAGCCTAACTCTGTTGCAAATCTACTGAGTTTGAAGAAAAAATCTCTTTTGAGTCCGGTAGGAGCCTAATCCTATCATTCTGTTGCTCTGAGAAAACATTTGCTGTTTTTTTGAGAGACATGTTTAGCATTTCCTGCTGCTGGAAAGTCCATTCAAATGAGGTGTGGAGGTCACCAGTAATAATAAAATGTTCACTGACCCCATGGTGGGGGCTTTCACTGTGAATGGCCAGGTGCTTTAGGATTCTTCGTTGAGACAATGATTGTTCATTATCACTGTGATGAGGAAGGCAGCATTTGCACTTGAAAAGTGATCCCTGCCAAGGCCGGACTGGCCATAACAGGCATTGGTTGTTCCCCAGGGAGGCTGGAAGAGTGGGGGGTGCTTGTGCTACTGGGAGCCGGTTTTGTAGCAGTGCAGCAGTTTTTAAAGCACTGCAGATTTCCTTGTATACCCAACAGTTTTCAGTGCCAAGATAACTCTGGTGATTAATGTACCTGATAGAGAGAGATCAGAGTTTTGTCTAGTGGCAGTTTTGACTCATCTAAGGTAGAGCAGAGGGTTAATGTGCCTGCTGCAAAGAATGTGTACTATACAGATTACAGAACAATATTTTATGTGCATAAATTAGTGGGAAGCTGTTTTTGTCACAGAGATCCTTTTGTTATTGTGCAGTTCATAAGTTACAATCATAATCTAGCACAGCAAGCTATGAACTGCCATGTTACATGTTAAAAAGTTATGTTTCTTCCCAGTGTTTGGTTATCCTAATTTTGCTAAAAAGGGTTTGTGTGGGTAGAAATATATTATTAGTAATGTCAACCCAAAGCACTGTGTTACATACTGAACCCTGAGTTGATGCTTCCCCAGACCAAGCCCTCTTAAAAAATGCCTACCATTATGGATGACATGAATCCCACAGCTTGTAGTCCAATTTGTCTTATATAACATTTTCTATACACTGATTTACAGACATATGATTCATTGTCTCTGTATGTGTGTACGATGAAAAACGCTCCAACACCCTACGCTAGTGAGAGAGGCACTATAAAACAAATAAAATACATGTGAGAGGGATAAGAAGCACTGTTGGAGGGTGATGGTGAGGGAATCACTGAAGAGCCCCAATACAGATTGCTGTATCCTGGTGTTCTGTAAGGCCATAATTTACAATGCTTTAAAGACTAAGAGCCTCATTATGAGTTTGGCGGGTGGTGGAGGCCGCCCACCAAACTCTTTGGGTCTGAAGACCGCCATTCCGGTTTTCCACTCGCTGGCCCTATTAGGAGTTTCCTGCTGGGTCAGTGGACGGAAAAAGCCCCTGGCACCCCATCTCCACCAGCCTTTGTAGAAGACACGGGGGTCGTAATCCCCAGGGCAGCACTGCTAGCAGCGCCGCCCTGGTGGATTAAGACTGCCAGCACCGCCGGGCCGTCGGCTGGCCTAAAAGTGGCGATGCCGGTGGTCCGACTGTAGCGCTTTTGCCATGGTTGTAATGTGTTGGTCGGCCGCCCCTTTGCCGGTGGTCCGACGGCCACCGCGAGTGTGTGGCGGTCTTAAGACCATCACACTCGTAATGAGAGCCTAAGACTCTTGAATATATAATGAAAAATGTGTTGTAGAATGCACTATTCTTGCTATTTTTTCCAAATGTTTGCAGGGGAGAAGCAAAGCCCCATTGTCGTGGTCAGGCTTGCTCGCTATGTACCCTATGGTGACTGGTCTGACAAACTTTGCCAGCGCTGCTTTGGGTTTCCAGTCCGGCCCTGACCCTGTTCCCAACTCGACTGTTAAACTGTGTCCTTTCAGGTAAAGAATGCCAAATGACAAATTATATTGAATGCAGGGCTACAAGAATTATGTGAATTTGCGGCTCCAGCATTTTTCGCATAAACATAGATTTACTGCATTTGTCACATATTTCATCTTCTGCTGCATAATCTGTAGATTCTACCAAAAATAAAATTTGTTTCTAGCTCAAATGATTCAAAAGTTACTAAATACACAGCAACACATGTTACTGGGCAAAGGAAGACCCTTTGGAAACCTTGACTGGTCACCTATTTGTTGCTTATTGGTTTATTTGGGTATTATACTGGTACTAATGAGGTGATATTAATGCTCAGACAGTGCTAATAAGTGTAAAAATTTCAAATAATGAAGTAATAGTGTTTCACATTACACCACGTAATTTGCCTTTTCTTGCTGCATAATTTACTCAACCCCTTTTGCATAAATTGGCCCTCCACTGTTATATAATTGTAGTGGCCCTAATTGTATGCAATTGAATTTGTATAGCGCTTTCTACCCTTGACAAGGTGGAGCAACTGTTATATATATGCTATAAAAGGGGAGGACATGTTTTTCTTTTTTTTAAATGTCATTGCACTGATTCAGTGTCCATCAGGAAGTCACAAATATTTTAGTAACAGCATTTTGCATTCTGAGGTGCTTGTGTTTTTGCTTCTAAAAATTCCAAGAACTGGCTAAAAAGTCAAAACACACAAAGTGGTATTGGCATATATGGGTCTGTTCAGAAGTTACTTTGTTTTGGTGATTGATGGTAGGTGGCAATAGCACTTATTAGTGGGGTCAGGAACTTTTGAAAGATGGTCCTGTGGGCAGTCTTTGAGCAAAATGCTCCTGGCTGCCTGTTCTAGCCTGGAAAGAAAGCCGGCCATGTCCCAAGCGTTGATGTTGCCTGTGAGTCTGTCAGGCAGTATTGGCATCGGGGTGATGGTTTGATAGTATGTCATATCACACGTTACTTTAACAGTCATGCAGTTACTCTAACACTCAGGGGAGAACAGCCCATCACAGTGCTTCTCTACCTCATGATTGCAGTCTAGCTCAATTTGGGTATGGCGGAATATGGGCACCACAGTAGGGACAAACATGGCTTGCCATATTCCACTAAGAATTATCACACGGGCTGCTGCATGCAGACCTCACACATTCCACTTCAAAGAACGTTGTGTGTGCCTCTTGCCCTCGGGATTTCTTAGCTGAATATGTAATGGACTGACAAGTGGCTCTGTATGGCACTGTGCAAGGACAGAACTTGTCACTGCACTGCAGCAGCTGGTCCCCACCCTGCCTTCTTCTACCCTAATCCAGTGTCAATCTGGCAAATTAGTCCTGTCCGTTAATGCACCTTCTGCTGAGACACAGTACAGATACTTCCCATTGTTTGAATGTCTGCCTGAAGAGGGTTTTTAAAGCTTAAGCCTGGTTCCAGATACAACAGTTCACATTGACACAAGTGAGGGACACTCAAAGTTATTAGTGGAAATGACAACTGGGTGAATACACTAAACTAGCCCCATTACCCATTAAAGCAATGAAGTAGCATGGGAACACAACTGTTGGTTTTGAGAATTAAACATTCTCTGGCCATATTTATTTTCCTAAAGATGCATACAAAATAAAATGTCTTGATATTTACACACTTCAAAATATTTATATCATGTATATTGAACATACATTTTAATACATAGCTAGACATAGCACTTTCTATCTGAAATTCTCAGCATCATGGGTACCCATCGGGCTGGCACTTCAGGCTCCATCCCTAAAAATGTGATTTGGTACCCCCAGATTTTCTCTATGAGCCCTACTTAGTACTCGACAAGATTAACTCATTCACTTCCTAATACCATGGAAGCCCCCTTGGGTCAATCAATAAGTAGGACCTTACACCATTCCAGAGCACCCCAAAATTGGATATCCCTGACATCCTTGGAAGATGTACCTCGGTAACTGGCCATATCTTGGTCCCGTGGTGCTAAAGCATCTCCTGAATCACCCCTAGACATTGTTAAAGAAGCACTTGTTTGCAGCCAAAATATAGTTAATGTTGCACCCAAACTGCAGCTGATTGCAGATCGCTGCTCCACTATTCATCCATGGGGTAGTGATTGGAGTCAAATCCAGAATTCATCTGACCTTATGGGGTCCCGTTTTCACAGACTTTCTTGCCCAGTCTCTGGCTCCTGCAGAAAGTTGGAATTTTCACATAAGATGGTAAGAACTGCCATTGACCACCACTTTCCCCCTCCCCCTGGCCCCTGCCTAAATGCCGGTGGCACATGGAGCCTCCTTTGTTCATGTTAGTTCCTTGTCTTTTGCTTTTATGTTCAGGTCTGCTTTTTCCTTCCCAAGTACTGAAGTGTATTTTTACTTTTACCGCATCATAGGCAGTCACCTGGGCTTCAGCACGGTTTATACTTTCATACTACTCTCTGTCCCTGTAGTGGTCTCCATATACCCCTTCCTTATCCCCGGCTCCCAGTATTGCATAACTGACATTTGTTGCACTTATAGAGATTCACCAGAATATCTACAGGACATAAGTGAGTTCCTGCACAAATAAATTTAGTTCCTGAACATGCAGAGGCAGTAGGTCTCTTTCATAATCAGATCTTGCCCTTTTGAAGAGTGGAGCACATTCAAAGATAGTTGACCTTTTCTCACAGTTTTATATAGCACAAACACAACTGGAAGGTAATGAGGCGTTGAACAGGAGCACCAGTGATATTACAAAAGGTCATATTTATTTTTTAGATATTGGCAGATTGAGGGATTTTCCCAGAATCAGGGGATGTGGAGCTGGTTTCGAGACTTGAACCTGGTTCCTCAGTTCCAAAGCTGGCAGCTCTGGCTGCAACAATGCAGCTGAGTCTCTGCGTACATAGTCTGGAACCCCTGCACAGATACAGAAGAGTTTGTACAAGGATGGTGCTGAGCCCCTCCAGTTATACTTTTGACTTTCTTTGCAGTTTATTTATTGATCTGAACCAGAGCAGAGTCCCTGTATATATAGAGCTGAGCCTCTACACACAAAGAGTCATGCTGATTCATACATTGTGTTGAGCAAGTTCACAGGCAGAGTTCAGCTCTTTCAGCATTAATTTCTGCAGTGTAAAAATGTAACTGTTGTGGTGACTTTGTTACCAGTCAGCAGCTCCTAATCTGTGAGATTGTTTAGTATATGACATAGCTGGCTCTTCTAGGGAGTCAGGAGTAGAAGGTAGGAGGGACGATGAGAGTGAAAAGGAATGGACCTAGGAAAGAAATTGTGAAAAAGAGCAGCAGAGTCAAGATAGAGAATAGTGACAGAGAAGACAGTGAAAATATAAGACAATAAGGAGGGATGAAAGAGAGGAAAAAGAAATGAGAAGAGAATGTGACTGAGGTGGTAAGAGGAGAGAAAACACACTTATATTTTTTTGCAAACTAAGCACTAGGTGGAGATGAAGCTGATGCACATTTCATATACTGTCAGTTCCTGCTACTTTCACTCTGCAGACTTCTGTCAATGGATATAATTCGTGGCAGTGTCCTGCTTCTTCAGGGCATCATGCACAATGCTGTATTTCACTGTCAGTCCTGCTGCTACCACTTCTCCGGGCTTGATTGTAGTAGGCAAACCCCAAATTGAGTGGATGGATGTGTGAAACATAAAGCCTGTGAGAGTAGGTCAACTTCAAGGATACAGGAAGAGGTATTTCCTTCAGCAGCCTCAGGCTCCAATTATGGTTTCTTCAGCAGACAAAAGGTCTAAGCACTCCGCTAGACTGCTAGCTATTCCTTCCACATTCCTGCAAGAGATCATCAGCATCTATTCAGGTGGACGAACATGAGCTCCTTATTGGCTGGTGTTGCAGGAGGTGCAAACTAGCTGGATCTACAGCATTCCAGTACGTGTGGGCAGCGGGTTGACAGACATGCTCACACCTCGCCACATACATTGGTCTATGCCCAGGTCTCCATCTGGTTTCCACATAAAACTCCTTCTAATCCTGCATCCTTCATAAACATGGCTGACAACATTATTTACAAAAATGAATGTCTGGTGCAGCATACGGACATTTACATTTTTGGGCATCTTTAGCCAACATTCTTTCATTCGGAGAAAAGAAAACATGACTGAGTATAAATGCAGCCTTGTCAGATACCTGTATTTTTGAGAAAGGTATTTAACCTGAACTCTAAAGTAGAAACTGTCTTTATACGTGTAATTTGCAATATTGGTGCTTTGCTGTCAGAGCAGCACATAGCTATTTCAGAAAGGACTGTAGTGCCAAAAACTAAAAAAAGATTCATCACCACTCTGGATACAATTTGAAATTATAGAGAATACCCCATTAAAAAGTACTCATCTTCTGGACCATGATCTCTGTTCGACACCTCATGGGTACAACGTAGATGCATCGCTATTAATAAATCATTGCATTTTTTATAACTACATGAATATTTATGTTATATATCACATTATACTTCAACCTATAGTGAATATGCACATAACAAACCTGAACCTTAAATGACAGATAATGTAATAAAGGTGTGACCCCTGTTAAATACCTACATACCACAAAAATTTGCATAGAGTCTACTCACTAGACATCACAAGAAGCATAGCATAATGCCTATGGTAAAACATAAAAAGACTTAAAGTGTTTAAAAGGATTGGTAAGGCAAACTCTGGGAGCATTTTCACCCCCTAACCTTTTTTGAATGTTCACGTTGTGAGCACCCTCATTTTGAGACATTCAGACATAAGTCCCATGTAATGTTCTTTATCCTAGTGCATGTGTCACACTTTTATTAGGGTTCGTGTAAGTCTACTTCTTTATATCTGTTGAAGCATTTTCTTGTGTTTACTGGGAGATACCCATACACATCTACGTGTTCAATGGATGTTTTTGTTTATTATGTGTCTTTAGTGGTTTTTGGTAACAGAAGACACCTTTCCAAGAAGGTTTCAGTGCTTTCTTTTCTGAATGTCAGACATGTACACACGCACATGAATCTCTTGGTACCAACCATCTCCCAGCTACCCGATTCTCACAGGTGTGATGAATACTCTTAATGCTCCAGCAGTGCTTAGTGTCTGAGTGGACATTATTGGCACACCATTTGATCTGGCTGTAATGTGCTGATTCATTAAAATACAGACAGGTAAAGATCTTTGCATGTGTTAACACATTAAACCCAGATATATTCGCAATGTGTGCCCTCATACTGGCTCTGAGGATGTTTCTACCCACATTGCATGACGTGGTAGCTCTATCACTGTGGCTTTAAGTACTAACCCACCCCAGAAGTTCAGGTCTACTTGCGCCCCTGGTCTCAAGGGTCCTATAGTGCTTTTTACAATGACCACGGAGGTACACTGAAAAATGTTCCCTGTCAGAGCGAAGTTGGCAATGCTGGGGGTAATCCCAGCTTGGATGCCAAGGCTGAAGAACAGGATCAGTCAGGGGCTGCAGAGGACCAATTAATCAGGGCTTCTCTGTACGTAAACAGATTGACTAATGTGTGGGGACAGGGGCGGGGAGACCAACATCATCTCCACAGTTCTGTGGGTCAATGTAGTTCTCAGCATGGCGATATAGACCAGCATCTCAGCTGAACACTTTGACAACACAGATGTTTCTCCCCATCCCCATGATCCCTTCCAGGAATCCCACATCAAAGCTCAATATACGTAACCATACACACAGTAGATCATAATAAAGTACAATACAATATGATGTGTACGGCCCTAGGCCCGGGGCAAAGCAGGGTAGAAAGTGATTGATGTTCCCTTATGTGGAAGCAGCAGGAGATAGGGGTGAATAAAGAGGGGTGTCAGGTATTAAAATTATATTACATTAAAATGATGGGTACATTGGACATAGGGGACAAAGTCTTACACTATATAACATATGATGATAATATAGGATAGAATAGGATAAGAGTGGTCACTGGCTACGGGAGGGTGCAGACAGAACAACAACAGCCACGGTGGAGTCTGAAGGGTGTCAGGTGGCAAAGGTGAGGGGGTAAGAACAGGAAGGGTCAAATTAAGTAAATAGACAATCAGACAATCAGCCACACAGTAGGTGCATAAGTCCAGGTCTCTGTGAA
The DNA here is from genome assembly GCF_031143425.1 of Pleurodeles waltl. Lineage (NCBI taxonomy): Eukaryota > Metazoa > Chordata > Amphibia > Caudata > Salamandridae > Pleurodeles > Pleurodeles waltl. Next base: position 176,238,828 of record NC_090450.1, on the reverse strand, counting down.
TTATACTCATCTGCTTCACATGCCCATGAAGTTAGCCACTTAGTGGGAATCAGTCACACATATTGTGCTCAGGTAGTCACACTAGTTTCAAGGCTCATCTGAATTTGTCCCAGGTTGCAGCTTGTGTGATTTCTTCAAGGGTGTGTATCACCCTCACCTGGCTGATTGTTTCCTGAGAGGCTTGTCCTGTGGCCTGCATGGCTTGATGGTTATGTGGTTGGACACCATGCAGGGTAGAGAAGTAGTATCTGGAGTTGATGGGCAGGAGTCGATGTTGGAACCCTCCAGATCATCCAGGAAGTGCTGCTGTTCAGAAGGTTCATAAAAGTCTTTTTATTGCCCATCCTTGGTGACCCACATCCTCGCCAGTTCCAGCAGTCCATATTTGATATCCAACTTCCACAGTTGAGGATGGAGCGATAAGAAGGCTTGGCGTTTAGTTTTGGTTTCTGTGGAAAAGGCTGCAGTTATTTAGATATTCTGGCTATCTAAGTCATACGGCCAGTGTTTACACACTGGCAAAAATATTTGTCAGGTTTGTTTATTGTGAAGGAGGCAGGATGTAAGCAGCCTGACTTTGTCTCTAGTGGCAGGAAAGAGTGGATATGATGTTCCCACTGAAATTCCAAGGAAGGTTCAAATGACAGTCCAGTGAGGAAGGGGGATAAGATCTGCAAGATGGCCTTTGGCATTGTCTCTTTCCAGCTTTAGAGGGATGCTAAAAACATGCACATTATCCCTCTGAGCCCTGTCTTCCAATTCAATGACTTTCCATCGAAGATGCCAGCTGTTAGGGTCCTAGGTGTCAGCGCGCTCCATTCTGCTTTCAAGCAACATCCCCCATTTGTCAATACCTTCCACCTTATCATGAAGAAGGACAATTTACAAGTGGATAGCCTTCATTTCAGTGGAGAGGTCATTTATTTTTGTGTTTGTTGTCCCTAGCAAAGGATTCCTTGCTGTTATTTCTCTAAGGATCACTTCTATGGTGGTGTCTTGAATCACCATAGGTGTTGTGCAAACCCATCCGCTTCCATAAACAATAATTGTCTAGACAATTTGCCTTCAGACATCTTCTTTGTCGGGGGTCTTTGGAGCTTACTAAGCAGGCTTATTGTGCTTATTGCGCAGGGCATGTGTGCAGGTACTGGGATTCTGGTAAGTGTGTGTATGGAATGTGGTTAGAGAGCTGGGGCATTGTAAGACGTCAGAAGCACCCCGTCTCATGTCCGACATTAGGAATAAACAGGTGTGACAGTTGACTGTGTGGAGCCCTTTGTGCGGCCAGCCAGTATCTCCAGGAGGAGGCTTTTGTCTCAAAAAGGGGGTTGTTCACCCTTGCTCCCAGCAGTACGTCCTATTGCGGGCAAACAAGGCTACGTTGTGAGTCAAATTGGGAATACAGCCATCTCCTTCCAGCCTGTTCCAGGGATACTGCACTCCAGGATTCTTTCCAAGGAATCCACCACCAAGGATGAGAGGTGAGATTTTGGAGGCATTGTGAGTCCCCAAGACACTGAGAAGTGGGAGTGTTGATGTCTCAAAAGTGGGGTGATGGCCTAGACTCACACAAGCTTAATGTCATGATACCCTCCAGGGTGACTGCACTCTACAAATCTGCATAACATAACATAATAATCGACAATGCCAACCAAATAAAAACCAGCCAGGCTGAGGACTGGTCAAGCAGGACACCTGTCTGCTGAGCTTCTGACCTAGAAACTTACTGGAGCGCCTCATCAGGGTTCAAGCAAAATGCATTACATAGGCAATGACTACTGCATCACTAATCCCTGGGTGACACCATGTCTCCCAAGACTGTAGGAAGCTGATAAACAGGGCCCCCCACCCTCTGGACCATCTCCCTCCTGATTCTCTCCCATCCGATGCTGAGGTGTACTGGAGGTTTTCTCTGCTCTAGCCATCACAGGGGCTCCAGTTGCTCAGCAGCAGTAATATGTCTCGAGCTGAAGAGGATACATTTTTTAGAAGGAATCTCTGGGGTTTTAGGACACCTCATTGTCAAACTCTAAATAAATAAGGATGTTACTCTTCTTTTAAAAATGAAACCACTGATATTGGTAGCTCTGTTGCAGATGCCAAATCAAGCTCTTTAACATCTACAGGTCGGAGTAATTCTCCGCCGCAGGTGGAAACAAGTGTGCAAGGTGTGCAAGAGAGTAATGAATATTAAGCATGTCATTATGTATTCCCCTCAGAAATATTGCAGTGAAAACTTTAGCTGTTGTTCTGCTCTGCAGGAGTATGATTTATAGTCCAATAGGCATGTCAGACACATGAGGTACACCTGGGGGTCCAAGCAAAAGACCATTTGAGATGCTGGGTGACCAAATTATTGATGATTTGTACTACAATAACTCTTATTAGAATTATCATGGGGCCACACATTTTGCAAAGAAGTTGAAACCTGGAGATAAATCTATGGACGTGCAGGAAGATCCTCTAGCATGAGCTTAACTAGCATCCAAATTCTTGAGAATGGTCACCCTTCCATATTTGGCTGAATAAATTTAGACCAAGACTAAGGGCTCTGTTGAGAAGTCTACAAGGATGAAAATGAGGGTGGGACATCTTAAACTAGTAATCTCAGGTAAGGTCAATAATGAACTCCATCCACTCTGTAGCACCCTCAGATCAGTGCTCACATCATATCCTCAACCGTACCAGCGCCACCATAGCACCGGAACTCTGCCGAGCCATCAACCGATCCTTCGAGACCGCCACATTCCCCTCAGACTGGAAGCACGCCGAAATTAACCCGGTACTCAAGAAACCCACCAAGACCCTAAGGAGCTGAAGAACTACCAACCCATCTCTCTGCTCCCTTTTCCAGCCAAGGGAACGGAGAAGGCCGTCAACCAACAACTCACTGAATTCCTTGAGACACACGTCATCTTAAACCCATCCCAATCTGGATCCAGAAGCAACCACACCACTGAAACCACAATCTTAGCAGCCACCTACGACATACGCATCACACTGGACCACAAAGGCACGCCACAATCATCCTCCTCGACCTCTCTGCTGCATTTGACACCTACTCCCACTTCATTCACTGTGACAGACTACACGAAGCTGGCATCCAAGATAAAGCCCTGGATTGGATCAGGTCCCAAGATAATGCCCTGGATTGGATCAGGTACTTCCTCACCAGAAGAACACAAAGTGTCAGACTACCACTGCTCTTGTCAGAACCCAAAGACACTTGCTGCAGAGTGCACCAAGGATGTTCACTCAGCCTGATGGTTTTCAACATCTACATGGCCCGCTTGCCAAGATCACCAAACAATACGGACTAACCATAGTCTCCTACAACAGTGACACCCAACTGGTCGTCTTCCTGCCCAAGGACTCTGATCAGGCCAAGAGAAATTTCCACAATGGGACGAGAGCAGTTGCTGCCTGGATGGAAGCCAGCTGCCACAAGCTCAACTCAGACAAAACAGAGATCCTCATGATCGGCTCCACCCCTTCTGCCTGGAACGATTCCTAGTGACCCGCTGTTCTAGGAATCGCCCCCTCAGACCACGAGTGCAACCTAGGCATTATCCTGGACTCCTTGCTATCCATGACCCGCCAAGCCAACGCCGTCTCTTCGTCATGCTTTCACATCCTCCGACTCCTGCAGAAGATGTTTAAGTGGATTCCCTCTGACACAAGGAAGACAGTCACCCACACACTCATCACCAGCAAACTGGACTATGGCAACAAACTTTAAGCTGGCATCACCAAGAAACTTCAATCAAGACTCATCCTGGATATCACCCAACACAGCCACATCTCCTCCCACCTCAGAGACCTACACTGACTCCCAGTCATCAAGCGCATCACATACAAACTCCTGATCCACACCTAAAAGGCACTGCACAACAAAGGACCAGCATTCCCCAACCTCGCCTTCTATGTACCCAACAGACATGTCCATTCCTCCCAGCTCTCCCTTGCAGCCGTCCTCAAGATCCAAAAAAGCACAGCAGGAGGAAGATCCTTCTCCTACCTAGCAGCCTTAACATGGAATGTTCTACCCTTCAAGCTCAGGCAGATGGTATCTCTGATGCAGTCCAGGAAGGACCTCAAGACCTGGCTCTTCGACTGAGCAGCACGCCCACAAACAGCGCCTTGAGACTCTATGTGTGATTAGCCATGCTATACAAGTCCATGATTGATTGATTGATTGATTGAGTGCAGCTCTGTCACCGCAGGGATATCTGGGTGCTGAGGGTGCTGTGACTCTGTCGAAGAGCCACGTTTTGAGATTCTTCCTGAAGTCCGCTAGGGCAGGTGACGTTCAAAGGGGGAGAGGCATGTTGTTCCAGGATTTGGCAGCGATGTAGGAAAAGGAGCTGCCACGGCTGCGCGCTGTGACGGATGCGTGCCATGTGAGTGAGTGAGGTGGGGCGCAGGTTTCTTGTGGGCAGATGGAATGTTAGTCGATGGTTGAGGTACGAGGGGCCTGGGTCATGTAGGCTTTGTAGGCAAATTTGAGGATCTTAAAATGACATCTTTTGTGGATGGAGAGCCAACGGAGGTTCCTGAGGTGGAGGGAGATGTGGGTCCTTCTGGGGAAGTCCAGGATGTGTATGGCTGTTGTGTTCTGTATTGTCTAAAGTCTTCTGAGGAGATGATGGAGATTCCGGCATAGCGAGCATTGCGGTAGTTGAGGTGGCTGATTACGAGGGCCTGTATGATGGTTTTTCTGGTGTTGATAGCGATTCATCTGAAGATTCTACGGAGCAAACAGATGGTGTGGAGGTGGCAACTGAGTTGATTTGTTGTTTCATGGTCAGTTGACTGTTGAAAATGATGCCCAGGTTGCGTGAGTGATCAGTCGGTGTGAATGTGGGTGTTGGTCCAAGTCCAGCTGGCCACCAGTTCTGGTCCCATACTGGGGTGTTCTTTCTGAGTATCTCCGTTTTGCCTGAGTTTGCTTGAAGCAGTTGTTTTTCATCCATTTGGCTACCTTGGTCATGGCATTGAAAAGGTTGGGTTGGATGTTGGCGGGGTCCTAGGTGAGCGAGAGGATTAGTTGAGTGCTGTCTGTGTACGAGATTATACTGAGTCTGTGGGATCTTATGACACCCGCAAGGGGGTCCCGTATATGTTGAAGAGGGTGGGGCTGAGGAATGATCCTTGGGCTAGGCCACATGTGATGTCCTTGGGTGCGGAGATGAAGGAGAGTAGATGGATGGTCTGTGTGTCCTGTCAGGAAGGAGGCTATCCATTTGAGGGTGTTTTTCTTGAATGCCGATGTTGCGTAGTCAGTCGCTGAGGGTATGGTTGGATATGGTGTTGAATGCTGCAGAGAGGTTGAGAAGGATCCGGGCTATCATTTCTCTATGGTCAAAACGAGTTTTAATGTCATTGGTGGCGGCCACCAGTGCAGTTTCAGTGCTGTGGTTGGCACGGAATCATGATTGAGATGCATCAAGTAGCTGGTTTTGTTCGAGGTATTCGGTGAACTGAAGGTTGATGGCTTTCTTGAGCACTTTGGCTGGGTAGGAGAGCAGTGAGATAGGTCGGAAATTTTTGAGGTCGCTGGGATTTGCTGAGGGTTTCATCAGGAGGGGTTTGAACTATGTGTGTTTCCATCTGTTGGGGAAGGTGGCTGTGAAGATAAGGTGATTATACGTGACTATAGCGCAACCTTTAGATCCTAAGATTGTAACCTTCCTACTATAGGGCAATGATAAAAGAAAAAGAGTCTAGAAGGCTTGGGCCTTATGCTAAGGTGTTGATGATTTGGGTTCAGTTATCAAAACGCTGAGCTTGGCAGAGCAATCAAATACTTTGGATGAGGTCCTGTATCATGATATGATGTCTGGTTGGGCTCAGGGAGCAATTTGCTTCTTAGGTAATGGTAATGCAGGATTAACCAATGAGAAATTATAAGAGTCAACTATTTTGCACAGACCCAAATTGAAAGATCTTGCGAGTTCTGGTTTGGCTAGTAATAAACAAGGATTCCTCTATGGGGATGAACAAATAGTGAGAATAGGAAGGTATATGCAGATCTTCTTGTCTTTGGCTAGGGCTCATTCTTCTTTGGCAAGGATTGTCAGGTGGGCAGGTAGATTCTGGGGTCATTTTGATGGCTGGGCTGCCATCTGCAGACCCTATTACTTCAGACAGTGATTCCCGTATCTAGGCCCATGCTCTTCCCAGAAAGATCATCAGGGGCCAAGCAAGAGGAAGGGGAGTCAAGGTAAGAATGCTTCTCTCTCTCACGTACCAAGGTAGCAGACAGATTAGTTCATTTTGCGCACATTAGGGATATTACTTTTGGCGATACTTGGCTTTGTCAGGCACTTTGGGAGTTTCCAGATATACTTTTACACTACCACAGTTCAGGAAACAAACGCCACTGCCTATGTGGAATTCTTAGTTAGCTGAGAATTTGCTTTCTGACAGGGGTTAGAAGTTATAGTGGAAATGGGCAATAGACCTTTGTGTGCTGCACCCAAGGGGCTTTGCCACCAATATTTTTTTAATGCAGAAACAGAAAAAGATTGAGGCTGGTAATCCATCTGTGTGATTTAAATTAGTAGGTTCTTAATCTGAATTTCAAGATGTAGATCACTGACCAGCTCTGAGATAATCTGCTACCAGGAGATAGGGTAGTGTGGATTTAAAAAACACTTACTTGAATCTGTCTATTCTCCAACACCACAGGAAGTTACTGCAGATCCTGTTGCGGGGGCTGGTATTCAGGTGCGATTCCCTTTCTTTTGGTCTATTTTACACACATTGGAGTTTCACCAAGTTATTAAACCACAAGAGGTAAGTATGATCATTTATCTGGACAATATGATATTTTTAGGTCTGAAAATATCTGAGCTAGGTGGAAGTAAGACACATGCAGGTAGATCAAATTCAGAGCTTCTGATTTGAAGTCAGCAAGGAAAAGACAGACCAGGTCCCTTCAAGGATGATGGAATTCTTAGGGTTCTATTAGACTCAGAGAAGCAAGTCTTGTCTCTTTTAGAGGCAAAATTTAAATCAATAAAGAAGTAGTTGAGGATGGTGCTGATTCACCAGAAGATTTCTCTGCAGCAGTTGGCAAGGCTAGTGGAGCTACTCTTTCCATAGTTTCAGGCGATTTTTCTAGGTTCTCTTTATTACAGGATGCTTCAGAGAATAAAGATAAAACACTTGAGAAGGGATCTGCAATACTCAGAGATAGTTCAGCTGGATCAGGAGACAAGACATGAAATAGAATGGTAGTTAGAACATGTTGAAAACAGAATAGATTGAATTTTTTCTACTGCACCTAATCTTGTTTTAGCATCTAATGCAAGACTGTGGGGATGGGGTGCAAGGTGTGACATGTATTTGACTGGAGCAAGAGATAGTCCAGGAGGAAGTCAGTAATGCATGTAAATTGTTTATGGCCTCGTGCAGGCTTCTTTGTAATTTAAAACCTGGTGAAATATGTCTGCAAATGGGCAATCTGGCAGCAGCCATATACATGACCAAACTAGGAGGGAGAAGGTCAAGGATTTTAACAGGCTGTTTGACAGGTCACTGTGGGAGTTCCGTCTCCCATAGGGAATTTCATTGAAGGCGGAATACCTTCTGGGACCGTCCATATGATGGAAGACTGGTATTCGAGGTGTCTATATGACAGCAGCAACTGGCAATTGCACCCACAGTCTTCAAGACCATGGTTAAATAGTGGGCACCTTTCAACATATATCTGTTTCCCTCCTGATTCACAGTTAGAGGCCAGATCTGAAAGCGTTAGCTATGGATGCTTTTGTGCAGGATTGGTCTGTTGGAAATCTTTATGCATTGTCACTTTTCCTCATGAGTCCAAGGAGTTTGTCAGGCTTGCAGGCATTTAGCGAGGCTGACAATTGTCACATCTATATGGAGAGCCCAACCCTGGTTCCCATCTCTTCTAGAGTTGTCAGTGGATTGTCAACTTTTAATCCCTGTAGTTTCAGTATTGCTGAAGGATCCATGCAGACACTACTTCAGTCATGGTGCTGGAAAGCAAATTAGTGTTGGTAGCCTGGAACATCTCAGGATGATTGCAGAAAGGTCAGACCATTCAGAGTCAATTTCCAAGTATATAAGAGGATCCTGGGCACACCGAACAACTAGAGCTTACAAATCAGCTTGAGATGTCTGATATAGCTGATGTGTGGAAAGGAACATTGATCTGTTGGTTCAGATGTCATAAGCATTCTAACGTTTTGGGGTTCTTGACAGAAGGACAAAACTCTTATGAGATGGATGACACCTACAGATCAGCAGTTTCAGCGGGGCATCAGAAGTTTCAGAGTAAGCCAGTGGGTGACCATCCCCTGGTTACTGATTGTTGAAAGGAATTGGGTATGAGAAATCCTCTGAATCTAAACATTCTCAGCTATGTGATATAAATTTGGTTTTATTCCTCTTCCAGTCATAGGAAGACAATAGGAAGCTGTCACTCAAGTGCCTTTCAGCTGAGCTGGTGGCATTGTTATGTTAGGATTCTTTCAGAAGTGTGTCTGACGTCAAGACTTTGGATGTATCTGTTATGCATTTTACACAGGTTGAGGTGTACTTTCCAATCACAAGGCATGCAAGAATTCTCCTCTTTCTATTTAGTTTCTTTCTTTTCCCATACACCAAAATCAATGTGTGGTAAGATCTCCACAACAGAATATACAGGTGACGGATCGGGTTGAGGTCAGAAGACCCTCAGTTACTTGTAGCTTTGCGAAAACATGTTGCACCGGTTTTCTCAACTAAATTGAGTAGATGGGTGAAGGGGGAAATGGCTTTTGCAGAGTTAGACACAAGAAAGTGTGCCGTACTATGTCTGAGCTTTTTGGTCTTGTCCCAAGGTGGAAGACATTCTAAAATCAGCATATTGCTCGAAGGTTTCTACATTCAAAACCTTGTTAGTGTCAGGACATTCGGCACGCTGCAATGAACCTGGGGGGGATGCTTTAACCTTGCACAATGGAGCCTTCTATCTGGTAATAAACCTGAAGATTCTCCTAGCGAGTAGTTAAGGAGAGCCCTTATTTTATAAAAGACGGGGCGAATTTTATTCTGCCACTGTATTTGTGAATGCCTGTTTCCCACCCCATGTGGCCGGTCATTAATAGTTTTTTTGGTTGCTTGCAGTTATTATTCCAGCTATTCAAGTGCAGCCTAAGGGGTGAGGCCTGACCAGAATGATAGAGAAATATGACAATGCGAGACAGACTATTGTACTGAGGAGTGTGGTCAAAGGAAGTGGGAGTTTCTTTGATTGCACTGTGTAAATGAAGCAGATGGGGTGATGGAGTGAAAGCTGGTGATGAAGCAGGTTTATTGCCCCAAAATTAATTTTATTACCTAGCCATCTAGATGAGTTCATTCATTTAAATGCATTATTCTCAGTCTGAACCATTATTGTTTTTGCTATAATTTCTTACCTTATTTTGCGATCACAGTATATGTTGTCTCCATACCAGAAGTGATGTGATCATTTACATGGCAATGTAGAAGCCAGGTTCCATTGAATAATGCTTTCATTCTTAATGTTTGATAGGTTCCCGGGAAGAGGTTAAACACATCCGAATGATGTTTTTCATAATTCTAGACAGAACATGAATACAGTATGAGGGGTGGTTAAGTACTTTCACATTATGCTAAACATTTATACTGTAACATTATTGCCAATATGTATTCATTCATGCTCACTTGAAACCATAGTTCTGATGTGATTGAACTAGCATCGGGCGAAGCAGTGAAACATCCCTTTTGCCAGTTACTGAGTATGGTTTTAGAACTTGCCGAAAATCTGTGAAGTTTGAAAAAACAGCAAGTTTGTTTTAGAAAAAAAGAGGCCGAAGAATCCTGAAACAGGAGCTCTAATGGGGGGTGAACCTGGAAAACATACTCTGTTGAAGAATGCTTTGTCAAAGAACAAATATTGCTATAAGAATGAGCCATAAACAATTTGACAACCTTCTGCATTCACGATGTTGTCCAACTTCACAAATCCAAAATTGGAATTTGAATCCCACCCACCTTTCTTAAACTCATGGATAGAAACCTCAGAAACAGCTGGTGCTGATATTTTAGCATACTTGGTTAAAGCATATAGGTCTAATTTTGAAGCACATGTTACTCACCAGGACATTCATTCTCTCAGTATATGGTTGTAAAGTACAGTCATTTTAGACCTTTAATGTGTGTTGTTCCTTATATAGTGTTATGTTCAGCAGGCACCATGGGGTAGATGTACTAATTTTTCATGCAATGCAGCAAAGCAACAAAAGTTGTTAGAACAGTGCATTATCTAGTAAAATCTCTCCTTTGTACCTAAGTGCAAATGTGTGTGTGTGTGTTCTGTAAAGCATAGGATTTCCACTGGAAGGGGCTCCTTTCAGTCTAAAAATTATGCTTTGTGTGCTGTGTGCTGTAGAAGGCTGTACACATGCAAAGTTGGAAAGATTTGAAGACTCAAAAGTTGATCTGCTGTTACTTCTGCCATGAGGATGCATATGTTTTTGTAGTAAATCCCTGTCTTCCAATGTTAGTAGGTAGTAATTTGCATCAAAACCCATGGGTGGTTGCATGGGAACATGAATGTACCACCCCTGGTATCCTAGTTAGATGAATTACAGGGAACTATTTTTTGGGGAGAGAAGATAAGAATTTTGAAAGGGAGGTTTTATCAGATTTATGGTTGAACATCTTGCCTTGAAGAACATTTTAACACGTTGAGGTTTGGTAAGCTGTTCATCAGAAAACCAAAGATGCATGGTCCTCCCATCTTTTAACAGAATGTATCAATGAAATCATAAGGCCATTTTGCCCTGTTGTAAATTCAAAAGGAATGCATTGTATATTATTTTGATGCTGCAATTCTTTACAATGATTTCACTTCTGGCATAGGCTGGATGTGCCGGATGGCCACATATTACTCCATCTCTCACGAATCTCTGCAGAGTGGCTGCTGTCTGATCATATTGTGAAGCTCCTCGTGACAGGCATATCAGAAGTTTGTTTGGGACAAACATTTCAAGAAATTACATAACGAAAATTTATGTAGGACGTTAACTGGGAGTTCATCCACAGTTTCAAAGTATTCAAAGTCTAGTTGCTAAAACTTGGCTTTATCAGAAGTTCATCTTTTTAGCATACAGTGCATGCAAGATGTGCAGGTCTGTGCCACAAACTCAGGACATACACAAAGGCAAGGGCAAAATGTACAAAAATAACAAGCAGTCTTAGTCCGATCAAACATCTTCTAAGCTCCTGCCAAGACAGTACCACCACGAGGAAATTGTATCACAAAAAGTGTTGTTAGTGGGTAGCTTCAGTTCCTTCTCACTCAACAGTTACCATTTCTTGCATCATATTCAGGGCCACTAGAATTATGCAATTGTAGAGCTGTGGCATTTACAGCATAGTTATGGATTTGCTGCTTTTGTCACATAAACCATCATCTGCTGCATATTCTGCAGGCTTCAAAAAAATGTTTAAGCTTAAACTGATAAAAAGTTACCAAAACACTTGTGATATATATTGCAGCGTAATGGAAGGCCCTTTTCAAAGGATGAGTGGCCACTTTCCTGTTACTTATTGCTCTATTTGGGTATCAAAGTGGTACCTAAGGAGGTCAAACCTGCACTTAGATTGTGTTAACATTTTTTAAAATGACAAAATAATTGACGTAATTATATCGCAAAATATGCTGCACTATGCCACATCATTTGTCCTTTCTTGCTGCTGCATAATTTGGCCCCCAACTGCCGCATAATTCCAATGGTCCTACTCTTAGTTTTTATGAGCAAAGTTCATGGTCATATTATTCTTGGAGTTGAAGATCGATCTCTATAGCCTGCTTTCACTTTATGACTGACTACTGTTCAATATATTTGATTGGACAGGGGAACACTTCTTCAATAACTGTCAATCAGGTAGTACATGTGGTACCCAAATCACCTTGTTTGCACTCAGAGTCACTGCTTAAGCAATTTTTGCTCTCACTCTAAAATCTCCTTAAGGATTTCTTTCATTGCCATTGTTACTTTAGGCAGACTGACAGATTGAAGGTGCATGATGGCCTAACTTTGATCAGGCAACCTCTTTCTCTTTATATTTGGATACCAGGAACACTTTAGAACTAAATGCCTCAGATCTTCACTTCTGACCCCAAACACCCTGCTATTAAATCGCCACCACACACCTACCAATATGAACCTCAGTGAGAGCAAACAGCTATCTTTCTCGATGGGTTTCAATGTTGAGACAGTTAAGGTAAGTTGGAAATCCAAAGCTTCCTGAAAAGGACTGTGGTCACCTATTGTCCTTCGATCAGTAATGAAGTTGTCACAGCTGGTCTGACCACAGACCTGAAGAGTGTCACACATACCGTCCCAGCTTGCTGAACCAATTACAAGAATCTAAGGCTGCCAAGCTCCTCTACCTTTCCTGCCTACCTCAGGATTGTTTCCACATCTGCAGCTCAAGGAGTTTTGCTGTCCCTCCTGGCTGACTGCCATTGGGTGCCTCAGCAATCTAACAGTGAGCCCGCAGCCACACATGGGACGGTGTGCTTGTGATGCTAGTTGCCCAACAAAGCTGATGTTCAACTCAATAGTCAGGATTTGTGTGGCCCATTAGTACAGAAGGATTTCAAGCAGCAGTGCTTCTGGCCATAGCTGTGCTGAGAACCAGGAGTACAGGCAGTCAATGCACATTAAGGCCCCTAAACATCATCAACATTGGCTCCTTGGCTAGCTGAACTTTCTTCAGCGGCCATGCCCTGCACCTTAAAACTTATTTCACTAAGCTGTGAAGCCTTCCCTTGAGACTGATATTAACACTTCAGAGATGTAGCCAGAACATCGAGTACTAAAATGTTCTGATGGTTAGTTTATATATGCATATATTCTCATCTGCGTTACTAGTGCTTTCACCATACCAACCATTAAGGTTTCCCCAAATCCAGATGTTCATGACAAAGCAAGCACAATCAAAGTACTTGAGGAACTCAGATGCAAAATTCATTTCAGAAGTGAATACCTGGCTAACCCACCATGCCACCGTCTCAATCTATCCTGGGTAAATGATGTTTAACAGAATAATTCAGACCTCATTCACTAAAGGATCAGTTGAGAACGTTTACGAGAACTACTTGTTTATAAAATACTTTATTAACTTTTTCCCTGATTACACAAAAAAAGTAAATAAAGCAACCAAAATATGCCTTGGCTCTTTAACATATACCTACTATTCGAGTCTATATGGTACATAGTCATATCTGTCCAGACTGTGGGTATCTTATACATGATTCAACTACTACTGCCTACAATATAACCAATTGATTACCATAGGTTGTTACATTTACACATGAAGGTACTCTCATCGGGAGAGTACACTAAGGGGCATATTTATACTCTGTTTGCACCGAATTAGTGTCATTTTTTTTTACTCTAATTCGGTGCAAAACTAACTCCATATTTATACTTTGGTGCTAGACCCCTCTAGCGCCAAATTTGTGGAGATAAAGTCATTTTTTTAAAGTGGAGACCTACCTTGCCTTAATGAGATGCAAGGTAGGCGTTCCCGTGCAAAAAATGACTCTATGGCCTTAACGCCATATTTAGGGGCATATATATGCTCTGCGGCATATTTATACTCTGCACCAAATTAGCGTCGTTTTTTTTACTCTAATTCGGTGCAAATCTAACTCCATATTTATACTTTGGTGCTAGACCCGTTCAGCACCAAGGCCCTGATTTATACTTTTTTGCGCCACAATAACTTCATTTTTTGACGCAAAAGTGGCGCAAACGTACAAAATATTGGCACTTATTTATATTTTTTTATGCAAAACTGCACTAACTCAGTTTTGCACCAAAAAGTTTAGCACCGGCTCGCACCATTTCTGTGCACCAGCCGGGCACCATATTTATGGAATGGTTCAAGCCGATGCAAAGGGTAGGCTAGAGTAAAAAAAAAAGACTTTAGTTGGGTGGGGCTTGCAGTATAGAAGAAGAGGGTTTAGCACCAAAAAATGACTTCAGGTAGGTTAGAGTAAAAAAAAAATGACTCTAACCAGATTAGCGTCATTTTATGGTGCTAAACCTACCATGCCACATGACTCCTGCCTTAGAAAAGGCAGGAGTCATGCCCACCACCCCAATGGCCAGCACAGAGGACAGGGGTCCCCTGGGCATGGCCATTGCACCCTGTGCCACGGGGGCCCATTTCAGGGCCCCCTACGGCACTTTTAAAAATAAAATGCAATCTTACCTGTACTTACCTGGGATGGGGTCCCCCATCCTCCGCAGTCCCTCTGGTGGGGGTGCCACTGGGGCCTGGGGAGGGCACCTGTGGGCTTATTCCATGGTGTTCCACCATGGAAATAGGCCCACAAGTCCCCTAACGCCTGCCCTGACCCAGGCTTTAAAAAATGGGGCAAAGCAAGCTTTGCCCCTTTTTTTGACCCCTCCTCCCTCCCTTGAACCATTTTTGCATAGGAGTATAAATATGGCGTTAAGGCCATACAGTCATTTTTTGCACGGGAACGCCTACCTTGCATCTCATTAAGGCAAGGTAGGTTTCCACTTCCAAAAAATGACTTTAACTACATAAATTTGGCGCTAGACGGGTCTAGCACCAAAGTATAAATATGGAGTTTGTTTTGCACTGAATTAGAGTAAAAAAATAAATTATGCTAATTCAGTGCAAACAGAGTATAAATATGCCCCTTAGCATCAAAAAATGATGCTAATCTGGTTAGAGTTATTTATTTTGACTCAAACCTGCCTAACGTCATTTTTTTTAAGCTAGACTACCCTTTGCATCGGCTTGCACCATTCCATAAATATGGTGCCCAGCTGGTGCTAAAAGATGGCGCAAGCCGGTGCAAAAACTTTTGGAGCAAAACTGTGTTAGTGCAGTTTTGCACCAAAAAGTATAAATAAGGCCCTAAGTTTCTGGACAGGGCTTTCGAGATGTATAAATCATTCTATAATTTTTCATTGCTCCCAAGTAATTCAATGTGAATTTCCTTAGCTAAGAACCACTCAGAGACATCTTTTGTCCAATTTGTATCCGTTGGTTTCTTGGGTGTTAACCAATGTATTGCATTATGCCTTTTAGCTAATATGAAAATGAAGTGATCAAATACAGTCTTGTTTTGTTTTTCAAGTGTATTGTGCTGATTAAGAGTAGAAGTCCTGGTCCGGTGTCTCAAAATAGTTCAGTCTGGAGTTTGCAGTACAATTCAGGACAAAGGGTTATTTAATTTACTCCTTGTTATCCTTGATATTAACAACCAATAACAACCAATAATCTCTACTTGGAACTGACAAAGTACTTTGATGGATTGATCATCATTGGTATGCCAAGGTTCAGGTTCAGTGGATTTTTTGTGGAGTCCCCATTCTAAACACAACTATGGTTCCCTACTAATTACTAATTATTCTGGGCACTGTACACTCTAGCATAATCGGACCCAAAGGGTGGATTTGTACAGTTGGGATATGTACAATTATGAAACACTCTTGAAGGTTACAGGGTTATTGTGTGCCTCATTGTTCATTTGCCAGCTTTTGTATCATGAATTTTATCTGAATACCCATGATGACCAGCAAGTGTGATAAACGGATGGGAGGGTAAGTGTAATTTTTTCTTTGAAGCTCACAGACTGTATAATCTTACATTGATGGCTGTTTTATATAACATTGACATTGTAACATTTTGTGATGTAAAAATAGGCGAAATATTAATTTGTACCTTATACTCAAAACTATGTGCATGGAAGTGCACAGTATGCAGATCAACCTCGTTCCCCAGCCCAATGAGATGCCAGTTCACATCATCTCCAATGTTCATGTTAAGGCCGAGTAAATTTCCATAAATTCTACCATTGATACCTAGAAAACAGACACAGCGTATGATCAATTAGGCTGATGTAGTGAAACAAGAATTAATGGTCTGAGAATCAAGGATAGAGCAACATGTTTTCAAATTATTGTCATACAGTCCTATTCATTGCTTGTTTCATTGGAGATCCTATTTTCACAGGGAAGGTTTGAGTCCAGATACCATATTTCAAAGATTGAGGCATTAAAGGTCTCTTATAGGTACTGTAGGTATTCGTGAACTGACAGAGTGAAGGAAATGGAAAGATCTTACCTATTTCCTGGATGTGTTGAAGCTGCATCATTTAATGTGCATATAGCAGGACGCTTCCACAAATGTCCTAAAGTTGCTGGGGACATAAATACTTAATGGTATTGCTCAGGATCCAGCACTAAAATATTATTGTCAGAATATCGTCTAACATATATGTTGTATCCTATATAGTGTCTATAAAATATCACCAAGTTGGAGTTATTTAGAGAAAGTCTACACACAATGGGATACTTTTGATTATATCAGACATTATTCATGTATACAATGTCCTACATGCAACCATTGCTCGGGTAGGACTAATGGTAAACCCTGCAGAATCGACAGAGCTGGGAAAGGAGCTCTGTACTACTGTGCCAATCCTGATATGAGACTGTAGTCAAAGATGACCGCAATAATTTTCACTCTTATATGTCTGAGGATGACTAAATAAGGCATGCAGGGGACAGTTTAACAACTGCTTTGGCTAAAGTGTCAATACCTCATTTATTGTAAATGTTTGGTGAGCATCCAATACAAACCAGTCAGCTTTGTTGGTAAGACACACTTCCGTGTCCAATTTAATTATTCTTCTTTGAATCAATTAAGATCAATCCAAAATTTTAGTTGAGCTCTTTCTTCCGAGTAATGTTTTACAGAATGTCCCAAACTTCTGATCCTTTCTTAAGCTTTAATTTAGGTAGGATATTTCTTATAACCAGATGCTTCCATTAATTCAGCAATGCTTGTGATTCCATAGCTACATCAAAATGATCATTTGCAGACACCCCAGTCGAATGCCTCTGTGTAGGGTCTGGTTTGCATCTCTCTTGCACCATACAATGGAGTGCAAGAAGAAGATTTATGAAGCCAAGCAAGGCTACTTTGTGTGGCTTCATAATCAGCGCAAATTGCTGTATTACATCACTCTGCACCAGGGAAACTTTTCCATAAGTGTTGCGTAGGTGTTCACATGCAACAAACATGGATTTTGAAGCATTCCCAGATTGAAAAGAACTTGTAAACCTAGCAATACACCAAAAAGACATGCCCCACCAGAAGAGGCGTGTCTTTATCTCTCCTTGTTTTTTTCTCTTTCTATGGATGCTGCGTTCTGCAGGATCCATAGAAAGAGGGAAAAGCCTCTCAGGATTGTTTTTGTGCCGGAAGGTGTGCCTTCCTGCACAAAAACAATCCTGCATGCAATGCAAGCACCCTTACACCATGGTGCGAGGGTGCTTGCTTGGCACTAGGCTCCCAAAAGGGCACCAGCGCACCTGAAAAGAAAAGGACAGGAATGCGCCATATTGGATAAATACTGCATATTCCTGTCCTTTCCCTGTGATGCAGTGCAGCACAGCAAGATAACTTGCTGTGCTACCCTGCGCAACAAAGCCCATAAATATGGGCCTTAATTTGCAATTACTGTAAGATTTGCTCCAACATCATGTTCACATAATGTGAATTAATGTGCTCAAATGTTTCATTGGCATTCAGTGCCAGGAAGGCACATGGGACTTTTTTTATCTTTTAGACGCGTTTCTGCTAATTAATACGCAGTGAATGTTGTCTAAAGTCAGATGGAGTCTTCTCCTTTGACGATCACACTCCACCTGGTGGCTAATATCATCAAAAACAAGGGAAACTATGAACTTACTACACTTGTCCCTGGCAGTGGAAGTCTGTTAGAAGACCATGTTCAGGCTAAACTCGCTTGGCTTACTTTAAAATAATTTTTCTCAAAGAATGATCCCTTATTAAGACACTACAGCGTCTGTTGGCCGCAAGGGCTGGTCTGCAGCCAACGACCTGATTGGCCAAACCCATCCCACTCTTTTTCTCCTTTCTTCAAAAAAAGATCTGTGAAAGACTACTGTTGATCTTTAAAATTTACTGGTGTCATGGTCCGCAAAGCCATGATTATTATAAACTAAGTGGGAGTGGAGATAGTTGTCACACCTTATAAAACCAGATACTCAGGTGTGGTGTTGATGTAAATTGCAGGGGTTTTGCATTTGTTCCACCTTTAATGCAAAATTGCTTTTGCATGAGAAATTACACTCATGCTCCAGTTTGGTGTGGCGTTGCTTAGCATCACCTAAGTACCTTTATTAAGCCGGAGTGTATCTGGGACATGCTTCACTAACCTATACTAAATTGTGAATGCCACATTGGGTTTCTTCACCTTTCTGCTGCACTTGGTTATCTTGACTCCTACCCACAATCCTATGTACAGTTGGTTTCATATTCAGCACAACTTCCTTACCTAACCAGTGTTTTTTATTTGTGGTTTCTCAATCGAACTTTATTGCAATTGTTCGGGGTGTTAGCACAAACTTAAAATTTCAAGTTTGAAAATACAGTATTTTGCAAATTGTTTTCAACAGCGGATATTTTTATGTCATTTTTTTCATGAATATGTCAAGCCACTGACTAAAGAATTTTGCATTCTTGAGCAAATATTAATTTTACATTTCATAGTTCTTTTCTTAATCTTCCTCTCATTTTTTGCAACTTAAATATGACAACAGAAACACGTTAGAGCCTACATACCAAAAGAACCGATAAATGTGTCAAAATATTTCAAATGAATTTGTTTGTCTTTTTCGAAAAGAACTGGAGAACCCTGTATTTGTGAGTCAATCTGTACAATGTCAGCGCATATCACCGGATTGAAAGTAAAAAAGAATTTAACTATTTGGGAGCATGTGTTGTCTCCATATCAGGTCATTCGTAAATTAGTCCTGGGACCACCCATTTTTTTATTTTGATCATTAAGGGCCTCATTACGAGTTTGATGGAAGGGATTACACTATCACAAACCTGATGGATGTCCCGTCCTACGTATTACAAGTTCCATTATCCATTACATCCTACGGAACTTGTAATAGGGCGGATGGGATATCCCTCACTTTTGTGACAGAGTAATCCCCTCCACCAAACTCGTAATGAGGCCCTAAGTTTGGAAAATAGGATAGAGGTCAAATGTATTACACATAGTACGTTGGTACCTCTACCCCCCTGATTTGCTTTGGCACCCAAATCATTTTTATTGAATAGCTAGTACCAATGTTATTTGCTTTACAGCACTACAATACATGGGATTCTGAAATCCTTGTATTACAAGTCTGTCTCTAATTTCTTTATAATTGACAACTTGTGTTGTCGATTATAAAGAATAACATCAGAACTCATTACCAAAGAGCTTTGGCATCAAAATGCCTGCGGTCAGAGCCAGCAGCCAGGGGAAGGCAGGTCAGGTCATGGAGCATAAAACGAAAAGTGGCTTTTATTTCTTCTGTGTTTTTATAGTTGTACTATGAAAAGCAGAAAGTGGAAATTTATGGCAACATTTTTATTTTTTCCATTCCTAAGGTAGTTATACAAAAGTTCGAATCTTTCTGCATGTTTCTACACATTGCGAACTAATGCGCCTTTTTTTATTTATTTATTTTTTCATAAATTTAGTTTGTATTAAAAGAATTCTAATATCGTTTTCTAACAAATATATAACAGATTTTTGATGTGTTTAATTTTGCACTAGAGGTTTTATTTTTATCCTTCATGTTTCAAACATGCTCTCTCTCTTTCTTATTAAACAGCTAGGTACCACATGGCCATTTATATTAAGGAATAAAGTACTCCCTGCTGTACATGATAAGAATATAGCAAGTCACCTTGAAGTTCCATAACCTTCTAAAGGAAAGAGGCTAAAGGTCATTGAACTCCTCTACTTGCAATATCCTTATAAGGTACGGACGGGAGTACTTTAACCCATATATGAATTATAATCTGAGTTCCAAACCCTCTCTCTCCTTCTGAAGTAGGTCCTTGCTACTTGATTCACTAGTCTTGAAAAATCAAGTGTACAAAGGGAGAAAGTTCCTCAATTACTAGGTGCAAAGGGAGGAACTTGGTGCATTGTGAGCTAAGTCCAGGTGACACCTGTTGCAAATCGCAGGACCCTCCATGGATATCACCACTAACCACTGACTACACTAAAGGCCACCGAAAAGGTATTCCAATGCTGATGATGCCACATGCTACTATGTACATGTTGCTGACGCGTTATACCTCTGAGACAGTACCTATGGACAGTAGTCTCTATTCTACATGCAAGCATCCAATGGAAACGAAAGTACAACATTGCCCGATGTTCTACGCAAGTCATTGTATAATATGCATTTTGCTTCTTGAAGTCATGCTTCAGATGTGTACACAGGCCTGGATTTGCAGCATTGTTTGATCTTGTGATCTATTACCAGACCTTAGCTACGTGTGCTATGCTGCACAAAACAGCAAAGCACAGGGGGCCGCCATTGTAGGAGGATTCATGTAATCCATTCAACCAAGAAGCACCACAGTCATCTATTAGTTATAATGGTGACGATATTGGGAGTGAAGGCAGGACCTTGAGGTGGTGTTCTGAGGGAAGTGGAAAGTACACAATCGTGACATATTTTAATGTTCACGAACACTAACCACACAAATGTGAACATGTATACACAATGTTGTACAGATGCATTAAAGATAATTTTTACTTGCTAATTTCCTGTGTGTTATATACAGGTGCAAAAGCTAGTTCTGGTGTTAATTTTCCCTTAAACCAATTTTCCTTGAATTTTTCAAAAAATGAATGCAAAGTGAATGCAAGTTGGTGAATGCTTTTCTTTTATAAAATGTAGTCCTTCTTTTGACTACTCTCATAGATTTGTTTTGAATTTTTTGAAGAATAGCTCCCAATTTACCCCCCTGGGAATTAGAGCTGTCCTTTCTGGAGATCATGGTGGGTATACAATTATGCACAATGATAGCTTCACCCCTTTAATG
Organism: Pleurodeles waltl; assembly: GCF_031143425.1. Lineage (NCBI taxonomy): Eukaryota > Metazoa > Chordata > Amphibia > Caudata > Salamandridae > Pleurodeles > Pleurodeles waltl. The sequence goes on along the minus strand of NC_090450.1, from coordinate 176,217,864 downwards.
TCGATCATCATTGTGTAAGCCCAACTATGTATTGCTCGGGCAAGGATATCATCTTTGCCCTCAAAAGCGGCAGAGTGGTGGGGAATGATATAGAAGTTATACACATTTGAATCTGCTATTGCTAAGGCTAGAGGTCCTAGGGCAACTCAAGGATTTATGAAAATGTGGTCAGGATTTAAGTGGGAGTAAGAATGTACATGGGTTTGACTGGTATAATATTGATATTATTTTATTGGATGCTGACTTTTCGAACTGCTGCTTTTTAGGGTTGAGCACAAAGCGCTTTGTCTTTGTGGGGTTTTAACAATGCCCATGTCACGGCCATTAGTTTGGTTGGTTCGTGGGCTTGCGTTTTAAAATTTGCTTGATTTAATTAGTGAAAGGCATGCATACATCATGCCTTTTCTGGCGTTTAGCCCGCCTCGAGCTCACCAGCCAACTACTGAAAACATACGAGGCTCCATGTTTTCGGTATGGTTTCTGGACTACTTTTTCTCTTTATTTCGTAGGCAGTGCGATCTCGCTGGGCAGTAGTCGAGCGCTTTGCATGACATCAACCCTGTTACATGGATATTTGCACTTTTGCAGATTACATGGATAATTGCACTTTTGCCGGCTACATGTATAATTGCACTTTTGCCAATACGTTTCACTGCGCGCAAACTTCTTTTTCCTTTTGTGTGTCTGCTTTGCACTATGGTGGCAGTCGGCTCGCTTATGTGAAACTGTTTTACTTTTCATTTTCAGTTTATGTGGCAAGAAAAGTCTGGTTAGTTATGTGAAACTGTTTTACTTTTCATTTTCAGTTTCTGTAGCAAGAAAAGTCCGATGGGAGTTTACAACGCTAATAGCTTTAACTGGAGCAAACGAGAGACCCATTGCATTGCACATGCTTGTTTCTTTCTGGCATGCAGCTGCTGAAGTACTTCATATTGTTACTGAAAAGTTGTCTGTTCTCCTATTAGTGCATTGTATATATTTATGTGATAATCATGTTTGACTAAATAAAAATACTTTAAAAAAAAGAAAAATGTATGTGTTTAAAAATATATTTGCAAAAAGTTTTATACCGTGCATTTTGTTGCTCTCTTGAAATTCTCCGTCTTTCTTGTCTGCTAGTTCGGGATTAGGAGAGTAAATCTGGATATTCTCATCCAAATATGTGGATAGATTTTCATTCCAAATCATAAAAAGTAAAACAAAGTGTTTGTCCGGGCGTTTCCCTGGATAGTCGAATGCCGACTTTCGACAGATGACCAGAGGGCCCACTAGTCCGCTGAAAGTGTCCTGCAACAAAAATCATTAAAGTTAGTGACTAATAACAATTCCCCCACAGTCAAAATGATTAGAACATGTTTGTTAAAAAAGAATAATTTAGAAATGACATAAATACAAACAAAATGGATGACATCTGGATATTTCACTAAATGCTCCTATTCTGTGTCCAGGATTCCCATTATCTGGCACCTCTGCAGCGTCTGTCAACACATTATGCACACACATTAATCTTGGCCACGCCGCAAAGTGATTGATATTGATATACAAGCAGAACACAGCTCAGACATCTGTAAGAGTTCATTTTCTATAGGCGAGAAAATGGCACCTGGGGGTGCCTCAGGACCACTCCTTGAGCAAGACTCTTAGGGCCAGATGTATCATTATTCACAATAACAATTACCTAATTGCGATTTTTAGCAACTCACAATTAAGTAATCGCTATTGGAATGTATGAAACTCTAGGAGTTTCATACTGTGATTCGCAAGGGCTCGCAAATGGACCCACCTCATCAATATACATGAGGTAGGTTGCAATTTGCATGCCATTGCGAATGGCTACAAACACAGAGATGGTGGCCTGCTGGGCTCAGCAGACCACCATGTCTGTGATTGTTTTTCAATAAAGCAATCTTTATTTTTTTTTTAAATGCAGCCTGTTTTCCTTAAAGGAAAACAGGATGCGCTTAAAAATGAAAAAGGAAAAGTTTTCTTTTCATTTTTTAAGAGTAGGCAGTGGTCCGTGGGGCCACTGCCTGCTTTTAAAAAACGTTTTTGCATGCATTCACAAAGGGGTCCCCTGGGGATCCCTTACCGTTTGCGAATGGGTTACCACCTACTTGAAGTAGGTGGTAACTGCAATTGTTTTGCGACCACATTCACGGTCACAAAACAATCATACATACCTCTGCGATTCGGTATTAGGAAGGGACGTTCTTGACACGCCCCTTCCTAATACCGAATCGGTATGTAGTCGCAAATCCAATTTGCGATTCAGTAACAAGTTACCAAATCGCAAATTGCACTTGTTACATACCAAAACACATTTTTTTGGGCCCAAAAATGTTTGATACATCTGGCCCTTAGTGAGTTGAAACGCGTTGGTGGTTGTTGAAACACTCAAATAAAGAGACTTTCTTTGGGACCTTCTGGAGTGCAATGAATAACCATTTGTTACCTATATATATATATATATATATATATATATATATATATATATATATATATATATATATAAACACTTGAAAACGGCAATTCCACACATAAACACAACACCTTATTGATAAATAAGGCACCCGGCACTCCGCGAATGTGCTAAATAAGGTTTAATGTAACCAAACAGGAACGCGTTTCGGCGTCTCCGCCTTTCTCAACCTGTGGGGGCCGCCATTTTTTCCCCATTTATATACAAGTGATTTTCTTAAAGCAACATGGTAACACAAAATCATAATAATGCAACATAAAATATCTATCATTATTTCTTTTGAGCAAACATTATATATGACTGTAAATGAGATTTCCCATATCACCTTTTTAGTATTTTGTCTATATAAACCCCATCTTTGTAAACAAAATGTAAATAATGAACGTGAAAAATATAAAATCATACTAATCATCAATTGTGCCAATTACAAAGATTGGTTGAATAAACATTGATCTATACAAAACAAAACACAAAGAACAAACAAAACTAAACAACATTACCCTAGAAAGTATGGAGACCTACTGGAAACTCATTAGAAAACTGCAACCCCAATGCTATAGATATAACTGTAATCAGCTATGACCAAACATTCCAACTAAATCAATGTTATGATTGTTTTCATTTGTAGAAAGGTGAGTTAGATATCAGGTGGAAAAACCGTACTGAAAGGGAGAAAGAATGTATGCCCGAGCGAAAGTGAATTACAATGGAGGGGACCCACGTGAATTAACACAGATGGATATATAATTCTTCACTAGAGTTTAACCCTGCTGGTTCTCTCGAGTCTAGTAACAAAATGTATCTGGATTCTAATATTCTCAAATTTTTCTCCCTGTCACCTCCACGAACATCCTTTCTTATGCCGTCAATTACACTGTATTTGATACTATCCAATCGTCCTGCATGTGACTCATGTACATGTCTGGCAACAGGGTACGAATCATCTTTGTTGGCTATAGCCCTGAGATGTTGTAATATTCTTTTATGTGCTTGGAGTTTTGTGCTGCCAACGTATATCTTAGGACAGCAGCATTTTAAAATGTAGATGACATATTCACTTCTGCAGTCATATCTGCCTTTTATAGTGTGAATAGTTCTGTCTCCTTGTCTGATGCTCTTGATGTTTTCACCATTTTTACATGCTTTGCATTTGGCACATTTAAAGAATCCATCTTGAGAATTAAGCCAGCTGTTATGCAAAGTCTTCCCTTGTCGCACATCACTTTTCACAAGGACATTTCTCATTGACGTTCCTTTCCTGTATGTTATTGTGGGCCTATTTTTCAAATTTGTACCCATCACTGGATGACTTTTTAACATGTGCCAGTGTTTCTGTAAGATCTTTCTTATGGATTCATGTGCTGTATTAAAAGTGGTTATATATCTGACATTGACAGTGTCTCTATGGGTATCACTTGTCTTGTTCACACCTTTACTTCTATACTCTGAAGTAAACAACAACTGATCTCTGGTACGGGATTTAACTCTAGCTGCACTGTGTTGTAATATCTCACTGGAGTATCCTCTCTGTTTTAATCTATCAATCATGCTATCTTGTACCTTAAAATAATCGTTTTCTTTGCTGCAAATCCTCTTGGCTCTCAAAAATTCTCCAAAAGGAATGTTGTTCTTCAAAGGTTGTGGATGAAAACTGTTAGCATGTAAGATACTGTTCCCTGCTGTAACTTTCCTGAACAGTGTTGTCTCAATTTTATTATTTGAAATGAATACTCTAATATCTAAAAATTCAATCTCATGCTTGTCAATTTTACCGGTGAATTTCAGATTACAATCATTGATATTTATTTCTTTGATAAAGTTATTGGCAGTATCATGATCACCTTTCCAAATTATAAAAATATCATCGATATATCTGAGCCACAGGATGATATTGTCATTCCATTTGTTTAGCGGGAAGTTGTTAAGTATCTGCTCTTCCCACCACCCCATGAATAAGTTAGCATAACTTGGAGCAAAGCATGTTCCCATTGCTGTACCGCATACTTGCTCAAATATCTCATTGTTGAAAAAAAACATATTATGCTGTAAACACCATCGTATCATCTGGCTCAACATTTTGCTATGGTGGTAATAACTAATAGATCTCATTTTCAGAAAGTATTCTACCGTCTGAATTCCCTGCTCATGTGGAATACTTGTATACAATGCTGTCACATCAAGTGTCATCAACAAAAATTCATTTTCCCAGCCAACATCAAAGATCCTCCTGAGAAAATCCCCACTGTCTTGCAAATATGAAGATAGATTTCTGACTAGTGGCTGTAAGAATATATCTATATATTGTGATACTGTTTCAAACAAACTCCCTTTAAAGGACACTATAGGTCTCCCAGGGGGTTTGTGTACATCTTTATGGATCTTGGGTATCAGATAGAATACAGGAAGTCTGGGGAAGTCTACTTTCAGAAAACTGTACTCTTGTTGACTGATGAGACCTCTATCACGCCATTATGTCAATTCCAAATCAAATTGTCTTTTGATGTTTTCAACATGCTCTTGATCAATTCTTTTATAGCATTTACTGTCATTTAGTTGTTTATATGCTTCATCCATATATTGTTTTGTTGACCAAATCACTATATTTCCTCCTTTATCGGAGCCTCTTACTACAATGTCTGGATTATTAGACAGTTTTTCTAATGGTTTATAATATCCACCCTTCTTGCTTTTGAATGCCTTAAACGTTCGGGCTCTCAAGATTTTAAATTCTTTAATCAAAATTTCTGAAAATTGATCAATCATGTCTCCACTAGGGGATGGAACAGTCTTTGAATTGGGTCTAAGGCCGGATGCTCCATCTTTGTCTAGACAGACTCCTTCCGACTCCAATCTGCCAATCATCTGCTCTTCGTTGATTTCTCCCATTGTACTGTCTTCTAGTTCCCAAAGTTCTCTCATTAATGAAAAATCCTCAATTGTTAAATTGTGGCTAATTAGTCTCTCTGTGTTACAGCTAGTTTCTTCTGTGCGCTCCCCTGGTGTAGTTACCTTTTTGGCTTTCGCTTGATGGATTTTTAACAATTTCAATTTCCGTATGAATAGAAACAAATCTATTCGACCTTTCGCTCTGGCATACATTCTTTCTCCCTTTCAGTACGGTTTTTCCTCCAGATATCTAACTCACCTTTCTACAAATGAAAACAATCATAACATTGATTTAGTTGGAATGTTTGGTCATAGCTGATTACAGTTATATCTATAGCATTGGGGTTGCAGTTTTCTAATGAGTTTCCAGTAGGTCTCCATACTTTCTAGGGTAATGTTGTTTAGTTTTGTTTGTTCTTTGTGTTTTGTTTTGTATAGATCAATGTTTATTCAACCAATCTTTGTAATTGGCACAATTGATGATTAGTATGATTTTATATTTTTCACGTTCATTATTTACATTTTGTTTACAAAGATGGGGTTTATATAGACAAAATACCAACAAGGTGATATGGGAAATCTCATTTACAGTCATATATAATGTTTGCTCAAAAGAAATAATGATAGATATTTTATGTTGCATTATTATGATTTTGTGTTACCATGTTGCTTTAAGAAAATCACTTGTATATAAATGGGGAAAAAATGGCGGCCCCCACAGGTTGAGAAAGGCGGAGACGCCGAAACGTGTTCCTGTTTGGTTACATTAAACCTTATTTAGCACATTCACGGAGTGCCGGGTGCCTTATTTATCAATAAGGTGTTGTGTTTATATATATATATATATATATATACATACACAAACACACCTCATCTCCTACGCTGACGACACCCAACTCATCCTCTCCCTCACCAAGGACCCGCACTCTGCCAAAACCAAGCTTCACAAGGGTATGAAGGCCGTCGCCGACTGGATGAGAGGCAGCCGTCTGAAACTGAACTCAGACAAGACGGAGGTCCTCATCCTAGTGCCCACCCCCTCCACCTGGGACGACTCGTGGTAGCCAACCTCGCTGGGTACCCCACCGACACCAACCGACCACGCATGCAACCTTGGTTTCATCCTCGACTCATCCCTCTCCATGTCAAAACAGATCAATGCCATCTCCTCCTCCTGCTACAACACCCTCCACATGCTCCGCAGGATCTACAAGTGGATCCCGACCGAAACAAGAAAAACAGTGACACAGGCCCTCGTTAGCAGCAGGCTTGACTACAGCAACGTACTCTACGCAGGTATCCCGTCCAAGCACCTACAATGCCTCCAACGCATCCAAAACGCCTCTGCCCGACTAATCCTCAACGTACCCTGCCGCAACCACATCACCCCCCACCTGAGAAACCTTCACTGGCTCCCCGTCGACAAGAGGATCACCTTCAAACTCCTCACCCACGCACACAAAGCACTCCACAAAACTGGGCCAGCCTACCTGAACAACCGACTCAACTTCTACACCCCCACCCGACAGTTCAGCTCCGCCAACCTCGCCCTCGCCGCCGTCCCCCGCATCCAATGAAAATCCCCCGGCGGCAGATCCTTCTCCTTCCTCGCCGCCAAGACCTGGAACACCCTCCCGACCAACCTAAGAAAGATCCAAGACCTGCTCACCTTCAGAAGACACCTCAAGACCTGGCTCTTCGAGCAGTAGCAGCCTTGAGACCCTCGCGAGTATGTAGTGCGCTCTACAAGTATAATGATTGATTAATGATTGACACACACACACATACAGCCCAACTCTCCAGGTCTTCATAATTTTCTACTCAATTTATTCACAAATGTACATATAAATGTCAACAAAATCAATAGGAATGCAGAAGATTAACTGCTCAAAAGGTGCAATGGAGTGCAGTATTTACAATGATACATATATGCACCGGGATGTCTCAGAGTGTCTGGTAAACAAGGAACAGTCTGAAATATATTCACAGGTTCCGGTCAGCAATTTATTTGAACTCACAATCCCCTCTAAAACTGTTAACGTTTCGTTACATTTGTTCTGAATGCAGTCGGAGACAGATGCAGGGAATCTGCCGCTCTGCAGACACACGACCCATTGGGTTGCGGAGATCTTGCCATTATTGCACACATAGAGCATTGATGCAGACCCAGACTTTGGTATGTTAAAACCACAGCATGTGAGGAATGCACACTGCTTGGAGGTGAAATGCCAGATGGCATGTTTTTTCCTGAGGAGAACCTTATAAATTGTCAGGAGGGTCAAAACCTTGACAATTTTAGAGGGGACTGTCTGTTGTTCAAAGCAATCCTCATGATGACTACAGCTGTTGTCGTTGGTAACACAGACACCAGATACTGCTGCTCCAGGCGCACATATTATTCTTGTAAATCTGCAAAGTTATGTGTATTACACAGAATATCTTTGTCCTGAACCTCACATTAAAATTGAATTTGAGGACATGCCCCCCCCCTTTCTGACGTCACACAAGATAATGGTAGGAGATTTATTCAAGGAGGCAATGTCTTTTGGCCATGATTTTACTATTTTGCAAGACATTTTCTGCTTGAACTAGTGTCTAACGGAAGGAAATCATGCAAAATTTAACGTTTTGCACCTGTAAAATCTTATGAATATCATGTAACACAAAACAGGAAAATGTAGACGTTTAGAATTTAGACGAGGGTGCCTGTGCACTGTCAGTGACCTGTCCAAAGAGGGCATAAAAGAGCTGAAACTGGATCATAAATTCAAAGCTGTTCCAAACATGGCCCCCCAAAATCCTTAAGATGTCCCTGGGAAAGCGGGGGAGAGGGGAGGGCAATTTCCTTCCATGCATTCGGGCCACTGGCAGGGAGATAAATGGGTGTCCCGGTGACAGAACTGCTTTGTACTTGACCTCATGGATCCTGGCAAAAAGGCACATGCTCTGGTTACTCTCTCGGTGTTTCAATGCAGGGCCTTAACAAAGGCATATACAGCCCTCCCAGGTCCTTATCCCAACGGAACCTTAGAGGGAGATGGCACACAGTGGATGGTATAAAGGAAATTTCCAGCAAGCAGCACATTCTCAGGGGTCGGCCCCAACAGCGTTTCATCTCTCTCAATGCAGCACTCTAGCATGCTCTGGTCAGGATCGACAATAGCCTCGGATCTTCAATTTCTGCAGCAATTGATAAAGAAGCTTTTACAAAAGAGCACATGAAACAACTGAACAACTTGGCCTGGAGCACTGGGCTGTATCTAGGCATAGTTTTAGTATGTAGGTAGTCTTTCTTCCATTTCTTCATTAGGGGTTCCTCAGTCCTGGACCTAAGTTATCATGTCCCCATTGTCAGCCTTTGCAGAAAAAGTAGGTCAAAGGCCAACTGACATTCAGATCTAAAGTTTTCTAAACCTTCGGAGGCTACCAATCATTACAAAATACATCTTACCTACAGGTGTTATACTGTTCTTTGGCACCCAGCTACCAAAAACACACTATGATTCTAGCTCACACACAATTGGTGTTTGAACAAAATATCAAGTCAAAAATTTCATGTGGACAAAATGTTCTGTCAAGAATATGAGGAAAAGTATATTGTGAAGGAACGTTTCTATGAGAAAGCAAAGTTTTACTATACTTAACTCCACTTATATGTACCTTGACTTTATATACAAATGTATATATATATATATATATATCTTCAAGGTACGTAGATGTGGAGTTAACAATAGTAAATTGATACTAGTCTATTTGCTCTCACCTTTTCGATATTTTGACCCTCGTTATTTTTGACAAAATGTGCTGCTCACACAATATTTTTGTCCTTGATATTCTGTCAGTGATCTGCCCAAATATATCTAAGCACAGCACTCAAACATCACTTACACTTAAATAGATTTGAGTAGGCAGCCAGAATAGGCTACATAGACTTGCACAAGGAGAGCCTGTGAGTAGACTGCCCCTGGTGTGCGGATAAATAGCCAGTAACTCACATAGATAGATCAGTTATTATCAGCAGTTAATCATATGTTGGCTTTTTTATAAGGGGATGGTAGTCACCCACGATAAAAGGAGTAACACCTTGGATGCGCAAAATCTAGCATACTGGTGAGCAACATCCAAAAGCATGCAGAGCCCTTCATGGCATGAGGAAAAATGTATGGGTCAACCAAAATGCGAAAATGAGGAACAGAGCTGTACAAGTCTACTGTGCCAGGAACTGTCAGCCTTACAGCCAGTCTTCCATAAACCAGACATGCCAGAAGAATCTCTAGGATAATTTAAAGATATTCTATCCTGCCCAGGAAGGCCCAACTAGTACCCCCTAACCTCCCATCATGTGTCTCTGTCTAGAAGGAATGCAGAAAGCTCAACTGTCAGAAACACCCAGTCATGTGACTCAGAGACAGGCAGCAGGCACCAAATGACTAAGGAAAGAAAACGCCAACTTTCTAAAGGTGGCATTTTCAGAATTGCAATTTAAAATCTGACTTCACCATAAGTTAGGATTTTGAATTGTGATTCCAGATGCATTAAACTGTAAATAGCTATCTCTTCCTTTTTGGAAATTACACTTATAAAATGTAATAAGGCAACTCTAAAATTATCCTAGGGGAGAGCTAGGTCTTGCAGTAGTGAAAAATGAATTTAAGAGTTTTTCACTATCAGGACATGTAAAGAATTAAAGGTAACTGTCCTGCTATTTAAATACATGGCACACTGCCTTCTGGGCTGTCCAAGAGTGACTTCTATTTATTGAAAAGGAATATCTGAGCCTGGCAAAAGGTTTACTTTACAAGGTTAAAATGGCACTATAACACTGCCTTCAGTGGCAGGCCGAGACATGGTTAAAGGGCTACTTAGTTGGGTGGCACAATCAGTGCTGAAGTTCTACTGGTAGCATTTGATTTACTGAAAAACAGTGACTGAACATGTGCTCTCTGGCAATCACATTGTACAGTCCTCATAAGTGTTTACCTCACTACCCTTCACCCAACCATCCAGTGCCTTTCAAAAGTAACCCACACAATCCCCACAGTTCTGACTGTACCTGAATCTCAATCTGTACTCTTCTGCAGTGAATACATGTCTCTTTTCATGGTAGGATATGTTAGCCGATCCTCCTTCTCTAGGGCGAGTAGGGTGTCCCTACCATCACTAGGAATAGGCCTCCAAATGCCAGCTTCCCAATGCTCATCAGGGATCCTGGGCACCTCTGGAGTTATCTCATATGCCTGAAACCACCTGTCTATGTCTTCCCCCTCCATGGAGTCAGGCACTGAAAATCTCTGGTTATGTGGACCCACCCTTCAGCACTGAACACTGTAGTTTTGCTGCCACCATTCTTGCTAGAGTTTAATAGATGATTTGCCTGCAAGTCCAGCTCTTTAAGACTCAGTTCATGGACTAGCAGGTTTTTTCTCTCCTACATCTCATGTTTGGCCATCTACAGCCTTAACTCCCTCCCAGCTTCCTTGTCCGCTAGCTCCTCAGGGGACAGAGCTTGGGAGGACACATTGCTTTCTGCTCTGGGAGGGTTTCCAATCCTAGACACAAGACATCTCCCTTTCCTGTGTTCTGTATCTCAGGACCTGCTTTCAGGTCCTCTCCTTGCCCCTCCACATCATCCTCCCCATCCTGGTCCTCTGTTACTGCCACTGACTGACACACTTCCCCTAAGGCCTTCAGAACATTCCGAAGCTCCAACTTGCTTGTACATTTCTTGGATGGATTTCCCATTCCTTACAAAACTCCATGAGCTCAGCCACCATGTAACTCTCCAGTTTAGTAAGCTCAAATCCCATTCCTCCAGGTATAGTCACAGACAGTCAGGTAGGAAGAGAGTGAATTTGGAAAAAGCAAAAAGGCAAATCATGGTGGAACTTAAAAACTCAAATTGATATTAGATTTTGGATGGTAGTGTACACCAAATCACTGTATGGCACTGCACAAATACAAGTCCTGATAGCACTACTGCAACCAATGTTAGAAATTGAGTTGTTGGTTAACTGGGCTGTGCAGTAACTACAAATCTAATCAGAGTAAGGTAAAAGCAAACACCAAATTAATCTGTGCTCCCCCTCTGGTAGCTTGGGTCAGAGCAGTCAGGCTTCACGTAGAAGCAATATGTAAAGTTTCTCTGCAACACTTCAAACAGTAAAACAGTGAGCACACCACACAAAAAGATATCATGCCAGTTTAAAAAAATATAATAATAAATAAAACAAGACAAACATCCAATCAGTAGAAGTGGAGTAATTCATTTTTGAAAAATAAACTGCAATAAACCGTCAGACCCCTGCCCACACCACATATACAACAAAGCCGATGCAACCATTGCACCACATCTACGGAAGGTTATTAACATCTCCTTCGAAACAGCGACTTTCCCGGAAAGCTGGAAGCACGCAGAAATCAACTCCTCAAGAAGCCCAAGGCCGACCCCAAGGACCTCAAGAACTTTCGCCCCATCTCCCTACTCCCATTCCCGGCGAAGGTCATCGAGAAAATCGTCAACACGCAACTGACCCACCACCTCAAAGCCAACGACATCCTGGACCCTTCCCAGTCCGGATTCAGACTAAACCACAGCACGAGACCGCCCTCCTTGCCGCCAAAGACGACATCAGACACCAACTCGACAATGGCGAAACATCTGCCCTCATCCTTCTGGACCTGTCAGCCGCCTTCGACACGGTCTGTCACTGCACTCTAACAAACACACCTCCATGAAGCCGGTATCCAAGAAAAGGCCCTCGACTGGATCACATCCTTCCTCTCCGACAGAACCCAGAGAGTCCGCCTCCCCACTACCGATCCAAAGCCACCGACATCATCTGCGACGTACCCCAGGGCTCTTCCCTCAGCCCGATGCTGTTCAATATCTACATGGCCCCCCTCGCACAAGTAGCCCGCCAACACAACCGCAACATCATCTCCTACGCCGACGACACCCAACTCATCCTCTCCCTAACCAAGGACCCGCACACCGCCAAGTCCAACCTCCACGAGGGAATGAAGGCCGTCGCCGACTGGATGAGAAGCAGCCGTCTGAAACTGAACTCGGACAAGAGGGAGGTCCTCATCCTCAGGCCTACCCCCTCTGCCTGGGACGACTCATGGTGGCCAACCTCACTAGGAACCCCACCAACACCGACCAACCATACACGCAACCTTGGATTCGTCCTCGACTACTCCCTTTCCATGTCTAAACAGGTCAACGCTATCTCCTCCTCCTGCTACAACACCCTCCGCATGCTCCGCAGGATCTACAAGTGGATCCCGACCAAAACAGGTAGAACAGTGACACAGGCCCTCGTTAGCAGCAGGCTAGACTACTGCAACATACTCTACGCAGGCATCCCGGCCAAGCACCTGCAACACCTACAACGCATCCAAAACGTCTCCGCCCGACTAATCCTCAACGTGCCCCTCCTCAGCCACATCATGCCCCACCTGAGAGACCTTCACTGGCTCACCGTCGACAAGACGATCACCTTTAAGCTCCTCACCCACGCACACAAAGCACTCCACAATACCGGACCAGCCTACCTCAACAACAGACTCAGCTTCTACACCCCCACCCAACAGCTCCACTACGCAAACCTCGCCCTCGCTGCCGTTCCCCGCATCCAACGTAAGACCTCCGGTGGCAGATCCTTCTCCTACCTCGCCGCCTAGACCTGGAACACCCTCCCGACCAGCCTACATCAAACCCAAGACCTGCTCACCTTCAGAAGACACCTCAAGACCTGGCTCTTCGAGCAAAAGCAGCACCCCCACCTCAGCGCCTTGAGACCCTCGCAGGTATGTAGAGCGCTTTATAAATACAATGATTGATTGATTTAATATAGCACCTAAAGCTAAAGCACCAACCGTTGCTGTCTGGTTATGTTGAGCTGGGTCAAAGTCAAACGTTCAAGCCAACCGTGATGGAGCCCGGGTTGGATACAGTACCAGATTATTTTAACTGCTCAAGTTTTGTGCCAAGAGTCCTGTTCATGAGGAAGACATTCTCTGGGAGTAAGAAGAGTGTCGCTTGCGGTGGTCTGGGGGCATGAAGAGCAGGTTGGGCTTTGCGAATGGGTGGGCTGGAGCCTTGCGGTGTTGATCCATGAGGGCAGACGATGCTTGCTGTGCGAAAAGACAAACTTGTGGTAACTCACACTGATTCTCCATGCAAGCGGTGCAGCTTGAGTGCAAATGGGCGCATTCACAGTTGCAAAGAGTCCAAAAGCTTGAGTTTAAGAGCTTGAGAGCCATACCAAGGGCCCAGGATCTGACAGGCACATCTTGGGGTCAGGCACTCATTGAACAGGCCCAGGAGCTGTGGGGAGCCTGTTATATCCCTGAGGCTCAGATAAGGAGGCCAGCAGACTAGCCCTTTGAGTAACTCTGGGGTCCTGGGTTCAAGATGGAGGTGCAAGTCCAATTATTCTTCCACCGGCAAGAGGGCAGCAGGTCAGCAAGCAGATCATCAGTTCCTTGTAGAGCAGCAGTCCAGCAGAGTAGCAGTCTTTGTAGCAGCACAGCACTCCTTCTTCCTCGCAGAGTATCAACAGGTCCAGAAGTGTACTGAAGTGGTGGTGTTTGAGGTCCTGTATTTATTCCCAGTGTTGCCTTTGAAGGGGGGGGGTAAACAGTGGCTTTGAAGTGGAAGGAATTCCCTGCTTCCCCTGCCCTGGCAAGCTGAATGGAGTGACAATACAGGGTTTTTAGGCCTTTTGTGTGTGGACAGGACACAGCCTATTCGGTTCCTCCCTTCCATTGCGCCAGGATGGCTCATCAAATCACACCTACGCTCCCATAGTGGGTGGCCATTAAGGACAAATACACAAAGCCCAACTGTCAACTACACCCATTCATGCGACCAGAGATAAGCTGCAGGCACCAAGTGACCAAGGCAAGAAAAATCCAACTTTTTAAAGGTGGCATTTCTAGAATTTTAATATGAAATCCACCCACTATAAGTTAGGATTTTATATTCTGATTCCAGAGACACCAAATGTAAGGAGTTATCTCTTCTCATTTGAACATTACACTTATAAAATGTAACAAATTAACCCCAATGTCACCCTAGGAGAGAGATAGGCCATACAGTAGCGAAAAATGAATTTAAGAGTTTTTCACTATAAGGACATGTTAAACTTAAAAGTACATGTCCTATGTTTTAAAGATATTGCATTCTGCCTTCTGGGCTGTCCATGGCCTACGCTGGGGTTGACATCTATGTTAGAAAAAGGACGGTTTGAGTCTGGCAAAAGGTTTATTTGCTAGGTCAAATGGCAGTTTAACACTTCACACACAGGCTCTGGAGTGGCAGGCCGGAGACATGGTTAAGGGGAAACATGAGTGTATGGCACAATCAGTGCTGCAGGTCCATTAGTAGTATTTAATTTACAATCCCTGGCACATGTAGTGCACATTACTAGGGACTTATAAGTACATTAAATATTTCAGTTGGGGATCAGCCAGAGCTACCATGTTTTAGGGAGCGAGCACATGCATTTTAGCACTGGTTAGCAGTGGTAAAGTGCTCACAGTCTTAAAGCCAACAAACACAATTTCGGCCAAGAGGGGAATAGGAAGGCAAACCATTTTCAGGATGACCCTGCCAAAAGGACCAGGTCCCACATATACATTGAATCCCAGATGGACAGTTCCCATGAGAAGCAGGGCCAGTACTGATCTATGTAAGGTGGGCTTCTGTCTAGAGTGGTAGAGTGGGTGAAAAATTATGGATTGAAATGCTGCTTAGAACAATTGCTAGTGGTTTATACTTTTTGCAAGTATTCCTCCATCACCTTTTGAGAGTTTGATGTAATGCCACAAGTGGCCAAGGGTAAAACCAGACATGGGTCTCTTACTAGCTGAGCTACACTAGTGAGGTCCTACAAGGCGGACAATCAATTGTTGTCTCTTGTGCTCTCTTCTGGAAGGAGCCCTGGCTGGCAGCTCCGTAGAAATGTTCCCATGAGGAGCAGGGTCAGTACTTATGTGCAAAAGACAAGCCTCTGTCTACTGTTCATATTTGTTTCCTAAATCAATGATTGCTATCTTTTCCCTGCAATGGTGGTATGGTTTAAACCTATTTGAATAACATACAATAAAAATTTTCAGTACCAAATTCAATGACATAGTTGATTTCAATTACTTTTTTTCAGATCAATAAAAGGTCTAGTGTATTTGCCCTCTGGAGCCCTAGGGGTCAGAGGCTTCATAATCAGGATAGGACTGTTGACTAGTTGGCATTGCTTTCCATCTGTACTATTCCTTCACCAGATATTTCCATCCCTAAAAGCTTATTTTTGCTTTGTGAATTAACAGCACTATCGTGTGATGGAGGAACCTCATGTACTTCAAAACTTTTGTAGGAAACCTTGGGAATCGTTCCCAAACTCCTTTCCTAAAGTGAGATAGCCACAGGGAGGGTTACAACACAATAGTTCAAATTGACTAAATCCTTTGTACTTCTTTAGTTTTATGCCTTTCTGTGAAAAGTAAATATGGCTGAAACATGCCTGATTTCTGCTCAGTGGTTGCTCCAAACCACCCATCATGCTCTTGGAATATTACCAACCATTGCAATCATTAAATTAGCTTACCAGTAGTATATGGTTAAAAACTTGTAAGGTACTACAACCGCATTGCAACACGCCATCATTTATATCAGTCTGAATTTAATTCTGCATTACAAAATCTCTCAAAGAAGACTAATATATATGGACATACATGAGGAGGTAATTCTCCTCATTGGAAATGTTTTTATTGTATCTGTTGTGGGGGTCAACAAACTCCACTACATACCTCCTTCTTAAAACAATATGGCAATCCAGAGACCAGTAATATTCACATTACCCTCTCAAAATGTACTTCTACAGCTGGCAGTGGCACTGGGGTACATTTGTCTACCTTATCCACTTTCCATTCACTTAGCGATTAAAACACAAGATGTCAAAATAGCTCATTTGCAGTCAGAGGAAATGAAAGAAATTCCTCTTCTGCATCATTTTAACTCTCGTGTATCCAGAAAATATGACACTGTAGGCCTGCAGCATTAAGGCATTTTGGTGCAACCCACTGACTACTGATCTTTCTTGGTTCCTATTAGGAAGGCTCACTGGTGAGTATTCCATCTTCATGCCCGCTTTTTCTTGTATCAACTACTGCAACTAGTTATGCCTTAGAACACTACTATGTCTCATTCCCCCCCTGAGGATACAGTAGAAGCCAAACATTCACAAAAACTAGAGCATAAAGCAAATTATTAAAATGTAAATTGATAGTATACTGATACTTGAAATTTTCTCATCAATGTTTGCAAGAAAGCATTAGGATTCCATCCAGAATATGAATACTTTGTATGAGATTTCAATAAAAAACACATCATAAAAACTTCACAGTTCGGTAGGTAGGTAGGCCTTATTCCAAGAGGCCCGAAAAAATGGGCTGTGTTTTACTGAACCCCCATTAGTTGCTGACATCAAGGGTACAAGTAACTCTGGGAATTTGGAAACGCCTATCAATTATGAGAAATGACAAATAACAGCTGGAATTGGTACTTCTATGTCTGATTCCCCCAGATCATCCTCATTTTTAGAAGGCTTTCACTCTCAGATTTCGGCTGTTTCAGTCGAAGAAATCTTTCTGTGAAATAGAACAAAACATAGAATTGTGACCAGGTTGTTTCCTACTGCCACATCAGAATTAAGAGCCCACACGTAATGAGGTCCTAAGAAGAGTCACATACAAGAGTAGGCAAATAGAGAAGGCTGCTTTTCCATGTTTTGTTTAATGACAGGCTGGATTAGAATTGCAGTTGGCATCAGGCAAGCCATGGGACTTTTAGGGCACAATTTCAAGAAGAGCTATGTTAAATTTACCTTCACTTGATCCACCATTGAAAAATAGGCCAGTGTTACACAGTCACTTTCTCCTTCTCCTGGACCAGATCTTTCCGGGATTTCCCAAATGTACTTTTCAACTTTTCCTAAATCAATAAGAAAAAAGGTGAATTATCCTTCTGTTGCTAGCACTCAAGAGCAGCCTGTATACAAAACAAATAAATATGTGCCTCTGCAGGGTCCCAACAGTGATAACAAAACCCAACTCCCTAACCACAGCTCAAATACATATTTTCCTAATGCTTAGAATGATCATCAACTTACCTATATTTTGACTTAGGTAGAGGGATTGTTTGGACATTTGAGAATTAACAACACAATGTATAAAACTCAGTACCTTTGTAGATCAGAATGCCCTATACAAATATATCTTCTGACATAAATATTGCGCCTTAAATACTATTTACAAAAATACAATCTAATTGAGTGTAGATTGTCAATTTAATTCAATTAAATTTTTATTTATGATTTGGAGCTCCACTGAGGTTCACATAAGAGATACACACTACAACCATACATTTAGGGGGTCATTACAACCTCGGTGGTCTTTTCACAAGACCGCAGAGGGACCGCCGTGCTGAAGACCGCCAGTGGTGGCAGTTTTCCGCTCGGCGTATTATGACTGTTGGGAGCTCCACGTTGTTTTTCTGACGGAGAGCCGCCAACAGCCATAGTGACGGGCGGCGGGGAAGTGGAGGTTGCTCCACCTCCACCGCCACGCCAACAGAACACCGCCCAGCGAATCACGTCCTGTGATTGTGCGCAGCGGTGTTCTGTTGGCGTGGTGGTGTCGGTGGAGCTGCCCCCATGGCTCCCGTCCCCTCCCGGAGGATCGACGGTACAGGTAAGTCGATCGTCGGTCAGGGGAGGGGGTTAGGGGGGTGTTGTGTGTTGTGTGGGTGCATGGGGGTGTGCGTGGGTGTATGCAGAGGGGGTGTGTGAGTGCGTGTATGCTTGCGGGGTGGTGCGTGTTTTGGGAATGAGTGCATGTATGTCTGTAGGTATGTCTGTATGGATGTGCGCGTGTATGTTTGAATGTGGGTGTGCGTGTCTGACTGTGTGTGTGGATGTTGGCATGTGTGTCGGTGTGTGTGCGTTTATGTGTGTTGGTGGTGCCTGCGTGCGTGTCGGGTGTGTATGTGTAAGGTAATGTCGGGGGTCGGGGTGGGGAGGGGGGTCCTGCCACCCTTGGTGGGTGGCAGGGGTGGTTGGGGGTGTAGGGGAGGGAGTCGGGCTGGGGGTTGGGGGTGTGGGAGACCCCTATCAGTGCCAGGGAAAGAATTCCCTGGCACTGATAGTGCTTACCGCCATGGATTTCATGGCGGTTCCTACCGCTGGAAATCCACGGCGGTAAGCCGGGTCAGAATACCGGCGGCGGTATTGTCACGGCCGCCGGGCTGGAGACCCAGGTCTCCAGCCCAGCGGTGGTCTCCGCCCTGGCGGGCGGAACGGAGAAGCGGCGGCTGACCATGGCGGTAACCGCCATGGTCGCAATTCCAAAACAAAGACCGCCAGCCTGTTGGCGGTCTTACCGCCACTTTACCACCGTCCGCCAGGGTTGTAATGACTCCCTTAGTCATTTGCTATTTACACCTAAAATCAGAAATTGAATACAAAAGGAAATTTATACATTAAAATTTGTATCAAAACGTTCCACTTTGTTTTCCAACCTTGAAATTACATGCTCAATACTCATGTAAAGAGTACGAAAGATGAAAAGAGAATAAGGGAAGGAAAAAATGCGGATGTTTACCTCAGTGCAATTAAGATAACAGAAAATACAAAAATATAAAGACTTTAAAAACAATCCCCACAATGTGTAGCTGCCAGATGTAGAGTGGCAAGGTATAGGTGGGGCACCTGTCTTAAGGCAGAACCTCTCTAATCATAATATTGCTGATAAATACATGTGCAAAAAAGCAACAGCCGACTTGCCTTTCGGCGAGTGCTCTTAAAATAAGTTTAAAAAGCATTTGAAAAAATTAAATATTTTAAAACAAAATCTTTCGTTAGGAGGATCATACAGGGCTCGGATGAACTCTGGCACCAACAACAGAGAGAGCTGAAGACTGATTGATTTTAGCCATTTACGCCGAAATAAAGCAAGAGATGGACAGACAAATAATACGTGGACTAGGTCTTGAGATTCTGCCAGGCAGAAGTTACACTCTTTTGCTGTTCCATGCCATTTCGCCAGTAATGTGCTCATGGGGAGCAATCCCAGGCGAAGCAGCGTCCAAAAGTGTCTAATACTCTGAGGGATATTCCAAGTAAAGTAAGGTTGTAATTTAGTTATTACCAGAGTATTGACTATATTCACAAACAAACTTTTTTTTTACAGCTCTCCTGGTTTAGGCGGAAGCTCAAAGCACACGTTGCTTTCTTCAAAATCACTCTCAAATGCAATAGAGAAAGTTCCAGGACCTGGCTGTAATCCAGCTCCAACCTTTCCAGTGTATTGGAGAAGTTTTTACCAAAGGCATAATTGACCTTGCTTTTGTTTAAGAAAAGTTATTTCTTTAATAATGATCTTATAGTATTTTCCTTGCTTTTTAGATTTGAGGAGGCCAACTGAATAACCCCCGCTAATCCTTGAACATACGCACTTCTAAGCCCCATTAGCAGCCTTAAATCCGCCACAGAGGCTGCCGTATTAACAGACAATAGTTTTCTAATAATTTTTCCTTCTGATTGGTTCAGAAACCCCCATTTAGCAATATCTATGAGTTCCATCCCATGTAGCAGAGATGCAGGAATTTGGACTCGATATGCAGATAAAAGATATGAGAAATGCCTTCTCCCTGTGGCTGTATATAGGACCCCCAACCCTCTAGCCTGACATTTGGCCTTTGATTTATTTGAGGCAAATTTCACAATTTCTAGGTTTTGCTTAGCCAATGTCCAATGGTAATTGGGAAAGGACATCTTTTTTTCCCCCGGAACACAGAGAACCTTACTTTTTGAAACATTGATCTTCAAGAATTGTGAGTCAGAATATTTTGATAGATGCTGCAAATGATTCTGCAAACCTTTAGGGGTTAAATTGAAAATTATAATGTTGTCAGCATATAGCAGGCAGCATATTGGAAGTCCACCCACTAGTGGGGGAAAACCCTTGCCCTGAGACAAAGAGGAGGGGAGATCTGAGATATAGAGGGAAAAAAGCGCTGGAGCCAATAGGCAACCCTGTTTTAAGCTGTTAGATGATGAAATCTGATGGGACAGACGTCTATCGCCCCCCAAAAGGATTCTACACCAGGTGTGAGAGTGGAGGGCTATTACTAACTCAAGGAGGGATGTAGGTATCTCCAGGCTGCATAGCTTAGCCCATAGTAGGTCTCTTTCTACTTTATCAAAAGCAGTGGAAAAGTCTATAAAGGTGGCACAAACCACCCCTCCTCTCAGTTTCACATATTTTTCAGAGATAATTTGTAGCATAGTGATATTATCCATGGTACTGTGTTTGCGCCTAAATCCGGATTGTTCCAAGGGGATGATGTTATTCTCCTCTGCCCAGGACATTAGTCTAGAAAGCAGACATTTGGTAAAAATTGAGTGTAGATTGTTGATTACTTATCTCCAATGTTGTATATAATGTATATTACAAAGTGTATATATCAATATGATATTCTGACAATGATATTCTGGACAAGGGCGTAGCTTTGTCAATAATGTTAGGGTACGTGAGGCTGAGATTTCGCAACACGGTGTACCAAACTGAAACAGATAAGGGGGCTGTATTAGGGGTGTTAGGTTTCAGTTGTTTAGATAAAAATGCCAGACTCTGTAGGAGTAGTCTTGAGTGTGTTGTCCCCTCTAGTCTAGTTCCTCCTCATAGTAATGTAGGGTAGAGCAGGCTAGCATAAGCCCATACCTAACATCAGCTGACATGGTTTAGGATTGGGAGCAGGAGCAGGCCTTTTAGTAGTCCAGTTTGCATCTGCATGAAGTGTGAACACATTTGACGGGCTCTATGAGAAATTCACACCAATTTCGGATTCATCTCCAGAGATCTGAATCATTTCCTGAATCAACACTAACCCCCAACGAAACTCACCCAGATGCCTAAAAGTGACTTTTTGCATAAAATAATCTTATATTGCATGAAAAAAATATAGAAATACTATATATGAAAATAATAACAAATACTCTTATGAAATGCAAGATGAATTTACAATATAATGCAAACAGGCACTGCATGCCTGTTATGTATCACCTCAATGCTTTGTCCCGTCACTGGGAGTTCGAACATTGCTTTTGCCTGTAAAGGACATTAATTAGGACCTGATAGGGACCCATTTCAAAGTTGTTAATTATTGCTGCATCAGAAAACTGGCAGGACCCTATCTACTTAATGCCCTTCAGGCAGAACACTGATGTGGAGTGAGTGATGGGTAGGGGCCAATTGAGATCCATCCCCTCGGTCTTGCCTGCACATGACCCACACGTTTGCAGGTCCATCTGCAAACCCAGGTCTAGTCTAAGAGGTGGGAAAGCTTTGGAAATCTCTAGCTAGGTGACTTGCTGTGGCTCATCTCCAGGTCATCTTGGACCCTTGACCCCAAAACAAGCTGAGCTTTAATGTAGCGTCTGCCTGCCCCCACTTTCTAACCTCATGCCCTAAGAATTAACATCAAAGCAGGGACCTTTGTTGCAAAATGAGTGAGAGAAAGTTGTTCGAATACATCGCTGAATGAGGGGGACTTTAAATTCTAGGTGCACAGGGCCCCAGGAGGCGGTCCTGTCAATCGCCCTCACGTAACTTTGGTCTTGCGCTATACAGTGCATCTTGCTGTCCCGCAACGTGGGTTGCTTGGAGTGAGAGGAGGAGAAACCCATCTTGTAGCCGAATTGCATAATGTGAAACCAGAAAATCTGGGGTCAGTCCCAGCTTTCCTGCTAGAACAAATTGTGTAATCCTGTGCAAATATTTTATCTCACCCAGCCTCCTTTTTTTTTTGCATTATCACAAAGTACCTTTAGGTGAATAAGTTTAAAAGTATACAGTACAAAAACCTCGTATGTTTAAGAGACTACAATGTTGCTCAATCTAGAATAATTTAGGCCACATATGGGATGTGAATGACAACTAACTTGCCTCTGATTTAGTAGTGGCACTGCTGTCAGGGCGGAGGGGAGTCATAAATATTTCTAAGTCTATGTTTTGACTATTACTTTTAATTAGTCTCTCAATGAAGCATCATATGCTAAAGTACTGAAGTGAAATGCATCAGAATGTTCTATAAATACACTTTTTCTAAAATGACTATGACATTTTTGCATGGTGTTTGTTGCATGACTTTCATGCCAAATATTTTCCTGTCTCTGCTCATGCACTGGTTTTTAGAGTAAAGCCCGACCCTTGGCTCAGTTCTGGCTTGACTCTCCCGGTTAGTTTGTCTGCATCTCTACTCAGTTATCAACAGTGACTTGATGTTTCTGCAGACAGCCACTATGACAGATAATGCCAGGCATGCCCGACTAAATGATTAGTAGGGTTGCATCCCACCCCAGATATCCCTCCCCACCACCATAAAGCTGAGTCCCTGATTCTAGGACCTCACACTCAAGACGCCTACCAAGGTGACTCCTATAAGAGCCTAGGTATAGCAACTGGAGGACCCTTGCAATGAGACAGGTTGTCAGTTGTTTATAGTACGAACAAAGTGTAAAGGTAGCTGCTTTTTTCCAGGGTATGAATTACTGATGTTAGCTCCAGTCGCTTTAAATATTTAACCTTCAATAAAGGAAAATCTACAGCTGAGCGGGAGGATCTACACCTGGGCTAGTCCATCTACTTCATGATTGGCATTCCTGTTTTCAGTTCCAATTCGATGTCATATTCAGTGTTTTTCAGTGTTTTCAGTTGTGTTAAAAACTACTAAAAATGAGTGCATACCAGTGTTTATGCTTTGTTACTCTGTAAAAAGTGTCAGGGTTGTGTTTTCCCAAACATACAGGGAATGTTTCTTTTATTATATTGGCCTGAACATAAGGTAGCCAAGGATGACTTTGCACACCATGTATAATGAATATTAATGTTTTATATAAGATCACAATGTATCGTTGGTGTTACTAGCAGTTATCGGTTTACGTGCATATGGATTTGATGCTTTGTCCTTGATATTTCCATATCAAAATATTATGTCTTCGATATCCTGGAGCAAAGCCTGTGGTGTGGTGGGTGGCATTGAGAAACAATTCAAGAAGCCTTGAGTCAAGCCGACATTGAGACTTGCTAGTTTCCCTCCCATTAAGTCTACCCTTTGCCTCTGTCATCCCGCCCCCTTTCTTTAGTTGGTGCCTGAAAGTCTTTTCCTCAGGGTTCGCACATGAGCACTACTGCTGAACCAAAGAGCTAAGGCTGGCATTGAAGCCCTTTAGGCCAGACTGACCTATCCTGTGCTTGCTTTATAGGTGATATGAAGTCAGCACACCAGTCTTCTAAGGGTCTTCATCCGTTATGGGCTGCATCCTACACTTTAAAAAATATATATATTTCTTCATAGACATTTTGGTGTGACACATACAGGATCCTTGAATATGTGTCTGTAACTCTCCACATACCCGCATTATACAGCCATCAAAATACCCATACAACAGGTCTGGCACATCAAAGATCTCTGTCTACCCAAGGTCCCTGTAGATTACATGCGCTGCTTCCTACACTTTGTGGCAAAACGTTTTTTAATGCCTCTCTAGAAGTGGCTGCTGGCCCTCATTGAGGCTACTAAAGTTATTGCAAATACATCTGCTAGCATGAAGTATGTTTTTCAGGTCTCCTTGTGGGCTGTGGGCTCCAGGGAGGCAGGTCACATGTGCTAGTATTCACTTGGGACAATTAATAAGGAGTGTCTTCAATCCTTTGATTCCTAACAGAAAGTTGCCACTAGGGTTTTAAGGCACACTCAGCTGGAGCATGATTTAATCTCAAACCTCTTTTCCTGTTTCTTTGATTCCTAGGGATATATCCTCCAGTTTATACCACAGGGATCCTTATATAGACAAGACAGCCCATTGGTTTAAATAATCTTTGCTGAAATCAGTGGGCCCATCCTTTGTTCCAAATCTAGGTAAGGTCAACTGAGTCTTCCATTCTTACAAGTTCTATCAACATATTGGACACCATTAAAATGAGTAATATAGACTCTTGGGGCCTGCTTCACAAAGGTAAACTTACACATTTGTGTACGTTTATGTTTGTTTTGAAATTGACAAATTCCGATTTAATAGAAAGTTAATGACTGTGGAGGGTCCATAGTAGGGACGGAGAACTCCGCAAATAAAAAGATTCATAATGCCTATCTTTTTCACTGTTATAATCCTTAGCAGGCTGTTTTGAGAGGGCCTGTAAATTGTTTTGAGACTATAATTTGGTATATATATGGGTAATTTTATATATATTTTATAGCTGTAGACATGATGGTTTTCCCCTTGAGTGCACTCAGGAGGACTTCATTAGTTATGGTATCAAGACAATGGTAAAGGCTATAGATGTTATTGGTTCACTGAGAAAACCTAAGTCAGATTCCATAGGTCTGATCTGTTTATTATGAAAGGTTTTGAATAAGGCAGTATGCATGATTTATTTATTAAGAGTGAATTTGTAATAGCCAATAGGCCTTTAATGGTGTATTGTTATGCACTGCGTTAAAGCCTGCAGACATGTATTTAGTTATATGCAATCTCTAAGATTTTCTTTGTACGCAAGGAGTTTGGTGCTGATTAACTCATTTAACAAAGACAATCCCCCTTAACATACCCTAGGGTAGAAGTGTTGCACTGTTATATTTTTGCTGTAAGCTCTTTGGTGGGCCAGGCGGGCTTACCTATCTGTGAGGATCTTGTAATAAAGAAAATAATTAAAACATTAAAATACATACATCTATATAAATACTCATGCTTATATAGAGGTGCTTTTGGCCAGCCCTCTTCTGTAATTGGACTGTCTGACTGTTCAAGATAGAATTATCAATTTGAGCCCTGTATTTTTGTGTGGATCCTCTGTTAGCACACCTAGGATGCACAAAAATCATCAAAGGTTTTTGGCTTGTCCCCTAGACCCCAATGCATTGTTTACTGCTGAGAAGGCACCCACCCAGGTTCTTTCACGTCCACTGCCAAATGTCCATTTCAACCTGATCAATTCAAATTTTGACTAGCAGGCAACTGATTCCTCAAACTCAGGACCTCATGTACTCTTTAGCCATAGGAGAAAGGCTCCATATGCGCAAGCAGGAAATACAACCTGGTACAACTAGCCCTCTGGACTACTTCCTGGCAGGCAGTAGCATCCTCTGTCTTTAGGCCTTCTGTACTTTCCAGACACAACCCACTCTTCAGCCCCTAAGGCAGAAAAAAACAGGCGATCATGGAAAGAAGAAATAATGAATCCCAAACACTGAGAGAACTCTTTTAGGGTCCGAAGTCCATTAGTTTTCTTTGTTTTTCAAAAACAAACTCCCACTTTTGGAGTTTGTTTTTGAAAAACAAAAATGTTAAAAGTTTGGTGGATGGCAGACAGAACTGACGATGGCTGTCTGTCAGTGCACTTGTACCTTCAAAGGAACCACCATGACAGCGGTTCATTTCAGAATACAGATATAACCACTGTACTGATGGTCATCTCTAAATCTGGTGACAGTAGTCCATCAAAGTGGTTGACGTAATACATTCCATCACCCTGATGGATGGAGTACAGTCTGACAAAGTTCAAATCGGCCCCTAAAACACTTTGCTATTTATGAAGAGGATTAGCCAATAAAATTCCCAGCTTGTTATTCCCAGTTTTTTTAATCTAGCATTTTCTTTCCAAGAACAAAATTATCCCACAGCTCTGTTCTATTCACTAATAAGACATTGCAAATCCCTTCCTTGGCTGTCACACTCTGTTATCCCATACATCCACCTCTCGCTCTACCAGATCAGCACACTAAGGCCCAAATGTATTTAAACTGTGCTAATGCACTTTTGCGTGAAAAAGTTTACCGTCAGCTAGCGCCATTCGAAGACGCCAGCCGGGTGACTTATTTATGGAATAGGGCAATCCGGTGCAAAGGGTGGGCTAACGTCATGGAAAATGACATTAGTTGGGTGGAGGTGGCGGTATTGGAGTAGGGGGTTTTGCACCAAAAAATGACACTAGGCTGGTTAGAGTAAAAAAAGATGACTCGAACCAACGTAGCGTCATTTCTTGATGCTAAACCTACCATACCACATGACTCCTGTCTCCTGGTGGTCAAAGACAGGAGTCATGCCCACCACCCCAATGGCAGCACAGGGGACAAGGGTCCCATGGGCATCGCCATTGCACTCAATACCATGTAAAGGGGGCCATTTCAGGTCCCCCAATGGCATTTTTAAAAAACTTACCTCTACTTACCTATACTTACCTGGGATGGGGTCCCCCATCCCCTTGTGTCCCTCTGGTGTGTGTGGGAGTGTGCCTGGGGAGGTCACTTGTGGACTTATTCCATGGTGTTCCATCATAGAAATAGGCCCAGAGGTCTCCTAATACCCTGACCCATGCGTTAAATAATGGCGCTAAGCAAGCTTAGCGCCATTATTTAGGCCCGCCTACCTCCCGTGCACCATTTTTGCACAGAAGGATAAATAAGGCACCTGGGCCTTAGAGTCATTTTTTGCCCGGGAATGCCTACCTTGCATCTCATTGACGCAAGGTAAGTTCATGCTAGCAAAAAATGACTTTAACTCCAAAATTTTAGTCTAGTGTTAAAATATAAATGTGGAGTTAAGGTTGCGCTGAATTAGCATTAAAAAAATGACGCTAATTCAGCGAAAACAGAGTATAAATCTGGGCCTAAGCTTCAAATATAATGTCCTCCGTAGAACGAATGCTTGGCACAAGTCTTGTGCAGTGCATACCTCTACTGAGGCTCTTAGGGCTCATGCTCTGAAATGAAAATGTGCTACAAAGATCACCTGAAATCCAAAATGTCCCAATGGAGAGTCCATTAGAATTTTCTCTCTCTCATCCTGGCTACTGTTTGGTCAGCATGTTAAAATAACAGACCGTAGGCCCACCTTCCTAGAACGTGTGAAAGAACTGTCATCCCGGCCAGATATGTGTATGCATTTTGTAAGTGCACTCAGCTGAGCTCTATGAGAATACATTTCATATTCAAACAGCTAAAAGGCTATGGGTCATACATATCTTACACATTCTACTTCAGTATTGGTGATTCAGACGTGATTACATAAAAGGTGGAAATTCTTTATCAAAACTTACCAATGTAATGTTCACGTGATGTTTACACATTGTGACAAGCATTGAAGTATGCTGCTATAACCAATGTAGTCTCAACACATGTTATGTTTTGTTTGTATGTGGAAAAATATTTTGTATCTCTTTCACATCTTATCTGTACTTTGTTCAACTGAGCTTGGGCAAAGAACCCAGAAAGTTGTCTTACTTGCCTGGCAGTGGAAACCTGAAAATAAAAAGTGGTTGTCTGTTTGAACAAAGAACAAAGACAATTAAAAAGACCGCTGCCTTAAAAAGCAACATTATAGGTACAAGTATAGCGTTCGACCGTCTGTGTATTTTGACACTGCAAAGGAAATAGAATGACCATCTGGTCAGAGCGATGCCCACTGGCCAGGCATTAGAACAAGTATTCTGTGTTGCTGGGCAAATTCTAGACAATTACTGAACAAATTTAAGGCAAGACTCTGGAAAAAAATGCTTAGGCAAATAAATTGCCATTGGCGTGTTCATTGTTTCAGAGCAGGATTCCAGGGCAGGTAGTGTGTAGACATGGGTTTGCTCTGTTCTCCCAGACTGGCAGCAGGATTGCCACAAAACGAATGTTACTGGCAGATTGTCACGCTCACGTGGATGGGGACAAATTGAAGAGGAATTTCCACCTCTCAGTGCCATAACTCTGTCATCCAAAATGACACAATTAATTTGCACATGGGAAGTATGTCCAGGTATGTTTACCCAAAGTCGCAGCAAACACATTCAGGTGAAAGAGAAGGAAACCTGTTGGGACTGAATGGCTTTCAATAAGGTTTCAGTTTACGCTCTCCCTGAGGTATAGGTTAAATAGACATGAACCCCTGCATTAACAGAAAGAGGCAGCCACCTATTTTCATAGCTGTCGAGTTTGCCAGGTCCGTGCATGACTAGTTAGTCCAATCCCATTTTTTCTTAGAATGGCGGGACTTGTAGTTTTATGTATCTCAGTATAAAATGACACATTGTCCTGGGAAACGTGGCAGCTTTAAATTGCCAGCCATTCCTTATTCCAGTGAGGTGTTGTGATGGAGATGTACCCTGCCGCAGGGGCTGCTCTCCAATACGAGCTCTGGCCTCCACCCCCTTTACTGTTCCCATAACTAGTTTAAAACATTTTTTGTAAGGAAGAATCATACCCGGAGTGCAGCACTTAAAAGAACTCACTCTAACTTTGCTTTCTCACTTGCTGAACCTCATTTGATGCTGCACATGTGCATCTATCAGCAGGCAGGTGCCACTGATCGCCATTTTTGGGCTAACAAGCTTATCCCCTCCTCCCCCACCACCGAGGCCTGTGACTCAGCTCAGCAAAGTTATTGCCTCGTAGGCTAAACTCTTCCCGTGACGATCTTCACGGTTACACTTTGCATGTCCAGAGGCTTTATATCAGTCAGGATCAGGAACAGTGCTTAATTTGTGCTCATTGTTTCCGGTGCTGAGCACCGGTACTTATTTTTTAGGGCTTATTCTTCTGCCTCAAGCATTTGATGAGAGCAAAAGACACATATGGGAAACACGGAGGAATAGAAAAACGAAAACGCGTCACAAAGGTAAAAGCAGGAAGCTGCAAGAGTGAGCGGAAGGGGTGGGGAGTGACTCTAAATGGTTTGAAGAGACCCGAGATGGCTTCAGGATTACGCTCTCTCAGTATTCCCTGCTCGCACATTTAAGTGCAGCAATCGCATGTTTAAGAGGAAGGCTTTGGGTACCGGCACCTTTTTATTTACAAATTGAGCACTGGTCAGGAGCCAAGGCATTCCACACTTTCACACTTTGTTACAGGGTAGGGTGGGCCCACTAAGCCCTACTGACACCACCTCACACTGTGATGAGTTATAAAAGGGAGGGATGAGAGGATGCAAACGGTAAGCTGGTCACTGGAGTCTGTGCAGTTTATCATCACAAGTTTTGATGAAGCCGTACAGGGCTCAGTGTCCTGCTTCCTGTGCTGTACTTGGAGTGCCTTGTGCTTGGGATGAGGAACCTAAGCTATCCATCCACGTTTCCTACAGCGGTCGAAATAGAGGCAGCTGCTGACAAATTAAAGTGGTGGGGCAAATATTTTGACCCAATGATAGACACTAATAAAAAACAACAGTACCTGTGCTCAATGCCAAAGCTCCCAATTGTGGTCCAGTTTCAGCAGTGCTTATAACGGGCCACAAATGAGAGCTCTGAAGTTAAGGTTAGAGGCAGTGTGAGTTTCTCACAGTCCTGTTACTGAGTCACAATTAGCTCTAAATAAAAAGTGTATTTACCCACTGTCTCAGTGTTCCTCTTGGTTTACTCTTGGCAGTCCGTGGGTCCAGCACATGTTTCCAGAGCCTCAGTGAACTCCTGTCTACCAATCCAGATGCTGCTTTCATGCTGTTGATAATGTTAAGCAGCATGATAGAAGCACCAGGGTTGGATGGAGGAGCTGTCTCTACGCCACCTCAAGCACTGAGGGCCTGTGCCTACACCCCACCCAGCTGTCTGAGACAGCCCAGCTTGGACAGGTTTAAACTGTGCATGCCAGGTTGGCCGTCACAAGGCAGCAGAACTAAGGTACATGCGCACTTTAAACTGAAGTGCCCAACACTCCTCCATGCTGTTGCCAGTCAGCGGCAATGGGCCCACCCTCAGACGTGGATTAACTGACAGTATGAAAAATAAGATTGAAATAAATACATTTTATAACCATTTTATTTTTCGGAGTTGCTGCACTAGCAGGGGGGGTTACGCTCCTCTCTCCTAATAGAGGAACCACCGCTTGGAAACAAAGAGAGCCCAGCGCATGAGAAACATGAAGGGCCTCTCTATATATTTATTATATTACTCAGGCGATATGGCAAATCAGACAGGATGGGTGAGATTTTCTTTTTTTTGTATTTTTTTTGTATTTTTTTTTATTTTATTGAATTTTGCCATATACAATAACGTACATTAACACAAACGGGTCCACTCGTCTTAGCAATAAATGAAATAATGTAATAATCTCTTTTAGCCACAGCATTGTCCCAGACAGCAAGAGAAAATAAATAAACATATCTCACAGTAAGCATCAGTATCAAGGGGCACTTCTCCAAACCACCTCACTGGCTGCCAAACAGCATAGTCCACAACGCTAGTGCAGAGGGCAAGTCATAATCAGCAGAAGACTCAGCATAACATAGCGGAGGGGCAAACCCACAGAAAAAACAACAAACAGAAGGCAGGTGGAGCTCCGAAACAAACCGTGCAAGCCCAACTCAACAGCACAAGATCACACCAAATCTAAGGGGGGGGGATGTGTCTCTCGTGTGGGCATCACCAGACGCATCACTTACATACTTCGGGTAGCCAGATATTCAGTTAACAGGGCCCAGATATCCTTAGGGCGAGACCCCTCAGGCATGAGTTCCCAAAAGACTATCAGCTGGTCATGGCAAAATGCAGTGTCTCGCATCCATTCAGACTTACGCAGCGCCCTGCTCCTACCCCAGCACATGGCAACCCTACGCTTGGCCAGCAACAGGAGCAGGCCCACCAGACGTCTGTGCAGCCCCTGGATCTCATCCACACATCCCAGCAGTCCAACCCTGGGGGAAAGGGGCATCTCCAGATCGACCATTTCAGTAATCAATTGCCAAACTTCTACCCAAAAGTCGTGGACTTCCGCACACTCCCACGCCAGATGCAAGAAACCCGCATCCGGCGCCCGACAACGAGCACAGCACGCATCCGAACGCAAGCCCATAGAGTGGAGCCCCTTGGGTTTATGATACAGTCGGTGCAAAAACTTAAAGTGCAGCAGACGCAGCCTGTAATTCGGGGACAGCGCTCTCATATGTGCACAGCATCTGCGCCACATTGCCTCAGTGTTGGGCTCTCCCACATCTCTCTCCCAGGCAATCCTGGACGACTCCCCAGAGCTACCTCTCTGCTCTTGCATTCAATTATACAGTTTGATAACCAACTTGCCTGGGGACCGCGCGCCGCAAAGCACCTCCAGAGCTCGAAACTCCAATAGGGTCCCGGCCGGACCAAGGAATCGGTCACGCAACAAAGCACGGACCCGAAGAGCGCACAGACGCTGCAGCGCCGTACCCTCACAGCCAGCCAGAGCCTCAGAAACGTCAAGCAGGCGCCCATCCACCAGCCAGTCTCCTAGCTCAGTCAAGCCGGCATCCCAGAGAAAACCGCACACCCCGCCATCTCGGAACATCCGAACATCAGCAACCGCCATGACGGGCAGCGAAGGAGCAAATGGAGCAGTAACCTCAGAACGCTGCATCAACGCCCCCCACGCTCTCATCGTACATGCCACCGTGTCTATTCCCTTAACTCGGGACTGCACCCCAAGTACGCGCATTAAGCCATCTGGCCACACGGAGTCACTCTCAGGCGCCAGATGCGGCAAGTAGCGAACCAGATTCTGCCAATAATACGCAAAGTGCGCCTGTGCACAGTAGTAATAAAGCTCCAGATCCGGAGCAGCAAGCCTGCCTAATTCAAACGGCAGTGTCAGTCTCTCCCAGGAAATGCGTGGCTGACGTCCCGCCCACGCCAAACGAATTAGCGGAGAGCGCAGACTTCGCAAGTAGCCCCTTGCGAGCGGAAGAGGAAGATTCACAAACAAATACAAGAACTTAGGGAGCACCACCATCTTTGCTATGGCAATACGCCCGATTAGCGAGAGTGGCAGAGCGTGCCAGATCTCAACCTTTTCCTCCAGCCACGACAGTGCAGCACCGTAATTAGCCTGTCGCAGTGTGTCAACATCACGGCTCAGCTGTATACCCAAATAACGCACCGGCCCCTCCGCCCAAACCAGAGGGTATAGAAAATCAAATCGCGTCTCACCGGAGGTCAGAGACAGCACTACCGATTTCAACCAATTAATAGTGATACCAGAAAAAGTGCCAAAGCGTATGACTTCATCCAATAAAATATCCAGATTCTGATCAGGGTTCCGCACATATAGTGCAATGTTATCAGCATACAAAGATATCAGAACTGGTCGCTGTCTAAACTGCAAGCCTCTATCATTATATTTCTGTCGCAACCCCGCCGCCAAAGGCTCCATAGCTGCCGCAAAAAGGAGGGGGGACAGCGGGCACCCCTGGCGCGTACCGCGCGCCGCTGGGAATGGGGGCAACACATATCCGTTAAGACGCAACCTGGCAGTTGGGAGAGTATATATCAGTCGAATCCAATTTACGAAACGCACGCTGAGTCCCACTCGGCCTAAAAGCGCAAATATATAATCCCCAGCTAGAGAGTCAAAAGCCTTGGCGGCATCGAGAAATACCTCAGCCACATTATCTTCAGCTCCCAAAGAGCCTGCCACAGCAAAAAAAGTGCGCAAGTTGTGACACGTGGACCTTCCAGGAACAAATCCCTACTGATCCGGTAGCACCAACCTAGAAAGAAGGGGCTGCAGGCGCGCCGCTATCATCTTTGGTAGGATTTTATTATCAATGTTTATCATAGAGAGGGGTTGGTACGAGTCACATCGGGTCGGGTCTTTCCCAGGCTTCAGAACTGCTACTAACAAAGCCTCTCGGAGTGAGACCGGCAGTGACCCAGCCTCCAGGGACTCCGTGTACACCTCCAACAGGCACTGGACAAGAATATCCACATATTCTTCATAAAACGCTGGGGTCAGGCCGTCTACGCCCGGGGACTTATCGCCAGGCAAACCACGGATCGCCGCTGTTACCTCCTCCACAGTGAACGGTTCATCCAAATACGCCCTGTGTGCCTCTTCAAACCATACAAGCGCAATATCCGCAAAATATGTCTGCGCAGCCTCCTCTCATAGGCCCGCCGGGGCCGCATAGAGCCGCGTAAAATAGTCTGTAAACACCTGCATGACTCCATTCGATCCAGTCACCCTTCCGCCCCCATCTTCAACAACCTCTGTAACATAATTACTGGCCGAGGGCCTGCGGAGCATATCTGCAAGTGTTCGCCCGCTCTCTCACCCTCCCCATACCGGCGAGCTTGAGCATGTCTCCTGGAGAAGCAGATCTCTCTCATGGAGGCCTCCTCATATAGGGACACCTTTCGCCGGATCTCGGCAAGGTCCTCTCTTGACCAACTAGTAGCCAATCGCCTCTCCAATTCTGTAAGCCTTCCCTCGATATCAGCCATCTCGCGTCGCATGGCCTTCACGATGCCGTGTTGCTTCGATAGACACACTCCTCGAATAACAACCTTAAATGTCTCCCATAAGATACCCACAGATTCCACAGATCCGCGATTCTCAGCAAAAAATAGCTGTATTGCCTCACGCACTTCCTTCCGAAAGATCTCATCCCGGAGCGCCCCACTTGGTAACCGCCACATAATCGTCTGAAGCAGCTCGCTAGATATCACTAACTCCAGCCTAACCGGCGAGTGGTCCGACAATGTGCGGGGGAGATGATCCACCGCTCTCGTCCAGACCTCCACATCTCTGGTACCCAGCCAACGATCTATTCGGGACCAACTGCTATGGCCGTAATTCAGACACGTCCCCTCTCTCACGTCTGCATGCTTCCGTCTCCACAAGTCGACCAGCTCGCCATTCCGCATCACTGCCACCAAAGACTTTGCCGCAGAGACATGCCGCACCCTGGCCACACTCTCGCGATCCATCCGAGCATCCAAGATCACGTTAAAATCACCTCCCCAGATCACTGCCCCAGCACCCAGAGACTCCACGAGACACCACAGCACCAGGAAGAACTCTGGGTCATCAATGTTCGGTCCATACACTGCCACAAGACGACAGGCCCTGTCGAGTAACTCCAGCCTAACCGGCGAGTGGTCCGACAATGTGCGGGGGAGATGATCCACCGCTCTCGTCCAGACCTCCACATCTCTGGTACCCAGCCAACGATCTATTCGGGACCAACTGCTATGGCCGTAATTCAGACACGTCCCCTCTCTCACGTCTGCATGCTTCCGTCTCCACAAGTCGACCAGCTCGCCATTCCGCATCACTGCCACCAAAGACTTTGCCGCAGAGACATGCCGCACCCTGGCCACACTCTCGCGATCCATCCGAGCATCCAAGATCACGTTAAAATCACCTCCCCAGATCACTGCCCCAGCACCCAGAGACTCCACGAGACACCACAGCACCAGGAAGAACTCTGGGTCATCAATGTTCGGTCCATACACTGCCACAAGACGACAGGCCCTGTCGAGTAACGTACCGCTCAGTAAAACATATCTGCCATTTGGGTCTACGATAACTTCTCGCGTACGCCACCGCAACCCCTTACGAATTAAAATTGCAACTCCACGAGCATAACCAGAATACGTGGAGCAGTGAGCCTCGCCAACCCACTCAGCTTTCAGTCTGGCCACCGCGGTCGTCACCAGGTGCGTCTCCTGCAGCATACAAATATCAATGTCATGTCGCTTAACATATGCAGCCAACAATCGAGCCTTCTGCCTGTCATTAAGCCCACGCACATTCCACGTCAAGCATCGAACCACCGTCGCATCATCACCCCCATCTCATTCCACAAACATCCAATGTTGCACGAGCAAGTTCATCTCCACCTGCCAGAAACAGAAAGAAAGACCAACCAGAACAACAATCAAAACAGTCATTCTACGATCAGAAACAACTCAGGCCTCCCCCCACCCACACAGGCCCCCCAATCTGACCCTTTCAGTATACACTAGAGGAGAGGGGCCCATGGGCCAAATAGCGAACCACACTACAGGCGAATCCGTGCAAGGAGCGGACCCACGCACCCCCCGGCGGCCCCAATCAATGCCCTTAGGCCAATCAAAGCCGGTTAGTCATTATCGCTTAAAGCGGCGTCCCCCGCCCCCGGCTCACCGGCCCCCCGACCAAACAGCCCCCGCTCTCTGGGTAGACGTCTAGCAAACTTGGCCGCCTGCTTTGGGTACGTGAAGTACAGCACATTGCCTTCATGCTGCACCCTCAGTCTGGCCGGATATAATGAAGCAAACCCGACTCCAGCCTGGCTCATCAGCCGTTTGGTCGGCAGAAAAGCAAGCCTGTGAGCCTGCACACCTGGGGTGTAATCAGGAAAATAGTTGATTTCCGAGTTCTTGTATACCAGCAGCCTTCTCTCCCTCGCCAAGCGAAGGACAGCATCCCGGTCTCTATAGTTCAACAGGCGTGCAATAATTGGGTGCGGAGGTGTTCCCGGCGGAGGCCGGGGCCCCAAGGACCGGTGCGCCCTCTCAACTACCAGCATCCGTGAGAGCTCGCCTGCGAACAGTTCCAGCAACATGCTCTCCACAAAGTCTTCCATGCGGCCCATATCAGTCGCCTCCGGCAGCCCCACAATACGGATATTATTACGACGAGACCGCGCCTCCAAGTCCTCGTTCTTATTCCGTATCACCTCCAGGATGCGTTCCATTTGTGCAATTTGTTCTCTATCACCCTGGCGCGCATCCTCCACCTCCGATGTGTGTGACTCCAGAGCCTCAAACCGGGAATCATGGTCGTCGACCTGGGCTCTTATGCGGTCAAGCCGTTCCGTCACATGGACCAGCTTGGCATCTATGCCAGCCAAGCTAGAATGAGCTCCAAAAACATGGACCGCACAGACACCTCCGGGCTTTCCTCTCCAATCTCGACATCACTAAGCTGGGAGGCAGAAGCAGCACCCCCTCAAAGGTGAGTTTCGCTTGCCGTTGGTCAGGCTTGCCCATAATTCAGCACAGCACGCATGGCCTCCTGACTGCGCAAGGGCAATAAAAATATCCGGAACAGTGGGTGCCCACCACCAAGACCGCTCTACCAGCTGCCCAGCTCACTCCGCAGGACCACCTGTCAGCATTCAAGTCACCAGGCCCACATCAAAACTCACCGCAGAACAGACCAGCCGGCACTGGCGCTCCCAGACGCTCCACCGGCCTCAGCTCCAGCACAGAAAATCTGCGCTACAGTGGGTATCCAGGTCCCCAGTCAGACCCAGCACCTCCAATAGAAGGGCACTCAGCAGCTTCACGCCTTCAGTAAATCACCACGCGTGGGGCAGCAGCACCGCCTCTAGGCCGCCTTACTCTTTGTCCAGCAGTCGACTAAAATCTCCAAACAGGCACTCCAGGCAGCGTAGTGCAGCGTCTCCAGTGTGGTTTGGCAGTCCCTCCTGGGCACCGCCTCGAGGGGAGCACCGTAGAACCAGGCCGCGACCACCCCCAGCCGTCCACTCACTAGTGCCAGGGACCTCCGGTCGCCACAGTCCTCAGGTCCGACCCCACCTCTGAGGGCAGAACCTGCGTTCCACACCAGGCCCGCTCACCACGCGTCTCCGGGCCGACAAAGGTCAGGCACCGCCAGTTGCTAATGGCGGCCAAAAATCCAAAGGGCCGCAGGGCCCGAAAAAGCCTCCTCAACCGCAGGGCCGCGGAAGCCCTGGAGGACACTCGGCAGCAGGGGCCGCGGCACGACCCAGCCGCCGACCAGGCCCTTGCACACACGCTCGCTCCCGGCACAGCACACTCGCCTGGAGCGGCCGCAGTCCTCCTCACCGCCCTGCCGCAGAAACGCGCGCGGGGCCGAGGCCGAGGCCGACTTCAGGCCTGCCCGCGCGCCGCCAGATCACAGCGCTAGACTCGGCCGCTCCCGCGGCACTCCAATCGTCACCGTGGCCCCCGGGGAGGCACCGCCCGGCCCGCCCTCGCCACAACCGCCTGCAGGATTAATAAAGAACGAAGAAATGGCCCGAGGCCCGGCGGAGCCTCACTTGGTGTCGGCCATCTTGCCGGGTGGCGAGGCCACGCCCCATGGGTGAGATTTTCTTTGGTAGTTTAACTTGGCTGAAATGTTTCATGGCTTTGCTTGTGTATTAATGGGATGACTTATCGGTGTTTCACCACATCTGCCTTCAGATCCAAATTGAGGAACTTGACCAAACATGTTGCATGAGTGACTCAATGAAGTGCCTTTCTAATGTCATTTTAAAAGGGGATATTAGTAATACATGTGTTTATGCCTATTTTCTTTGAGATATATGCTTACAGACACCTAGAAATGTCAAAAAAGGCATTTATAGCAACAAGAATCTTTGGCTTCTTCTCTTTTTATTTACTAAAACTAATAACTTTAGTTTGCACCATTGTTAACAGACAAGGTCTGGTAAGTCAAATGATCGCATATCTCACTGCAAGGCCTAGTCTGTTTTTTTCACAAAGGCTGCGTCCTGCACAAGCATATTTAGACGTTCCCTATTGGAATATTGATGGTCTGATTTTTACTCCCCATCACTTTCAGGCTTCACTAGCCCCCATTGCTCCGGGGATACCCCAAACCATTGCCTCAAATGGAATGACAGAAGTGTATTTGCTCACAGTCATAGGGTACTTATGTGCAGTGTAGAAGTGCAATTCCTCTCCCATTAAAAGTATAGACCCCCCCCCCCGCTTGGAAATGCAGTTAATATCCCTTTCGAATGAATGAAGTGCAAGTACTCAGTTACCATTTAAAGCACTGCTCCAAATCCAGCAGAGCCTCGTGCCTTGCTATAGAAGAGCCAACACCACTTGGACCACATCCGTTAAGCATGAATTTTTCCACCAAAACACTGCGTTAGAGATGCCGAGCTGAAGATTGGTCACAGTTATACAGACTCCAAAGTATCACTGTGGCAGGAATAGTAATAGAACATTTACTCTTCCCTTAAAGGTATTTTGATAGTTATCACTATGGTCATGATACATCTTCAAGTCAATATTTTGACAGCAATAAAGTCACATACAACTGTGCAAGTATGGCAGATGCACTGGGGAAAAACAAGGTCAGTCAGAGAACAGTGAAACGGTCAGAATGTCACTGCTGTCTGTACATCGGGGGGACTTTCATCATACACATATCTGCCCTCGAGCTCACTGGCAGTTCACAGCTATCAATGGGTCATATTGTACTGAAAATTATTTATTAAAGTTCTCAACACCTCATTAATAAGTGCATCCATTTAACCATTTTAAAATGACTTTGCTCACTCCTATAACTTTAGTTATAGCTTTGGGCAAAATGTACTGAGATTTTAATCAATGCAGCATAGTAGCCAACGTTGATGTGCTGCAATGAGTCAAAGACAGAAAGCAGAACAGCACCATATCTCCTAAAATATGACACTGTTTCTCTCTTCACCCTATACTGCTGCGCCTTTGGCTGCCTTGTGGCATGCCTACACGCTTGCACTGTGGGTGATGTTGAGTATAGGTTCTGTGCTGGAAGGGTAGCCTTCCTATACAAAGGTCTAAGCTTAGACAGAGTTAAAAACAGTGGTGGCTGGTGACTGAAAGCAGTGGTGGGTCACAAATACAAGACGGAATTGCACCTTGTGAGAGAGCCTCACTACCCAGGTATTTCCATTCACCTACTCACCCACTGCCTTTGGTCACCTACCCATTTACTCATCCACATTGTCATCCACTGGCATTCACACAACTCTTATACACAGACGCCCACATTTTCTCAGCCACTCTGTCAAGCCCTGCAAACACATTGCCTCACCCATCCAGTATCCAGCAGTTTCAGTGATAAAAGGTACACGTTTATTTGAGCTGCAGATTACATGTTTAATATGACATATCACGTCATTAGTCTGCAGAAGAAATAAAACAATAACTAGCCATGATAAATTACTGGAACCATTACTGCCTTTGAGAGACGAAATCACCTACAGAGGCAGTGAAAGGAGAGGAGAGCTGAGAGAACAGATTCTTATTGTCTGTAAAAAAAGATAGAGCTCCAACTTACTTGTGTGCAGGGTTGTCTTTGGCATATTTATGAATTGTGGTCTTCAGGTCACACTCCTGTCTCCCAGAGAGCCCTGGATGCAGTTATTTATTGTATTTATTCCATTTCTATGCCACAGACTGGGGATTTTCTTTGCGCAATGCCACATTCTTTTAATAAAATGTGACCTCTGGTACGTAGACCCTTCTGATCAGACCCCACCATTTGAGCAAATAGGAAAGGGTGGAGAATAATATCGGAGTGATATGAAGTTTTCAGAATCCCGGGCTGAAAAAAAAACGCTCCAGGCTGTTTACAATCAGGGCTTCTGGTGGAGGAGGAGATAAGCCAGGGACGTCACTGCGTTCTGAGAAAACGTAAGGGCTTTGCGTGGGCAAGCCCTGTCAGCCCTACTGTGCAGCTTTCAGCCACATACTGACGCAGGTGCAGTGGGGCTTTTCAAAGTGCACAACTTTCACTCCGAAAATGTTGTGCAGAAAATGTTTTACTTTCATCAGGTAATTAAATTTATGCTTCACTAGAGAGGCCAGAAAAGGCTAGGGGCGCTGCCCCCTAGCCCTTGAACACCAGCCGCCACTGGTTAAAAAATTTCCTAACTTTGTTCCTGTGCTCTACGTTACACCACATGTACTAACAGAAAACCTTTGAGAAAAGAAAACTTCTCTCACAAGTTGTCTTCTTCTAGAAGGTGTGATTTTTTTGAAACAGCTCCATGTCTTCCTTTTTCTGTAGATTGGAAATTGAGGCAAAACCCGCAAGTCATTTCTTTGGAATGCCCATGTGCCACCCACAGTACGGCTCCTTGACGAAAAGGAGCACATAGTGCTATTTTCCATTACTTTAGGACTGCTTTCAAGACCAGAAAAAAATATTTTCTTAGAAAGTAAATCTCAATACAACCCTTTGCACTGGTTTGTGCCACTTTGTTGATGCAAACCAGGCACAAACTGGTAATAAGTCAGATACGTGGCTCCAACACTTTCTTCTATTTAAAAATGCCCATTTTCATAAAGCTGCGGGTCACCAAATGAGGTGTGGACCACTTTTCCTCAAGTAAGTTCCCTGTAGTAGAAAGAAAGATTTGTGAGCCCATCCTGAATCAAACTTAAGGGTCCAATCCTCACATGCAGTTTTCTCAATCAGCATGCAAATTCATGTCAGTAAATCCAGAGGTCTTTTAGTAAAAAAACTTCAAATACAACAGCTGACACGTGTTTAGCCACCTGAGTGGTTTGTGTACCTGGGGCTTTCTCAAGGCTGCAAGAACATAAGGAATAGGTTAACAGTGAACTTAAACTCTACAAGTATGACCATCACCCGAAGTGCTAAAATTATCTAGTGCGTCAGGGATTCTTTGCCCAGTGTAAAAAGTGATTAGTTAGATGGATACCATTTAACAATGGTGAGTAATAGAAGAAAAGGGGATATCAAGAAAAAGATTAAGAAACCCAGAGTAATAAAAGTACACAAAGTTATTAAAAATAGGGATGCTGGCAACTGATTAATGGTTGAGGTTTAAAGGATCTGGTTTCAGTTAAGATAAGAACTTTGAACAGAAATCACCCGAGCGTGCGATGAGGTGTGGACTGTAAACAAGAAGCAAAAGCGAAAGAGCCCTCTGCCCAATGAGAATTCCTACAGCATCATACCATACCTGTAAATACATTCGGAAATATGAGTCTGTTTCTGATTAGTACAGATTATGTAGGTAACTGGTCAAAAGTATATTTGTACTGACAGAAATATATAGTAATATGTGTATTAGAATCCACCCAACTGGACAAACATATATAAGTAGTTTTTAAGAGGGACAGATGCCAATTACATATGGTTACATCTGGTGAACTAATAGTGCAAACTGTAAGAGTCAACTCCAAGTCTAGTAGTCTCACATAACATATCCAAAATAATTTATATTGTACATAGAATCATATAGATTATTTACATAAATACTATGAAATAAAATGGTTAAAAGTGTTGCTATCCTAAAGGCCAGCTCAATGCACCCCTTTAATTTACGCGTAACATTATTACCTACTAATAAACCCAGAATTTACATTTATGCATAAAAGCATATGGGTCATTTTCATAGAGACTAAGAGATAGAGTGGCTATAAGTATTAACATTCAAATGGTCAAATTGTTGCATCACATTCTTAAACACAGCATTGGTAACTGCATGTGAAGGGGCCGCATTTACACTGTGGGGCAAGCCACAAAAAAGTGGCGTAACGCCACCTTGTATATACAGTGCAGGGCATTGCACCACTGAGGAGTCACAAAAAGTGACGCACCAGTGGCGAAAGGGCCTTATAAATCTGGCCCTAAATGCAAAGTCTTGGTCATTGTTGGCACAGAGAATTTTAGGAAGAGGGGTCTCAAATTGTTACAAAGGTATAACAACAAACCGTGGCAGACAAATAAAACATGTTTTAAGTCCTGAACTACATTTTGACAAATATTACATACTTTTGATGATCTATACCATTTAAACATTAGTACATTTAATGGCAGAATATTTAATTTCATCAGTGTCCAGAAATGTCTGACCCATTGGGCCATATTACATGTTGAGTATGGCTGTCATTGTTTTAAAATAATAGAATTTGTTAGAAATGGAGTCTTTGGTTGATAGTCAGGTTACCCCCTGTCCATGCAAGGACCCTCACTCTAGTCAGGGTAAAAGAGAATCACCCACAGCTAATCCCTGCTTACCCCCTTGGTAGCGTGGAACAAGCAGTAGGTTTAACTTCAGAGTGCTAGGTGTAAAGTATTTGTATTAACACGAACAGTAGCTTAATGAAAACACTACAAAATGGCACAAAACAGGTTTAGAAAAGTAGGAAATATTTATCTAAACAAAGCAAGACCAAAACGACAAAAATCCACAATACGCAAGTCAAGTTATCTCTAAAAATGCAAAAAGAGTCTTCATGTAATTGTAAACACACACTAGCATGAAAATGTACCTTGGGTGCATCAAAAATAACCCCACACTGGCGATTGTGCGTCAAAAAGGGCTTGCGATGCATCGATTTTACTCATGAGCGAGACCTTGCGTCATTTCTTCTTTAGTCGGGTCAGCGTGCGTTGTTTCTTCTCTCCGCAGGAGAGCGATGCGTTGATCCGGTCAGCACTCTCGGGTCCGGGCAGGCCGTGCATCACTGTTACACACCCAGCAGTGTTTGTGTAGGAAATCTAAACGCATGAAGATCTGAAAACCATGCAGCGCGGGTTGCGATCTCACGAGCGTCCGTCAGCAATGCTGTGCATAGTTTCTCCAGCCCCGGGTGGCGATCTTCGGGTCGCGTTGCAGCCGAGCGTCGATTTTCAGCTGCGAAGCCGGCGGCGCGTTGATATTTCAGCCGCAGATCAGAGTTGCGTTGATCTTTTCCCCGCACGGTGTTCTGTGCGTGGATTCCTCACTCTTGGGCTGCCAGCTTCTCCTTTCAGGGTCCCAGGAACTTGATGGGCACCACTTGGCAGAGTAGGAGTCTCTCCAGAGACTCCAGGTGCTGGCAGAGAGAAGTCTTTGCTGTCCCTAAGACTTCAAATAACAGGAGGCAAGCTCAAAATCAAGCCCTTGGAAATCTTCACAAGAAAGAAGGCAACACAAAGTCCAGTCTTTGTCCTCCAGCACAGACAGAAGCAGCAACTGCAGGATAGCTCCACAAAGCACAGTCACAGGCAGGGCAGATCTTCTTCCTCAGCTTTTCAGCTCTTCTCCAGGCTCAGTTTCCAGAAGTGTTCTCAAGTCTGTGGTTTTGGGTGCCCTTCGTATACTCATTTTCTCCTTTGAAGTAGGCCTACTTCAAAGCAAAGTCTCTCTTGATTGTGAAATCCTGCCTTGCCCAGGCCAGGCCCCAGACACTCACCAGGGGGTTGGAGACTGCACTGTGTGAGGGCAGGCACAGCCCTTTAAGGTGTAAGAGACCACTCGTCCCCTCCCTCCCAGCACAGATGGCTCATCAGGACAAGCAGACTACACCCCAGCTCCCTTTGTGTCACTGTCTAGAGACAGGTGAAATCAGCCCAACTGTCAAACTGACCCAGACAGGGAATCCACAAACAGGCAGAGACACAGAAATGGTTTAAGCAAAGAAAATGCCCACTTTCTAAAAGTGGCATTTACAAATACACAATCTTAAAAACTACTTTACTAAAAGATGTATTTTTAAATTGTGAGCTCAGAGACCCCAAACTCCACATTTCTATCCGCTCCCAAAGGGAATCTACACTTTAATCATATTTAAAGGTAGCCCCCATGTTAACCTATGAGAGGGACAGGCCTTACAACAGTGAAAAACACATTTAGCAATATTTCACTGTCAGGACATATAAAACACATTACTATATGTCCTACCTTAAACATACACTGTCCCCTGCCCTTGAGGCTACCTAGGGCCTACCATAGGTGTCCCTTACATGTAAGAAAAGGGAAGGTTTAGGCCTGGCAAGTGGGTACCCTTGCCAAGTCGAATTTACAGTTGAAAACTGCACACACAGACACTGCAGTGGCAGGTCCGAGACATGATTACAGGGCTACTTATGTGGGTGGCACAACCAGTGCTCCAGGCCCACTAGTAGCATTTGATTTATAGGTCCTGGGCACCTCTAGTGCACTTTACTAGTAAATCAAATATGCCAATCATTGATAAGCCAATTACATACACATTTTGTAAAGGAGCACTTGCACTTTAGCACTGGTTAGCAGTGGTAAAGTGCCCAGAGTAACAAAAACAGCAAAAAAAGAGTCCAGCACACATCAACAACCTGGGAAACAGAGGCAAAAAGTTAAGGGAGACCACACCAAGAATGAAAAGTTTAACAGAGGTCA
Source organism: Pleurodeles waltl (assembly GCF_031143425.1). Classification (NCBI taxonomy): domain Eukaryota; kingdom Metazoa; phylum Chordata; class Amphibia; order Caudata; family Salamandridae; genus Pleurodeles; species Pleurodeles waltl. The sequence goes on along the minus strand of NC_090450.1, from coordinate 176,173,788 downwards.
TTATTATTTCATAACTGCCTTTGTTACTACAGGAGTTGGTGTCCAGCCAAAAGCTTAGATTGAACAAAGCCAGTTTGATAAAGACTTTTAATTAAGTTAGCAATAAGGAAGATACCAAACAATGTTCCAATTCAAGTTGATCCAATGCATACTTGAAATTTCAAAAAAAAAAAAAAAACATTTTAGACACAGATAAAAGATCGGAACAATATTTCCTACTCACAGCATTAGAAAACGTGCCCTGCCCAGTGGCCTGTGATCACACCTAACTAACACTATTTGAAATGTGATCTGAATCATTTTAAGTGATACACATGATTTTCCGTAAGAACAATAGGTTCTAAAAGTTTCCAGTTTTTGCGACCAAATATTTTTGTGAACAAAAGGTACCACACTCTTTTCCCCTGAAAGCATGAAACTTTACTCTTTGAGGAGTTAATTTTCAGGTCATGCAAACCTGCATAGTGCTGTAATCGTGCTAAGCGGCTGTTTAAAGATTGGGACAGGGTTTAATAAGATTTGGACCAACGCATCATAGTAGCCAACATTACTGTACTGTGTTGCATCAAATGGAGAGAGCAGAACAGAGCCATGTCTCCTCAGGTATGGCACTGTTTCTCTCTTCACCCTGCGCTGGCCCACCTTTGGTTGCCTTGTGTCATGCCTACACACTTGCACTGTGAGTGATGTTTTGTATAGGCCCATTGCACAAGAAGTCCACATTGTGCAGATTGAAGCCTCAAACTCACCCACAGAGGGAGGCCTGCGACTAGCTGTTACTAACCAAGGCCAGCAGGGAGATCTTCAGTATGGAATTCAACTCCTGGATTCTCCACACATAGGGCCATATATACAAACACTTTTTCTCATAGACACAGAATGGGTAAAAACCTTTGATAAATCTGGCCCATAGTTCTGATGTAAAACTGACCCATATATCCTCACAGATGAGAGCGGGCAGGACCTTACCCTAGACCCACATCAGTCTACAATAATCTTAAAAAGTTTTCTTGTGTTTCTCCTATATTCAGCTTCTATGAAGCCAATCCACCTATGATCTAAATGCTGCTTTTTTTTACCACCGTTCGAACATCTTCTTTTTCTCTTCATTCGTGATACAAGGCGATAGCTTTCCTTTGAAAATGAAACAAACGGAATTCTAGTCAACTTACTTATTTATTTATTCAAGGAGAGGAGAAGCAAAGATAATGGTTTATGAGCAGACTTGGTATATATATATATATATATATATATATATATATATATATATGGAAATCATTATTTATAATCTGCTTCATGAATTGACAAAAGAAGCTGAAAAAACATCAGCTTTCTAGAGGACTAAGGGCCTCATTACAACCCTGGTGGTCTTTGACCGCCAGGGCTGTTTCGGCAACTGTACTGCCAAAAGACTGGCGGTACAATTTTGCTGATTACGACTGCTTGCAGTGCTGCCCATTTGGCTGGCGGGAAGGGGAATCGCGGGGCCCCTGGGGGCCCCTGCACTGCCCATGCACTTGGCATGGGCAGTGCAAAGGCCCCCAGGCACAGCCCCACACTGCTTTTCACTGTCTGCACAGCAGACAGTGAAAAGAGCGATGGGTACAGCTGCACCCGTCGCACGGCCGCAACACCGCCGGCTCCATTAGGAGCCGGCTCCCGTGTTGCGGCTGACATCCCCTCCGGCCCAGCGGGGATGTCAAAATGGGCACAGCGGTTACACCTTGGAGGGCAGCGGTTGCTGTCCGCCAAGGTTGTAATGAGGCCCTAAGTGTTGGAAATTGCCTTTCTGCAGGGTCATCCCCAGACCTTTTGCCTTCCTCCTTCTCCTTTTCTGACCTTATTTTTGCTGGCTTTAGGACTCTGCGCACTTTCCCACTGCTAATCAGTGCTAAGGTGCATATGCCTTCTCCTTAAAACATGGTAACATTGGATCAGACCCAATTGGACTATTTAATTTACTTTTAAATCCCTGGTAGAGTGCACTGTATGTGCCAAGGGGCCTGTAGATTAAAAGGTACTAGTGGGCCTGAAGCACTGGTTGTGCCGCCCACTTAAGCAGCTCCTTAACCTTCTCTCAGGTCTGCCATTGCAAGGCCTGTGTGTGCAGTTTCACTGCCAATTCGACTTGGCATTTAAAAGTACTTGCTGAGCCTAAAACTCCCCATTTTCTATACATAATTAACCCCTAAGGTGTGCCCTAGATAACCCATAGGGCAGGGTGCTGTGTAGGCAAAAGGCAGGACATGTACCTGTGTAGTTTACATGTCCTGGTAGTATAAAACTGCTATATTCGTTTTTACACTGCTGTGAGGCCTGCTCCCTTCATAGGCTAACATTGGGGCTGCCCTCGTACATTGTTTGAGTGGTAGCTGCTGATATGAAAGTAGTAGGAGGGTCATATTTAGTATGGCCAGAATGGTCATACAAACTCCTGCTGACTTGTGAGGATGGATTTAATATTACTATTTTACAAATGCCACTTTTAGAAAGTGAGCATTTCTCTTCACTTAAATCCTTCTGTGCCTCACAAGCCACGTCTGCCTGGCTTGTGTTGACAGCTCCCTTGTGCATTCACCCCAAACACAGGATGCTCAGCCTCACTTGCATACATCTGCATTTTGAATGGGTCTTCCTGGGCTGGGATGGTGGAGGGCCTGACACTTACATGTCCAAGGACTGTGGCCTGGCGTCACACAAAGAACTTCCACACCCCCTACTGGGACCCTGACAGACAGGATTGAACTGAAAGATGACCGTGTGCACTTCTGAGCCACTCTTTGAAGTCTTCCCCACTTCAAAGGCACATTTGGGTATTTAAAAAGGGCCTCCGACCGTATGAAATCAGACACTCCCTGGAGAAGAAACTTGAACCAGAACCTGCATCCTGCCAAGAAGAACTGACTGGCTGTCCAAAGGACTCACCTGTCTCCTTTCTGTGAAGGACTGCTGCCTTGCTGTTGCCCTGCTGCCTGGCTGCTCTCTGGCTGTGGTGAAGAAGTGCTCTCCAAGGGCTTCGATAGAGCTTGCCTCCTGTTCCCTGAAGTCTCAGGACTTCATCTCTACAAGAAGGACTCCTTGTGCAGCGAAATTCGATGCACAGCCTGTCAGAAACGTGCACAGCCTGCACCGCAGTGAAATATTTACTGCACGCCAAACCGGAACGACGCAGCCTGACTTCGCATTGAGAAGATCGACTCAGTGCCAGCGTAGCAAACAGAAATTCCATGCACGGCCCACCGGATCGACGCACAGCCGAACAGGAACGACTCAGCCCGACTTCCAGAGAGGAATCGACGAAGCGCCTGCTGTGCAGTAGAAAATTGAACGCAATGCCCACTGAATCGACGCAGCTCCTGTGACTTTGTCCTGCCAGCTCAGAAAATCCACGCATTGTCCCCAGGGCATCCGAAGACCCCGCAACCTGAAGGGGATCCACGACTGAGCACTGGAAATCAACACCCAGCAGTCTGTGCGTGAAAACTAAATGACGCATCGCCGGGTGCGGCAAGAGAAAGCAACGCACACCTCTTTGTTTCCACGCATCTCCTCCTCTGAGGTTCTTTGCAGAGATTTTGCACACATACCAGGTACTCTGTGCTTGAAAGAGACTTTGATTGCTTTTAAAAGAATTAAGGCACTTTATATCACTCTTACTGTGATATCTCAACATATACTTATTGCATTTTAATCGTTTTGGCCTGCATTTATCCAGATAAATATTATATATTTATACTTTACACATTGCCTTTTAAGTTAAGCCTGACTGCTCAGTGCCAAGCTACCAGAGGGTGGGCACTGGAAAATTTGGATTGTGTGTGACTTACCCTGACTAGAGTGAGGGTCCTTGCTTGGACAGGGGGTAACTTGACTGCCAACCAAAGACCCCATTTCTAACACTAAGTAATTAACTGCCCTCTCCAGTAGCCCTTGTAGATTACAAATATTAGTGGAGGACCATTGTATTCTACCAGAATTCCTATTCCTAAACTTCAAGTTTGGGTCCATCAATTTTCCATGACCCTACTGAGAGCACACTGTAGGAAGAAGACCAGGGCCTGGATTTAACAGGGTCTAGCGCCACTTTAGCACCACCTTAACGTCATATTTTTTGTACGCTAATGCAGCGCTAAGGGGGCTTTTCCCCACACCAAATTTACGAAGTGGCACAATGCGTGCATTGTGCCATTTTGTAACCCTTTGCGCTACTTTATGCATGCGCCATGCATATTGTATGCAAAGGGGGCGACCCCCAGGTAGGAGGGCTGAAAAATGCATTTGCTTCATTTTTTTGGGCACTTTTAATGCCTGCTCAGAGCAGGCGCTAAAAGGGGGCATGCCATTATTTTCAATGGGCCCCTATGTGATTCAATTTGGCGCTAATCCTGAACAGTACATCAATTCTGTTGCTATTGCCCCCTACCGTGCGCCATGGTGCACCATATTTTAAATACGGCGCACACAAGGTGACGGTGGGGGGGGTACAAGAAAAGTGGCGCTACATGTAATGTAGTCCCACTTTTCTTAAATCTGGCCCTAAATCTCCATCTTATCACAAGTCAATATGTGAAAGCAAAAAAGGGGGGCTATTCAAATGGCATTCATTGACTTATTGAGTGCTTTGGATTTAGTCATCCATGATAAACTATGGGAAACAATGCAGAGCCTTGGGGTTAAACCCAAACTTCTTACCTTAATAAAACGCTTGCATTATGATCAGAAAGTCTTGGTTCGATACGACCCTCAGGGAGAAAAAACATCACAAACAGAAGCACTAATTATGACCATGGTGGTCACCAGACCGCCAGGGTTACGGCCGGACTGAAGCCAAAGTGGCAATCTTGCTGTGACATTACGACCATGGCGCTTTCGTCATGTCGGACTGCTGATACTGCCAGGTTGCCGCCAGGCAAGAGCCTGGCAGTCTCTGCGGTTGTAATCCACCAGGGCTTGCAGCGCTGCTCTGGGGATTACCAGTCCCCTTTCTGCCAGCCTTTGCATAGCGGAGGCCCCGCCATGCAAAGGCTGGAGGAAAGGAGGTGCTCGGGGCCTCATGGGGACCTCTGCACTGCCCATGCACTTGGCATGGGCAGTGCAGCGGCTCCCATGGACAGCCCTGTTGCGCTTTCCAGAGAGCGGCAGGTGCTGCTGCATCCACTGCACCGCCACATTGACGCCTGCTCCGTGCAATGCCCGACTTCCAGAGAGGAATCGACGAAGCGCCTGCAGTGCAGTAGAAAATTGATCGCAATGCCCACTGAATCGACGCAGCTCCTGTGACTTCGTCCTGCCAGCGCAGAACATCTACGCATTGTCCCAGGGGCATCCGAAGACCCTGCAACCTAAAGAGGATCCACGACTGAGCGCTGGAAATCAATGCCCAGCCATCTGTGCGTGAAAACTAAATGACGCATCGGCGTGTGTGGCCCAAGAAATCAACGCACACTTCTTTGTTTTCACGCATCTCCTCTTCTGCGGTTCTTTGCGGAGATTTTGCACACAAACCAGGTACTCTGTGCTTGAAAGAGACTTTGATTGCTTTTAAAACACTTAAGGCACTTTATATCACTTTTACAGTGATATCTCAGCATATACTTATTGCATTTTAATCGTTTTGACCTGCATTTATCCAGATAAATATTATATATTTATACTTTACACATTGCCTTTTAAGTTAAACCTGACTGCTCAGTGCCAAGCTACCAGAGGGTGGGCACTGGAAAATTTGGATTGTGTGTGACTTACCCTGACTAGAGTGAGGGTCCCTTTGTGTCACTGTCTAGAGAGAGGTGAAAACAACCCAACTGTCAAACTGACCCAGACAGGGAATCCACAAACAGGCAGAGACACAGAAATGGTTTAAGGAAAGAAAATGTCCACTTTCTAAAAGTGGCAATTACAAACACACAATCTTAAAATCAACTTTACTAAAAGATGTATTTTTAGATTGTGAGCCCAGAGACCCCAAACTCCACATTTCTATCCGCTCCCAAAGGGAATCTACACTTTAATCATATTTAAAGGTAGCCCCCATATTAACCTATGAGAGGGACAGGCCTTACAACAGTGTAAAACAAATTTAGCAATATTTCACTGTCAGGACATATAAATCATATTACTATATGTCCTACCTTAAACATACACTGTCCCCTGCCCTTGAGGCTACCTAGGGCCTACCATAGGTGTCCCTTACATGTAAGAAAAGGGAAGGTTTAGGCCTGGCAAGTGGGTACCCTTGCCAAGTCGAATTTACAGTTGAAAACTGCACACACAAACACTGCAGTGGCAGGTCCGAGACATGATTACAGGGCTACTTATGTGGGTGGCACAACCAGTGCTCCAGGCCCACTAGTAGCATTTGATTTATAGGTCCTGGGCATCTCTAGTGCACTTTACTAGTAAATCAAATATGCCAATCATTGATAAGCCAATTACATACACATTTTGTAAAGGAGCACTTGCACTTTAGCACTGGTTAGCAGTGGTAAAGTGCCCAGAGTAACAAAAACAGCAAAAAAAGAGTCCAGCACACATCAACAACCTGGGAAACAGAGGCAAAAAGTTAAGGGAGACCACACCAAGAATGAAAAGTTTAACAGAGGTCACTATTATTTCATAACTGCCTTTGTTACTACAGGAGTTGGTGTCCAGCCAAAAGCTTAGATTGAACAAAGCCAGTTTGATAAAGACTTTTAATTAAGTTAGCAATAAGGAAGATACCAAACAATGTTCCAATTCAAGTTGATCCAATGCATACTTGAAATTTCTAAAAAAAACAAAACATTTTAGACACAGATAAAAGATCGGAACAATATTTCCTACTCACAGCATTAGAAAACATGCCCTGCCCAGTGGCCTGTGATCACACCTAACTAACACTATTTGAAATGTGATCTGAATCATTTTAAGTGATACACATGATTTTCCGTAAGAACAGTAGGTTCTAAAAGTTTCCAGTTTTTGCGACCCAATATTTTTGTGAACAAAAGGTACGACACTCTTTTCCCCTGAAAGCATGAAACTTTACTCTTTGAGGAGTTAATTTTCAGGTCATGCAAACCTGCATAGTGCTGTAATCGTGCTAAGCGGCTGTTTAAAGATTGGGACAGGGTTTAATAAGATTTGGACCAACGCATCATAGTAGCCAACATTACTGTACTGTGTTGCATCAAATGGAGAGAGCAGAACAGAGCCATGTCTCCTCAGGTATGGCACTGTTTCTCTCTTCACCCTGCGCTGGCCCACCTTTGGTTGCCTTGTGTCATGCCTACACACTTGCACTGTGAGTGATGTTTTGTATAGGCCCATTGCACAAGAAGTCCACATTGTGCAGATTGAAGCCTCAAACTCACCCACAGAGGGAGGCCTGCGACTAGCTGTTACTAACCAAGGCCAGCAGGGAGATCTTCAGTATGGAATTCAACTCCTGGATTCTCCGCACATAGGGCCATATATACGAACACTTTTTCCCATAGACACAGAATCGGGTGAAAACCTTTGATACATCTGGCCCATAGTTCTGATATAAAACTGACCCATATATCCTCACAGATGAGAGCGGGCAGGACCTTACCCTAGACCCACATCAGTCTACAATAATCTTCAAAAGTTTTCTTGTGTTTCTCCTATATTCAGCTTCTATGAAGCCAATCCACCTATGATCTAAATTCTGCTTTTTTTTACCACCGTTCAACATCTTCTTTTTCTCTTCATTCGTGATACAAGGCTATAGCTTTCCTTTGAAAATGAAACAAACTGAATTCTAGTCAACTTACTTATTTGTTTATTCAAGGAGAGGAGAAGCAAAGATAATGGTTTATGAGCAGACTTGGTATATATATATATATATGTATATATATATATATATATATATATATATATATATATATATATATATATATATATATATATATATATATATATATATATATATGGAAATCATTATTTATAATCTGCTTCATGAATTGACAAAAGAAGCTGAAAAAACATCAGCTTTCTAGAGGACTAAGGGCCTCATTACAACCCTGGCGGTCTTTGACCGCCAGGGCTGTTTCGGCAATTGAACTGCCAAAAGGCTGGCGGTACAATTTTGCTGATTACGACTGCTTGCAGTGCTGCCCATTTGGCTGGCGGGAAGGGGAATCGCGGGGCCCCCAGGCACAGCCCCACACTGCTTTTCACTGTCTGCACAGCAGACAGTGAAAAGAGCGATGGGTACAGCTGCACCCGTCGCACGGCCGCAACACGGCCGGCTCCATTAGGAGCCGGCTCCCGTGTTGCGGCTGACATCCCCGCCGGCCCAGCGGGGATGTCAAAATGGGCACAGCGGTTACACCTTGGAGGGCAGCGGTTGCTGTCCGCCAAGGTTGTAATGAGGCCCTAAGTGTTGGAAATGGCCTTTCTGCAGGGTCATCCCCAGACCTTTTGCCTTCCTCCTTCTTTTCTGACCTTATTTTTGCTGGCTTTAGGACTCTGCGCACTTTCCCACTGCTAATCAGTGCTAAAGTGCATATGCCTTCTCCTTAAAACATGGTAACGTTGGATCAGACCCAATTGGACTATTTAATTTACTTTTAAATCCCTGGTAGAGGGCACTATATGTGCCAAGGGGCCTGTAGATTGAATGGTACTAGTTGGCCTGAAGCACTGGTTGTGCCGCCCACTTAAGTAGCTCCTTAACCTTCTCTCAGGTCTGCCATTGCAAGGCCTGTGTGTGCAGTTTCACTGCCAATTCGACTTGGCATTTAAAAGTACTTGCCGAGCCTAAAACTCCCTATTTTCTATACATAATTAACCCCTAAGGTATGCCCTAGGTAACCCATAGGGCAGGGTGCTGTGTAGGCAAAAGGCAGGACATGTACCTGTGTAGTTTACATGTCCTGGTAGTGTAAAACTGCTATATTCGTTTTTACACTGCTGTGAGGCCTGCTCCCTTCATAGGCTAACATTGGGGCTGACCTCGTACATTGTTTGAGTGGTAGCTGCTGATATGAAAGTAGTAGGAGGGTCATATTTAGTATGGCCAGAATGGTCATACAAACTCCTGCTGACTTGTGAGGATGGATTTAATATGACTATTTTACAAATGCCACTTTTAGAAAGTGAGCATTTCTCTTCACTTAAATCCTTCTGTGCCTCACAATCCACGTCTGCCTGGGTTGTGTTGACAGCTCCCTTGTGCATTCACCCCAAACACAGGATGCTCAGCCTCACTTGCATACATCTGCATTTTGAATGGGTCTTCCTGGGCTGGGATGGTGGAGGGCCTGACACCTACATGTCCAAGGACTGTGGCCTGGCGTCACACAAAGAACTTCCACACCCCCTACTGGGACCCTGACAGACAGGATTGAACTGAAAGATGACTGTGTGCACTTCTGAGCCACTCTTTGAAGTCTCCCCCACTTCAAAGGCACATTTGGGTATTTAAACAGGGCCTCTGCCCCTATGAAATCAGACACTCCCTGGAGAAGAAACTTGAACCAGAACCTGCATCCTGCCAAGAAGAACTGACTGGCTGTCCAAAGGACTCACCCGTCTCCTTTCTGTGAAGGACTGCTGCCTTGCTGTTGCCCTGCTGCCTGGCTGCTCTCTGGCTGTGGTGAAGAAGTGCTCTCCAAGGGCTTCGATAGAGCTTGCCTCCTGTTCCCTGAAGTCTCAGGACTTCATCTATACAAGAAGGACTCCTTGTGCAGCGAAATTCGATGAACAGCCTGTCAGAAACGTGCACAGCCTGCACCGCGGTGAAATATTTACTGCACGCCAAACCGGAACGACGCAGCCTGACTTCGCATTGAGAAGATCGACTCAGTGCCAGCGTAGCAAACAGAAATTCCATGCACGGGCCACCGGATCGACGCACAGCCGAACAGGAACGACTCAGCCCGACTTCCAGAGAGGAATCGACGAAGCGCCTGCCGTGCAGTAGAAAATTGAACGCAATGCCCACTGAATCGACGCAGCTCCTGTGACTTTGTCCTGCCAGCGCAGAAAATCCACGCATTGTCCCCAGGGCATCCGAAGACCCCGCAACCTGAAGGGGATCCACGACTGAGCACTGGAAATCAACACCCAGCCGTCTGTGCGTGAAAACTAAATGACGCATCGCCGGGTGCGGCAAGAGAAAGCAACGCACACCTCTTTGTTTCCATGCATCTCCTCCTCTGCGGTTCTTTGCAGAGATTTTGCACACATACCAGGTACTCTGTGCTTGAAAGAGACTTTGATTGCTTTTAAAAGACTTAAGGCACTTTATATCACTCTTACTGTGATATCTCAACATATACTTATTGCATTTTAATCGTTTTGGCCTGCATTTATCCAGATAAATATTATATATTTATACTTTACACATTGCCTTTTAAGTTAAGCCTGACTGCTCAGTGCCAAGCTACCAGAGGGTGGGCACTGGAAAATTTTGATTGTGTGTGACTTACCCTGACTAGAGTGAGGGTCCTTGCTTGGACAGGGGGTAACTTGACTCTCAACCAAAGACCCCATTTCTAACACTAAGTAATTAATTGCCCTCTCCAGTAGCCCTTGTAGATTAGAAATATTAGTGGAGGACCATTGTATTCTACCAGAATTCCTATTCCTAAACTTCAAGTTTGGGTCCATCAATTTTCCATGACCCTACTGAGAGCACACTGTAGGAAGAAGACCAGGGCCTGGATTTAACAGGGTCTAGCGCCACTTTAGCACCACCTTAAGGTCATATTTTTTGTACGCTAATGCAGCGCTAAGGGGGCTTTTCCCCACACCAAATTTACGAAGTGGCACAATGTGTGCATTGTGCCATTTTGTAACCCTTTGCGCTACTTTATGCATGCGCCATGCATATTGTATGCAAAGGGGGCGACCCCCAGGTAGGAGGGCTGAAAAATGCATTTGCTTCATTTTTTTGGGCACTTTTAATGCCTGCTCAGAGCAGGCGCTAAAAGGGGGCATGCCATTATTTTCAATGGGCCCCTATGTGATTCAATTTGGCGCTAATCCTGAACAGTACATCAATTCTGTTGCTATTGCCCCCTACCGTGCGCCATGGTGCACCATATTTTAAATACGGCGCACACAAGGTGACGGTGGGGGGGGTACAAGAAAAGTGGCGCTACATGTAATGTAGTCCCACTTTTCTTAAATCTGGCCCTAAATCTCCATCTTATCACAAGTCAATATGTGAAAGCAAAAAAGGGGGGCTATTCAAATGGCATTCATTGACTTATTGAGTGCTTTGGATTTAGTCATCCATGATAAACTATGGGAAACAATGCAGAGCCTTGGGGTTAAACCCAAACTTCTTACCTTAATAAAACGCTTGCATTATGATCAGAAAGTCTTGGTTCGATATGACCCTCAGGGAGAAAAAACATCACAAACAGAAGCACTAATTATGACCATGGTGGTCACCAGACCGCCAGGGTTACGGCCGGACTGAAGCCAAAGTGGCAATCTTGCTGTGACATTACGACCATGGCGCTTTCGTCATGTCGGACTGCTGATACTGCCAGGTTGCCGCCAGGCAAGAGCCTGGCAGTCTCTGCGGTTGTAATCCACCAGGGCTTGCAGCGCTGCTCTGGGGATTACCAGTCCCCTTTCTGCCAGCCTTTGCATAGCGGAGGCCCCGCCATGCAAAGGCTGGAGGAAAGGAGGTGCTCGGGGCCTCATGGGGACCTCTGCACTGCCCATGCACTTGGCATGGGCAGTGCAGCGGCTCCCATGGACAGCCCTGTTGCGCTTTCCAGAGAGCGGCAGGTGCTGCTGCATCCACTGCACCGCCACATTGACGCCTGCTCCGTGCAATGCCCGACTTCCAGAGAGGAATCGATGAAGCGCCTGCAGTGCAGTAGAAAATTGATCGCAATGCCCACTGAATCGACGCAGCTCCTGTGACTTCGTCCTGCCAGCGCAGAACATCTACGCATTGTCCCAGGGGCATCCGAAGACCCTGCAACCTAAAGAGGATCCACGACTGAGCGCTGGAAATCAATGTCCAGCCATCTGTGCGTGAAAACTAAATGACGCATTGGCGTGTGCGGCCCGAGAAATCAACGCACACTTCTTTGTTTTCACGCATCTCCTCTTCTGCGGTTCTTTGCTGAGATTTTGCACACAAACCAGGTACTCTGTGCTTGAAAGAGACTTTGATTGCTTTTAAAACACTTAAGGCACTTTATATCACTTTTACAGTGATATCTCAGCATATACTTAATGCATTTTAATCGTTTTGACCTGCATTTATCCAGATAAATATTATATATTTATACTTTACACATTGCCTTTTAAGTTAAACCTGACTGCTCAGTGCCAAGCTACCAGAGGGTGGGCACTGAAAAATTTGGATTGTGTGTGACTTACCCTGACTAGAGTGAGGGTCTCTTTGTGTCACTGTCTAGAGAGAGGTGAAAACAACCCAACTGTCAAACTGACCCAGACAGGGAATCCACAAACAGGCAGAGACACAGAAATGGTTTAAGGAAAGAAAATGTCCACTTTCTAAAAGTGGCATTTACAAACACACAATCTTAAAATCAACTTTACTAAAAGATGTATTTTTAGATTGTGAGCCCAGAGACCCCAAACTCCACATTTCTATCCGCTACCAAAGGGAATCTACACTTTAATCATATTTAAAGGTAGCCCCCATATTAACCTATGAGAGGGACAGGCCTTACAACAGTGTAAAACAAATTTAGCAATATTTCACTGTCAGGACATATAAATCATATTACTATATGTCCTACCTTAAACATACACTGTCCCCTGCCCTTGAGGCTACCTAGGGCCTACCATAGGTGTCCCTTACATGTAAGAAAAGGGAAGGTTTAGGCCTGGCAAGTGGGTACCCTTGCCAAGTCGAATTTACAGTTGAAAACTGCACACACAGACACTGCAGTGGCAGGTCCGAGACATGATTACAGGGCTACTTATGTGGGTGGCACAACCAGTGCTCCAGGCCCACTAGTAGCATTTGATTTATAGGTCCTGGGCACCTCTAGTGCACTTTACTAGTAAATCAAATATGCCAATCATTGATAAGCCAATTACATACACATTTTGTAAAGGAGCACTTGCACTTTAGCACTGGTTAGCAGTGGTAAAGTGCCCAGAGTAACAAAAACAGCAAAAATAGAGTCCAGCACACATCAACAACCTGGGAAACAGAGGCAAAAAGTTAAGGGAGACCACACCAAGAATGAAAAGTTTAACAGAGGTCACTATTATTTCATAACTGCCTTTGTTACTACAGGAGTTGGTGTCCAGCCAAAAGCTTAGATTGAACAAAGCCAGTTTGATAAAGACTTTAAATTAAGTTAGCAATAAGGAAGATACCAAACAATGTTCCAATTCAAGTTGATCCAATGCATACTTGAAATTTCTAAAAAAAACAAAACATTTTAGACACAGATAAAAGATCGGAACAATATTTCCTACTCACAGCATTAGAAAACATGCCCTGCCCAGTGGCCTGTGATCACACCTAACTAACACTATTTGAAATGTGATCTGAATCATTTGAAGTGATACACATGATTTTCTGTAAGAACAATAGGTTCTAAAAGTTTCCAGTTTTTGCGACCCAATATTTTTGTGAACAAAAGGTACCACACTCTTTTCCCCTGAAAGCATGAAACTTTACTCTTTGAGGAGTTAATTTTCAGGTCATGCAAACCTGCATAGTGCTGTAATCGTGCTAAGCGGCTGTTTAAAGATTGGGACAGGGTTTAATAAGATTTGGACCAACGCATCATAGTAGCCAACATTACTGTACTGTGTTGCATCAAATGGAGAGAGCAGAACAGAGCCATGTCTCCTCAGGTATGGCACTGTTTCTCTCTTCACCCTGCGCTGGCCCACCTTTGGTTGCCTTGTGTCATGCCTACACACTTGCACTGTGAGTGATGTTTTGTATAGGCCCATTGCACAAGAAGTCCACATTGTGCAGATTGAAGCCTCAAACTCACCCACAGAGGGAGGCCTGCGACTAGCTGTTACTAACCAAGGCCAGCAGGGAGATCTTCAGTATGGAATTCAACTCCTGGATTCTCCGCACATAGGGCCATATATACGAACACTTTTTCCCATAGACACAGAATCGGGTAAAAACCTTTGATACATCTGGCCCATAGTTCTGATATAAAACTGACCCATATATCCTCACAGATGAGAGCGGGCAGGACCTTACCCTAGACCCACATCAGTCTACAATAATCTTCAAAAGTTTTCTTGTGTTTCTCCTATATTCAGCTTCTATGAAGCCAATCCACCTATGATCTAAATTCTGCTTTTTTTTACCACCGTTCAACATCTTCTTTTTCTCTTCATTCGTGATACAAGGCTATAGCTTTCCTTTGAAAATGAAACAAACTGAATTCTAGTCAACTTACTTATTTGTTTATTCAAGGAGAGGAGAAGCAAAGATAATGGTTTATGAGCAGACTTGGTATATATATATATGTATATATATATATATATATATATATATATATATATATATATATATATATGGAAATCATTATTTATAATCTGCTTCATGAATTGACAAAAGAAGCTGAAAAAACATCAGCTTTCTAGAGGACTAAGGGCCTCATTACAACCCTGGCGGTCTTTGACCGCCAGGGCTGTTTCGGCAATTGAACTGCCAAAAGGCTGGCGGTACAATTTTGCTGATTAGGACTGCTTGCAGTGCTGCCCATTTGGCTGGCGGGAAGGGGAATCGCGGGGCCCCCAGGCACAGCCCCACACTGCTTTTCACTGTCTGCACAGCAGACAGTGAAAAGAGCGATGGGTACAGCTGCACCCGTCGCACGGCCGCAACACGGCCGGCTCCATTAGGAGCCGGCTCCCGTGTTGCGGCTGACATCCCCGCCGGCCCAGCGGGGATGTCAAAATGGGCACAGCGGTAACACCTTGGAGGGCAGCGGTTGCTGTCCGCCAAGGTTGTAATGAGGCCCTAAGTGTTGGAAATGGCCTTTCTGCAGGGTCATCCCCAGACCTTTTGCCTTCCTCCTTCTTTTCTGACCTTATTTTTGCTGGCTTTAGGACTCTGCGCACTTTCCCACTGCTAATCAATGCTAAAGTGCATATGCCTTCTCCTTAAAACATGGTAACGTTGGATCAGACCCAATTGGACTATTTAATTTACTTTTAAATCCCTGGTAGAGTGCACTATATGTGCCAAGGGGCCTGTAGATTGAATGGTACTAGTGGGCCTGAAGCACTGGTTGTGCCGCCCACTTAAGTAGCTCCTTAACCTTCTCTCAGGTCTGCCATTGCAAGGCCTGTGTGTGCAGTTTCACTGCCAATTCGACTTGGCATTTAAAAGTACTTGCCGAGCCTAAAACTCCCTATTTTCTATACATAATTAACCCCTAAGGTATGCCCTAGGTAACCCATAGGGCAGGGTGCTGTGTAGGCAAAAGGCAGGACATGTACCTGTGTAGTTTACATGTCCTGGTAGTGTAAAACTGCTATATTCGTTTTTACACTGCTGTGAGGCCTGCTCCCTTCATAGGCTAACATTGGGGCTGACCTCGTACATTGTTTGAGTGGTAGCTGCTGATATGAAAGTAGTAGGAGGGTCATATTTAGTATGGCCAGAATGGTCATACAAACTCCTGCTGACTTGTGAGGATGGATTTAATATGACTATTTTACAAATGCCACTTTTAGAAAGTGAGCATTTCTCTTCACTTAAATCCTTCTGTGCCTCACAATCCACGTCTGCCTGGGTTGTGTTGACAGCTCCCTTGTGCATTCACCCCAAACACAGGATGCTCAGCCTCACTTGCATACATCTGCATTTTGAATGTGTCTTCCTGGGCTGGGATGGTGGAGGGCCTGACACCTACATGTCCAAGGACTGTGGCCTGGCGTCACACAAAGAACTTCCACACCCCCTACTGGGACCCTGACAGACAGGATTGAACTGAAAGATGACCGTGTGCACTTCTGAGCCACTCTTTGAAGTCTCCCCCACTTCAAAGGCACATTTGGGTATTTAAACAGGGCCTCTGCCCCTATGAAATCAGACACTCCCTGGAGAAGAAACTTGAACCAGAACCTGCATCCTGCCAAGAAGAACTGACTGGCTGTCCAAAGGACTCACCGGTCTCCTTTCTGTGAAGGACTGCTGCCTTGCTGTTGCCCTGCTGCCTGGCTGCTCTCTGGCTGTGGTGAAGAAGTGCTCTCCAAGGGCTTCGATAGAGCTTGCCTCCTGTTCCCTGAAGTCTCAGGACTTCATCTCTACAAGAAGGACTCCTTGTGCAGCGAAATTCGATGCACAGCCTGTCAGAAACGTGCACAGCCTGCACCGCGGTGAAATATTTACTGCACGCCAAACCGGAACGACGCAGCCTGACTTCGCATTGAGAAGATCGACTCAGTGCCAGCGTAGCAAACAGAAATTCCATGCACGGGCCACCGGATCGACGCACAGCCGAACAGGAACGACTCAGCCCGACTTCCAGAGAGGAATCGTCGAAGCGCCTGCCGTGCAGTAGAAAATTGAACGCAATGCCCACTGAATCGACGCAGCTCCTGTGACTTTGTCCTGCCAGCGCAGAAAATCCACACATTGTCCCCGGGGCATCCGAAGACCCCGCAACCTGAAGGGGATCCACGACTGAGCGCTGGAAATCAACACCCAGCCGTCTGTGCATGAAAACTAAATGACGCATCGCCGGGTGCGGCAAGAGAAAGCAACGCACACCTCTTTGTTTCCACACATCTCCTCCTCTGCGGTTCTTTGCAGAGATTTTGCACACATACCAGGTACTCTGTGCTTGAAAGAGACTTTGATTGCTTTTAAAAGACTTAAGGCACTTTATATCACTCTTACTGTGATATCTCAACATATACTTATTGCATTTTAATCGTTTTGGCCTGCATTTATCCAGATAAATATTATATATTTATACTTTACACATTGCCTTTTAAGTTAAGCCTGACTGCTCAGTGCCAAGCTACCAGAGGGTGGGCACTGGAAAATTTGGATTGTGTGTGACTTACCCTGACTAGAGTGAGGGTCCTTGCTTGGACAGGGGGTAACTTGACTGCCAAACAAAGACCCCATTTCTAACACTAAGTAATTAACTGCCCTCTCCAGTAGCCCTTGTAGATTACAAATATTAGTGGAGGACCATTGTATTCTACCAGAATTCCTATTCCTAAACTTCAAGTTTGGGTCCATCAATTTTCCATGACCCTACTGAGAGCACACTGTAGGAAGAAGACCAGGGCCTGGATTTAACAGGGTCTAGCGCCACTTTAGCACCACCTTAAGGTCATATTTTTTGTACGCTAATGCAGCGCTAAGGGGGCTTTTCCCCACACCAAATTTACGAAGTGGCACAATGCGTGCATTGTGCCATTTTGTAACCCTTTGCGCTTCTTTATGCATGCGCCATGCATATTGTATGCAAAGGGGGCGACCCCCAGGTAGGAGGGCTGAAAAATGCATTTGCTTCATTTTTTTGGGCACTTTTAATGCCTGCTCAGAGCAGGCGCTAAAAGGGGGCATGCCATTATTTTCAATGGGCCCCTATGTGATTCAATTTGGCGCTAATCCTGAACAGTACATCAATTCTGTTGCTATTGCCCTCTACCGTGCGCCATGGTGCACCATATTTTAAATACGGCGCACACAAGCTGACGGTGGGGGGGGTACAAGAAAAGTGGCGCTACATGTAATGTAGTCCCACTTTTCTTAAATCTGGCCCTAAATCTCCATCTTATCACAAGTCAATATGTGAAAGCAAAAAAGGGGGGCTATTCAAATGGCATTCATTGACTTATTGAGTGCTTTGGATTTAGTCATCCATGATAAAATATGGGAAACAATGCAGAGCCTTGGGGTTAAACCCAAACTTCTTACCTTAATAAAACGCTTGCATTATGATCAGAAAGTCTTGGTTCGATATGACCCTCAGGGAGAAAAAACATCACAAACAGAAGCACTAATTATGACCATGGTGGTCACCAGACCGCCAGGGTTACGGCCGGACTGAAGCCAAAGTGGCAATCTTGCTGTGACATTACGACCATGGCGCTTTCGTCATGTCGGACTGCTGATACTGCCAGGTTGCCGCCAGGCAAGAGCCTGGCAGTCTCTGCGGTTGTAATCCACCAGGGCTTGCAGCGCTGCTCTGGGGATTACCAGTCCCCTTTCTGCCAGCCTTTGCATAGCGGAGGCCCCGCCATGCAAAGGCTGGAGGAAAGGAGGTGCTCGGGGCCTCATGGGGACCTCTGCACTGCCCATGCACTTGGCATGGGCAGTGCAGCGGCTCCCATGGACAGCCCTGTTGCGCTTTCCAGAGAGCGGCAGGTGCTGCTGCATCCACTGCACCGCCACATTGACGCCTGCTCCGTGCAATGCCCGACTTCCAGAGAGGAATCGACGAAGCGCCTGCAGTGCAGTAGAAAATTGATTGCAATGCCCACTGAATCGACGCAGCTCCTGTGACTTCGTCCTGCCAGCGCAGAACATCTACGCATTGTCCCAGGGGCATCCGAAGACCCTGCAACCTAAAGAGGATCCACGACTGAGCGCTGGAAATCAATGCCCAGCCATCTGTGCGTGAAAACTAAATGACGCATCAGCGTGTGCGGCCCGAGAAATCAACGCACACTTCTTTGTTTTCACGCATCTCCTCTTCTGCGGTTCTTTGCTGAGATTTTGCACACAAACCAGGTACTCTGTGCTTGAAAGAGACTTTGATTGCTTTTAAAACACTTAAGGCACTTTATATCACTTTTACAGTGATATCTCAGCATATACTTATTGCATTTTAATCGTTTTGACCTGCATTTATCCAGATAAATATTATATATTTATACTTTACACATTGCCTTTTAAGTTAAACCTGACTGCTCAGTGCCAAGCTACCAGAGGGTGGGCACTGGAAAATTTGGATTGTGTGTGACTTACCCTGACTAGAGTGAGGGTCCCTTTGTGTCACTGTCTAGAGAGAGGTGAAAACAACCCAACTGTCAAACTGACCCAGACAGGGAATCCACAAACAGGCAGAGACACAGAAATGGTTTAAGGAAAGAAAATGTCCACTTTCTAAAAGTGGCATTTACAAACACACAATCTTAAAATCAACTTTACTAAAAGATGTATTTTTAGATTGTGAGCCCAGAGACCCCAAACTCCACATTTCTATCCGCTCCCAAAGGGAATCTACACTTTAATCATATTTAAAGGTAGCCCCCATATTAACCTATGAGAGGGACAGGCCTTACAACAGTGTAAAACAAATTTAGCAATATTTCACTGTCAGGACATATAAATCATATTACTATATGTCCTACCTTAAACATACACTGTCCCCTGCCCTTGAGGCTACCTAGGGCCTACCATAGGTGTCCCTTACATGTAAGAAAAGGGAAGGTTTAGGCCTGGCAAGTGGGTACCCTTGCCAAGTCGAATTTACAGTTGAAAACTGCACACACAGACACTGCAGTGGCAGGTCCGAGACATGATTACAGGGCTACTTATGTGGGTGGCACAACCAGTGCTCCAGGCCCACTAGTAGCATTTGATTTATAGGTCCTGGGCACCTCTAGTGCACTTTACTAGTAAATCAAATATGCCAATCATTGATAAGCCAATTACATACACATTTTGTAAAGGAGCACTTGCACTTTAGCACTGGTTAGCAGTGGTAAAGTGCCCAGAGTAACAAAAACAGCAAAAAAAGAGTCCAGCACACATCAACAACCTGGGAAACAGAGGCAAAAAGTTAAGGGAGACCACACCAAGAATGAAAAGTTTAACAGAGGACACTATTATGTCATAACTGCCTTTGTTACTACAGGAGTTGGTGTCCAGCCAAAAGCTTAGATTGAACAAAGCCAGTTTGATAAAGACTTTTAATTAAGTTAGCAATAAGGAAGATACCAAACAATGTTCCAATTCAAGTTGATCCAATGCATACTTGAAATTTCTAAAAAAAACAAAACATTTTAGACACAGATAAAAGATCGGAACAATATTTCCTACTCACAGCATTAGAAAACATGCCCTGCCCAGTGGCCTGTGATCACACCTAACTAACACTATTTGAAATGTGATCTGAATCATTTTAAGTGATACACATGATTTTCCGTAAGAACAATAGGTTCTAAAAGTTTCCAGTTTTTGCGACCCAATATTTTTGTGAACAAAAGGTACCACACTCTTTTCCCCTGAAAGCATGAAACTTTACTCTTTGAGGAGTTAATTTTCAGGTCATGCAAACCTGCATAGTGCTGTAATCGTGCTAAGCGGCTGTATAAAGATTGGGACAGGGTTTAATAAGATTTGGACCAACGCATCATAGTAGCCAACATTACTGTACTGTGTTGCATCAAATGGAGAGAGCAGAACAGAGCCATGTCTCCTCAGGTATGGCACTGTTTCTCTCTTCACCCTGCGCTGGCCCACCTTTGGTTGCCTTGTGTCATGCCTACACACTTGCACTGTGAGTGATGTTTTGTATAGGCCCATTGCACAAGAAGTCCACATTGTGCAGATTGAAGCCTCAAACTCACCCACAGAGGGATGCCTGTGACTAGCTGTTACTAACCAAGGCCAGCAGGGAGATCTTCAGTATGGAATTCAACTCCTGGATTCTCCGCACATAGGGCCATATATACGAACACTTTTTCCCATAGACACAGAATCGGGTAAAAACCTTTGATACATCTGGCCCATAGTTCTGATATAAAACTGACCCATATATCCTCACAGATGAGAGCGGGCAGGACCTTACCCTAGACCCACATCAGTCTACAATAATCTTCAAAAGTTTTCTTGTGTTTCTCCTATATTCAGCTTCTATGAAGCCAATCCACCTATGATCTAAATTCTGATTTTTTTTACCACCGTTCAACATCTTCTTTTTCTCTTCATTCGTGATACAAGGCTATAGCTTTCCTTTGAAAATGAAACAAACTGAATTCTAGTCAACTTACTTATTTGTTTATTCAAGGAGAGGAGAAGCAAAGATAATGGTTTATGAGCAGACTTGGTATATATATATATGTATATATATATATATATATATATATATATATATATATATATATATATGGAAATCATAATTTATAATCTGCTTCATGAATTGACAAAAGAAGCTGAAAAAACATCAGCTTTCTAGAGGACTAAGGGCCTCATTACAACCCTGGCGGTCTTTGACCGCCAGGGCTGTTTCGGCAATTGAACTGCCAAAAGGCTGGCGGTACAATTTTGCTGATTACGACTGCTTGCAGTGCTGCCCATTTGGCTGGCGGGAAGGGGAATCGCGGGGCTCCCAGGCACAGCCCCACACTGCTTTTCACAGTCTGCACAGCAGACAGTGAAAAGAGCGATGGGTACAGCTGCACCCGTCGCACGGCCGCAACACGCCCGGCTCCATTAGGAGCCGGCTCCCGTGTTGCGGCTGACATCCCCGCCGGCCCAGCGGGGATGTCAAAATGGGCACAGCGGTTACACCTTGGAGGGCAGCGGTTGCTGTCCGCCAAGGTTGTAATGAGGCCCTAAGTGTTGGAAATGGCCTTTCTGCAGGGTCATCCCCAGACC
Source organism: Pleurodeles waltl (assembly GCF_031143425.1). NCBI lineage: Eukaryota > Metazoa > Chordata > Amphibia > Caudata > Salamandridae > Pleurodeles > Pleurodeles waltl. The sequence goes on along the minus strand of NC_090450.1, from coordinate 176,152,226 downwards.
TTTTGCCTTCCTCCTTCTTTTCTGACCTTATTTTTGCTGGCTTTAGGACTCTGCGCACTTTCCCACTGCTAATCAGTGCTAAAGTGCATATGCCTTCTCCTTAAAACATGGTAACGTTGGATCAGACCCAATTGGACTATTTAATTTACTTTTAAATCCCTGGTAGAGTGCACTATATGTGCCAAGGGGCCTGTAGATTGAATGGTACTAGTGGGCCTGAAGCACTGGTTGTGCCGCCCACTTAAGTAGCTCCTTAACCTTCTCTCAGGTCTGCCATTGCAAGGCCTGTGTGTGCAGTTTCACTGCCAATTCGACTTGGCATTTAAAAGTACTTGCCGAGCCTAAAACTCCCTATTTTCTATACATAATTAACCCCTAAGGTATGCCCTAGGTAACCCATAGGGCAGGGTGCTGTGTAGGCAAAAGGCAGGACATGTACCTGTGTAGTTTACATGTTCTGGTAGTGTAAAACTGCTATATTCGTTTTTACACTGCTGTGAGGCCTGCTCCCTTCATAGGCTAACATTGGGGCTGACCTCGTACATTGTTTGAGTGGTAGCTGCTGATATGAAAGTAGTAGGAGGGTCATATTTAGTATGGCCAGAATGGTCATACAAACTCCTGCTGACTTGTGAGGATGGATTTAATATGACTATTTTACAAATGCCACTTTTAGAAAGTGAGCATTTCTCTTCACTTAAATCCTTCTGTGCCTCACAATCCACGTCTGCCTGGGTTGTGTTGACAGCTCCCTTGTGCATTCACCCCAAACACAGGATGCTCAGCCTCACTGGCATACATCTGCATTTTGAATGGGTCTTCCTGGGCTGGGATGGTGGAGGGCCTGACACCTACATGTCCAAGGACTGTGGCCTGGCGTCACACAAAGAACTTCCACACCCCCTACTGGGACCCTGACAGACAGGATTGAACTGAAAGATGACCGTGTGCACTTCTGAGCCACTCTTTGAAGTCTCCCCCACTTCAAAGGCACATTTGGGTATTTAAACAGGGCCTCTGCCCCTATGAAATCAGACACTCCCTGGAGAAGAAACTTGAACCAGAACCTGCATCCTGCCAAGAAGAACTGACTGGCTGTCCAAAGGACTCACCGGTCTCCTTTCTGTGAAGGACTGCTGCCTTGCTGTTGCCCTGCTGCCTGGCTGCTCTCTGGCTGTGGAGAAGAAGTGCTCTCCAAGGGCTTCGATAGAGCTTGCCTCCTGTTCCCTGAAGTCTCAGGACTTCATCTCTACAAGAAGGACTCCTTGTGCAGCGAAATTCGATGCACAGCCTGTCAGAAACGTGCACAGCCTGCACCGCGGTGAAATATTTACTGCACGCCAAACCGGAACGACGCAGCCTGACTTCGCATTGAGAAGATCGACTCAGTGCCAGCGTAGCAAACAGAAATTCCATGCACGGGCCACCGGATCGACGCACAGCCGAACAGGAACGACTCAGCCCGACTTCCAGAGAGGAATCGACGAAGCGCCTGCCGTGCAGTAGAAAATTGAACGCAATGCCCACTGAATCGACGCAGCTCCTGTGACTTTGTCCTGCCAGCGCAGAAAATCCACACATTGTCCCCGGGGCATCCGAAGACCCCGCAACCTGAAGGGGATCCACGACTGAGCGCTGGAAATCAACACCCAGCCGTCTGTGCATGAAAACTAAATGACGCATCGCCGGGTGCGGCAAGAGAAAGCAACGCACACCTCTTTGTTTCCACGCATCTCCTCCTCTGCGGTTCTTTGCAGAGATTTTGCACACATACCAGGTACTCTGTGCTTGAAAGAGACTTTGATTGCTTTTAAAAGACTTAAGGCACTTTATATCACTCTTACTGTGATATCTCAACATATACTTATTGCATTTTAATCGTTTTGGCCTGCATTTATCCAGATAAATATTATATATTTATACTTTACACATTGCCTTTTAAGTTAAGCCTGACTGCTCAGTGCCAAGCTACCAGAGGGTGGGCACTGGAAAATTTGGATTGTGTGTGACTTACCCTGACTAGAGTGAGGGTCCTTGCTTGGACAGGGGGTAACTTGACTGCCAACCAAAGACCCCATTTCTAACACTAAGTAATTAACTGCCCTCTCCAGTAGCCCTTGTAGATTACAAATATTAGTGGAGGACCATTGTATTCTACCAGAATTCCTATTCCTAAACTTCAAGTTTGGGTCCATTAATTTTCCATGACCCTACTGAGAGCACACTGTAGGAAGAAGATCAGGGCCTGGATTTAACAGGGTCTAGCGCCACTTTAGCACCACCTTAACGTCATATTTTTTGTACGCTAATGCAGCGCTAAGGGGGCTTTTCCCCACACCAAATTTACGAAGTGGCACAATGCGTGCATTGTGCCATTTTGTAACCCTTTGCGCTACTTTATGCATGCGCCATGCATATTGTATGCAAAGGGGGCGACCCCCAGGTAGGAGGGCTGAAAAATGCATTTGCTTCATTTTTTTGGGCACTTTTAATGCCTGCTCAGAGCAGGCACTAAAAGGGGGCATGCCATTATTTTCAATGGGCCCCTATGTGATTCAATTTGGCGCTAATCCTGAACAGTACATAAATTCTGTTGCTATTGCCCCCTACCGTGCGCCATGGTGCACCATATTTTAAATACGGCGCACACAAGGTGACGGTGGGGGGGGGTACAAGAAAAGTGGCGCTACATGTAATGTAGTCCCACTTTTCTTAAATCTGGCCCTAAATCTCCATCTTATCACAAGTCAATATGTGAAAGCAAAAAAGGGGGGCTATTCAAATGGCATTCATTGACTTATTGAGTGCTTTGGATTTAGTCATCCATGATAAACTATGGAAAACAATGCAGAGCCTTGGGGTTAAACCCAAACTTCTTACCTTAATAAAACGCTTGCATTATGATCAGAAAGTCTTGGTTCGATATGACCCTCAGGGAGAAAAAACATCACAAACAGAAGCACTAATTATGACCATGGTGGTCACCAGACCGCCAGGGTTACGGCCGGACTGAAGCCAAAGTGGCAATCTTGCTGTGACATTACGACCATGGCGCTTTCGTCATGTCGGACTGCTGATACTGCCAGGTTGCCGCCAGGCAAGAGCCTGGCAGTCTCTGCGGTTGTAATCCACCAGGGCTTGCAGCGCTGCTCTGGGGATTACCAGTCCCCTTTCTGCCAGCCTTTGCATAGCGGAGGCCCCGCCATGCAAAGGCTGGAGGAAAGGAGGTGCTCGGGGCCTCCTGGGGACCTCTGCACTGCCCATGCACTTGGCATGGGCAGTGCAGCGGCTCCCATGGACAGCCCTGTTGCGCTTTCCAGAGAGCGGCAGGTGCTGCTGCATCCACTGCACCGCCACATTGACGCCTGCTCCGTGCAATGCCCGACTTCCAGAGAGGAATCGACGAAGCGCCTGCAGTGCAGTACAAAATTGATCGCAATGCCCACTGAATTGACACAGCTCCTGTGACTTCGTCCTGCCAGCGCAGAACATCTACGCATTGTCCCAGGGGCATCCGAAGACCCTGCAACCTAAAGAGGATCCACGACTGAGCGCTGGAAATCAATGCCCAGCCATCTGTGCGTGAAAACTAAATGACGCATCGGCGTGTGCGGCCCGAGAAATCAACGCACACTTCTTTGTTTTCACGCATCTCCTCTTCTGCGGTTCTTTGCTGAGATTTTGCACACAAACCAGGTACTCTGTGCTTGAAAGAGACTTTGATTGCTTTTAAAACACTTAAGGCACTTTATATCACTTTTACAGTGATATCTCAGCATATACTTATTGCATTTTAATCGTATTGACCTGCATTTATCCAGATAAATATTATATATTTATACTTTACACATTGCCTTTTAAGTTAAACCTGACTGCTCAGTGCCAAGCTACCAGAGGGTGGGCACTGGAAAATTTGGATTGTGTGTGACTTACCCTGACTAGAGTGAGGGTCCCTTTGTGTCACTGTCTAGAGAGAGGTGAAAACAACCCAACTGTCAAACTGACCCAGACAGGGAATCCACAAACAGGCAGAGACACAGAAATGGTTTAAGGAAAGAAAAATGTCCACTTTCTAAAAGTGGCATTTACAAACACACAATCTTAAAATCAACTTTACTAAAAGATGTATTTTTAGATTGTGAGCCCAGAGACCCCAAACTCCACATTTCTATCCGCTCCCAAAGGGAATCTACACTTTAATCATATTTAAAGGTAGCCCCCATATTAACCTATGAGAGGGACAGGCCTTACAACAGTGTAAAACAAATTTAGCAATATTTCACTGTCAGGACATATAAATCATATTACTATATGTCCTACCTTAAACATACACTGTCCCCTGCCCTTGAGGCTACCTAGGGCCTACCATAGGTGTCCCTTACATGTAAGAAAAGGGAAGGTTTAGGCCTGGCAAGTGGGTACCCTTGCCAAGTCGAATTTACAGTTGAAAACTGCACACACAGACACTGCAGTGGCAGGTCCGAGACATGATTACAGGGCTACTTATGTGGGTGGCACAACCAGTGCTCCAGGCCCACTAGTAGCATTTGATTTATAGGTCCTGGGCACCTCTAGTGCACTTTACTAGTAAATCAAATATGCCAATCATTGATAAGTCAATTACATACACATTTTGTAAAGGAGCACTTGCACTTTAGCACTGGTTAGCAGTGGTAAAGTGCCCAGAGTAACAAAAACAGCAAAAAAAGAGTCCAGCACACATCAACAACCTGGGAAACAGAGGCAAAAAGTTAAGGGAGACCACACCAAGAATGAAAAGTTTAACAGAGGTCACTATTATTTCATAACTGCCTTTGTTACTACAGGAGTTGGTGTCCAGCCAAAAGCTTAGATTGAACAAAGCCAGTTTGATAAAGACTTTTAATTAAGTTAGCAATAAGGAAGATACCAAACAATGTTCCAATTCAAGTTGATCCAATGCATACTTGAAATTTCTAAAAAAAACAAAACATTTTAGACACAGATAAAAGATCGGAACAATATTTCCTACTCACAGCATTAGAAAACATGCCCTGCCCAGTGGCCTGTGATCACACCTAACTAACACTATTTGAAATGTGATCTGAATCATTTTAAGTGATACACATGATTTTCCGTAAGAACAATAGGTTCTAAAAGTTTCCAGTTTTTGCGACCCAATAATTTTGTGAACAAAAGGTACCACACTCTTTTCCCCTGAAAGCATGAAACTTTACTCTTTGAGGAGTTAATTTTCAGGTCATGCAAACCTGCATAGTGCTGTAATCGTGCTAAGCGGCTGTTTAAAGATTGGGACAGGGTTTAATAAGATTTGGACCAACGCATCATAGTAGCCAACATTACTGTACTGTGTTGCATCAAATGGAGAGAGCAGAACAGAGCCATGTCTCCTCAGGTATGGCACTGTTTCTCTCTTCACCCTGCGCTGGCCCACCTTTGGTTGCCTTGTGTCATGCCTACACACTTGCACTGTGAGTGATGTTTTGTATAGGCCCATTGCACAAGAAGTCCACATTGTGCAGATTGAAGCCTCAAACTCACCCACAGAGGGAGGCCTGCGACTAGCTGTTACTAACCAAGGCCAGCAGGGAGATCTTCAGTATGGAATTCAACTCCTGGATTCTCCGCACATAGGGCCATATATACGAACACTTTTTCCCATAGACACAGAATCGGGTAAAAACCTTTGATACATCTGGCCCATAGTTCTGATATAAAACTGACCCATATATCCTCACAGATGAGAGCGGGCAGGACCTTACCCTAGACCCACATCAGTCTACAATAATCTTCAAAAGTTTTCTTGTGTTTCTCCTATATTCAGCTTCTATGAAGCCAATCCACCTATGATCTAAATTCTGATTTTTTTTACCACCGTTCAACATCTTCTTTTTCTCTTCATTCGTGATACAAGGCTATAGCTTTCCTTTGAAAATGAAACAAACTGAATTCTAGTCAACTTACTTATTTGTTTATTCAAGGAGAGGAGAAGCAAAGATAATGGTTTATGAGCAGACTTGGTATATATATATATGTATATATATATATATATATATATATATATATATGGAAATCATTATTTATAATCTGCTTCATGAATTGACAAAAGAAGCTGAAAAAACATCAGCTTTCTAGAGGACTAAGGGCCTCATTACAACCCTGGCGGTCTTTGACCTCCAGGGCTGTTTCGGCAATTGAACTGCCAAAAGGCTGGCGGTACAATTTTGCTGATTACGACTGCTTGCAGTGCTGCCCATTTGGCTGGCGGGAAGGGGAATCGCGGGGCCCCCAGGCACAGCCCCACACTGCTTTTCACTGTCTGCACAGCAGACAGTGAAAAGAGCGATGGGTACAGCTGCACCCGTCGCACGGCCGCAACACGCCCGGCTCCATTAGGAGCCGGCTCCCGTGTTGCGGCTGACATCCCCGCCGGCCCAGCGGGGATGTCAAAATGGGCACAGCGGTTACACCTTGGAGGGCAGCGGTTGCTGTCCGCCAAGGTTGTAATGAGGCCCTAAGTGTTGGAAATGGCCTTTCTGCAGGGTCATCCCCAGACCTTTTGCCTTCCTCCTTCTTTTCTGACCTTATTTTTGCTGGCTTTAGGACTCTGCGCACTTTCCCACTGCTAATCAGTGCTAAAGTGCATATGCCTTCTCCTTAAAACATGGTAACGTTGGATCAGACCCAATTGGACTATTTAATTTACTTTTAAATCCCTGGTAGAGTGCACTATATGTGCCAAGGGGCCTGTAGATTGAATGGTACTAGTGGGCCTGAAGCACTGGTTGTGCCGCCCACTTAAGTAGCTCCTTAACCTTCTCTCAGGTCTGCCATTGCAAGGCCTGTGTGTGCAGTTTCACTGCCAATTCGACTTGGCATTTAAAAGTACTTGCCGAGCCTAAAACTCCCTATTTTCTATACATAATTAACCCCTAAGGTATGCCCTAGGTAACCCATAGGGCAGGGTGCTGTGTAGGCAAAAGGCAGGACATGTACCTGTGTAGTTTACATGTCCTGGTAGTGTAAAACTGCTATATTCGTTTTTACACTGCTGTGAGGCCTGCTCCCTTCATAGGCTAACATTGGGGCTGACCTCGTACATTGTTTGAGTGGTAGCTGCTGATATGAAAGTAGTAGGAGGGTCATATTTAGTATGGCCAGAATGGTCATACAAACTCCTGCTGACTTGTGAGGATGGATTTAATATGACTATTTTACAAATGCCACTTTTAGAAAGTGAGCATTTCTCTTCACTTAAATCCTTCTGTGCCTCACAATCCACGTCTGCCTGGGTTGTGTTGACAGCTCCCTTGTGCATTCACCCCAAACACAGGATGCTCAGCCTCACTTGCATACATCTGCATTTTGAATGGGTCTTCCTGGGCTGGGATGGTGGAGGGCCTGACACCTACATGTCCAAGGACTGTGGCCTGGCGTCACACAAAGAACTTCCACACCCCCTACTGGGACCCTGACAGACAGGATTGAACTGAAAGATGACCGTGTGCACTTCTGAGCCACTCTTTGAAGTCTCCCCCACTTCAAAGGCACATTTGGGTATTTAAACAGGGCCTCTGCCCCTATGAAATCAGACACTCCCTGGAGAAGAAACTTGAACCAGAACCTGCATCCTGCCAAGAAGAACTGACTGGCTGTCCAAAGGACTCACCCGTCTCCTTTCTGTGAAGGACTGCTGCCTTGCTGTTGCCCTGCTGCCTGGCTGCTCTCTGGCTGTGGTGAAGAAGTGCTCTCCAAGGGCTTCGATAGAGCTTGCCTCCTGTTCCCTGAAGTCTCAGGACTTCATCTCTACAAGAAGGACTCCTTGTGCAGCGAAATTCGATGCACAGCCTGTCAGAAACGTGCACAGCCTGCACCGCAGTGAAATATTTACTGCACGCCAAACCGGAACGACGCAGCCTGACTTCGCATTGAGAAGATCGACTTAGTGCCAGCGTAGCAAACAGAAATTCCATGCACGGGCCACCGGATCGACGCACAGCCGAACAGGAACGACTCAGCCCGACTTCCAGAGAGGAATCGACGAAGCGCCTGCCGTGCAGTAGAAAATTGAACGCAATGCCCACTGAATCGACGCAGCTCCTGTGACTTTGTCCTGCCAGTGCAGAAAATCCACACATTGTCCCCGGGGCATCCGAAGACCCCGCAACCTGAAGGGGATCCACGACTGAGCGCTGGAAATCAACACCCAACCGTCTGTGCATGAAAACTAAATGACGCATCGCCGGGTGCGGCAAGAGAAAGCAACGCACACCTCTTTGTTTCCACGCATCTCCTCCTCTGCGGTTCTTTGCAGAGATTTTGCACACATACCAGGTACTCTGTGCTTGAAAGAGACTTTGATTGCTTTTAAAAGACTTAAGGCACTTTATATTACTTTTACTGTGATATCTCAACATATACTTATTGCATTTTAATCGTTTTGACCTGCATTTATCCAGATAAATATTATATATTTATACTTTACACATTGCCTTTTAAGTTAAGCCTGACTGCTCAGTGCCAAGCTACCAGAGGGTGGGCACTGGAAAATTTGGATTGTGTGTGACTTACCCTGACTAGAGTGAGGGTCCTTGCTTGGACAGGGGGTAACCTGACTGCCAACCAAAGACCCCATTTCTAACACTAAGTAATTAACTGCCCTCTCCAGTAGCCCTTGTAGATTACAAATATTAATGGAGGACCATTGTATTCTACCAGAATTCTTATTCCTAAACTTCGAGTTTGGGTCCATCAATTTTCCATTACCCTACTGAGAGCACACTGTAGGAAGAAGACCAGGGCCTGGATTTAACAGGGTCTAGCGCCACTTTAGCACCACCTTAACGTCATATTTTTTGTACGCTAATGCAGCGCTAAGGGGGCTTTTCCCCACACCAAATTTACGAAGTGCCACAATGCGTGCATTGTGCCATTTTGTAACCCTTTGCGCTACATTATGCATGCGCCATGCATATTGTATGCAAAGGGGGCGACCCCCAGGTAGGAGGGCTGAAAAATGTATTTGCTTCATTTTTTTGGGCACTTTTAATGCCTGCTCAGAGCAGGCGCTAAAAGGGGGCATGCCATTATTTTCAATGGGCCCCTATGTGATTCAATTTGGCGCTAATCCTGAACAGTACATCAATTCTGTTGCTATTGCCCCCTACCGTGCGCCATGGTGCACGATATTTTAAATACGGCGCACACAAGGTGACGGTGGGGGGGGGTACAAGAAAAGTGGCGCTACATGTAATGTAGTCCCACTTTTCTTAAATCTGGCCCTAAATCTCCATCTTATCACAAGTCAATATGTGAAAGCAAAAAAGGGGGGCTATTCAAACGGCATTCATTGACTTATTGAGTGCTTTGGATTTAGTCATCCATGATAAACTATGGGAAACAATGCAGAGCCTTGGGGTTAAACCCAAACTTCTTACCTTAATAAAACGCTTGCATTATGATCAGAAAGTCTTGGTTCGATATGACCCTCAGGGAGAAAAAACATCACAAACAGAAGCACTAATTATGACCATGGTGGTCACCAGACCGCCAGGGTTACGGCCGGACTGAAGCCAAAGTGGCAATCTTGCTGTGACATTACGACCATGGCGCTTTCGTCATGGTCGGACTGCTGATACTGCCAGGTTGCCGCCAGGCAAGAGCCTGGCAGTCTCTGCGGTTGTAATCCACCAGGGCTTGCAGCGCTGCTCTGGGGATTACCAGTCCCCTCTCTGCCAGCCTTTGCATAGCGGAGGCCCCGCCATGCAAAGGCTGGAGGAAAGGAGGTGCTCAGGGCCTCATGGGGACCTCTGCACTGCCCATGCACTTGGCATGGGCAGTGCAGCGGCTCCCATGGACAGCCCTGTTGCGCTTTCCAGAGAGCGGCAGGTGCTGCTGCACCCACTGCACCGCCACATTGACGCCTGCTCTGTGCAATGCTAATGGAGCTCTCATCAATGTTAAGGCCCTGTTCACTGCAGTGCCGGCGGGCAGAAATGCTGTTTCCGCCCGCCGGCCTACGGTGAACTCTTTATAGGGCCGGCGGTGTTCAGACCTTGGTGGCAGTTGCTATTGGCATCCCTGTGTCAGCTAGTTATATAACACGTCTGGGCAGTTCTGGGTACCTATACACTTGATCTAATTTGTTGAACTTCATGAAGTGTGATTCTGCAGTCTTGTTGTTTCACTAGATGAAGTTCAGCTCAGCCTGACACACTGTTTTGAGCTCTGAGCCTCTTGTGTTGCCAATGAGGCCATATCCGAGAAATATGCCCAGTACAGTTTTCTGTAAGAAACCGCTGTGGTAAAAAAGTCAAGGAATAGAGTGGTACTTTCATTTTCAATATGAATCTATGCTTCGGCATCATGAAAGGTGTGCATGCGTACAGCTACAAGGAAAAAGAAGGAGAAGAAAAGAATAAAGAACAACAACATCAGCACCTGCACCCAGCACACAGAGGCAGCCAGACCCTCATCCCACACATCCAAAAAACTGCGACCACTGGAGGAGAAAATCACAGTAGTCAAGCACCTGAAAAAAGGCAGCCAAGTGGTGGAACAAGAGGCGGAAGTAGGGAGAGGGAAGTCATAGGAGGGCAACAGTGGAGTGGAGGCGATGTATAAAGTCATCAGTGGGAGGCAGTCGAGTGAGGCATCAGGCCGAGCGTCTGTGGCAGTGCGTAGGTCAAGATTGCTGGACTGAGAAGCAGGCTCTGCACCAGGAAGGATGAGTGGTCAGGCAGGTAAAGGAGGGCAGCAGATTAAAAAGCCTCTAGCAGGGCACCCACTGGAGAAAGATTGGGTACTTCTGAAGACCTTGCAACTCCTCTGATTGCAAAGGCAGTGCCCTCTACCCTTGCCCATGCCTCCACCAATCAATCCAAGGCAAGTGGCTGAGGGGTGCCCTTGACTTCAAGGCACATGTGATCCCCTGCTTAGCCAAGAAGAGAGACAAATCAAGGAGCCCTGTATTTCTTAAGGCACTTAAATAAGCCAAGGGTGCAAGCACCCTAAGAGAATAATGAGGGAACTCTGGTTGCATGGGAGATGTGAGCAGCAAAGGAAGACCAGTAGTAAGCCAGCTGCGGGGAGGACCAGAACCTGTGACTGAAGTCTACATCAGTGCTTAAAGCGGGGGCAGGAGGAGACCATGTGAATTAAAGACCAATTCATCTTCACAGGGGTGAGATACACCCTATGCAGGATGTAATACTGTATTAGTTTGAACGGCACATACTGGGAGAGAGAGGCAGGGTAGGCCAGAATCATCGCCCACTCCGCGTTGCTGCATGCCTGACTCAGGTCTTCACTCCATCAGTCACGGAGCATCAGGAGAGGCAGGCTTGTGCGGTGCTTCGGTGAACCATGTAACTATGTGGCGTTCCATGCCCAGGAGATGTGAATTCTGGCTGCATTAGCCCAATGTAGACATACTGGTGGTCATTCCGACCCTGGCGGTTTCAAACCGCCAGGGCCGGGGACCACGGAAGCACCGCCAACAGGCTGGCGGTGCTTTCAGGGCCATTCTTACTGCGGCGGTAAAGCCGCGGTCAGAAAAGGGGAACCGGCGATTTCCCGCCGGTTTTCCCCTGGCCCAGGGAATCCTCCATGGCGGCGCTGCTTGCAGCGCCGCCATGGGGATTCCGACCCCCTTCCCGCCATCCTGTTCCTGGAGGTAAAACCCGCCAGGGACAGGATGCGGGAACGGGTGTCGTGGGGCCCCTGGGGGCCCCTGCACTGCCCATGCCAGTGGCATGGGCAGTGCGGGGGCCCCCTAACAGGGCCCCACCATGATTTTCACTGTCTGCTGTGCCGACAGTGAAAATCGCGACAGGTGCTAGTGCACCCGTCGCACCCCTGCAACTCCGCCGGCTCCATTCGGAGCCGGCTTCCTCGTTGCAGGGGCTTTCCTGCTGGGCTGGCGGGCGATCTTCTGGATATCGCCCGCCGGCCCAGCGGGAAAGTCAAATTTACCCCCGCGGTCATTTGACCGCGGTGCAGTCTTTGGGCGGTTCCCGCCCGCCGGGCGCCGCCCGCCGGGCTCGGAATGAGCCCCACTGTGTTTATGATCGAGTTGTATATGAGTAACTGCCCTGGTTTTAAAATAGTTAGGTCACTCAGATCAGCAAATGGAATAAGTGTAGTGTCAGAGAAAAAGTCACCCAAAGTATGGAGGACTGCGTCATGCCATGGCGCCACACCTGCCGGCATAAGATTTGCCTACTCTCTGGGTGTAGAGAGCAGCGGAAGCAGAGGGGCTTATGGCACTGAGGCACTGGTAAGACGAAAGTAATGGCAAAAGCAGCATAGTGCCAAAGCCAGAAGGTGCACAGACAGGTTGGGCTGTGAACTAGCAAGTGAAAAGGGTGCAGCAAGCACTCTAACGGCCACGGGGAGATGTCAGTGTTACAGTGTCATCTAAGTCATGCTCAGCAAACCACAGCACTACCCACAGAGTTCGAACAGAAAGGTAGTAGTGCTGAGGGTTAGAGCCCCCAGGCCACCCCTGTCATGAGGTGGGCACAGGTTTGACAGCACAACTAGGTGGCGACTGCCAGACCAGATGAAGTAGCCAAGCAGGCATTTGAGCATGACAAAAAACTACATGGGGAAATAATTTGGGACATTAACAAAATAATAAAGAAGTGCGGAAGCATCATCATCTTAGACAACTCAACACGTCCTGCACTGGCAGTGGAGGGATCATCCAAAATTAGATCCGCCCACAAAGAGAGAACACCACTCGGCATAAGTTTCCATTCACCATCACATCGTGGTAAATCTGGATACCAAGGTAGTGGATAGTGTCCACCTGCCACTAAACCACCTCCCCGAAGGTCGGGATTCACTATCCCAGCCGACAAGAGAAAAAGGCATGACTTGCCTCAGTTGACACGCAGACCTGAGATGGGTGCAGCAGAGAGACCAGCCCCTTGTTCGTAGGCAAGGGCTCAAAGATGTCTTGCACTTAAAGCAACATTTCAGCAGCATGGAGTGAAACAGCATGCACTCCATATCCCAGCAGAATCCCCCAGTGACAGCCCTGAACTGTATTTCTATATCCCAGGGGCTCCATAGCCAGCTAGAAAAGTAAGGGGGAAAGTGGAAAACCCTAGCGAGTGAGGCGACGAATGCATATAGGCTCAGAGATCTGTCTGCCAGTCTTGACTTGTACCAGCAGTGGGGTGTACACAAGCTTATTAAGCTTAAGTATACCACCAGCAGATGAGTAGGGAAGAGTAATGAATACTGTAGTTGGTGCACCTGCAACTTGCACTTGATGTGTTGGAAGGTATCCCTCTGGCGTTGCCAGTGTGTATTCCGGGAACAGCATGATGCAATGGCTGTCCACTATGAGGGGCCCTGTGACTCAGGCCACCTGGAGGACAGCATCTCTGTCCTTGAAGTCTAGTAGCTGGAGAACCACTAGGTGCAGGGAAACCCCAGCAGTGGGCAGTGATCATGCGCCATGTGTGCCCTTTCGATGGAGAAAAAGGGCGATAAGGCATCAGGGGCATGATGGAGTGAAGCCAGTCTTCCATGTAGGCCACAGAGCCCCGACCCTCTGCAGATCCTGGAAGGTACAGCTTGCTTCTGCAGGAGCGCCCCTCCGTGTCGTCCGTCCAAACCTCCAATTGCTTGACACGGTCCTGCAGTGCCTGCATGCTTTTGTTGGCAGCCACAAACACCGGTTGAAGAGTGGCCATGTCCCATTCAGTGTCAATCCCTCTGTCCGCCAACTTCCTGTGGTCATCGAGAAGAATGTTAAAATCCACTGCCAGGGAACTGATTTTGTTTTCCATGGAGATTCATGAACTTTCAATTGCCGCCAGGATTATGACCAGCTTGTCCCCAATGGGTTGGGACGCCACAGGTGCATCGCCGGGGAGTTTGGGCTATGCCTCCGCAGGTGTACAGTCATCAGTACGTGGGGTCTGGAAAAGTGAAGCAGATCGAAGACGCCTCATTGCAGAAGGGCGCTGTGCCCTGCAGACAAAGGGGAGTAAGAAGAGACGCCCAAGAAGGAGTTCAGGGAATATCCCACGTGGATAGAGAGTAGGCCCACCTTCTCTCCAGGGAGAGGGCTCGAGTAAACCTGGTGTAGCAGTAGGTGTGTGGCTAGAGTAGGTGCAGCGGGACAGATAAGTTCATCTTCTGCCTACATCGCAGGATGTCCTAAGAATGGGCGACAGGCAGACAAAAGCCAGCTGCTACCCCCACTGCAGGCAGCACGACTCCTGGGTGCAGCACCAGGGGTGTATGTCAGCCTCCAAGAGACCAAGATCCAGGCACATACAAGCACTGTGATAAAGCACCCAGGACAGGCATTGAGTGCCCCCAGGCAACATTCCCAACAGCAGGAGGACAGGGGCACAGGTGAGATGGAGCAGTCTGTGGGGAGGAAAAGAATGCGGAAGGTAATTTGTGGCCCTGCATCAGGGGGCAGCTCTAAGGGCAGCAATCATGGTGAGAGCACTGTCTTGTTCCCTGTGACCACCTCACAAAGTATTACATGTGCTATAGCCCCCAGTAATGTCCTGCTTACCTCATTTATGCAGCGTCCAACATCCTATCTTAGAGGGCATCCAGTATAGTGGATAGGTGGGCCCAGAGGCAGCCACTTCACAAGGGGGGTGCTGGGAAGCGCAGCGTCCATGCATTGTGAGTGGAGGCCTTGCAGCAGGGACTTCCCTGCAGGCCAGCAATGTCAGGCCTATAAATGTCTCCACTGGCTCCTTGAGGCCCCAGTTAGAGCAAAAGGGTTCTGCTATGTTTCCCCCACCAAAGGATCTGAATGGGGAAGGCAAATGCCTCCCGCAGCAGCCGCCTGGAGCGCAAGGTCTCACCCAGGAGCCGAAGAGAAGTCAGCCTGCCAACTTGGACCATCAGGCCATTCCCTCCCTACGTTTGCATCATTTGTCTGAAATGTCACTTTATTAGGCAAAAATGAAATCACAAAGTTTGCACACACCTAAATATTAAGATCAAGAACATTGACCTGCACATATGTCGACTCCATATTATTAACTTCCAAAATATCATCAAATTAAGCATGCACAGGGATGTATTAAATTATTTTTTATAACTCCATAACTACTTACCTTGAAGAAATATTGATAGTCTATATTGTGGAGTCAATTTGAATGTGGGGTGAAATTAAAAATAATGATATTCTGGTAAGAGTTGACAGTGTTAGTCTTCAAGTTTACTAATCTCTTATACCACTGATGCACAAATACTCTAACTCTACCAACTGGTTTTGCTATCATTTTACATAAACAATGAATACAATAATATAAGCAAAACTAAAATAAAACTAAGAATAGGATATATAGTAACATCTCTCTTACTGTAGCCTCACTACTATTGAGCCTCCCCAACCCCTTCCTATCTAAGTCCCTCCTCAGGAGACAGACACGAGCTATCGTATTGAGTCTGTGGTCTCTCTGCTAGGAAACACAGTAGGTGCTAGTGGTCAGTGTATCTCAAGAAACGGTGTGGTCTGTCTGTAATAGTTTAGGTCCCTTCACCCTAAAGGATGGTAGCAGTAACCCATCCTTGGGTGACATCAGTGCTTAATTTGTAAATGAAAACGTGCCGGTGCTCAAAGTCCTCCTCTTAAACATGCAGCTGCTGCAATTAAAAGTTGCGAACATGGAATACTGAGGCAGCTAATTCTGAAGCCATCTCTGGCCTCTTCAATCCATTGAAAGCCACACCCTGCCCCTTCATCTCACTCTTGCAGCTTTCTGCTTTCTGCCTTTTTAATGCTTTTTCGATTTTCTCTTCCTCTGTCTTCCCCATAAGTGTCTTTTGCTCGTAGTAAATGCTTGAAGCAGAAAAATAAGCGCCGGCCCTCAAAAATAAGTGCTGGTGTTCAGCACCGGAAACAAGCACAAATTAAGCACTGGGTGGCATGCGTCACCTTTGGGCCCCTCCTCACATCACAACTAAGCATGGAGGTGGTGTTAGTTACAGACCTCCATAGAGGGGAAATCTTGCGGTGTTAATCAAATAGGAGGGGGAGGGGGTCCTCTCTAGTGGTAGGTGTGGTGTTTGAACAAAAAATAATATAAATGCAGAGAAAAAGGCTGTTAAAAATACTTCCTGGTGAATTTGCAGTATTTTAATCTTGTCCGCAGAACTTAAATATTTAGTATTGTGGTGTTTTATTTCTTGTCCCCATTGGGCAGGGGTTAAAAATGAGGTGTCAGCCGTAGGCGCGCCTGTCCATCTGAGCAGGGTAGAGACGTAAGCAGACCACCTGCCACTGAAATCAAGCATACTCTCAGCTCCCACTCGTTCCATACATTTCTTTCAATATTCCCTTTCCCCCTCGTGTCGATACGGACCTCCCTACTAACCAACAAGCCTCTCCCTCACCCATAAACCCTTGTTACATAGAAAGCATAATGGAGTGACTCAAGGTTGACGTGTTCGTGCTACAGAACACCAAAAATCAATGAGCCATTTTCGACTGAATAAGGATGTGCATTGAAAAAACAACCATGTATGGGAATTTGATAAAATAAAACAGATTTTTCCAGGAACAGATACCCCAATATCAGTGTTTTACTTAAAACGCCTACCATTCCTTCTAATGGTGTGGGACAACAATGCTACTTATGTATTGGAAGGTAGCATCATCCACAGACTATATGATTGCAGCTAAAACACCCGACATGTAATCCAGCTGATACCACTCTGTCAGGTTATCTGTCCACATGTTTAACAAGCATTTGCAGTGTAATGGGTCTCGCATTTACTCGACTTAGAGCTACTAGTTGTAAAGTCTTAACCAGACTTTTATTGCCACATAAATTGAAAATGAAAAGTAATACAGTAAGAAAGGAAACAGAAGTCTGCTCGCCGTCAAACATATGGGCAAATGTGCAATTATCGATGTAACAGGGTCTATGTCATACAAAGCGCTTGACTACTGCCCAGCGAGATTGCGGTGCACAGATTTTTTTTTAAAAAAGTAGTCCCAAAGCCATACGGAAAACATAGAGCCTGGTATGTTTCAGTAGTGGGTGGTGTGCTAGAGGAGGGCTAAACACCGGAAAAGCATGAAGTATGCATGACTTTCACACATGAAAGTAAGCAATTTGTTAAAAGGCAAGCCCAAGAAGCAACCAAACTGATGGGCGTGCGGTGGTGTGGTTAAAAGCGCAGAGAGATTACAGCAGGCTAGAGCGCTTGCGCACTCGTCCCTAAAAAGCGACACGCAAAAAGGAACTGCAATGATGGCCGCTACCTGGCATTGTTTCTTTAATCGTAGGGTTGTCTATCTTCACTCCTGGGGCATGTATTGAGTAGGGGGTTTTAGCATTATTTTTTAAAACAATTTCAATTCTGTCTCCAACATTTCCTCGAATCAACGGCCCTGGAAAAGAAAGAGAACAGTCTATAAGTTTCTTTATGAACGAAACAAAACAGTCAGTCCCACCATGCATACTTTGCTTCGTTTGTATTTACAAAGTATTTTTTTAATTAAACGTCGTGCCTAGTTATAGGAATTTGCATCAAGTCAGAAAAGTAGCAAAGTATGTGAACACTATACACGTGTCAGTAAAATAAATATGCACAATGTGCATGCTTCCGAAAATATATGTGCCTTTGTGAATGCTATTCACGTAGGAATGTGCAAATGATTTTCCTCACGTTGTGTACCTGGCACGCTAGTAGCCCAGAAGTGAGCCACATGGAACTAACCGTGCAGTTGTGCAAATGTGTAGATGTGCAGATGTGTAGAATGGCCCTTCCTTGCACTAAAAGGGGCAAGAGAATGACAAACTTTACTGACAATGAGGTCAAGTTAATGACTTGTATGGAGCAGCCATAACCTACAAGAACACAACAAAATAAAAATCAATGGTTCACTCCCCTGTCCTAAATGGGAGGGACCTTCCACCACTGTGACCCAGTGCAGCGCCACTTTTCTTGTGCACCTTAGCGCACCCCCTAAAACCGCCATGTGTGCGCCCTATCTAAAATATGACGCTCCATGGCGGTAAGGGAACTAGTGTCAACATTTTTTATTCTAGTTCGGAGCTTAGCAGCATTAGCTTAACATTTTTTGACACTAATCCTGCAAAGCCAATTGCGGCCCATTGAAAACAATGGCATGCCTTCTTTTAACGCCTTCTCTGAGCAGGAGTTAAAAGTGTCAAAATAAAATGATGCAAAGAAATCTTTTAGATTTCTTTTGCACCATTTTTTCATCCCACCTAATGGGGAGACGCCCCCCTTGCATACATTATGGTGCAGGCATGATGTAGCGCAAAGGCTTACAAAGTGGCTCAATGCATGCACTTCGCCACTTTGTAAATTTGGCACAGTGATTTTGGCCTCATTGGGCCACATTAGCATGAAAACAAATGATGTTAATGTGACTCAAGGAGGAGCTAGGGGCTCTTAAATCACCCCCTTAGATTTTTTAGGTTTGGGGATTTTAAGGTATTTTAGGATTTTAAGGGACAGATTCTCCTGACCTGCCAATGAGGAAACCAAACTGGAATTTGCAAATCACTACACCACAGAATAGGTTCTAAACACAAGTGTAGGGCATATGGCAGATTTCAGTTTGATGTTTATCTTGATTTCGACCTCGTCTTCCAAATTATATTTTTGAACTGAAAATACATAAGTGGCAAAAGTTGGCTAACTGTTAAGAAGTTTGTTAACATCTGTGTAATATTTATATACACTTCAACAAAGACAAGGATCAAATCGAGATAATTCCTAAGCAACTGTAAAAAATTATTAACTGCTTTGCAGTAGTGTTTTTTGAACACTAAAGTAATATCAATAATGTGATTTTGGAAAATTAAGACACGGCTACTCATTTCGTCATTCCAGCTGTCTCTGAAATGCTAGCATCAGATGTTTTCCACAAATGGCAACTGATATTTGATTCCAGCAGTTTACCTAGTATACCCAGATGTTCCTCCTCTGGGGTCAGTTCTTTCCGAGTTTTGAAAGTTCCATCTGTATATTCACGATATTTAGCTTTCTTGTACTTCGAACCGATGAACCGGTCTTCTTTATTCAAATAAACGTTACCTGGGCTTAAAAATAGGCATGCAATCATTGAGATCAAATCAACATATAGTGAGATTTTTCAGCACATATTTAAATTTTTGTGCATTTTATGTATTTTTTCTATTTTTATTAACTTCGGACAAACATTAAAAATTGGCTCAACTGCCACCAGTTCTTCAGCATAACAATCATGCGGAAAACACAAGATTGACAGCCATGAAAATAGCACCTTGGGCAAGAATAATGTGTGTCGAACGCCACCACGTTTTATTCAACCACAGCTTCACCAAATTAAAAATCACATTCAGAAGAAACACTAGAGCCTGTAAAAAAAAAATAGAATTGTATGTTTTGGAAAGAACTGCAGACAATCTGCAGTTGCAGATGGATAGTTTTTCTAAGCATCATGTTACAGTTAGAGCCATGTGACACAATTGTAGCTGGAAGTGCGAAAATTTCGCACTTAGTAATTCTGACACAATTTCTATTATAGAAGTGACAATAAAGCCGTTTATCAGGATGGAATGCACATGAAGGTAGTCTCTGTCATTGCTTTCTGTAAAAGCAAAAGTCTTTAATGTGCAGTGCCTCAGGGCTAGCATATCCATTACCTCCTCACCCCTATTTCTCGTCCCAGTACTTACTCCACTGAGGTGTTTCACCTCTATCCAGGCCCACTGTCCTAGCCAGATCCAATCAAAAAGTTCCACTTAACCTCTCCCTCACACAATGGAAAATGAATTCATTAGTTACCAGTAATTCTTATTACTCCAAATACCCTGTTCCTCTTGCCAATACTTAGGAGGATTTGGAGTTGTACAGTGGGAGTCTGTCTCGCTGTGTTCTGTCAGAGAGGAAGGATGTGATCAATCTCAGGGTAACTCCTTGTATTCCGGAGTTGTGGAGTGTTGAGATGAGGATGCTGTGGGATACAGTGCAGTGCTTAATTTGTAAATAAAGCGTGCCGGTGCCCAAAGCTCTCCTCTTGAACATGCGGCTTCTGCAATTAAATGTGAGAACACAGAATACTGAGGTGGCGTAATCCTGAAGCCATCTCGGGGCTCTTCAATCCATATAAAGCCACTCCCTGCCCCCTCAGCTCACTCTAGCAGCTTTCTACTTTCTCCCTTTGTGACGCTTTTTGTTTTTCCCTTCCTCTGTCTTTCTCATATGTATCTTTTGCTTGCAGCAAATGCTTTAGGCAGAAGAATAAGCCCCGGCCCTCAAAAATAAGTGTTGGTGCTCAGCACTGGAAACAACAAGCACAAATTAAGCACTGATACAGTGTTGAAAGCTGCATAGAGGTTGAGAAAGATGAGAGCCACAGTTTCCCCTCTGTCCATGATGGCCCGAATGTGGTCGGTTGCTGCGATAAGGGCGGTTTCTGTGCTGTGGTTGCTGCAGAACCCTGACTGAGTGATGTCCAGGAGGTGGTGCTGTTCTAGATGGTTGGGGAGTTGCTTGTTGAAGGCTTTCTCCATGTCTTTGAAAGGGAGGGTAGGAGTGAGATTGGCCTCTAGTTACTGAGTTCTTCTGGGACTGCTGAGGGTTTTTTCAGGAGCATGCTTCCGGAAGGTTGCACAATGGATGGAGATGTTGATGATGGTGGTGAGGTAGGCGCTGATCAAGGTTCCTCTTGAGTTACAGATACGGTGTGGGTAGGGTTCAGTGGGGGCTCCCAAGTGGGTAGTTTTCATAATTTCAGCTGTGACGTCGGTGGTGAGGGGGCTCCAGTCCATTAATTGATGATTGTTCTTGGTGGTAGTAGACAGTAGTGCAATGGGGCCTTCTAAAGTTACTTTATATCTTGAGTATTTTGTTGTGACAAAAGACAGAGATGTTGTTGCAGAGGTCCTGTGATGGGGTGATAGTGGTGGTGGCTGCTGAGGGTTGGAGAATTCTCTGAGAATGGTGAAGAGTTATTTGCAGTTTTTAAACCTGGTTTCCAGTCTCTGTGCAAAGGCTGCTTTCCTGGTTTCTTTGATCTAGATGTGTTATCTTCTAACAGCAGATTTGTAAGTCCTCCTTGTATTAGCATCTCAGTTGGTTCTCCGACCTCTCTCCAGTTTTTTTCAGTGATGTTTGGAGTCTCTCAGGTATTCCATATACCAGCAAACTTGAACACTGGCTCTTGTATGTCTTACTTCCTTTAGGAGGGCTAGTGTGTCAGAGCAGCCTGTGATCCAGGTCCTTATGTTGGATCTGAGGGTGTGAGTCCACTTTGCCTCTGTTATCTTGTTCTAGCTGTGTTTGGGAAGTTGCTGGCTGGTCTTGGTATTGTGGAGAAGGGTGCGTTGATGTGGAAGTGTACAATGGAGTGGTCCGTCCAGGTAAGCATGGTGAGGTGATTGAAGGTATCTTTGTTGCTGATTGTAAATATAAGGTTGAGGGAGTGTCCTGCATTGTGTGTCAGCCTTTGGATGAGTTAGGTGAGTCCAATGTCGTCAAGGCCCTCAAGAATAGCAGTGGAGTTGGGGTCTTTCAGTTCGTCAAGGTGAAAGTTGAGGTGGCAGGGCAGTTTGAGGTTGTTGGAGCTGAAGCTGATGGGGGCTAAGAAGTCGGTGAGGAGGTTGCTGAAAGTGGGGTGTGGTCCGGGGGGGGTAGGTGGATCAGTGGGCGAGGATGCCTTTGATGATGCTGGTGTAGCTTACTTGTAATCATAAGTACATGTGCTCTATGAACAGTGCATGTTCGTTAGCAGGGGTTGTGCAAATGATTGTCACCTTGTCAGTGCTAGTGGGTTTGTGGGGCCTCTCTTGGCAGGTTTTCTTGCAGCTCAGCAGGACAACTGTGGTGAAGGCAGGGGTCGATGATGGATTGAGCCGGATTACTGTGAGAAAAGGATCATCAGTGGAGTGCATGTTGATGAAGTTCCAAAACTCAGTGGTCTGTTTGCAGAGAGTTCTGGTGTTTGAAGAGCATACATGTGAGACGGAGTGGGGTGTGTGTGGTGGTTGGAGGAGAAGTGTTGCTGCAGGAGAAGTGTCAGTGAGCACATGAGAATGGTCCTTCTTTGGAGTGACATGCGGTGTGGGGACATCTGTTGTGTAAGCGTCCGGTGTTGAGTGATTGTAGGTCCGAGATGTGTAGCAACATTGTTCGGACGGACTAGGGTCTGAGGCACTAGGTGCGGTCCAGGTTTGGACAGACGTAGACGGGCATAGATGGCCTTTGACATGCCTTCGGTGTGTGAGCAGCACACGTGGTGCAGCTGCCATTGAGAAAGTAGTGGGGAGGGGAAGGAGCATGGGGAGTGGGGATAGAGAGGGGCGGGAAACAGTATGCAAGAGAAAGCAGGAGACAAAGACGTGGGAGAGCAGGTCAGGAGGAGAGGAGGGGAGGAGGCAGGAAAGTGCAGAAGGGGGAGGCGGGAGAGCCCCTGGAGAGGGGGAGAGATCAAGGAAGAGCAGGGGGAGAACAAGGAGGAACAAGCAAAACAGGCACAAGAGGAAAAACAGGCACAAGAACAAAACAGGCACTAAAACTAGAGCAAAGAGAAAAACAGTCAAAAGGGTACGAGCGTGACAGACGGCAAGTACAATAGAGAGTGGAAAATGAAAGACAGTGAAAATAGCAGCCAAGAAATAGGCAGAGGAGCGAGAGTGCAAGGATTGAGAGCAAGAGAGAGGATTGCAAGAACACAGCAGTACATCGATGCATATGGCCAGGTTCAAAAGAGCCCCAGACTGGTTGAAGGACCAGTCCAGGAAAGTGGAAGTTGGGGTCTAGGTACCTTGGTCATTCAAGAGCCATCCACTGACCATCAAGCAATCCTCTTTTGTTCTGATGCCCCTTTTGTTCTGTAAACTTTTCCATGTGGTTGAAGATAGAAATTAGAGGGCTCTCAGCTTCATGCAGGATTAATTAGAGATAATTGGGGAAGGGAGCTCCAAAATTATTCTCAGCTCCAGGGAGACCTGACACCCGGCTGAGTAATGCAGCGTGGATAGAAATCTGGAAGAACATCATCACGTGCAGTAGGGCAGATGATGTGCACATCTGTAGAGCTAGGAGTAGCGCAAGTGCTTGAAGGACCGCTGGTGCAGGTCATGCCTGAAGGCACAGTTTGTGCTGAGATAATCCTCCTTGCCGCATACATGATGCCTGGTATGGTTGTTGATGTGATATGTGTTGTCCTTCATTGTACAGCACCTACGTAGGAAGGAATGTTGGACCTCTGGGAGTTGAAGATTCCAGGCGAGTGATGGAGGCTGGACCTGAGCTTGGCAAGTAGCTATTGATAGCACTTCTGGGGATCTACAAATAAATCTTTCTTACAGTATGAACCTGTCTGCTGGTATTGATAGACTTATCATTGGTAATGATCTGTGCCTGACTGGGGAAATGCATCATCACCATCAATACCCCTAACATGTTATTAAGTAACCTGTGTGCAGCATCGGAGGTAAGAACTGCTACAACATTTTACTAGACTTATAACCATACCTATATACTTAGAAATATATACACCAAGTTAGAAAAATAGAGTAAAATTCAATACGTCATTTGATTATAAAGATTAAATCAGCAGAACCAGAGATATGCAATTTCAAAGATTTAGGGTAAGTATAGTGCCTAAAAGCACAAAGCGCCACTCACAGTTATCTGGTCGTGCAAGTTTATCCCCTCTGCAATAGAGCACAGGCCACATACAGGAACCAGGTTAGTCCCACTGAAAGAGTGCCCTTCAAAAATCCAGCGCAAACAGTTCTGGATCCAGAAGCTAGATCTTGGTCCAGAAAACGTGCTCTTGGTGATTAGGTTTAAATCTGTTCATTACTTTTAGAGACATTAGGGATAAAAATATTTGTATATCTGGACAGTTGGAATCGAGGGACTCCTGTGAAAGTCCCTCGATCCCAATTTAAAAAAAAGAACCTTCTGATTGACCCAGGGGCCTTTTTACCTTTGGGCAAACTTGCTCCTGCAGGAGACAGGCTCTTACAGGAGCGAAAGCTTTGATTGTCTGCCTGCAACATGAGGAAAAATGTTGCAATCAGCCATTACAGGACTCGTGGACTTAGCCCCCTGTCTTGAATTTAAGCAATAATAAGATATAAGGGGGTAGGATGAGGAAACACTTCCTCCTTAGCCTTTGTGGCGAGATCCTGTGGGATCACAGCATTAAAAAAAAATGAAATGGTGGGCAGGGACTGTCGTGAATAACAAAGGGTACTGGGCAAGTGGCCTCCTTTCCCTAGGCCGACTATGGCCTTGGGGACCATATCCCCTGGAACAATTTGAAAGTTGAGGGGGCCATTTGCCCCCCCCAAGAACCTGTATAGGCCCCTGAAACCACTTTCCCAGAAGCTGAAATACATATTTATAGGGAAGGGAAGCACACAGCTTCCTTCCCTGACCCACTAATAGGCCGGGGAACCCCCAAACCCCTGAGGCACATGTCCCACCTCCTCAATCCTTAAAAGGCCCCAGGGTCCCCATCTCCTGGGGTGGCTGACACTGTGTCCTTGGGAGCTCACCCCGGGACACAGTCGGTCCTGTGGGGAGGGGAGGTAAGTCTGTTCCTATCTGGATGGGGCCTTGAAAATGCTCCCACCAGGTGGGAGCAGACTTTTGCTCTTTAGCCAGAAACTCAGATTGCTTCTGCCAGGTGGGATCAAGCGCAAACAGTTTCTTTTGCCAGGTGGGAGATACATGCAGGGGAGCAGGCAGGGTCGTGGTGGCCCTAGGTCTTACCCCAAGGCCCCCAATGTACTGTTGGTGGGTGTTCCACATGGGGACTGGGACACCCACCTAGGAGGTCCTAAGGCACAAGGGACCACCCACAAGAGCATAGACAGGGAGCAGCAACTTTCTGCTCCCGCTGGGTGGGATCATATCAGACTTTCCTGCCTGTGCTTTTGTGGGCAGGGAATCTACAGTGTTCCTGGAGGTTGGTGTCGCTGGGAAATTGCTACAGAGCCAGCTCCAGGCAATGGGGTCCCCAGGGAAATTGGATGACTTGAGTAGGGGGACCACACATCCCACCTTACTTCAATTTGTAAATTAGCAATGGGGATGGAGTCTCCTAGGCCTCTTGCAGGCTCAGGGAGGGTTGGCCACATCCTTATTTTGAAATATGTTCCTGGGGGGGGTGGGATCCCCAAGCTTATTTTGAAATATGGTCCCGGGGGATGGGATCCCCGGGACTTCTTGCACGCTCAGGGAAGTGGGCCGCATGCCACCCTTCCATTTATTTCAAAGTTGAAATACAGTCCTGGGTGATGGGTGCCAGGGCTTTATCGAGGTTTGGGAGTGGGGCTGCAGGTACCCATTCCCTAATGAAATGTATTGTCCCCACGGATGGTGTCCCTGGAGCCGGAAAGAGCCTTAGGGAAGGAGGCTGTACACTTCCATATTCTAATAAATACATTTTGCTGCGACCTGAGCCTGGGTTCCCCTTGGGTATTTTTTTAAATGGGCAGTAGACCACGTTTTTTTAAAATTTTGGCACAGATACTCCTTGAATTCATGGCAACATTTTAAAAATGTATGTTTTTGGCCCCAGGGGCCCTCATTTTATCCAATTGGTTTGGTGATGTTAAATTATTTTTCTAGACTTCTCTTAATATAGTAAAACATCCTTTCAAAGCTGTTTAATCCTCAACTTTGTATACAAATGCTATTTTGTGGAAGAAACTAATTTCTTAAATAGAAGGATAACAACGGTCAGTAGAAACAACAAGCTAATGACAGGGACATTATTGGAACTTATTGTTACTTTCTACTTATCAAAGATTATTTAATTTTGCTTTTAAATCAGACTATGTTTGGGCCCGTATTTGTGAATGATGACACCTGTATGGTTTTGTCAAACCACTTCATTCTCCCTTAAAATCTTTTTGCAAGTCTCATGGATCTCTTATGTTATTTATTATTGAGATAGTGCTACTGGTAGTGTACATTTATCCTTCAGGCCTCTCATAAGACTGCTTCTAAATGTCTCTTCTTCAGTCCGTGCCAGTATTCTCTGACAAGATGTCTCAAATCAGGCTCTAAACTTTCCTTGCTGGTGCTACACTTCCACTGTTCCCACAGAGGAAGGCACTCCTACATTTCCCCACATTGTCAAATAGTATATTCATTGAGTTTAGTAAAATCTCCTCATAATCTCTTTGTAGGACATGTCTTAAAACCCACCTTTTTCTGTCACTGTCTCTTTCTTTGGTGTCTTGGCTATCCACCCTATCTCCCCTTTTCTTCCTTTTGCCTGTGATGAGTGCCTGATGGTCTTGATGCTCTTGAATTTAAGAAGCACTCTACAATGGGTCTAGTGAGATCTCACCCTCATGTGGTCTTGTTTGGAAAGAGTTGATGTAAGAATAGTTTTTGGAAAGAGTGACAGCTATACACAAACATAAAACAAGCTCTTAATGTGATGTCAGACCATACAAATCATGAATTCTTTAAAGCAACCAGATTCATCAATGAAACAAAATTGGTGGGCTCTTTTCTTTGCTGATTTGAACTTGCAATTAATTTAAAGCCTCATCTTCACAATACACAAACTAATTCCTCATCCCTATGCGCAGTAAGATAGGTGGCAATGATTCTTGTACTGTCAAAACAATACCTCCATAACAATAGGTGGCTGTCAGAGTCACCAGATCCTTGGGGTTTGCGCACGTTCCCAACACGTCCTCTAATGAACAGCTCCAAGACTCTGATAGACAATTCACAGAGACTGTGAGAGTTCGAGAGGGGAAGAGGGGATTAGGAAGGGTACTGCTGGGAAGGAGACCTTTAATGGGAAAAAAGGTTAGAACACCCAATGTAACCTGAAGTAAATATTAATAAACATAGTCTTCCTGAAAATATGAGCAATCTTGAATTGCAGTTTTAACAAATGAACAGATTTTGTGATGATCAGATACCTGTAATGGAATCAAGATTAATTCAAATAAAACATTTCTTATTCAAGCATGAATTAGAATAACAAGAATATGCATAATAGGAGCATATAATATTGCATCTAGAACTTCTGATCCTATATATATTTTCCTTGAAATGTTTTCAACACAGATTACACTCTTAAAACACTAGAGAAGAAATATTTTTCAATGGGTTCAATAGTTCAAGAAATATTTCCCATACTTATCAACTCGAATTGTACTAAGCAATTATTCTGGAATGGTAATATGCAGTTCACAACATAAATAAACTCTAGTAAAAAATTGCATGTCCTGCTGACTCGAATGCTACCATGCAAAGTCAAGAAATGGTTGCACAATAAATAGCAACAGGTTTTGAAATTATCTTAAATTTAATTATACATCGTACCACTTCAAAACCTTCTTTTAAATGTCAATAAATAGTAACAGACAATGTATCACAAGCTTTTAAAGCTTCATAAACGAACCGCGCCTCTTGCCGATTCGTGATCAATCATGTATGTGTCAATAAATGTCAGCGCGCAATGCAACTCAAGATTTCAAAGCTTTTCAAACGAATCGCGCCTCCTGCTGATTCATAAATATCCACGTGTATGTCAATAAACACTGGCGCGCAATGTAACTCAGTCTTTCCTTTTTAAAGCTTTTCAGACAAATCGCGCATCTGTCAATTTGTAAACCTCAACGCGTATGTCAATAAATGCTGGCGTGCAATGTAACATGAGTTTCAAAACTATAAACGAATCGCGCTTCTTGCCGATTCATAAACATCCATGTACACACTTTAACAAAATACTCAAATGCACTTTTTATAACCTTAAAACAAATTGTTGACATAAATAAACGATCAGATCTTAGAATGAGATAATTCTAGATAAAATAAACGGTATTGGGAATAAACCCAAACTACCGCCTTACCACCCAGGAACAAGATGCACCAATGAAGATTTCAAAGCAGAACTGGGAGATCAAAAAGGCCACTGGAACTGAAGTTCTGGAAATAGCTGCTCTTCTACACTGGAACCTCTGAATAGTGAGCACTGGGAGTTGGGCTGACTCTCCTTATATAGAGTCTTGGCCAAGCCCAGAACAATGCCCAGGCATGTTGCAGGGAAAGTCTCTGGAAGGCCCTGGAAAGAGGCCACACCCTAACCCACTCTGAAACCTGTAGCACTACCTTGCAAAGAAACAGTATTTGTAAACATATTAAGAATAGGTGTTTAGGATTGAACTCTGCAATGCAAAAGGGTAAAATACAACATATCAGCACAATGCATGAATCATGTTATTTTGAAAGTGATGTTTTTTTGCATTTTTTGACGCCAATAGAGCGCGTACTGTTCTGGTATTGACAGTGGCATTTATAGGCATCAATGCAAGTGTTTATCTCAGTCAAGTTCAGAAGTGCTGCAATGCTAAGAGATGTAAAGATGTTCTGAAAAAAACAGCATTGGCATATGGAATTTGATGAACTATTGGTTCATCAACATATGTTACCAATATCTGATGTTTCACAAATGATTTACTATTAAGGTGGTGCCATTATCAGCCAATTTCAGTGGTGTGGTACAAACTCTTCAAGTTATGAGAAAGTTTTGATTGGTGGAAGTGAAATAAAGTCTGGTGTGGAAGAGATGTTCATGAAGATAAAATATGTAATAAGAGTAAAGATAATCACACTCCTGCATCTTATTTCACTCACTGTTCAATACACTGTACACAAATCTGATTATTTTTCTACATGATGTATCCTAGTCTCTTTGATCTACAGTAGGATGGAGGATATTGGCTAGACTAACCAAGATGTTCCATTTTCTTCTTTTTCAGACCTTGCATACAACAATTCCATTCTTTAGGGCTTTTGTGAATAGGAAATTTTACATCCATGGTTTATCATCTATCACCATATTAGATTGTGCATCACAGTTGCAGGCTCATGTTTAGAAAGGTTTACATATTCAACGTACTGATAATATAAGTTCTCACATTTATCCAGAAAAAGTACAAACCAACACATTGAACCATTTGCTGTTGCTATTGTTCTTTGGATGAAAATGATTGAGCCATTTTCTACTGTGAGGTTCAATTGCACATAAATAACCTACTATTTGGCTATAAAGATGTCTCCAGTTTTTCCGATTTATTGGCTGTAATGTAAAGAATGTAGCCTTTTACCACGTAAGATGCTCCCAGTGGCCTCTTACCAAATTATTAAATATTGTTTAATACTCATTTGTTTCAAGTAGCTGAAATCCAAGGAAAATATCTACAGTTTTACTCATAGGCACAGTGAACATGTGTTCTTGATGAGATATAGGTTATCTCTAAAAAAAATCTTGTTAAGTAAGAAGTTAAAGAAAGTCAAGCCATCGTCTACATCTAGTACATTGTTAATAGAGTAGCAGTGACACTTATCTTGCCATGCGATTTGAAGTCTTAACTAGTGTGTGATTTGTTGTTGTTTTGAAAGATTCATCCACCCTGAAAATAGAGCTACTTAGCCCCATATTTATAATTTTTTAGCGCCGCATTTGTGTCCATTTTTTGACACAAAAGTGGCTCAAACTTACAAAATACAATTATATTTCGTAAGTTTGAGCTGCTTTTGTGTCAACAAATGACGCAAAAGCAGTGCTAAAAAAGTATAAAAATGGGCCTTAGTATTCAAACTCTGTGCAGTTGAAGTGTAAAGTGCGAATACATTTGCATTTGAAGTAAGGGAAGTCTTGGCTTCTGCATGGAGAGATCAACAGTTACAGTAATCGCCTACATGGCTGTGCATGGTCATGCAGATTTGGCGGAATACTCATTTGGGTTGATATTTGTCAAGATAAAATGCACTGTAAATATCATAACATGCAGATTTTTTAGCAAAAGCACCAAAATCCACTTTATGCCCCATTTTGAAGACTTAATTCATATATGGCACAGTTAAACTCCACATCAATAAATACAGAAATCAGAGGTATTTATGTTTGTGGGGGATGATAAACAACAGAAACCACTTCTGCTCTTTAAAGTACACTACATTTCCCACAATTCTGCTCCCTGCACACACACCAATATATATAGGGGCACTTCATTTTCCTATTGGAGTCCAAACATTATTAATAAAACATTGTGTCACTTAACTATAATGTGATATAACATGTATTAAAAGATCTAACTGAAATCGTGTTAGTAAATAAAAATGTGCAGCTGTTATGGTGGACACCATAAACAACATGTATTAATATGAGAAAATAACTGTCTAAAGAAAATGTATTTTGTTTAACAATAGGTAAATGTACTGAAAAATGAATATTAATATGTACTAAAATGATTAATGACATTTTACAGCTCGGCAAGGTTGACACTATGTCAAACCTCTGCTTAAAGACTTTGCTGTACAAATGGCAAAAGACTTTGGCCCTCATTCTAACCCCGGCGGTCTCAGACCGCCGGGGCCAGGGTCGGCGGGAGCACCGCCGACAGACCGGCGGTGCCCCGCAGGGCATTCTGACCGCGGAGGTTTGGCCGCGGTCAGAAAGGGTAAACCGGCGGTCTCCCGCCGGTTTACCGCTGCCCTTAGAATCCCCCATGGCGGCGCAGCTTGCTGCGCCGCCATGGGGGATTCTGACACCCCCTACCGCCATCCTGTTCCTGGCGGTTCGCCCGCCAGGAACAGGATGGCGGTAGGGGGTGCCGCGGGGCCCCGTAAGAGGGCCCCACAAAGTATTTCAGTGTCTGCCTAGCAGACACTGAAATACATGACGGGTGCAACTGCACCCGTCGCACCTTCCCACTCCGCCGGCTCAATTCTGAGCCGGCATCTTAGTAGGAAGGTTGATTTGCCCTGGGCTGGCGGGCGGCCTTTTGGCGGCCGCCCGCCAGCCCAGGGCAAATCCCAAAATACCCTCAGCGGTCTTTCGACCGCGGAGCGGTATTTTGGTGGGGGAACTTTGGCGGGCGGCCTCCGCCGCCCGCCGAAGTTAGAATCACCCCCTTTGTCACTATCTAGCTTGGCATGGATAGCACTGTGCTGATCCTATGCTTAAAAACTTTGCTAGATAAACAGACTTTTGAGGTTAGCAAATCTAGAGTGTCGCTGGTGTTGCAGGGTGCTCCTTACTAGAGCTGCTCTCCACCTAAACTTGGGGACTACCCAGAGTTCTCTATTCTTTTTTGCATAATTTATGTGTCACTCTAACCCTGAAAGGGATTTGTTTTGATATATATATATATATATATATATATATATATTTGCTGTATATGTTGCAGGGGAGAATCATTTATACATGTTTTTATTTCATTGCTGTGACCATTTTTAAACGTGTGCTTTCAGCATGCTAATCTCTTCGAACCTTGCAGAGTGATTTAATAGGTGTCTTCTTTAGACTAAGAAGCACATTCCAGAGATTTTTGTCAGTGCATGAGTGTTTCATCTCAGCCATTAGTGAAGCAAAACTGAAACGCTGATCAAACGTTATTGGTTGAACACTAAAACACCCCATAGTCTGACCAATAGAAAATTAGCTAGTTGCTTTCTATGATTTAATATAGCAAAGTTTATATGATGTAAGTTCAGATTCTTTTTTTCTAAGCTAGAGAAATGATGTGTTCCTGTTTCTTAGCTCTTTGCCTGTGATTCTGTCAGTTCAGATACATTAGGCTAAAATTTTACTGAACTGTTTCCCCATTCATGATACTGATGCTGTACAATCAAAATGGGATGCTCAACTGATGAGACGTGGATGCTTGCTGATCCATTTAGGAGAGGTATGGTATAACCAAATGTGCATTTGTCCTTCTTGCAGATTGTCATGTTTTCTAGCTTTAGAAAATCAACCACTATTTTTGGTTAGCGCCATAGTCGGATATTTTCCAAATTAATTTTTGTCTTCTTTTCTTTTGCATGAAGCCCAACATGCTTATTGTATTGGAGTACTAGTTAAGGATACCATGATCTAAATTCAACTGTTACATATAATTTGATTGTAAGCAATTCATCTGCAATAACTAAATGTATTCAGTTTCCAATATTCATTTATTATTGTTGTTATTCTTCATTGTGGTTCTTGAATGTTTAATGATAAATCTTCTGTCTAGGTTAAGATTCTTCAGAAGATTTGGTCAGCCCTTGTTATTCTTGTACTTTTATCACTTGGTCTTGGGTTTGATTTATGTGATCTTAGCATTGTTAATCTAAGGGGCAATAAATGTTTGAACTTTATTAAACTGGTGTAGTGATTCATGGCCACACAGGTCATGGTGCGTATAAATTACTGACTCCAAAACTGAAAGTGATGTTTATTGATTTGATATTGTTAATGTTGATTGTTAAGGCGTTATCACTCTCCTATCTGAGTCAAAAGATTTGTGTCGACCTCTAAGGGTAATAGATGATTACCCTACACATGTCACCTTATAAATAATTTATCAAAAGAAATATAAGACCGGACACGCCCACAGATTTTGGTACCAGAGGATGGTTTTGTCCCATTTGGAGGGAAACGTCCTGTTTTTAATCGTTATATGTCTTTTAGAAAAAATTGGGAGATTTGGATTTACCAATGTAGTTTGTTAGGGCGTTTGTGTACTTCAAAGGGTGTATGTAGGGAAGTCATCGTACTTCAATTGGGTGTGGAGCTTTGTGATAAAAAATTAACCATGTGCTTGTTGGTATACAGACCCTGCGTGGTCTAGGACTCAGGAGTATTGTACAAGTGTATGAGACACTTGGTTGTTGTTGTTATAACTTGCCTGCTTAGTTGGTCAATCGGGCGTGGTTGACAAATAGTACTCCTAGGGCGTGTGTTAAAAGGAGTGTTAGTTTGACAGATATTGGTGACTCCTGAGTGCACAAGGAGGATCTAGTATTGTCAAGGGAAGAATTTGCTGGTCGAATTTTACTTGCAAATCAGAGAAAGCAAAAATCATATGAGTAGTTGTCAGAGCTTAAAGCCTCAATTGAAATATTCGTGAAGCTTCTGAAGAAATTGTGTTCTCTACCTGTAGTAAGCAGAGAAGTTGGAGTGTTGATTTTTCTTTTGTGCTCGCAATATTTAGCATTTAGTTTTGAGTAAGTCAGTTTTGAAATACTAGTCCGCAAGACTTTGTCATCCGCTGTGCAGGTGAGTGTGACATCACTAGGTCCCCGCCGGGTTTGGTTTGTTGGTGAGAAGGAGCCACAAACGGATTGGTGGACAAACGTGAAGCATTACTGATTGAGAGAGACAAGCGAAAAGGATTTTGGGATTGAATTATTCCTGTTTTGAATTTCAATTGTAGTTTTAAGCCCAATCAAAGTAAAAATAAAATAGTTCAAAGTGTTGAAGAGTGCACTTAAGTGAGATGCTTTTATTCGAGTTCGAGTAGGAGAAGTTGACCAGCCGGAAGGTACACCTGCATATATTGTAATTGAAGAGAAAGGTACCACAGCATGTTTTTGGTTAAAACAGTGGAGTAAAATTACATAGAAGGAAGGGAGTTTAGCGTTTACTGCCAATGGAACTTTTAACATGAGAATTTTAGAAAATCTGAGAAGAGTGCTGTATGAATTAAAATCTCCTCCAAGACCAGCACAATTTGGAGCTTTAGCCATTTGGGAATTAGTGGCTAGACAAGAGAAATAAAAATTTGAAAGGAGAATGAGAAAAGTTGAGAAGACATTATTAGAGCCATGATGGGATAATGAGCAAACATTTTGGAGAACTGAAACTTTACAGGGTAGTAACATGTTTCCTGCAATTCCACTAGATAAAGAGAGCAGTGTCACGCAAAAGACAAAGAAAAAGAATAAGGACTCTTCTGAAGAAGATGAGTCAAAGTCAGATTAGGCTAGGATATCATTGACTTATTATGATGACTCAGATGATTATTAATTTATAATGCAGTTACTGAGAAGCCATCCTCCTCCGCATGCAGCACAAGTGACAAGTCTAGGTACGAGTACTGGTCCAAGTGCATCAATACCAGTAACACAAAGTCAAGTACAGGTCACAACTAACATTCTTATTATCACAGTTACACAGACACCTATGACTCAGGTTGAACTACCTGTCGTCTATCCTACAATTCCTATTGTAAGTTCTGTACCAAGCATGACAGTACCAGTGGTGAAATCATCATAGATTCCGCAGATTTACCAGAAATTGATGATGGTTCAGATGGAGTCTACACCTAGTTCAATGGCTCCAGTGCAAGTTCAGACAATGGCGAGGTACACACCTGTAACAATATCATAGTCTAATTCTTCAAGTATTTCAGGTCAGAGCTCTGGAGTAATTTCCTCGAGAAATCAGAATGTTCAATCAAGTCCAGAAGCATTAACAGTACCTGTTCCTATTGGTCCTGTGTACCATTGTTTTCCCAGGCAAATAATGAGAATAATGTACAGAATCTTTTTAATTCAAATGTAGAAATGGAGAGATTCAATGTTACTGCGGGAGTCACGTCTCCAATAAATTGGTCTTTTGACAAGACAGGTCCACTGATTGACTTAAATTATCCTAGAACTTGACAGAATTTAGGAAAGTCAGATTTGAATTAAAATTAATTTCTGATGACACCTGAGACTCCATGTATTACTCCACAAAATGTGCCCAATGTAAATATTAATGTCTCATTACAAGGTCTGACAGCTCAGCAGTTAACAGACTGGTTGGAAAAATGAGTGGAACAAAAACAAATGTTGAAGGGGGAAAATCATTGAAGCTGGCAAGACTTAAATCAGAATTAAATGAAATAATTAAGGGAACACAAGTTAAATAGAATTGACTCATATAATGAAGATGAGTTACGCTTACGCTTTATGAGTAAAAATGTTACAAACAGAGCAGGATCGGCACACCAGAAATTATCAGAACTTGCAGGGAAATATGAAACAGAAATTGAGAAATCAAAACCACTGAAAAGAAGTTATAGGTTAGAATTTGATTAAAAAGATATTAAGAACATGAGAATACCAGGAATGAATATTCACATTAAGGAATTAATCTAAAGTATTCAAACATGGGGAACATTAGATATATGGGAAGGCAGATGGGTAAAGAAAAGAGTTCAGAACGAAAAATAGTCTGTGAATTCAAATGCTGATGTGCAGCTAACTGATAATCAAGTAAAGATATTATTATTGAGAGAAATTTCTGGAGTGAATTATGTTCATGTCGCTTGGCGTGGTAGTGATATTTTGTCATTTACAAATGACTACACAAGACTGAGAGAGAAACCAGTGGGATGGTGCAGACAGATAGATTTGTGAAACTAATAGTGGTCCAAGCTGATTTCTGGGTTGAA
Organism: Pleurodeles waltl; assembly: GCF_031143425.1. Taxonomy (NCBI): domain Eukaryota; kingdom Metazoa; phylum Chordata; class Amphibia; order Caudata; family Salamandridae; genus Pleurodeles; species Pleurodeles waltl. The sequence continues at coordinate 176,117,013 of NC_090450.1, read as the reverse complement.
TTCAAAAGAATTGTTGACTGGCCAACAAGAGAGTCTCCACGAGATGCAGTTACAGGTGCACCATCTCCTGATGTAATGAAATACTATCACAAAGTGATTGAATTTCTGAAAATGAGAATTTCTCCTAAATAGTATTGATTGGCAGAGATTCGATAGAGCAGCAGAGAAAGCAAAGGAGTCAATACACGTGTACTATGAGATATTGTTGCAGGCATTTAAACATTACAGTGGTACAGAAACAATTGAGCCCAAAGACATGATTCATTTTGTGTTCAGATTTGTTGAAGGATTGAGACCTGAAATTAGGCAGATGCTTAAGAGTCATTTGATTTGTTAGCAAGCAAAACCGGTTGAAGAAGTATTACAGTTTGCAAAATACTGTTGTGACGAGATTGAAATGAAGCAGAAGAAATTGAAGAAAAAAGATATTGTGATGCAGATTAAAGCAGCACAATCAGGAATGCAAGGAATTTTTCCACAACATGGAAACATGCAGGTGTCTCAAAATTAGGGTCAGGCAAGAGGTAGAGGTCGTGGTGAAAATGGTGGAAACCGTGGCGTCGATTTGAATACTATTGTTAATCCAGTTGATTTGCAGACAGTGAAAAGGGTATTACGTTATCAGGCTTGTGGGGGCCCCAGGCACTGGAAATGGGAATGTCCAATGATGGTGCAGGAAGGTCTTGTTACACAGATGAATGAAAACAATCTTTTTCCAAATTTGAGAGGACCGAGAATAAGGGGTCCTAATTTAAATGTCCAGAATATGAATAATCAAACACAGATTCCTCACCAAATGCAGAGTCCCCAACTGATGCAACAGATACAGGTGCCACCTTTTCAAGTGCCTCAGTCACAGCAAATGCAGCCCCAAATGCAAATGATACCAATGCAACAAATGCAGATACCTCAAGCTCCAATGCCACAGTAGCAGGTGATGCTTCCTCAGCAGAACGTAGGTCAAAATTTTAATGCAAGTAATCAGACAGTATAACAATTTACAGTTCACAATGAGGTTGAATCGAATGATGAAGTGATGAATGAGAGTTCGGATGAAGTAGAATGTGTGTCGGCAGCTTCATTAGAAGTGGATCAAAAGGGTCCTTATGTAAATGGAAAAGTAAGGGGCCATAAAGTCTCATTCGTAGTTGATCCAGGAGCTACACATTCTACAGTAAGAACTGCAGAAGTTCCTAATCTGTCACTTTCTGGGAAAGCAGTGCAGATTGTAGGAGTTACAAATCAATTCCTGACAAATCCAATAATTAAACCCATTCCTGTTAAAAATGGCAATTTCGAAGGTTTGCACAAATTTGCAGTATGTGACTCAAGTCCAGTTTCTTTACTGAAAAGAGAGCTATTGTACAAAACAAAATGTTCGATTACCTGTTCAAATGATGGAATTACTATTCAGACGAATAGTGATGATGATTCATCTATGCCAATTGAATGTGATTTAGTTAATGAAGACTTTCCACTGATTAGTTTCTATCCTGCATTTACAGTACAAGACTTGCCAACTGACCCCCAAGATACAGTTACTTTAAAAGTTTGGGATCTTTCTGGAAAAGATATTGGTCTGATCAGAGGAGTTTAATCAGTTAAAGTCACAGTCAAACCTAATGCAGTTTTCCACAAATTCTGCAGTATCATATGACGCCAGATGTAATTGAAGGAGTTACTCCTGTAATTGCAGATTTTGTGAAGCAAGGAGTTCTAAAAGAAGTGCTGAGCAGCCCATGTAATTCTCCTATTGTGGGTTTGTGAAACCAAGTGGGAAATTTAGAATTGTTCAAGATTTGAGGAAAATGAATGACATAGCAGTCAAATGCTGTCCAGTGGTACCAAATCCAGCAGTGTTTTTGTTTCAGATCCCATGTGATGCAGAATGGTTCACAGAGGTGGACTTATCACAAGAATTTTCTTCAGTGCCTCTTCATGAGGCTAGCCAATTTCTTTTCTGTTTTAAATTCTGCAATTGTGTATATTCCAGGTCTAGAGTCCCACACGGCTTTTCAGAACCTCCGTCCATATTTAATCAGGTGTTGAAAAAGAACTTAGAGTCATTGGAAATGCCTTTCAAATCAGCATTAGTTCAATATATTGATGATATTTTGTTTGCTAGAAAGACAAAGGAAGCATGCAGGCAAGATACTATTGCCTTGTTGAATCATTTGGGTGAGAATGGACACAATTTGTCCCCAACAAAATTACAGTACTGTCAGAAAGAAGTGAAATATTTGGGTCACCAAATGGGAAAAGGTGTAAGGAAGGTGTCCAGAGAAAGAGCTACAGCTATTTTGCAAATGAATCATCCAGTTACACAAAGAGATGTCAGGATGTTTTTGGGAATGGTGAGCTAATGCCGCCAACAAATTCCCAATTTTTCTGTTATTTCAAAGTCATCGCAGAGATTGGCCCACAAAGATGTAACTGACCCAGTGCACGTTGATGAAGCTTATATGAAAGCTTGTACTGAGCTGACAGAGAGGCTGTGCAGAGCACCAGCTTTGGGAATGCCTCACTACATTAAACCATTTTTGTTGTTTTGTCATGAACAAGATTGCTGTGCACTTTCTGTCCTTGTACATGTACATAGTGGTGTAAATTGCCCTGTAGCATATTTTTCTGCCACTTTGGACCCAGTCACAGCAGCTCTACCTGGCTGTTTGTGGAATGTGGCTACAGTTGGATTGAGCCTCACTAAGTATGAGAGCATTGTGATGGGACATCCTTTAACTGTTCTTGTCCCACATTCTGTCGAGGTTGTGCTTACTCAAACAAAGAACCAATATTTGACAAATGCACGTCTTATGAGATATGAACTTCTGATTTTAGGCCTTGAAGAGGTGTACTGTGTTTAACCTAGCAACCTTGCTCCCAGTAGACAATGTTGAAATTGAGAAACTAAAGGCAGTTGAACATGACTGTCTGGAGCTTACTGAATTGTGCACGAAACCTAGTCCAGACCTTCAGGATACTCCGTTAGAGGAAAATGATCTAATTAATTTTGTTGATGGTTCCTGTCTAAGAGATAATGCAGGGACATTGAAATCTGGATATGCTGTGTGCACAATTTCTGGTATACGTGAAGCTTCATGGCTTCAAAGAATATTTTCTGCACAAGTGGCTGAATTGGTGGCTCTTACTAGAGCATGCTTTATTTCTGCACAGCTTAAAATTACAATTTTCACTGACAGTCAATATGGATTTTATGCAGTGTACGACTTTGGGCAGTTGTGGTCACAGAGAGGTTTCATGACCTCTTCTGGCTCACCAATTAGAAATGGTGATAGAATTCATGAATTGTTACAAGCCCTGCAATTACCAAAGATGATTTTGTTTCAATGGGAAATACTTTTGCAGATCAAGTTGCAAGGTTTTGCCCATTGAACTGCATCTCTTTTCATGAGGAATGGAAATAATTAAATGTTGATGAAGTAAACCCAAGTTACACGTTAACAGTGATTGATATATGGAAGGAAATAAAAATTTGCAAGAGAATGTTCCTGAAGACGAAAAGAAAGTTTGGATAAAAATTAAATGCTTCAAAAAGACCATGATGATATCTGGATTTCAAATGAAGGAAAAGTGGTTTGGCCAAACTGTCTACTGACGCAAATGACAAGATACTATCAAGGTCAAACACACATTGGCAGAGATGCAATGATTTGCACATTTAAACAATCCTGGTTCAATCCAAAGTTAGACAGGTTGCTGAAGCAATTTGTCACAGATGTGTTACATGCCAACAAATGAATGTGTGGAAAATAACAATTGTCAATTTGAGTCACATTGGAAGAGCAGGAGGTCCATTCTACAGAATGCAAATTGATTTTTGTAAGGAAAGGCCTCCTTGGCATGGTTACCACCTGACCTTTTGCCTTTTGCTGATGCCAGTTATGATTGAAAGTGTGCTGGGACCCTGCTAACTAGTCCCCAGCACCAGTGTTCTTTCCCTAAACTGTACCTTTGCTTCCACAATTGACACAGCCCTGGCACTCAGATAAGTCCCTTGTAAAAGGTACCTATGGTACCAAGGGCCCTGATGCCAGGGAAGGTCTCTAAGTGCTGCAGCATGTCTTATGCCACCCTGGGGACCCCTCACTCAGCACATGCACACTGCCTCACAGCTTCTGTGTTCTGTTGGGGAGAAAATGACTAAGTCGACATGGCACTCCCCTCAGAGTGCCATGCCAACCTCACTCTGCCTGTAGCATAGGTAAGTCACCCCTCTAGCAGGCCTTACAGCCCTAAGGCAGGGTGCACTATACCACAGGTGAGGGCATATGTGCATGAGCACTATGCCCCTACAGTGTCTAAGCAAAACCTTCGACATTGTAAGTGGAGGGTAGCCATAAAGAGTAAATGGTCTGGGAGTTTGTCAAACACAAACTCCACAGTTCCATAATGGCTACACTGAAATCTGGGAAGTTAAATGTACACTGTTGCCAGTGTGGAATCTATTTTAAAATACACCCAGATGGCATCTTAGAGATGCCCCCTGAATACCAGTCTGACTCCTAGTGCTAGGCTGACCAGTTTCTGCCAGCCAGCCACAACCAGATGATTTGTTGGCCACATGGGGAGAGTGCCTTTGTCATCCTGTGGCCAGGAACAAAGCCTGTACTGGGTGGAGGTGCATCTCACCCCCCGTGGGAACTGTAACACCTGGCAGTGAGCCTCAAAGGCTCATGCCTTTTGTTACAGCACCCCAGGGCATCCCAGCTAGTGGAGATATAGAGCATTAGAATTATCTAATTTTGCCACTATCTTACCTCTGAAGGGAACCCTTGGACTTTGAGATAGTATATACAGAGCCAACTTCCTACAATTTTATTGAGATGCCTGTGTATTGTGGTTAGATGCATGTCGGTGATTGTCTGTATTGTCAGTATTTTTAGTCACTGGATTGAAGCCCAACCCACACATAGAAATGATAGTCTCACAGTAGCAAATCTGTTACTTAGGGAGTTGATACCACCTTTCGGGTTTCCAGCCTCTTTATACTGAGACAGAGAAAGTCACTTCAATAAAGTGGTGATAAAATTACTATGTTTAGCCTTAAACATTGAGCAGAAGTTGCACTGTAGCTATTGCTCGAAGCTTACATAGAACCTGAATTGGCGTATTTTACAACAGATGAGTGGCAACCTGAATTTTTGTCCTTTTGTTTTGATCATGAAATTCCAGCTCAATATTTTGGAACTTGAAATTGCTTTTGAACTGAATTTTGAAACTACATAGCCAACTGAACAAGAGAGACATTATGCACTAGAAGTGATAATTAGTGATCAATAAATTATGATCTACTGAATGAGATTTTGAAAATCTGATTTTGACAAGCTGCTAAACTGATTTTTGGCAAAGTTCTGGAGAAAAGTCTGAAAGCTGCTGTAAATAACTGCAAAGAAGACTGAAGATTATTTTTGTTTTTGATTTTTGGCTGCATAATGAAATATGTTTCTTTTTCTTTCGCTTTCTGATTCGTTACAGGCCAATGGATAACAATCACAATGACGTAAAAAACAATAGGTGTTGCAAATGTATGTGTATTGGTTTAGGAATTGTATGTGTGTTAGTAAGTTTGTTATTAATTGTGAGTATAAGTGTTTCTAGCAAAGCTGAAACTAATGAAACACCTTCTTCACAGACTACTACACGTTAAAAGTTAGATACGTTTAATAGGGATGAGAAATACTTGCACTTAGACAACTCACAAGGAGATCTTTTTTCCAATGAGATGAGATGATGAATGTGAGGAAATGTTATGTTTGCACGCAGATTCCTTCATCAGTGCAGGAAAGAATTACTTACCATAGCTTGCCACTAACATATGGAATTAGGTGTAGTTTTTTCTAACAAAGCTTTATAACCAAGAATACATACAATATAACAGTTCTAATTATGATCTAGTGTTTTCTTTTGTTCCGATTAACTAACACCTGAGTGACATAGCTAAAGAAAGAGATATTGACATTGTAGGAGGTTTCTTTGTACCTACACTAACATTTAGTACTGCTTACACACACCGCAATAACCTTACATGCTTTCTTTTGCCAGTAGAGAAATCATTTCTGGATCAAACCGATGACAGGAGAAAGGCATTGAAGAAGAAATTATAGAAAATAGAGAAAGGGTTAGTGAAGAGGACATTTAGAAATGATTATGCGTATAATGAGACTAAACCATAAGGGAAGCTTTGCTTTCGATTTTCAACAAGTAGGAGAGCTTTGAATTTACAGACCTCAATCCAGAACTGATACTAAGCTTGTGGGAACGAGTGAGTGCAGATATGTATTTCTTTTTAAGAACACATGGTATTTTATGTTAAATGGACAATGATCCTGCGATTCCTAGGGTTTATTACATCTGTGGAAAGAGTGCTTATTATCGTTTTCCAAGGGGATTGTATGGGACTTTTTATTTGGGAATGGTCTTCTCGAAGATTTACAGATTGACAATATAGGTGACACACATGACACAAATGAATTGCAAAGACCAAGATCAAAAAGAGAAATTTATTCTGAAATAAATGGCGATATAGTTGGAGCAGTTATTCTTTCTGTAGGAGTTGGTCTGAATGCCATAAAAATTATAAGGTTGTCTACTATTGTGGATAACATGCTGACAAATTATTCTGGAGCCATAATTTTAATGGATACTGAAATAGTTGCGGTCTGTTCAATGGTTCGCCAGAATAGACCTGCGTTAGATATTCTTTTAGCAAAGGAAGGAGGAGTCTGCCGGATGCTGAAAGCTAAACATTGTTGCACTTACATAACTAACAATAGTAAAGGAATTAGAAATGTTATTAAGAACTTTACAGATTCAAATTCTGACTTAAAAGATCTGAAAGAGCTAGCGGTATGGGAAAATATTGTCCAAGGTATTACTAAAGTGAAAAATTGGCTGGGTAATCTTGGTCAGGGTGTTGTCGGCAAATATTGAAACCATTATTAATTGTGGTTGTGTGTGTCATCTGTATAATCAGATTTTACAAACTATATATACTGATAAAAGACAAAGGATGAGTAAGGAACAGAGGAAGAAATTAAATTGGAAAAGATGAGAAGCAGATACTTTCATGATTTAAGAACAACTGAAAACTGAGAAACAATGGGTATTTTAGACAAACTAAATTTTGAGCTAACTTATAAGTATTAAAAGAAGCATTAATAAGTTTATTTTATGACAAGACATATAGTCACCAGAGGAAGGATTGTTGGAGTACACACATTATTATAAAAAATGGTGTCACTTAAATATAATGTGAATTAACATGTATTAAAAGACCTAACTGAAATCATGTATTAACAAAAACGTGTGACCACCATAAACAACATGCATTAAAATAAGAAAATAACTATCCAAAGAAAATGTATTTTGTTTAATAATAATAATTTAATATACTGAAAAAATTAATATTAATATGTACTAAAAGGATTAATAGCTTGAATGTTATGAAATTTTTATTCTTCATGTTTTAGCATTAGTTTAAAAGGCCTCACGTTTTAGTAATGTTCCAGAGACAATGTTTTAAAAGTGTTAACTCTGCAAAATGATGTTTCTCTAAGCTTCCTGTGTGACTTGCTCACTGGGGGAAAGTTATGTTCTTCTATTGTAACATATGTCTGTCTTCCTTGAATGAGATAATGTGTACCTAGGAACAATAGTCTTCAGTGCTTATGTGAAACCTGCAACAATTGTATTCTATTGCGGCAACTGGTTATCTGGAGCGGAGAAGAAGAGCCAATCGTGGGTGCAGAAAATTAAGAAAGATATTTCTGATACGTGGATCAATAGTTATTGGTTGAACACTAAAACACCCCATAGTCTGATCAATAGAAACTTAGCTAGTTACTTTCTAGGATTTAATATAGCAAAAATTAGATGATATAAGTTCAGATTCTTTCTTTCTAAGCTAGAGAAATGAGGTGTTCCTCTTTCTTAGCTCTTTGCCCATGTTTCTGTCAGTTCATATACATTTGGACCAAATTTTACTGAACTGTTTCCCCATGCTGTACAATGAAGACCAAATGCTCAACTGAGAAAGACGTTGCTGCTTGCTGATTCACTTAGGAGAGGTATAATCAAATGAACATTTGTCTTTCTTGTAGATTTTTGTTTTCAAAGTTTAGAAAATCAAACCGCTATTGGTCTTGCGTTTGATTTACGCAATCTTAGCAGTGACAGCTTTAACCTTTTTAAAGTGGTGGGGCGAGTGAAGTGTCCCACCACTTTGCAAAAAAAAAAAAACACCCCCTCCCTCAAAAACCCCAATGTAAACCACCCCTCCTCCCTAAAGCCCAAATAACACTATAAGACAAACACTACACATGCATGCATTACACACTTACATGCACTACACACATACATAACATTACACACATGCATTACGCAAACATTTTTTTTTTTAAAAAGGCACTTACCCACTGTCCTCCACTGTGTGCTTCAGCTCTCCGATGCTGGAAGAGCTCCCCTAATGAATCAAGGCACTGCTATCATGCTGTTAACCAGCATAAAAGAAGCACCTGGTTTGGATGGAGCGTCCTTTAGGCCCTGAAGTCCTGTGTCTGGTCTCCACCCAGCTGTCTTAGACAGCTGAGTGGAGAACTTCAAAGTGTGCAGGTCACTTTGGCCAGTCCAAAGCAGCCGGCTAAAATGACATGTGCTCTTTGGAGCGTCATTGCAAGGGACTGCTCCAGTCCTCTGCTGCCGGAAGCAGAGTCAGTCCTCTGTTGTCGGCTGCAGGGAACACGCCCAGCATGTTTCTCGGCTGGTGCGCGCTGCGGGGGAAAAATAAAATGGCAATGAAATCTTCTCATTGCCATTTTATTTTTTCCTACTCAGCTCGCAGCTGGCGGGGTGCGATGCTCCCCGCCCTCAAAAAGAAACCGCCCCTGGATATTAGCATTGTTAATCTAAAGGGCGATTAATGTTTAAACTTTATGAAACTGGTTTGGTGATTCATGGCCACATATGTCTTGGTGCGTATAAGTTACTGACTCCAAAATTGAAAGTGATGTTTATTGATTTGCTATTGTTAATGTTGATTGTTAGGAAGTTATCACGCTCCTATCTGAGTCCAAAGTTTTGTGTCAACCTCTAAGGGTAACAGATGGGTACCCTATACATGTCACCTTCTAAATAAATTAACAAAAGAAATATAAGGCTGGACACACCCACATTCCATAGCCTGTTTATTTTCATGCTGCTTGAGTTAAGTGCATGCTATACCTATGTACTATTTTTGTGTGTTTGGGTACATTTGTAATTGTTCATGCCCTATTTAGACCCATATGCAATGTATGTGTAGACAAACACAATATGTTTGCATATTTGTTTTTTTTTAATCATGCAATTGATGCTTTTAAGAACATCTTTTAGTTTGGGCTTAGGGTACTCATATATAAACACAACTCGCCCCCTAAAGGTGGAGGATTTGGTTTTAAGAATATCTAATCCCACAAGTAAATCAAATCAAGCAAGATTCATATTAATTACATCAGTTATACATCTACACATGAATTATGATAGGCATACTTTTTTCCTTAATCAAAAAACAGTGTTTATTGGAATGGCTGTGATGGTGAATATGAGGGCCACTCATTGTAGAGCCCTCCCATCTCTTTATTGAGAATTTGTCTTAGACCCATTGTTCTGGGGTCCAGACTAGCTGCTGTTGTTGATTATGGACGGAGATTGTCCAGCCTTGCAGGATTTTGTGAGTGATCTCCCGGTGGCCACATTGGGAAGGGATGCAGTCGCACGAGAAGATGACATTGCTGCATAGCAATTAACAGAAGCCCTCTGTCAGTTCCAGTCGGGAAAGACACGGGGACCCAATGGATCTCCTGTAGAATATTTTTTTACATATCACACTCAACCTATTGACCAAGGCGAGTCAAGTGGCTCAGGTGTCAGGAACCCTTCCACTGGACCTCCTTCTTGCAGAGACAGTGGTTATACGAAATCAGGTTACCCACTGGAACACTGTTCATCATACAGACTAATTTTGCTCCTAAACCTACACTTTAAGACATTGGCTAAGGTGCTGGCCAACCACTTGATCTGTGTGATCCAGTCATTTGTCCACCTTGACCAGTCTGGCTTCATGTCCCACTGGGCCATGCGTCACAGTGTGATGGTCGTGGCCAAGTCCACAATGTGATGGTCACGGCCAAAAAACGGCGAGTACACTCACCATTGTAGCTTACTTCCAGAAAGGGCTTGACTCAATGACATTACCTGTTCCGAACTTTGGTCCAAAATTAATCAGTAAAGTGAAACTGCTGTACATGGATTTGTTGGCTCGGTGCGAGTGGGGGGCGCCAGTTCTGACACGTTCTGGATGCACAGGGGCATGCATCTGCCAGGGATGCCCTTTATCATTGTTAATATTTGCTCTGGCAATTGAGGCCCTTGCCCGACGGATGAGGGTAGATGTCCTGGTCTGGGGACTGATTACAAGATGTATCTGACTGAATAGCCCTTTATGTGGACAATGTCCTCATATTCATGGTGCAGCTGCAGAATTTTGGGCTTCAGTCTTCCAGAACCTCCACATCTTTGGTAGATTTACAGAACCCACCTTGAACAAAACCAGATCTATAATATATTCTATTAATTTCCCAGACATGCAACTGGAATGGGCTGGAGTCATACAAATTCAGACAGAGAGCTTTAAATAACTCAAGTAACTCATGGCGACAAACTCACTGAGGACATGGGAGAAAAACTTCTAGCCACAAATGACACAATGGTCCCGGATTATTAAATTCTGGTTGAAGTCCCCTGCTATCCATCCTGGGCCCCTCTTCCATATTCAAGATAGTAGCCTTGCCATTCTGACACTATCAGCTACCGAATTATCTTTTCCCTTTCCCCCAGACCTTATTTACAACAGTAGAGGCAACTCTTAGGAGCTTTTCATGGAATTACCATGCTCCGCGCATCGCCCTGAATAAATCCAACAAGTCAACTTATGACGGAGGGTTTGCTACCCCAGACATAGCCTCTTATTACACGGTAGCACATTTGAAAACCATAGATGATTTTAAGAGCGCAGATGACCCCCCCTTTGCCTCAGGGTGATCGACGCTGGGAGATACTCCTCTGCTGCAGCTTCTCCTTAGCAATCTGGTGATGTATTTCCTTCAACCAGCTACTAAGGTGGTTCTCCAAGTCTGGAGAGGCACCAAAAGAGTCTTGGGGTGGTCAGAACGTCTGACCAAGGAGACCCCATTTTGGCATGCGACCTCATTGAAACAAATGTCAGCCTTGCAGGGCTTGCACGGGTGGGACAGAATCTGCATCTCCAGGGTTGGGAGATGCTGTGAAAGATATCACACTCAAAGTCTTTATAGATCTTCATGATGAGTACAACATGCATACAAGCCAATTCCTTCATTTTCTATAGCTCCGACAAGCAGTGCAGCCATACATAGCACCCCTGGTCGAACTGCTGGATTGCACTCCCCTTGAGGTCAAACTTTTATTGGGGGACCTGGACATCAACAAGAACTTGAAGGTTTAACGTAGGCCTGTGATCAACTGCAAAGACACTTTCTCTAAATTAAGAGCAGCTTGGGATGACGATTAGTGGCCTCTGGTGGATGACAACTAGAGAGAGGTGGTTGCATTGTCTAGGGAGACTGCAATAGCCTCATAATTATGATTAATTATAACTTAAATTCTTGCACCATGAATACTTCCCACAGGAACCGTTAGGGAAAATGGGAATGATGGCTTCCCCGGCATGCCTGAGATGTGGGACACACTCAAGAACCTTCCTTCATAGTGTGGAAATGTGGGACACTGCAGCCTTTCTGGGAATGAGTGATTACTTGCTTGGGGCTGATACTAAGATGGAGCTTGCCCAGAGACCCCAAACTTACCCTACTGCATATTGCAATTGACGTCGACAGCAATAGATATCACTCCACCCTCAAGTGGTTGGGGCTAGTTGCCAAATGGGATATCGCCAAAGCAAGGAAAGGCGAAAATCACCCTAGTTTCAAAAGATGGAACTCTGCAAAATCCCTGTGAATACCGCTCGAGGTTATCCACAAAAACACCACATGATTTGGGCGGCAGGGCCAAATACAGGAGGATCCCTCTAGCAAGACCAATGGAAGGCACTCTTTCAATGGACGAATAAGTTAGAACATTTGGGATGCAAAGCTTTCATGAGCAGGAGGGGCGTGAGACTATTCATGACGGATCACCGATACCTGTCAGTGACTCCAGGGGGTTTGCGGGGCAAGCAGATGATTACAGTATCAATCTTGTGTTTTACAAGGTTGGATTACACTGGGTTGTTTTCTGTGTCAAACCTAACAAAATGTGTTATAAGAACAAAGCGTTGATCATAAAATACATTACAGTCCCCTAATATGTAGTCTATCGTACATATAGAACAAAACAAAACAAAGTAAAAAAAAGGCAATACAATTTGATAAAAACAAACAAATGCAGAAGTCGCCACCAGTGAAACCATGATGTGAATCAGCCCTCAAATGTAATCAAATAAATGCTACAAGCAACTGAATACGAGAGTGCGAGGTACCCTTTATCACAAGTCATGGGTAGAGAAGCGCCCCATATCAAGGAAAGAATCCTTAAGCTACTATCTCACCCTTGAGACCACACAGTGAAACGGCCTTCAAGCGATCCAAAAGATTGTAGCCCGCACCTCCTAGAATAGCACCACTCTCAGTGCTTCATACAATTACTTACAAGGAATAAATCCTAATGCTGCACAAAACGGCAACAATTTACCAAATCAACAACGTCCGAGTGTGGTTAGAACCTGATCAAAATATACATATATATAATCAGTAAAGGCTAAGGGCCAGATGTATCAAGGTTTTTTGCATTCGCAAACGGTGCGAATGCCCGTTTGCGAATGCAAAAAGGCAGTTCAGAATGTATGAAAGTCATTCTGAACGCAATTTTAAGGAATCGCAAAAATAGCGATTCCTTAAAATTGCGACCCTGTTTAGGGAGTCGCAAATTGCGACTCTCTAAATAAGAAATCGCAAATAAAGATTCCTTATTTGCGATTTCTTAGCACATGTATGAAGCCATTCCTAAATGCGATTTGGGCATTTAGGAATCGCTATTTACCACCAGGTTGAACCTGGTGGTAACCATGTGCAAAATTTAAAAATGCATTTAAAATGCATTTTTAAAATGTACATGTAAAGCACACATGCCCTTTTGGCATGTGTGCACCTTACATTTAAAAAAATAAGTGTTTGGGGTGCAGCAGAGGGGGCCTTAGGCCCCCAGCACCCTGGAGTTTTGCATTTCCAAAATTGCGATTTCTGGTTAAGAAATCGCAATTTTGGAAATGCATAATATTCGCAGATGTGGACCAACAGGCCCATAGGTGCGAATGGGGACAGATTCTCTATTTGCGATTCTGTAATAGCATTTGTGATTTTTTAGAAATCGCTATTACCGAATCGCAAAAATCATACATAACGTTTTGCATTTCTGAAATAGCGATTTCTTAAAAATCGCTATTTGAGAATAGCAAATCGGTTGTATGATACATCTGGCCCTAAGTCATGTAATAATCTTGCCAAACATCAAACTCCCCATGGAAATAATGCATTACTCACAGTATCCTTAACAAGAATGATCTGTGAAGATCATATAAGCCAAAAATTAAACCTCGAACCAAAACGTGCAAAACAAATAATGCCTGCTCCCCAAGGGAAGGGAGCTGGAGCAGTTTACCAGCGTATTTAAGTGATCTGTTCGTGAAAAAGCACCTGTGCCGTTTTTCCTACGTCCAAAGACCTACTGTTAGAATCAGATGCAAGTCTCTGGCACTCGGTCAGTGGCTTATCACAAAATAATGGGGTGCAGCTGCAGAATGTGGTAAGGGACCTCTGAGTCTCCAATATCTTGTAAATATTCATAGACTTTGGGCTGAATGGTGGCCCCCTGAAGTTTTGGGTCTCTTGCACTGCAGGGGCCCGAGTTATGCCGTGGTGGAAGTTGTGGTACTTTCTCGACTGGAGGAAGATTGTCCAAGAGGGAGAGGTCAATAAACCTAAACTGTTTGGAGCTTCTTACATGCTCCTGTGTGGTACAGTGTTGGGTAAAGGACAGGGTCAGATGTGCAATCATCTTATGCTTGGACAATCTGATGCTGTTAAACATATGAACAAACTTGGGAGTGGGGTTGAGGACGGGGATGGAGCGAGATCAAAGCCCCAAGCAGAATTAGCAGGGCGCTGTGGGAGTTATTTCACCATAAGATAATATTGCTGATACCACTGTCACTTGCAGGGCCATGCAGCATGGTGGAAGATTGGTACTCATGGAATCTATACAACAACTGGACATCCAGATTTTCCAGAACCTGAACAGGATTTGGGAGCCATTATATATGGGCATGTTTATGTGCTGATTGACAGCTGTGTTGGAGGTACTTCAGCTGGTGGGCAGATCTGGAAGCATTAGCGACTGAGAATTTTCTTCAGGATTGTCTGTTGGAAATCATTATGCGTTCCCGCATAATATCCAGGTGTGTGACTCGGAATCAGAGACTGTTTTCAACGTCACAGCTTTGATACTCCTCCCTACTGGATCTTGGTGGACTATCCAATTAGTCTGACACTCTTTCCAGAACTTGTGATGGACTCTCAGGGTCAGTAACACATTCTGGTTCTAAAGAGCAATCTAACGCTGGTGGCATGGATACCTATTTTGTTTTTTATGGATATGCCAGGACTTTGAGTCTCTGGATGTTTATACAAGGTATTTTTCCATTGTTAGGATTCAGTTTACCATTGCAAGGTGTGCCAAGGATACTTCCACCTCTGTAGAGTTCCTATAATTACCTTCACCTTAATGTGATTAAGCATTATGTAAATGTAACTAAGAACCTGAGACATTCCGCCCCTCAATTACTAATTTACTCCAGGGTGATCACCATGGCAAAGGTTGATAGAGAATGTTTGGGGGCTCATTCAGTTGCTCTACATGAGGAGCAATGTCTTCAAACGCCTCCTCGGTGAGAGCAAGTTTGGGGGTGTCCTTAAGTCTGCAGATTGGTCTGGAATTTCAACATTTAAGGCTTTTTACTGTAAGACGATTAACACATGGCAATGACAGTTGTGAAGCTTCTTTGAAGTAGCCTAATGTGGGCTTCCTGTCTTGTAATAAAGTTACCTGTCCGTTCTGAAGGAGAGTTCTGATTTTATTGAAGACACAGGAGACAAGTATTATCCCACCACTGGTATGTGTGCACACTCTTATGATAGTTGGTAACATATCTTATTGACTATTCACAGTGCCAACCTGAACAAGCCAGGCGATGGCATGATTCGCCAGTATGCAATGTGTTTAGAGAAAAACACTACTTTTGGGTGGAGAACGCATTTCTTATGGAGGTTGATCAAGGAAGAGATTACATTATATGGTTGCTTTATTTTCTGTTGTTTTTACAGTGTTTCAGTTCTCCCATGGACCTTAGACTTCAACCATCAAGAAAAGAGGATATGTACTATAGACTGCCCTTATTTACAGGGTTTTGTGTATTTTTTTTACATTGCGACTTCCTGCCTAATCGAGCAGGATCGTAGGGAAAGCAATGTACTTTAAAGATGCTACTTAAACAGAAAGTAAAGAGACTGCATAATACCTCCTTTGTCTTTAATAAAAATCAGGAGTCTCCTTCATATTTGGCTTTGAGAATCCGAAAGTTTCAGCGGTGATTTCACCCCTTTATGATGTGATGTAGTCGACACTGAATTCTGATTGCATGAGAAACAAGCATTTGCAATGCAATGGGTCTCGTGTTTGCTCGATTTAGAGCTATTAGCATTGTAAATTCCTAAGTGGACTTTTCTTGCCACAATAATTGAAAATGAAAAATAAAGCAGTTGTCATAAGCAAGTCAGTTCATTGCACCCCGGCCGCCGTTAGTGTGAGAGTTATTGGCTCCCTGTGTGAATGTCTAGAAAAGATCGTGACTGAGATGATAGGCAAACCGAAACCAGAAGAGGGGCCATCACACGCTGTAAAGGGAGGAATCGTGACATAGTTTGATGGCCAACAAAAATGATCACTTAGTGAAATGGCCTGTGAGGGAACTCAGCACACAAAGGAGGGACATTTCACAAAATGCAACAATAAAAATGAAGCATTTAAAACATGCACAACAAAGAATGATTAGCAAGAGTGGGCGTGGTTAAAAACCCGGAGAGAGATTACAGCAGGCCAGAGCACTTGCGCGCTCGACCCTAAAAATGACAATTTACCAAATAATTCATTGAATCGTGTATCATTTCTTTATGTCAGTCATTGCTTTTAACTTACTAAAACTTTTTACCTATTTTCCAAGCCTCCATATCTCTCACTTTCCCATGTCCTCGTAGGGGAATAGTCCCATTCTTCAATATCTATTGCGATGTATTTTTTCACTGTGTGCCAACAGTCTTTGGGGGATGACTCGTGGCACTTATTTACTCTGTAGTATCCTTTCATTCCGGCTTCAAAGTGTCCTGTAGTTAAACATGCCAGAGTGAAACGACCTATGGAGAGAATTTACAGAAAGACTGCATCACCATTATTTATATTCAGCTGGCTTTTTTAAATGCATATGGTTATTAATCAAAGATCTGTTTCAGTGCAAACCATTTTGCCTTTGTTCTCTCTCACCTCAGCCATTGTTAAGACAGTCAGATATCTGCTTGCCAGGATTCCCTTTACTCTAATTAATTGTTTACCAAACTTCTTAATTGGCCCTGGATACAACACCCTCATCCCAGTCAATTTGTCATGTGATTTCCTACTCCTCAGAAGTGGACTACTCCAGGAATAAGCAGAAAATTCCCCTCCTCTTTCTGAGTGCCATGAAATGACATGCATTCCCAGCATCCTCTCGGTATTTTCTTGTCTCTGAGACAAGGAGTTTGGATGTTTTTGAGCCCCCTGATTGGCTTGGGATTTCAACACTTGTGGATGGCGTCACGCTCCGTTAGAGGACCTGCCATCGACAGTCTCGTGAACTGATCTCTGCCTTTTGAACACTCTTCTCTATTTTCTGCATTACCTGAATCATTGGTTGGTGTTCTGCTTCTCCTCACATGCATCATACGATTGTCTTATTCGCACTGACTACTACTGTATTGTTTCATGTTCCTTAATCATAGGAATGTGATAGCGTTGCAGTGCTGCCTATGCACATTTGTGAGGCTTTGTTTTCACCTGGTATTGAGTTGGACTCCAGCCATGAAGTTTCTCTCTCCTCCGGACCACTGATAAGGAGCCTCTGGGGCCAGGTTGGGGAACCAGAAGCAGCCCTGGCAAAAATGCTCAATCCAGTCCTGCTTCTTTTGTCTCCTCTTGCAATCTCTCTCTTTACACTCGTCCTCTCTCCTTCCTTTTCTCCCGTCTCTCTTCTCCTTCTTTGCTTCCCTCTCTTTCGTCAATTCTCCCCGTGCCTGCTGGAATTATCCCTGGGGACTTGGGGAAAGTGTCAGAGGTTCCAGGAGCAGACTTGGGCTCTCAAGGCCCCTGCCCACCAGGGAAATGCCCAGTTGAATGAAAGGCCTGCCTGGCACTGGGGGCCTTGGCTGTACTGGCTGTGCAATGGCGCCTTACTATTTTAGTACATTTGGGCCCGTATTTATACTTTTTTGCGCCGTATTTGCGTCGGTTTTTGACGCAAAAACGGCGCAAACTTGCAAAATGCCATTGTATTTTGTATGTTTGCGCCGTTTTGCGTCAAAAAGGGTGCAAATGCGGCGCTAAAAAAAGTATAAATACGGGGTTTGGTGCACTGGGGGGCACGTTAACTGTGTGCATTCGCGCCACTTTTAGAATAATGATTTTGTGAACTTAATGAATAGAGCACAACAACATGCTTTTGTGATAGTTAAGGGTTTGAGTGCCACAATTATCATGAGCTGCTTGTAGGTCTCTTGTGTCAGGTGACGTTTTAAGGATCTCTCTGGTAAGGGATAAGGCATTAGATTGTGTCCTCTTGAATCTTTAGCTCTTTCACTTTCATTCTGTATCCTCTGTATTTGTACGGAGAGAAAGAAGGGGGAGTGAAAAAAATAGAAGGCACAGAGACAGAGAAAAGGAGGAGTATAAAGGACAAGACAGACAGATTCAAAGGGAAGAAAGGACTGCGAGCCACGGGAAGAAAAACAGAATGCAAAATGAGAGCGAAAGCAAGAAGTGAATCAAGGAGAGGTCACAGACAGCAAAGTGAAAGAAAAATGGTGACATAGAAAGCGATTAGAGTCCTTTAAGGCGTGTTAAGGGTCTGATCTTTGCCAAAGTCCTAAAAAACTTTAAAATGCCCATTTAGCTACTCATTTTCTAAACGTGCAACTGTGGGAATCCAGAAATTGCACCTACTAGCCACACACTTGTCTTTAAACACGTATAAGTTTATGATCAATGTTGAGGGACTAATGTCCTTCATAATGGAAGGGTTCTCTTTTTTCAGGAGCATTAGGGTCTCATCAGCAGCAAAGTAGGAAGTTGCATTTTGGAAGCTGCAAAGACAGGGGGCATCATGGCACGTGATCCTGCATTTAACTATTGATGCCACCACCAATGACTAACAGAGGACGAGGGGCAGTGCTACCTCTGGCCAGATACTTCCCCTGTGACTGCAGATGGAAATAGATGTGGTATCCGTAGCCAGGTCACAGATCACACTGAGACATCCTTAGATTTCCATAGTGACTTATCCCTTCTCTGTCTACGGGCCTTGCGCTGGTTGTGGGAGAAGGTCTGAGTCTGCACTGAGTCTTCATTTTTTGGTGCCACTGACTCACCTTTACCTTTGTAAGTGTAGGAAACTGGGTTAATGGTTTAGGGGGTGAAACAAAAGCAAACCTCAAATTAACTTGTGCTTAACCCCCTGGGAGCTCGGAGCAAAAGCAGTCATGCTTACCTTTGAGGCAAAATGTAAGGTATTCATGCAGCACTTCAAACAGTAAAAAGGTGAAAACAGACACAAGAAAATGCTATTTTGAAAAATGGAGTAACATTTTAAAAATTATTTGAGATCAAAACAACAAAAGTCCAATCAGTAGAACTGGAGATATGCAGTTTCAAAGTTTTTTAAACAGTTCCTATGCATCAAGTAGGACTGCACATTTGGTCAGTACAGACCTCAGAATATAGGAACTCAGTCCACATATACTATCAGTACAAGCAGACATGATTCCTAGCTAGATCACAGTGATCCATCTGAAACCCTAACTTTATCAGGTTACCAGACAGTATCAGCAACCTTAAACATGACCACTCTGACTCCCAAGAAAGCTATGGAAACAGATCTACTCTTTTGTGATTATATTTGCAGGTCCAAGGTAAACACAAAAAAGATACGAAATTAGCTCTTCAAATATTTATTGAAGCAATCAAGTTCTTGTATAGGAAGCATGTACTGTGATTATTAGGCAGAGGGAACAAAGCATGGAAACCAGCATTATGAGAATGGTAAAAAAGATAAACAATTCAACCATGGAAATATTACCCTGCTGTTATAGTCCTATCTGTAACTACCTACACTGTAGAGAGCATAATGGGAGTACTCTCTGCCAGATCCATTGAGATAGCCTAACCCCTCATACCTGGAATGATGTGCCAGGAAGCCGGTCTGATGTGGGCTATTGTCCTTTGAAGAATGTAGGTCAGAGTTATCAGGGCTGCATCTCGGTTACAGTGCACCACGTTCTGGGAATAATCAGAGCAGAAGTGCTCTTCTGCCAAATGTAGCACATAGGTAGTTTATATAATGAAAGCACTGTTCATTTCACAATGTGTCAGAGGCAGAGCTGATGCAATGATTTGTCTGTAGATTCGGAGATGTCTCCAACAGACAATCATGATACCAGCACATCGCATTCTGTGTACCCATCCTTGGACAGGGTGTAGAGATTATGTAGGGACGGTGTTTACTAGGAATAAGCAGCACGTACAGTGTCTTCTCAGAACATTGTTGTATAGGTGTAAAAGCTTGTAAGAGTCAGCATCAGAGAAAGATGCCAAGCTAAACATGTGCAATCTAAAATGAAAACCCTGCACGGGCCCCAATGTGTTTCGCCACAGTTTTAAGTAAAAATAGTGCCTAGAAGCACAAAGCGCCAACTGAGGTTACCTGTTTGTGCCAGATCTAGGGAAAGTCCCACGTCGAGCACATGCCGCTCAGCAATGGTTCCAAGGAGCTTCAGGGCTGCGATGCGAAGTCCTGTGTCATTGTCGAGGATGCCATTGATGAGAGGCTTGTGGTATGAAGGCCTGCACCGAGATTGTGTCACACAGCGATGGTTCCAGGTAAGCTACAGAATGCGATATGAGGTCCTGCGTCAGGGGTGTGGCTGTTCCAAAGTGGCTGCGAGGAGATGTGTTGCGCTGCATTGGTTAGGCCTACAGGATCAAAGCTGGGCTGGAAGAGCACCTTCAGACCCACTTCTAAGGGTCCATGACTGAAGTGGCACCACTTGGTGGTTAGGACCCACAGAAGGTAAAGTCCAAGTGCTGGGTTCAAGGTGATTGCAGTACTTTGTGTCCCTGTGGCTATGATCTGGAGGCAAGCCAACTAGCCCTTGGAGTCATTCTGGTGAACCTGGGTTCAAGGTGCAGGTCCAGTCATTCTCAGAGGCAGCAGGGCAGCAGAGAAGCAGTCGTTCTTGCAGAGCACTACAGCAATTTTTCCGATCTTTCCACAGGTCCAGAGGTTTAATGAAGAGTTGGGTCTGAGGGGCCAATATTGATACCTGGTGCCCACTTTGAAGTAGGAGAAGGTTCAATAGGTTGTAACCCCCAGAGTACTTAGCATTTCATGCCTTCCCACCCTGCTTATATGGGATCACAAAAGACTAGTGTCAAACCCTTTGTAAGTGAGGTAAGACAGAACCTTTGTGATGTGTAAGTGTGGTAGGTGACAGCCAGGAACATCTTATTGATTCATGATCCAATGTCAGCTCTTTCTGCCCTCTTTGGTTTGGTCACTGACAGTGCACAGCCATACTCATCCACATTCTAAATGTGCTTGCATGTAATATTCAAGGATAGTGATGTGTGTTTTCAATGTTGTAACACAGCAGCAGCTCACAAATATTACTGCGAATAATCTTATGATACCCTCCTATTTCTCAAACCTGAGGTCCTCTTTTGATCTAAAATATACTTTTTTAATGCTGCATGAAACATAAATAAATTTCTCTGCAACATTTCTGTGATAGACTCTTACACTTAACCACAATTAAAACTAACATTAAAGAAATACAGTATTTTAAATAATCTATTTAGGAATTAATCAAGGTCATCTGGGCAAAACTCAGCCGAACAGAGCTGGCTTTATCAGAGCCCGCTTTTCCCATGCCTTAAAACGTCTCTGGTGACAGCTCTTCCCCCTCATCTGTCAAAGGTGGCCCATCCTGCTAACACCTATTCCATTTTGTCTTCCTGTCTGAAAACAATACACAAAGGCTAACTGACAGCTATCAATAGTTGTGTGACCAAGTATGCATTCACCAAATGGTTAGGACAAGAAAATATACATTTTCTAAAAGTGGCATTTTCAGAATTGTGACTTAAAATCCAACCTAACAATTAAAGAGGGTTTTCAATTAAAATTCTTTAGATACCGAAGGCTGTTTTTCTCCTGCTCCAAACTGAAAGTTATCACTTAGTTCTGGTTCCTTCCGTTGAAACATGATCATTTTTAATTGTTTCACTGATAAAATCTCTGGTCTAAGAGAAGGCATCTTCACCCCTTACCAGAGTTGTGATGACCTGTCAGAGTCACCAGATCCTCGGGGTCTGCGCACGTTCCCAACACGTCCACCACTGAACAGCTCCAAGACTCTGATAGATAAATCACAGAGGCTAAGAGAGTTCAAGAGGGGAAGAGGGGATTAGGAAGGGAACAGCTGGGAAGGAGACCTGTAGTAAGAAAAAGGTTAAAACACACAATATGAAAATTGCATCTCATGAAATCAATACTAGACTATGACTCTAAGCCTAGTCATTCTGAAAACATGAACAACCTAAGAATTAGGCTTAAAATTACTAAATTTCGAGATGACCTGATACCTGTAAGGGAATCAAGATGGATTAAATAAAACTTTCAAATTCAAGTACTTCCCTTTACATGAGAATCAGGAAACCATTCTGAATAAGTTCTAAACCAGTCATATGAATCCTTTTTTGAGAATGCATACTAGGACCATGCAATATTGCATCTAGAAACTCTGGTGTTCTGTGTTCTCTTGAAATGTTTCAACACGAATTTGCGCACATTGCAGATTTTCATATATATAGTAAACACCATAAAAGGATTGTGCACCGTGAATAACACAATATGGATTCAGGAAATAAATCACACAACTTGTCAACTCGAATATTACCTAATAAATGTCTTAGAATAAATGGCATACAATGAACAACATGAATTAAGCTCGAAGAGAGAGTCGTGCGTCTTGCCGATTCGAGTGCCACCATGTAAAATGTCAAGGAATGGTAGCACGCAATGAATAAAGGTTAAATCACCATTAAACGAATCGCGCGTCTTGCCGATTCGTAAGCCACGATGTAAATGCCAAAATATAACAGCGCGCACTGAATAACAAGATTAAAGCACCATGAAACGAATCACCCGTCTTTTGCCGATTCTTAAGCCACCATGTAAATGTCAAGAAATGGTAGCGCGCAATGAATAACAAAGTCAAATCATCATGAAACGAATTGCGTGTCTTTTTCAGATTTGTAAACCACCATGTAAATGTCAAGAAATGGTAGCACGCAATGAATAACAAAGTCAAATCATGATGAAACGAATCGCGCGTCTTGCCGATTCGCAAGCCACCATACAAATGTCAAGAAATGGTAGCGTGCAATGAATAACAAGATCAAATCAGCATGAAACGAATCGCGCGTCTTGCCGATTCGCAAGCCACCATGCAAATGTCAGGAAATGGTAGCGCGCAAAGTAATCTGTTAATCATTAAAGAATTAGGCCAAGAATATGAAAGTTCTCGAATACGGCATCGGGAGGTCAGCCCAACCACCGTCTTACCGCCCAGAAAAAGGATCACCAATGAAGAATGAAGAGCAGAGGCCTGGAAGATCAAATAGGCCACCGGGACAGGAGCTCAGGAAGTAGCTGCTGC
Organism: Pleurodeles waltl; assembly: GCF_031143425.1. NCBI lineage: Eukaryota > Metazoa > Chordata > Amphibia > Caudata > Salamandridae > Pleurodeles > Pleurodeles waltl. Next base: position 176,093,848 of record NC_090450.1, on the reverse strand, counting down.
TCTGCACCGGGACCTCTGAATAGTGAGCACTTGGAGCTGGGCTGGCTCGCTTTTATAGAGTCTTGACCCAGCCCACAACCACACCCAGGCATGCTGCAGGGAAAGTCTCTGGAAGCCCTGGAAAGGGACCACACCCTAGCACACTCTGAAAGCCTGCAGCAATACATTGCAAATGAACAGTATTTGTACACACATTAAAAATAAGTCTTCAGGATTAAACTCTGCAATGCAAAAGGTTAAACAACAACATATCAGCACAATGCATAAATTACGCTGTTTTGAGAGTGCTGGGTTTTTGCATTCTAGTCACCAATAGAGTGCGCACAGCCCTGGTGTTGACAGTACTCCCCTCTCCCAGACGCGCTCTAGGGCCTGGTTTGCCTGGATTAAGACGATGAAAGCGGCTCACAAGTACTGGAGCATGAACATCAGATGCGGAAACCCATGAGTTACTTTCAGGACCATAACCTTTCCATGAGATTAAGGGCCAAATGTAGCAAAGGTTTAGCGACTCGCAAACGGCGAAAATCGCCGTTTGCGAGTTGCTAAAGCCACTTTGCAATGTAGAAATGCATTTTGCGAGTGGGAACCGACTCGCAAAATGCATTTCCAACTTGCAAATAGGAAGGGGTGTTCCCTTCCTATTTGCGACTCGCAATGCGATGTAATTAATGGACTCGCAGTTACCATCCACTTGAAGTGGATGGTAACCCAGTCGCAAACGGGAAGGGGTCCCCATGGGACCCCTTCCCTTTTGTGTCTGGCATTAAAAATAATTTTTCAGAGCAGGCAGTGGTCCAATGGACCACTACCTGCCCTGAAAAATACCGAAACTAAAGGTTTCGGTTTATTTTTCAAAGTGCAGCTCGTTTTCCTTTAAGAAAAACGGGTTGCACTTTGAAAAAAAAAAACTGCTTTATTTAAAAGCAGTCACGGACATGGTGGTCTGCTGTTCCCAGCAGGCCACCATCCCCGTGAGTGCCCTGAATAGCAATGGGGTCGCAAATTGCGACCCACCTCTTTAATATTAATGAGGTGGGTCTTTGCTATCCCATAGCGACTCGCAGAAGGTGTCTGAGACACCTTTCTGCATTCCAAATTGCGAGTTGCAATTTGCGAGTCGCTGGGACTCGCAAATTGCAACTCGCAATTTGGAACAATGCTACATCTGGCCCTGAGTACCATAGATTACGCCCTCTCAGTTTAGAATCCAACACTTTACTTAACTTCGTATTCTTCTTCCCCTTGTACTAGAACAGGAGCTGGATGAGGGTGGACCTTTTGGACTGCCTTCTTCAAGAGGGAAGTGTGGAATAGTGGATTAATCCGTAAGGATCTGGGCAATTGTAGTTTATAGGTCACCGGATTGATTTGCTGGAGGACAGTGTAAGGACCTATGAATTTGGGATTAAACATGTGCTTCTTCTTGAAATCTATATGTTTTGTGGAAAGCCACACTTTGTCACCTGGTTGATATTGCGGTCCCTCACAATGTTTCTTGTCATAATGCCTTTTGTATTTTTGTTTGGCTTTTTCTAAATGCTGTTGAATCAGTTTCTGGGTTTGATGCAAATGCTGAATGGTTTCTGACACAGCTGGAGTAAGAGAACTTTCTTGAGGAATTGTGATGGGCAAGGTGTGAGGATGATAGCCAAATAAACCAAAAAAGGGTGTAACGCCAATAGAAGTGTGGAATGAGTTATTGTGGGCTAATTCAGCTAACCAGAGCATAGATGTCCAAGAATGAAGTGCCTTTTCAGCGTAGGCACGTAGGTATTGTTTTAAAGTCTGATTTAGTTTCTCTGTTTGACCATCTGTTTGAGGATGGTGACTAGTAGATAGTGTAGATGTCACTTGGAGTGTTTTACACCATGACTTCCAGAAATTGGAGGCAAATTGCGACCCCCGATCGGAGAGGATAACTTTTGGCAGTCCATGATAACGAACCATTGTGTTCAGTAAAATAGTTGCCAATTCACTAGAAGTGGGCAATTTCTTACAGGCAATGAAATGTCCATATTTCGTGAGACTATCTACTACCACCAGAATTACTGAATGCTGTTGAACCACTGGCAGACCGGTAATAAAGTCTAAGGAAATGTGTTCCCATGGACGACTTGGAGTTGGAAGTGGATGTAACAACCCTTTTGGTTTTGAATGACTTGTTTTAGTGCGAGCACAGACTTCGCAGTTGTTTACCATTTCTTTTACATCTTTTGTTAGGGTAGGCCACCAAAAATAGCGTTGGATCAGTTCAAGAGTTTTAGGAGTACCTTTGGTGACCTGCCGTAGGTATAACATGAAACCAATGAAACACTATCTTCCGAAGTTTGGTAGTGGGTACGAACAAGCGAGCGTCATGAAAGGGTAGTCCTTGCTTGATTGACCTTTTGGGGTCTGCTTGGGCCCATGTTTGCTATTTGTCAACAGTGAAAGAGTTGCGAATTTCTTCAAAGAAATCTTCAGTTTTTATGATACATAGAACCTTGTCAGGAGCAATGATAGCTCTGGAGGCTTGAAATGCAGGCAACGTGGTAGACTCTTGGCAGGACAAGGCGTCAGCTTTGAGATTATCTTTACCAGGCCAGAAGGTTACTACAAAATCAAATTCGGCAAAAAACAGCATCCAGTGTAATTGCCGAGGAGTCAAAAGTCTGGCGGAACTCATGAATTGAAGATTACAATGATCAGTATATACTGTGACAGTGTATTTGGCACCCAACAAATGATGTCTCCATTCTTTAAAGGCGTCACGAATCGCCAGAAGCTCTTTTTCAGCATTGACATAGTTCTGTTCGGCTTCATTCAACTTCCGAGACATATAAGCTACAGGATGGAGTTGAACAGTGTCTTTATTTCGTTGCGATAAGATGGCTCCTATTGCTACATCTGAAGCATCAGCTTCCACTATGAAAGTTCGATTCGCATCAGGATGAGCCAAGACTGGGGCAGTGGAGAAAGCTTCCTTCAAAGTAGAGAAGGCTTGGTCAGCTTCTGGGGACCATACAAACGTTTCTTTCTTTCTTAATAGCTTAGTGATTGGAGTCACTGTCTGGAAGAAATGATTTATGAGCCTCCGGTAAAAATTTGCAAACCCCAGGAAACTTTGTACATCACAAACAGTCTTTGGGGTGGGCCATTCAGATATGGCTCTTACTTTCTTTTCTGCCATCACCATACCTTGAGGGGTAAGAATAACCCCTAGAAACTCAACTGTGGTAACATGAAACTCACACTTGGTTAGTTTGCAATATAAATAGTGTTTTCGAAGGTCTGCAAGAATTTTCTTGACATGTTGGACATGTTTGTTTTCATTGTCTGAGTAGATCAAAATGTCATTGATGTACACTATGGCAAATATGTCGAGGTACTCTCTAAGAACGTCATTCAAGAAAAATTGAAATTCTGCTGGAGCATTACACAGACCAAAAGGCATGACAGTGTATTCAAAAAGGCCATATCTTGTCTTGAACGCTGTTTTCCATTCGTCACCCTCTCTCATTCTGACCAAATGATAAGCACCTCGCACCTTCGTGTAGATTTTTGCTCTCTTTACTTGTTCCAATAAGACCGGAATTAGGGGTAAAGGATATTTATTCTTGATGGTGACTTTGTTCAATCCCCTATAGTCGATACAAGTTCTAAGTTCTCCATTAGCTTTTGAAACAAAAAACAAAGGCGAAGCTGCAGGAGACTTAGAGGGGCGAATGAAACCATTCTCCAAAAATTGATCTAGGCATTTTCGTAAATGTTGATTTTCATGTTCTGACAGGGCAGACACACAACAGTTGGGAAGTATCGCACCTGGGGCTAGATCAATTTGACAGTCATAAGATCTATGAGGAGGTAGGGTCTCTGCTCCTTTCTCATCAAATACATCTTTGTAAAATGAATACTGTTTGGGCAGCTGAATTCCTTTCTCCGCAGCAGTAGCTATGTAAGAGTTGCAGGCTTTTGGTACTTGAATCTTTTGGAGACATTGTTCTTTACATAACACAGATGAGAACATGATTTTTCGTTCTGCCCAATTGATCTCTGGATTGTGATGAGTTAACCATGGCAAGCCAAGGATAATCCCATATTGGGGAGCATGGATTACGTGAAGGATGATTTTCTCTTTATGTTTCTTTCTTTGATTTTTATCTTCACAAATCATCGATAAGGGAATAGTCTGAAGAGTTACTGGACCTCCAGTCAAGAGTTTTCCATCGACTGCCTGGATGATTTCTGGGGTCTTCTTTTCAATACATGGGATCCCCCATGCACGAACCAATTGGGCGTCAACAAAGTTCCCAGTAGCCCCAGAATCGACTAGAGCTTTTTTTAAATAGATCTTTTTCTTCACCTGAACTCTTATTTCCAGTTTAAGATGTCTAGATTGTGAAGGGTCCACGGTGACACCCAAGAGCAACCCTTCTCTGCATCTCGGGTGTTTTAGTTTTCCAACTCGACAGGTACATTGGCTGCGACCTTCTGAACTGGACCTTGCTTGTTCTTTGGTTTGATCGGGCAATCTTTGGCAAAATGACCCTTCCGCCCACAATAAAGACATTGTCCATTTTTTCTGCGTAGGTCCTTTTCATCTTTGGTCAAAGGTCTTCTGATGGTTCCAATTTCCATCGGTTCCGGCGTTCTTTCTTTCACAGTTCTTGAGTCTCTGTTATCATGAACACGCCATGAATATTTTTCAGTCTTTTTGCGCATTCCTTTACGTTCTGATAAATGATGATCAATCCTCAAGACAAGGTTTATTAATTCTTGACAGTCTGTAGGTTGTGGGTCAATTTGCGCTAAGCTATCTTTTAGTTCCTCTCTGAGTCCCTTGTAAAACAAGACCGCTTGTTTTTCTTCAGGCCAGGATGTCTCACCAACCAGCCGGTTAAAGTTGGCTAGATACGACACTAGGTCCTGATTCCCTTGGCATAAATCTAATAATTCACGATCTGCTGACTGTGTTACAGTTCTACGATCAAAAACTCACTCAAACTCACGAACAAAATTTCTCCAGTTGTACAACAAGGGACTATCTTTACGCACAAGAGGAATTGCCCAGGTAGCTGCATCCCCTGACAGATATGATAACAAGAAAGCTACTTTGGACTGGGCATCTGGGAAAGTATGTGGTCTACAGGTGAAGTGTAGTTCCACTTGAACCAGGAAAGATTGCGCTTTTAAAGGGTCACCTGAAAAACGTTCTGGGGGAGCTAAAGGAATTGCGGAAGGGACATTGAGGGAAATGCTTGTCGGATTACTTCCAGAAGTCTGAGAAGAAGTACTTGGCCAAGACACACCTGTGGGACTTTGTTCCTTCTTCTCTACCTTATCTTGTAACTGACTCACTCTCTCAGCTAGGCTAGTTGTCAATTCATTGGATGATGCTACCTCTGCCTGGAGCTGGGTGATAGCCTTGACTAACTCGTCCAGCGTGGCCATGCTAAGAACATCCACAAACCAGGAGGATAATAATTTGTGGGCTCACTATTCTGTCAGAGTCACCAGATCCTCGGGGTCTGCGCACATTCCCAAAACGTCCACCACTGAACAGCTCCAAGACTCTGATAGATAAATCACAGAGGCTAAGAGAGTTCAAGAGGGGAAGAAGGGATTAGGAAGGGAACAGCTGGGAAGTAGACCTGTAGTAAGAAAAAGGTTAAAACACACAATATGAAAATTACATCTCATGAAATCAATACTAGACTATGACTCTAAGCCTAGTCATTCTGAAAACATGAACAACCTAAGAATTAGGCTCAAAATGACTACGTTTCGAGATGACCTGATACCTGTAAGGGAATCAAGATGGATTAAATAAAACTTTCAAATTCAAGTACTTCCCTTTACATGAGAATCAGGAAAACATTCTGAACAAGTTCTAAACCAGGCATATGAATCCTTTTTTGAGAATGCATACTAGGACCTTGCAATATTGCATCTAGAAGCTCTAGTGTTCTGTGTTCTCTTGAAATGTTTCAACACGAATTGCGCACATTGCAGATTTTCATATATATAGTAAACACCATAAAAGGATTGTGCACCGTGAATAACACAATATGGATTCAGGAAATAAATCACACAACTTGTCAACTCGAATATTACCTAATAAATGTCTTAGAATAAATGGCATACAATGAACAACATGAATTAAGCTCGAAGAGAGAATCGTGCGTCTTGACGATTCGAGTGCCACCATGTAAAATGTCAAGAAATGGTAGCACGCAATGAATAAAGGTTAAATCACCATTAAACGAATCACGCGTCTTGCCGATTCGTAAGCCACAATGTAAATGCCAAAAAATAACAGCGCACAATGAATAACAAGATTAAAGCACCATGAAACGAATCACCCATCTTTTGCCGATTCTTAAGCCACCATGTAAATGTCAAGAAATGGTAGCGCTCAATGAATAACAAAGTCAAATCATCATGAAACGAATTGCGCGTCTTTTGCCGATTTTTAAGCCACCATGTAAATGTCAAGAAATGGTAGCGCGCAATGAATAACAAAGTCAAATCATCATGAAACGAATTGCGCGTCTTGCCGACTCGCAAGCCACCATACAAATGTCAAGAAATGGTAGCGCGCAATGAATAACAAGATCAAATCAGCATGAAACGAATCGCGCGTCTTGCCAATTCGCAAGCCACCATGCAAATATCAGGAAATAGTAGCGCGCAAAGTAATCTGTTAATCATTAAAGAATTAGGACAAGAATATGAAAGTTCTCGAATACGGCGTCGGGAGGTCAGCCCAACCACCGTCTTACCGCCCAGAACAAGGATCACCAATGAAGAATGAAGGGCAGGGGCCTGGAAGATCAAATAGGCCACCGGGACAGGAGCTCAGGAAGTAGCTCCTGCTCTGCACCGGGACCTCTGAATAGTGAGCACTTGGAGCTGGGCTGGCTCCCTTTTATAGAGTCTTGGCCCAGCCCACAACACCACCCAGGCATGCTGCAGGGAAAGTCTCTGGAAGGCCCTGGAAAGGGACCACACCCTAACACACTCTGAAAGCCTGAACAAATACATTGCAAATGAACAGTATTTGTAAACACATTAAAAATAAGTCTTCAGGATTAAACTCTGCAATGCAAAAGGTTAAACAACAACATATCAGCACAATGCATAAATTATGTTGTTTTGAGAGTGCTGGGTTTTTGCATTCTAGTCGCCAATAGAGCGTGCACTGCCCTGGTGTTGACATGACCCTCCAATACCAACTCTACAACACACTCAGATTTACATCAACCCTAGACGAAGAAGTGTGTAATATACTTCATTCCTTTAGAAAGTCTCCCCTGAGTGAGACATCTACAGTGCCATAGTTGTCAGTTTGGGTCTCCTAGTATGGTTGTCACTTGTCCACATACTAATGAGCCCATCTCTCACCTTTGGATCCATTCCCCAGTCTCTCAGTCACGTAATCATAATGCTCATCCTCAATAAAACGTCTGCAGACCCAAATAAGTTTGCAAACAGTAGACCTTTATCTGGATGACCCTGTATTGCCAAGGGACTAGAAGCTGTTGTCTTCTGCCAAGTTTAGCCTCACCTAATGTAAACAGCCTCCTCAATCTAGGTTTCACATTAGGTTTCTCATTCGGGGTACTGAAATCTCATCACAAAATACTGAAGGAGAGCTTCTCAGCTACATGGACCACAGCTCTCCTTTTCTCCATAGTCCTTGACTTGTCTTAAGATCTGTATAGCCCTACCGACTGTTACTTTTTTTATAAAACTGGTCCAGAGCTATGATAAGGTTATACAAAGATCTTTGAACATAGCTCTAGGTAACATTACAGTTTATTGTAGTCTATAATGTGATAATATAGCATCTATTTTCACTCTGCTATGCACAGTCCACACAACATGTTCAAAACTTTCAATTCAACATGTAAAGGAATGTGAGGACACTTGGCAAAGTGTGTTATGTGGTCTTGCAACTAACGACCAAATATATACAATTTCCATTTACAAAAAGTGGTTGCAAATTGCTCATCAACATTTTGCGAATGTCAAATAATTTTAAGAACCAACCTATGTACTAATAGTTTGGTTCACAAAATTCTGAATCGTAGTGTGTTACAATCCAAACCACTCACATTATTTATGAGATGGGTCATAAAACGTGACTTCCTACAATTGGATGCCATCACATGGATGGTGGCTTATTGGAGACAGCAGACCACAATGTCTGTGGTCATACTTAAGTAAAGTATTTTTTTTTTAATGCAGCTCTTTTTCTGAAAACTGGGCTGCATTTAAAAACAAGAGGATTTAGTTTTTTAAGTTTTTAGTTTGCAGTAATCTCCTGGACTGCAGCCTACCCATCAACAAACTTTTTTTTTACATTCACAAAGGGGGACCCCTTACTTTTTGCGATTGTGTTACCACCCCAACTCTGGAATCAGTACATTTTTCAAATAGTGTTTTGTTGTGCCTTTCAAAATCCATTTGGCAATTTGGTTACCTGTACTTGGCACATGTAGCCTTAAGTTATTAAAATTCAGCAACTTTAGGCATGAGACCTGAATCCTAGACAAATCAAATTGTCACCTTTATCTTAAGCTCCAACGTGGAGTCAATTTTACAGTGCATAGGAAACTATTTATCATGTAGTTGTGTCACACTTGCATCACACAATGGGGTGAAAGTGCAAAGTAATTATTAAATGCAATTTATCAAGCCACACAAGACCAACTTGCGTGGCCCTGAGTGCCTTGATAAATGGAATAACGTGGTGTAACACAGATTACTGAGTTGTATTACTCTGCTGCAGGGAGGCATTCCACAGATGGTGCTTAAGTGTTCACACGCAACACCAATGAATTTTGACCCAGTCCAGATTTACCATAAGTGTTAGACCTGGAAATGCACCAAAACTGCTACGTCACCCTAGGTGAGGCATAACAAGGAGAAACATATTTATTTCTCCTCATTTTAGAAAGAGGAAAATGCCTCATGGGATTGGTTGCGTGCAGGAAAGTGCCCCTTGCTGCATAAAAACAATCCTGCTTACAATGCAGGCACCCTTGTACCATGGTGTAGGAGTGCCTGTGTTGGCACTTGGCAGCACATTGTGGCAAAGCCCCGCAAAGTCTAGCCACCCTGCTGCCAGTCTCTTCAGTATCAACACAAGCAACGCAAAGCCCTGCAAAGCCTCGTCACACTGCTGCCAGTTTCATTGGAACCAACGCTGAGCAATGCAAAGTCTCACAAAGCCTTGATTCCTACTCATCAGAATCGAACAGAGCAACACAAAGCCCCGCAAAGCTTTGCCACATAGTTTTATCAGAACCAACGCCAGATGACGCGAAACCCCGCAAAGCAATGCCATGCAGACAGAGTACCAATGATATAAGGTGCACTCCTCAGAAGGCCAAACCTGGTCCTGTGCCTGGACTTGTGACTTTGCCCAGGTCCAGTGTGACCAGATACTCTCAGTTGGAGCTTTGAGTCTTTTGGTGCTACTTTGATCTAAATCTTTAAAATTGCATATCTCCAGCTCTACTAACTGGATTATTGTTGTTTTGGTCTCAAACACTTTATTACAGTTTAAGTGCTGCATAGATACTTTACACATTGCCCCTAAAGTAAGCCTGACTGCTCTTGTGCCATCTTACCAGAGGGTTAAGCACAGGTTAATGTTTTGTGGTTCATCCTGACAAGAATTGTGGCTGTTGCTTGAGAAGTGCTCTCATCCCCTCAACCAAAAACCCAATTTGTCACACTGCCCTTGCCAACCCACACCATCCTCAAAACCAGCTACATGAGCTACAAAGCCTTCAGGACCCGCATCCTGCCTATGAGGCTGAAAAGCCCATCTCCCCTGGTGCTTCTCATCATTCCTGGAGCCTTGAAGCAATTACTGTGGAGACAAAGAGGTGAAGAAATAAAAAACAGGCGACAGACCTTCTCCTTTATGCACCAAACATCTGGCATGAGAGCTCCATTTTCATCAGGACCATACCATCCTGCCCTAATTTAGGAATAAAACTGAAGACACACCTCTTTAAACAACACTACACCATGATGAACTAACAATCCTACTCTATTTTTATAACTCAGCTTTCTCTCCAACTCATTAACTGTATCTTTGACTTTGACCCTGCTCATCATTCTCATGTCATGTGGCTGACGGGTCCTGGCAGTACTTTAGAAAAGACCACCAGCTTGGTGGGTGGTGCCTCTGTCGGGTGATGGAGCAATCTACCCCATTACCTGGGTGGTGAAACAGGCCTCCCACTGAAAATTAAATTGACCCCTTAGTCTGCCAGAAGTATGGGGGACGCCTTCCAGTAGCCATGTTGCTGCTGATACTAATTAGCACCTAGCAATTGGTGCCTTCCTGAAGGAGCTCTAGGGAAGGAAAACTCCCAAAAGCAAAAACTTCCGAGGGTAATGAGCAAAACTCCAGGGCAGACTAGAAGTGACTTGACTAAAGGAACAACAAGGCAGCCTTAAGAAGAAGGAAATGGCAACAGGAGGAAACCAATGTCACCATCAGGAGTAGCTGTTAAGAGAAGCTGGCGTCTTTAGGATATGAAAGACAGTGGTAACACAAAACATTACTGACAAAGATCCAGGGAAAGCTCTAGAAAAGGCTAGGTGTGAGGAAACATTATGAGGAACAACTCGAAGCATTGTAACACAAAGAGTAGAAGGATTTCTCCTCTTCTACAGGCCAGGAACAGGGAATGATGTCAGAACCAAATGCCCTTCATTTTGTATTGGGAAGGGCCTCATAGAGGCTTGAGAAGTGTTGCCCTTCTTGGATTGGGAAGTATATTCCATCCCAAAAGTCTCTAATGAAGAACCTTGGGAAGAAGAAAAGCCAGGCTGATAAGGACATTGTGCACATCTTTTAAGGGGAGCTACATCCCCCTCAAAGAAGATTATTGTTAGGGACAACTGCACCAGTGGGCCGACCGCCAAGAGATAAGTGTGACTAGGGAGATTGGGGCCCAATAGCACTTTTGTGAGTCGCTGTGCACTTCACGTGCAGAAGAAGCAGTGTGTACTGCTCTCCCAAGGCATATTCTGAAGAGGATGGCGGGCGAAACAATGGCTGTTGCAGTGGCATGTTATTCTACTGCCTTTTGGCTAGGTTTGTACTTGTGCCTGTCTTGCTGGCCTCACATTAGTGAAAGGTGGACCATCTGGCAAATTGACATGTAGGCAGAAACCCAGCCTGCTTCGCTTCACACAGGAAGAAGTCTGAGGGGCCTATTGTCCCTCTTTCTCCCCCACATAAGGGTCGTCCTTTTTTGGTGCACCGAATGTAACCACCTCTTTGTGATGCAGAGTGAGTACACCTCCTGATGGCCTATTTTTCTCTGAATTCACTTCCATAATCTGGAGAGGGCACATAGGAGCCATAACCATATGCAAATGAGGGACCACCCCTTAGGATTACACCTGTGTTAGATGCGCTTCTGTGTAATCCGTATAACAGAAGGAGCAGCACAAGCATCTGCAGTCCCTCTAATAATACTGAAGTGTTCTGTGGGGTGCAGACAGCAGGTGCACAAACCAGTTGTGCCCCAAGCACTTTATGTAATATGGCCCCTGGTTTATTGTTAACCTTTAATAAGAGATGAACTGGCCAAATGGGACACCAGGAATACTCAAAGCTGTGCTTTCTGGACTGATGGACACAAAGATCCTGAATAAATCCACAATTTTCTTGCATTTAAATAAATGATTTGTCACTATTGTTAGACATGACAGCCTTAAGGTGGTCTTCTCCCCAACTTTTTGCCTGCCTCCCTCCATTTTCTGACTTTATTTTTGCTGGTGTGAGGACTCACTTTACCACTGCTAACCAGGGCTAAAGTGCTTGTGCCCTCTGCCAAAAACATGATAACATTGGCTCATATTTAATTTACTTATACTTCCCTAGTAAAGTGCACTTCATTTGTACAGGGCCTGTAAATTAAATGCTGCTAATGGGCATGCAGCACTGATTGTGCCACCCACCTAAGGAGACACTTAACCATGTCTCAGATCTGCCATTGCCGAGTCTGTGGGTACAATTTTAAACTGCCTTGTTTACCTGGCAAATTAAATCTCTTGACCAGGTCTAAATGCTCCCTTTTTAAACATATAAGTCAACCGTGAGAAAGGCCCTATGTGTCCCACAGGGGAGGGTGCCATGTATTTGTAAGGCAGACAATGCACTTCAATGTTTTACATGCCCTGGTAATGAAAAATGCCCACATTTTGTTTTTCACTACTGCAAGGGCTATCTCGCTCACAGTATAATATTGGGGTTGCCTTATTAAATCCTATAGGCGTAATTCCCAATCGCGAAGAGATGAGTTTGTCAAGTTTGGTGTCTCTGAACTCATAATTTAAAATCATACCTTATGGTAAAGTTGTATTTTAAATTGCAGTTCTGAAACTGTCACTTTTAAAAAGTTGGTATTTTCTTACTTTAGCTATTTGGTGCCTCCTGCCTGTCTCCAATACATGTCAGGGGTGGGGCGGCAGATGGCTTGTGCGTTCCCTCTAGACAGCCACACACAAAGGGAGCTTAGATGTGAATGATAAGACATCAACATCTTGTTGGGCCATTCTGGTCAGGATGGGTGGGAGGGGCTGACACACCTGAATGGGCAGTGTCTTGCCCTACACAAAGAGTTGCATACCCCCTGTAGTGGGTCTGGAGCCAGAGCTATTGGAAAAATGTGCTGTAAAATTAATCATTTGACCAAACAGAAAGAAGAATTCTTGATGGGAGGTTTCTCTACCCACTATATCCTCTTGATCGTCATGCACTATTCATTTTGATTCCAGGGGCTTTGTAAATGACCTACAGTGACCTCATGCTATGTATTGTCAGTATAGGTGCAGACCACCCCATCCTGCTAAAATATTTAGAGCAATCCCAGTGCTTAATCTGATTTTCTTAGGAACCTGGCGCTGGAGCTGCTTAATGGGATGGTTGCCAAATAAAGGAGAGCTAACTTTGATTCCACCTTAATCCTCTTTCTTTCAGCAACCTGCACTTCCTGTCCCTTTAACATAGTCTTGCAAAATCTTATCCCTGCTTTTTTCCTCTATTGATGCTCCCCTTCTTTTTCTGCCCCCTCAGTTCTCGTTTTTGACTTTTATCTCTGTTGCTCAGGTTTAAAGTCTGTAGAAAAACAAACTACTGGCCCACCAAAATAAGTGAGCCATCTGCAACGACGCCCACCAAGTAAGCATAGAATCATAAGTTGCACATAGGAAGTCCTCCAGGAAGTCTTTTCTCCCCACGGTTTTCTCAGAGCACAGAAAATTGTGACACAATTGATTGTTTTGCATAGAGAGCATGTGTTTCTAAAGTATCTTTCTGATGGACACTTCGCCTGGAAGCATACTAATGTGCTAGCCTTTGTTTGAGAATGTTTCACATTGGATTTTGCATGTCCGGTCTTCTGTTGCTGTGGATGTTAATGGAAGATTCTTGACTCCCTTAGAAATGGGTTAGTTTCTTCTTCTGATTTGTCTAATATATGCTGTCACTAGTCACGCTATGCTCAATCTGTAAATTTGCTCATCACCTGTGTGTAAATTGTGTATAAAACATCCTGGTATTGAGCGGAAGAGAGATACTTTTCCCGATCTACCAGTAACTCTGCCTGATTTTTTGATGATTTCACATTTTCTAATAGGTCTGATTATTGAGCATTTTCCCTTTATTATTGAGAGATACTTTTAGCTTCTCTATGATTCTGACATTAAAATATTGAGGGTTTTCTCTTCCCCTTCAGAGATGCTGAATATTCTCTCTGTGATTTTTCCCATTTCTCAAGGTTTGATCTGATTTCTGACTTGTGATTTTGTACTCTCTATCTGAGCCTTTGTGGTATTTACTGCATTTCTCTGTATTGCCTGTTTTGAGACTTTTGTAATAAGACTCTTTATGGATCTAGAACTCAGTTATTGATTGGTCCCAGTTACTCTTTGATTTAATCTGCTAAAATTGTTCGGCTTGATGCTGTGAGGGTTTGTGAACCTTGTCGCTAGATCAAGGGTGCTGCAGCCAACCTGCCACAGGTAAATTTTGGGGTGATCAAAATATTGGGGTTTACTGATTTGTTGGGGTTTATTGGGGTTTGGTCTCCCACAGTACTTTGCTGTTTCTAAGCAAGCATTGTGGGTAATGCAGTCCCCCGTATATACCTAATAGGCTGATTTAAGGGTGACGAAAGCACACGATAAAATCACTTTTGAGGGCGCAAACTGAATAGTGCCAGTAGTTGAGAAATGTAAGTTCAAGCAATTCCATTCAAATTTTGTGTGTTTTAAGATGCATTCTGTATAGTAGGATGTATATGTGCGGCTCACTGCTTAAAGATTTCTGTTGCAACTCATTGATAAAAAGTGATTGGGTAGATACACAATTAAGGTTATTTTGTATCCTGTATAAGCTGAACATAAAACGTTCTAAAAATTCAATAGTAAACTGCAAAGAGCCATGCACATTCAAAAGAAGTGCAACCTTTTTAGTGCTATTTTTATGATTTAATTATTAAGGTTTTCTTAATATAATAAAATAAACACCACACAATACCTGTGTTCAGGAATCTTACCAAATACTCCAATCAAGCAAGAATAATAACATAGATATTTTATATATGCAGTACACCAAATAATCAATTGTCAGGAACTACATTTTGGAAGGTTCATTACCAATACGTCCCAGACCATCTTCATTATTTGTCTCAAACCTTGCTTTATATATTGTTTCTTCCGTCTTTGCCCAATAGACCATACTGTGCTAATTTGTTAGTAAAGTGGTATCTTCTGTCCGGCACACTACTATACAAATGTTTTAACAGATGGAAAGCCATGTACCCTTGAATACACAAAATAGGCTAAATCCAAAACACAGAGGACAATGATTATGAACAACATATCTCACCTTCTGTATCTGGTACCATTTTGACTGTGTAAGAAGTATGTGGTAAAAGACTGACTGTGTTCCGGTTTGTCCCTTTCATTGAGAAGGTGTTGTCGTAAAAACTCATCCCATGTATATCAGTCTCGGTGCCTAAACCAATGACATGCCACCAAACAGTGTCTTCCAGGCACATATCCAGTCCAGGTTGATTGCCGTACACATAGCCATTTATAGCTGACAAGAACAAAGAAGAAAGGAGAAAGGAATTTGAGATGTTAAAAACATAATACATATATGATTTAAATCAGCATTATTCTTTGCCCATCCAGTAATAGGCACATGAGCTAATATAATGAGTGCAAACAATAGGTTAGTGGTTTGGGAATTTAACCAACTTCATTCAGAAGCGTATCAGCAGGATCAGTGTCACTCCTAACCCACGGCCCACAGGTGGTTCTGGCATTAGCCATCACTAAAATACATGTTTTTATGGTCTGCTTGATAGCGCAGTAGTCGCCAAACATTTATGTGAGCATCACTAGAAAGGGGCTTTGGCGCCACCCATTGTTGGGAGCCAGGAGTACATGTTTTGATTATATGGAAGATGCACACTTCAACAAAAACAGTGATTGCCCTCCACACAGCTATGATTATTTGTTTATTTATCCAGCTGTCTAAGCTTGAACTTTAAGGGGCACACACAAGATTGGAATGCTATTAAAGTGTCTTAGATAACCAGATAATTTATTTTGTATTTCTCTGGAAGCTGCACTGATGGGAAGAAGGCAATCATCAACCTACATGGATTTTTAGGTCTGGCTTAACAATGCAACTGTCATTTCTATAGTTCTTTGCCTCCACACAATACATAACTATTCCCATGCTATTTACCTGTAATGCAGCCAATTACCATACAAAATTCCTTTAAAGTCAGACCTACTGGCATTGCCAATGCTTGTTTTAGCTGGGCTTGAACCTCAGCTCGAGCGCTCAGGCAGGAAATGGAGTTTCCTCATTTTTGTCACACAAGATGCCAAGAGAGATGTTCTCAGAGCTATCCCAAAAATGATGCAAGGACCGTTTATGAATTGCTTTGCCTTTGGAACCTGCGTATTTTTTTTTATTTTTCTGAAATGGTACCAGAACATCATGGCATACACATCATCTGACAATAATATAGAGTAAATAATAGAAACTGTACACTTAGTGTAGGAATAATTTTATAAACAATTGGTAGGCCACAATATTGTTGTGAAGAGAAACTTTTTTTATTAATATTCTGGTATGCAACAGATGTTCCAGGAAGTTAACAGTGCTCACCCTTGGATATTTACCTCTTATGGAAGTTGTGAATTTATTCTGGTGGTTCCAAATATTATTGCACTTGCATATCCAGGGAAGAGACACCATTCTCATATGAGTACAAAAAAGGGTGAAGATTGACTAATTTGTAATGCAGTGCCCCAAGCAGATTTGCTGTGGTGCATTGTGCAAGGGGAAACAGTGCAGAGCAACATCCATTGGCAAGCTGCTGCTGCCTTCCCATGCACTGGCTCTCGTAAGGCGTGCCCATCCAGCACAAATTCTTCTGTTTAGAGAAGCACAGAAGGGGCCCACACACTGGATGTGTGGTCTGAACTTCAACACACAGACAATGCATGGGTGTTTTTTGAGAAATGAAAACAATTCTCTTAGGGACAGATGTACAAGGCATTTTACTGATGGGCTCTTTGCTACTGGTTCAATGCTTTTTGGCATGTACCAAAGGCAGAATGCGACTCAGTAACTTGTTGCTAAATCACATTTTGCTTTTGAGATTCAATATTAGAAAGAGGCATGTTTAGGGCGTCCCCTCCAAAGACCGAATTGCACTGGTATGTATGAATGTTTTGAGGCCAGAATGCGGTCACAAAACACTCATGCGTTAACGACTCCGTAGAGGAGGCAGTAACCCATTTGCAAATGGGAAGGGGTCCCCAATGGATCCCTTTGTGAATGTGTGTGAAAACATTTTTTAAGAGCATTCAGTGGTCCCGTGGGCCATTGCCTCCCTGCTCTTAACAAAATGAAAAGAAAACTTTTCAGTTTTCTTTTTGTAATGTAGCCAGTTTTCCTTTAAGGAAAATGGGCTGCATTACAAAAAAAAAAGATTGCTTTATTTAAAAAGCAATCACAGACATGGTGGTTTGCTGACCACAGCAGTCCACCATGCCTGTGACTGTGGACATTCCCAATGGGTCGCAAATTGAGACCTGCCCCATGAATATTAATGAGGCCGGTCCCTTGCCACCCATTTGGGAATTGTAAACGGTGTCTGAGACAAAAAGTTGCCATTAGGAAATCGCAAACGTCAAGCTACGTACATCTGGCCCATAGTTAGATCCTGCTTCAAGGAGGCATAAGTTTGTGATGAAAAGCCCAATCTGGCTATCTTAGTAGATTGTGATTTGGACGTTTGCACAGTAATGCTCAAATAACACCTCTTTGACACAAAGTAATGTAAAGCCTTGCAAAGTACTTCTTGTGCTGAAAACCGCACTTCCCAGAGTGAAATACATTTTTTTCTGGAAGTTAAGGGTAAATATGTTGTTTGTGCCACTTAGACTGACTTTGTGCCACTTTGAGATGGTGTAAAGTGTTAGTAAGTCTGGCACAGGGTTTCCAAAATGAACAGTATATCTCTTTCAAGAGAGTTATTACCACAATCAGGTTCGGAAAAGACCTCTTTCTATAAATGGAAGTTATGTCACTTCAAAAAATCACAAATCCTTAAAAGTTCTTATTGAGTCGAGGAGATTTTTTTGATGTCAGTGTGTCCATTGACATCGTGAAGGTTTTTTTTGTTGCAAGCATTGCAAATTTTAGGGTCAGTGAGGTGGACTCTCACATATGAAAGAAGGAAGGGTACGATTTACTGGTGCATTCCACCTGAATTTTAGAGTTCAGAAGATATAATTTCGAAGAGGTTGGATGGCAAAATACACATTTTATTATGAAACATAGAGATACTAAACCATGTTTTGATACAATGTTTAATCCACATAACATTTAAACCATTCAAAATAATCCAATATGTCACTATGGCATTGATTATGTAACACATATATATGTGAAATGTGATGCTGTTTTGATGTGAAGTGAGCAGTTTCAACAAGTAATATGATGCTAGTGAGTTAAATACATGCCACATTTTAGCTTGTGTGTCATATTAACATTTTTATATATCTCATGAATATCATAATGCTATTGTAAAACATGTTTTGGTGATCACTGTATATCATTTCTTCAATGCTTTTGTGTCCTTAGCAAATCTAGGGAATTTCACTTTTTTGTGGACGGAGGTTGCAGTGTTGATCTAGGCTTTGACTGTCATCCAACACCACCGGTACATGATAACCCTAAATCACAGGAGATTTTAAATAAGTGTAATCTTGACAAAATTTAGTTTGCTGAAATGCTGCTTTGTGGATTACATTGTTAGAACTGTCAGCCTAAGGCTGGCCTTCCCCCAAACCTTTTGCTTTCACTCTCCTGTGTTGCTGGATTTGTTGTTGTTGGATTTAGAACTCAGTGCACTTTACCACTGCTAACCAGTGCTAAAGTGCTTGTTCTCTCTCCATAAAACATAGCTTATACCTGATTGGCATATTTAATTTACTTATAAGTCCCTAGTGGTATACCATTTACCCAGGGTCTCTAAATTAAATGTGAGTGGGCTTGCCCTGCTGTTTGTACCCTGTTTCAACACATGGATTTCATTTTCTCTGCAAACCAAGCAAGGACCGAGACTAACCTGCCCGTCTATCTGCTCAAGGTGCATTGCAGTCAGTTTGACTTTGCGGTGGCTCCCACTATAGTCTTCTCTGCAGCAGCAAATCCTGTTCAGCAGTCCTTTACCAAATGGTAATCCGGCCTCCTGGAATGCTTATTGGTGGCAGCCTCCTGCCTCGTCCCACAAGAGATTTTCGATTTCCAAAATAATTACTAAGTCTGAACGTAGAAATCTTCACTGCAACTTCATCCAGCAGTTCTCTGACAAAGATGCTCACTCCTCGGACTCTGTCTGCAGCCTTGCCCAAATGAATTTTACATTCTAAGAACATTTCCTTCAAAACTTCCCCTAAGTCCGAAGCAAATGACTAACTGGGCCCAAACCACTTCTTGAATCTGACCCAGGCTTAATTGCGATCATCCATACCTTTTGTCCCTTACCCAGTCCCACGCAAAAAGATTTCCTGAGTTGGCGCTTTTAACTTTTAGGTGCTGGCTTTTACCTTAAACTTTTAAAATTTATAAGGATCCTACTGATTGGATTTTTGTCATTTTGGTGTCAAATAATTGATTGTAATGTGTTCTCAAAATTCTTATTTTTTTATTTTATTAATGCTTGGATGCTGCATAAATACTTTACACATTGCCTCTAATTTAAGCTTGACAGCGTTTGTGCCAAGCTACCAAAGAGTTAAGCACTGGTTAATTTTGTGACTTTTGTGGTTTGCCGTGACATGGATTGTGGCTGTTGTTTGAACAGGAGCCACATTCCATTCAACAAATAACCCAATTTCTCAGAGTATACAATTGGGAGACACTGCTTACGAAAAAATACTTACATAAAAGATCCTTTTTATAATTTCCCCCACAATAAAGCATGCAAGGAAAAAATCCTGCTCTCCGTGAGGCAATCACACATAATCATTAGCCTGCAAAATACTCCAGTGCTGCTCAGAGACAAAATGCGATCATTAAAGATAACTCCTCACCAGTGGGATAACCAGACATAAACATGACATTGCCGAATAAACAAACAGGCAAAGGGTACTGAGGGGAGTCACCAATTCCCACTCTTTCTATTTCAATCCACTCTTCTAGATCTGAACCAATATTTGATAGACACTGAAAGTAATCAATGGCCAAGGAAGGCTGAGAGAAAGCCTCCTTTTCATGTATTCATTTTAGAGATTATATAGTTCCGGCACCAACTAAAACTGCCTGTAGCCAGACATAAAAATAAATACAAATTACACTGTAGCCTCTCCAGGAAATAATCTGAATATCTCGTGTTAGATATCCCCAATATGTGGTGGGGAATGAGTGGCGAAAAACAGAAGAAATAATAAAATAACTGTCGACATGGATCCTCCCACAATTGATAAGGGAAATATGGGTGTAATCAGAGGAAATGTGTTTATAAATGACAACAGTTCTGTAGTTTCTTAGGTGTAGAAGTGGAACGTTCAGATGAAATACAACTCTGGGTGAGGATTTTTAAACAATATAGGTTAAATTGATACGGTACATATATTATTTCTACCTGTGCATGAAAAAGCAAACATCTTATTAAATAGGAAGATTATTGAAGAACATGTACTGCATTCCTGTGGGAGGAATATGTAGAAAACACAATATTACAGCGTGTTCCAATTGCATTACACTCTGTAACGCATTGCAGTTTGCAGATGATAGCTGAGCGCTCTTTAGTGGGGCTTCTAAGCAGTGGGAATTTGGAAATATACATTTTCGCTTTGCTGAAAACAAACACATTTTTACACTGAGATGTTTGCCCCTGGCCCCCAAGCTTTCAGTATGGAAATGTATGCTGAGGTTAAAATTGCACTGCTAGAAGTCTGCGAAGCCACTGTTCAAAAGATAGGGACATGGGGACCCATTCACAAAGATCTTTTTCTGTGATTTATTACTGGAGTACTCCTAGTTTGCTACTTAATTACAATTAAAAAGAGAATGTGAGAACTATTCACAGCGAAAGCTTTGTGAGACAGATCCCTGATGTTTATTGATTGCTGGAAAGATGTTTACTTCTGGTTCTGGGGTACACGTCACAGGAAGCTCTTAAACTGAGATAAAGGATTGCGAAATTGAACTAGGTGACCTGGGAAAAGAAAAGGAGGGCCTTTGTATGAAAGTTGTTAAACTGGAATCCGATTTACTGTCGTCCTGCACGGTTGCTCAGATGACACTAACCAGCAAAGTGTTGCAAGTAGCAGAGCTGGTCACATTTTGCTTGAAAAGTGTATTTTGCACTGCCAAAATAAGTTTGCAGATTTCGCATTGTACTGCCTCCGACTGCCTATAATCGCCAAAAAAAAAGAGTAACTTTGTAACAACATCACAAGCACACAAGCGATTTTACTCCAAGCCAGATGTATTAAGATAACATGACCTGGTTTTGCATGAAATGCTCGTGCCAAATAAACCAGACGCAGCCAAGTGGCAAGCAGGGATTGGATGATATTTCTGTAGGTACAAATTACCCATTTGATTTAGCCTTCGATGTTTGTCCTCGCATTGAAATGTATACTGGGGGTGTCTCTTCAGCATAAATCTCACGCAAGGCAGAGCTTGCTCGCCCCTGTGCCGCAATGCAACACGAAGGCCCAGATGTACCAATGCTTTGCGCCAGGTTTGCGTTCCTTTTGCAATGCAAAGTGTTATGATGGGAATTACTCTCCAGCGTGATAGTACCCCAACGTAACACAAAGTTGTGCTGTGCAACGCTTTGCGTTACTTTGTGTCAAGAGGCGTTCTATGGGTGATATTTGGGCACCACCCATGTGTTTTATTGCAAACCCCCATCCACACATTTGTAGACAGAGATTTGTGCCATAATCTGTTGCCTCCTCGAGGCAAGTCTACTGCGGAAAAATGTTTTTATTTCTCCTCGTTTTTTCTACTTTGCATATGTGCTACATTGTACAACACACATACAAACCAGAGAACATGTTAAAGGATAACTTTTGTACTGGAAAGGACGCCTTTCAGTACAAAAACTATTCTGTACAGAGTGCATGAGCTAATGGCAGTCTAAAGTGCGCCAGGAGAGGAATAGAGGAAACAGCACCATATCTTAGTGGACATGGTTATTGGCACCGTCCTGCTCTCTCAGCTTAGTTGCTGACCTTAGCTGGTAAACTGCATTGCATGATTGTTTCACAAATCAGTCCTTTAACGTTGGCAAAAACAACTTTTTCAGTGCAAGCATTGATGGTAACATTGTTGCCACATGAGTCTTAGTAAAATTGAAGCTGAGCTTTTTTCCACATTGCTGCAGCAACGTGCTGCATGCAAGTAAGCAAACCTCGGTACATGGGTGTTTTTTAAGAAGATAATATTCTAGTCATTGCACAGTTAAATGATGTGATCTTAACTGATGCAATGTAGTTTAGTAATACCATCTGAATTTATATTTTTATAATCATGCTATGATTATAATATCCTTGTGCATTTCTACAAGATGAAAAATAAGAAAGTGCTTGTGTAGAAATATATTAATCGGCTGCTACTCTCGCAGAGCAAAGTGCGCCTGGCTGTAGCTCGGTCGAAGCTTTGACCTGGAACTGGCTTGTCTGCAGGGAAGTAGCTTTCAGCCCTCTTGTGTGGATGTAAGTCTTGTTTTATTTGTTTTGGAGTGAATTTTAAAATTGACACATAGAAGTATTCTTGCCTCTGACCACTCCTGGCCAGGGGCGGCTCCTTTACAATGGCGAATGTGCGTTGACCCACTGGCTAAGCCAAGAGATGAAAGATAAAACTATATTTAATTTTAATTTTTTCTTTCAGCTGCTGGCTCAGCCAGCAGTGTATTCAGGGTGGGACGGGGCTGGGCTGTGGGAAGTGGAATGGGGGAGGAGGGGACAGAGCACTAAGTGCGCATGTGTATTAGGCCAGCCGACTCAGGGAGGCCAAACATGCATGCGCAATTAGTTTTCTCCAGCCTTGCTGTCTACAAAGCTGGGCTGGAGAAACAGCACAGACCCCAGGCTTGTGTCTGAGCAGTAGCCCAAGCCACTCAGACCAATCCTGACGCTGCTTTCATGCTAAGTTTACCATGTACGCAGTGCCAGGATTGCTGGGGAGCCTGTACTGGTGTCCCAGCGAATTCTAGGACACCACAAGAAGACCAGAGGAGCAACGCGGCATAAGGCGCGACGATGATGGGAAAACCTTTTTTTTAAAATTATTTTTATAGATTTTTTTATTTATTCGCGCACCCCATCCCTCCCTCCCTCCACCCCTCCCCTTGAGATTTGCAGCAGCCGCCACTGCTCTTGATACTCCTTAAAGATGCATATTGACACTTTAATGTATAGAGGTCCAAACAGAGGAAGCTGGCTTAGGGTGGAGGGCTCCGTCTTTGAGTGCTGCTTTAGCAGTCATGTGTTCCCACAGACGGCTGAACGGGATAACTTGCCTGGCTGAGACATTTGACCTTTCAGCACTTTTGTTTTGCTTAAAAAGACCCTTAAATTTTTAGGTTTGACTTACCTGAAGTCGCATCTTCCTTGCCTTGCCTCCTTGCCTGCTTGGTGTATCCGCGTACATTGTTCTCTCAGAAGTTTGAACATGTGAGGCTACCATGTCTAGCTGGAATTCTGGATGTGGAAGACAGAAAATTGTAAACTTGGTAGGGCTTCTGATGTTGCTTTGACTGAAGACTTTTTTAAAACAGGGCTGTGGTTCTTGAACGATTATTTTAATGTTGGGAGTTCCATTGAAGATAATGAAGTGGTCCATGGCCAATGATGACTGATAGGGACCTTCTGCTCCAGCATTCTAATATTTGTTTTTCTGTTTCTCCCTGCTTCTGTGTGGATGGAGTGCTCTAATAGCCTTTTATACCCTTTTCCCTCTGGCTATACCAGTTATTAAAGGCTCTGTACCTCGATAAAAGAACTCAACTGCAGCCTAGGCCTGTAGGTTCACAGCCTTTACACCCAGGATAGTTACCAGTAGTAGGCTATATGACTATAAATTGTGTCTGTAAACTCATCTACTTTGAATAATATAATTTTACATGTGGAGTGTAGAGAACAAGTATGAAACTGTATCACCCAGCATGTTGTGAGCTTCACTATGGCTGTTACACTGGGAGACACTCCGCTTTTCAATGGTGTTTCTTGCTATCAATGTATGTAGCATCTAGTTGCTGACTCTATTAAAAAGGCAGAGCGGTGAGGTTAAGTGTACAACTGTTTCCCCTTAGGATTATATACCTAACCTGTTAAAATCAATTGACTAAGTTCTTTTACTTATTAATCAAAATTGCTTGTGCTTACAAATGTTGTGGGACGAATTTGGATCACCAAAAATACTGGTTTGACTCTGCCACTTATTTCATAAGGAATACCTGCAGTCTAGTAGGTCAGAAGCCTAATTTTGGTGGGTCAGGAAAGTATGAGCAATAAAAAAAATCCCTTTAAAGTCGTGATTCTTGTCACATTTGCCAGTGCTTCAGAAACTGGAGTCAAAGGTCAGCCTACCTGTTGTGACAAACTGCCTCTTTTTAACATTTTTTCAACACCCACAAAATGTAAATACCTGTTATGTTCTGGGCCCTAGACCCGCATGCAGTAATGGCACAGACACAGGGAAGGATGATGATATAAGTGGCCCCGGCTTTATAGCCCAGTTTCTTTTATTGGCAAGCATTACGTCACTCGTGTCACCTGTGTTGATGGGTGCAGCGTGGGTGTAAAGCCAGCCCTCAGGTAGTGGCTAGAAAATGTATGCATTCAGTAGTTAGGAAAGCAAAAACGAAGACCATTTTTTAAAAATTCTAAAGTGTGTTGGAAACAGGGATTTTAAAGAATCAAAATAAATCAAGACACTTGACCTGGTTATGTACAAATGTTAAATATTCATGAAACCACGATTTCTACACATTATCATGTGTGCGCGATATATTTTTTATCAGTAAAGCTATACATCTGTGCAAAGTTAGTGGCCATTTCAATAGAAAATGTGCATCTGTAAATGACAATGCACTACCACATGACGCTTTAGTTATATTCTAAATATACCCATCACTATGTCCATTAACGTTAGATGGGACACCAAAGTTTGTCATTCTAAAAGTGGGTCATGGTTCCAAAATGCTTGGAAACCACTGGTCCAGCTCACTTCATTGTAGCAAATCTTAACCTTTGGTGGCCATGTTCCACTTACCATATATTGTGTTCCTACAGGCAAATTGATGAATCTAAACATGGTTATCAAACCTTTACCACAGGCAAGGTGACTCAGTAAGGATACAAGGAACCCCCCCCACCCCCCTCGGTTGTCTATTAGGACAGTGACTACTTTGTCCGTACCGGCGTCTGGCTGAAGAGCACAGCTTCTTTAATGAATAGATGACTTACCAGGTTAAATGTAACACATTGTGAAAAAATCATATGAGTTAAATAGTCAAGTGTCCCTCCTTCAGATCTTTTCAGGGTGATGCTATTGCTATTATGGGTAGGTCCTCCTTCCTGGCCGAATTTGTATTCTTGCAAGCTGCAGTAATTAATCATTATCAGGGTATGTGTTTTGTCCCTCTGGGATCTTCTATGAGTACCCATTGGTAGGTTTGCAGTAACACCTTTGTGAACTGATGGACTCACTGCAAGCTTTAAAAAGACAGCATACCCCTCAAGCTTATCTGCTGGTCTAGGTTAAGGCAGAGGCTGTTGTTGAGTGGGAATTAAAACTACGTAGTGTTGTGGTCTGTACAGTCATCACTTGAAAAGTGGCACAGATAAGTTATCAAAGTACAGGGGCAAATTATAAATTAGGTTATCATTTAGCCAGATGCCAAGAATGCGTAGGTTTAGTTTCTTGGATCCTTTGGATCCTATGTGGAGCTTGGAACACCAGAGACAGACCACCTGGGAGGTGAAAATAATATCTTGAATCTAGCAGGGTTGAAGAACAAAGCTGAAGACACAGACAAGTTTCTATTATTAAACCATACGATGTGATTTGCTTCCAAGAGACCTGGGAGCTGTGGATGTATCATCTGGATGGCCATTGGTCACACTGAGTACCTGCTTTATCAGCATTCAAGGGTAGGCCATAAGGAAAAGTAACTTTATGGCTCTCAGGGAATGTGGCATCTACAACTAGAACACAGAGCACAGGTACTACCAGTATTACTGCCATTGAATTTAAGACTAGAATGCATTTAGGCTACCCGTGACACACTACCAAACAATAATCTTGGGGATTCAATATTTAGTCTGTTTCTAGGAGGGCCTCAGGAGGATTTCTAGCTCATTTCTATTAGCCTTTTGACATGTACCAGTGTAAGGTCTATAAACTTACTTCCTGACATTTTGTCTCTAGTACTGGGAGATAGACCCAGCAGATAGAGCTTTCCTGGTAAAATCTCACCATTGTCTGTCTCTGATGTAATGAAATCCCTCACATCTTTTCAAGAGCCTTGTAACATCCCACATGTCCATAGGATATGCCAAAGAATTCTGCTCCGCTCGCCTTATACTTGGGGCATTAATTCTGCAAGTAAGAATATTCTTTATAGACTAATAGGTGTTGAATATGTCTGATATGTATAGTTGAACTGTATATATTCAAAGTGGGCATTCCAGTATAGCCTCAGAATGTGAAGCCATACAGTCTTCCATTTTGTGTCCGTAAACTGTCTCCCAGCCCCAAACCATCAAGATTTAAGTTTGTTTAATGGGGCCTTGGTCGTGACTCTCATGCAGGTGAATAGGAAGCCAATTGTTTTCCTATCTCTACCACCACCAGAATTGCTAGCAACAAATTTTTTGCAAGAATGGTGCATGTGTTTAGGTGTGCTAAGTCTTTTTGTCTACTCTAATCAGTGATTTGTGTGCGATTTATTGCCCACAGATACACCATATGACAGATAGAGCTTGGCAAAGGATACCAAGGTACCTGATTTGTAGAGATTGCCCATCGTTACAATCTTGACTGCCATCCAGGCAGTAGTGTCTGATGTTTGGACCACCTAACGGAAACACTCAACTATCCACAATGGCAGCTCTGGTGCATATACCACACCCCTGCATAATTTTCCCAAGTATCTCCCTGAGCAGCGCCTTGCTGTCTGTACCAGAAGTGGGGTACCACCTTTCTGGTCGCTTAACACTGCACTTGTCTTGTCATGGGCCTCAAGCAAGGGTGTAGTAAATAGTTGGATACAGGTGCTTTAAGTTGAGTAGTGTGAGATGTTTTTCGGATTTCACTAGGGATTTTCACATACACATGCAGACAAAACACAAAAAACCTCTCTCGTTTCTGTTTTAAAGGTCTTAAAAAATGTTTATTTTAAAAATGTTGAGTTTAAAGCACCCCTCAAAACCTGCAAACCTCTTCCTTCCTACTGCTCTTTAAGCCTCTCTCCTGCCCTGCTTCTCAGATAGCGTATTTAACCAGTTTTATTGTTGGGAAATCAGATGTTCACATCCCTCCAATCATAGTGAGCAAGCTACACTTCTGGCTGTGCATTACATACAATGATGTGTGTTTTCTTCCTTTTATCTGGTAAATGTCATTTTCCACTGTAGCTGTCTAGCCAGGTAGTACAACTCACAGTTAAGAGTACCCAGTCCAGCGAAATCAAGCAGCAATTATAATGTTTCTGAACTCATTCTTTTATGATTGCGAGGACAATCAGGTCAATTAACATGGAACAAAATTGTCTGAATGGCATAGAGACGAGCTCCTCTGTACCTCAATGGTGCTTGAGCGTCCTGCTGCAGAGGAGGTCAGCAGTACACCCAGATAGTAAGCGCTACTTGGGGTGACACTCTGCGACTGTGACACCTGCACCACATAAAACATGCAACTGGAATCAAGACAAACTACATTTTCCAGAGGACTACAGAAATCTCTCTTGAGGCTTGAATTGGTGGGTCCCATCTAAGATCCAGTGTGCATAAGTTCCTAGTGGTTCAAAGCCTTCATTGCTAGGCATTCGTGATAGTTAGTAGCTGCTACTGGGATCATGTTGCCAGGTGCTTGGAATTCATTGCATTTTCATTGAGATTTTTCAAGGGCCTCCTTCTCAGAGAAGTATTCTG
Organism: Pleurodeles waltl; assembly: GCF_031143425.1. Classification (NCBI taxonomy): domain Eukaryota; kingdom Metazoa; phylum Chordata; class Amphibia; order Caudata; family Salamandridae; genus Pleurodeles; species Pleurodeles waltl. The sequence continues at coordinate 176,066,119 of NC_090450.1, read as the reverse complement.
GATTAACATTAGAAACCAAGGATTTAGGCCCATATTTAGGACCATATTTTTTAGCACTGCATTTGCGTCATTTTTGGACGCAAAAGCAGCGCAAACTTGCAAAATACAATTGTATTTTGTCGGTTTGCCCCGTTTTTGCATCAAAAAGCGGCACAAATGTGGCGCTAAAAAAGTATAAATATGGGCCTTAGACTTTATCAATGATATTATCCTTTCAAGGATAACAAACTTTCTACAACATAGTCATCATAATCCTCAAAATACTTTATTTGGCTCACTGTTCAAAATGCACAAAATAGCATCAAGTGCAATGTGGTCTGTCATGCAGGTGCTTCACAATGACAAGAGGGAAGAGTTAAGAACCAGGTGCCCTTTTGAGGGAATGCCACCACAAAATGGTTTGTTTTAAGGCATGGTTAGTACTCACTATTTTTTCATCACTGACTTGAGGCGGCCCCCTTTGATTATGCTGTCTAAAATGATCTTTGATATACTTCGGCGAAATTCAGCTAAACTACCCAGGTTAACAAACAATCAGGGGTACCCAAACTTTTAAAATCATCTATATATCTTCAAGCCAAGGGATATCTAAATAACCGTCCTGGTGTAAACAATCCATTTACAGAGCTGTACCTCAGGGTTTCACCATATTCTATGCCATAGCAATAATGGTTGAAGCGTAACTTTATCTTCCTTATGAAAAATCCACAGCTCCTCATGGTAAAAAGACGTTGGAGGAGTAGACTGTGAAACTGCCAGCGGCCTTCTTAAAAAACTGTTTTCCGCTATCAGCAAAACTTTACAGTTTGCCAGCCCCATACTACTGCACCAAATAGTGTCATGGACACACATTTACTTTTATCCACACACAAAATCTCACACACTGGTTTGTGGCCCAACCACTGTGACAATCTAAAAACTGCATCAACAGTGTGCTCAAATTGCATGACCCTCACATTAAGTTAAAACTTCCAAGTAAAATATACATCCATCGGGATTCCCAAATAGGTAAAATTTCCTCACCATTAAGTAAACATTTTTTAGTTTTTGCTAATCTAGGACGGACTCAATAACAAAAGACTTAGAGTGTCTTAAGGCCTAGTTTTGCCATAAAATTATTTAAAGCATGAAGCAAAATGAAGGGTATTAGCTGTACGAGCAATGAGGACAGCATCATCTGTGTAAAGCAGAACATGAATTTGTCTAGAGTGTAATTTAGGGATATCTTTCCCAGGCTTAATCAGATTATCTCCCAGAGACTTGATGTAGATCAGAAATAGAAAAGGTGCCAAAACACATCCTTGCCTCACACCAGTTAATGAAAACAATTCCTTGGTAAGATCTCCCTCTCTACTATATTGTACTCTGCCCGTGGTGTGGCCAAGAAGTCTGCCAAACAGTTACAATGGTGCTATCAATCCGTAATTTCAGCATTATAGACCATAACTTAGATTGGTCTACCATGTTGAAGGCTCAAGTTAAATCCATAAAGGCAAGATGGACACAGCCTTTTTAAGCCATAGTATGCTTTTGAACAATAAGCGAACGATTTAGCGATTGCTGAACTGTTCCCAGGCCTAGGTGAAAACTAAACTGCAAATCAGGGAGCCCCTTGGTCTCTAATGCCCAAGTTTCCAATTTAGACAGGATTACTCTACCCAGAATTTTCACTGTACTGTCTAGGAGGGATATAGGGCGATAGCAATGTGGAAGGCTCCTATGGGAATGGGAACTATGAAAAGCCTCCTGTCTGGTCTCAACCAAAGAGCCTTTGATTGTGCATCTAATAAGGTTAGGGGCCCAAAACTCTGGGAGGGCTTTAAAAACATCTGCAGGAACTCTGTCTGGTACCGGGGCTTTACCTGGGAGGCTGTTTTCAATTGCTAAGGTTACATCGGCTACAGAAATTTGGCTACAGTGAGCCTGGCTAGAGTCCAGGTCACAACAGATTTCCTCTGCAAAGCCCACCACAGGGGTAGACACTTCTGAACCAAAAACATTACAAAATGGGCCACCAACTCATTTCTAGGGATCACTCATTCAATGCCCAGGAATGGCCTCCCCCAGCGTATTCGGAGAGTGTACCACTTGCCAAAAACTATGAGAGCCTTTTAACTTGTTTGCTTTTTCCAAATCCTCACAGGCCTTGGCCCTAATTTTGGCCTTCCTAACACTAAGGCCTCATTACAACCTTGGCGGCCTAATAATCCGCCAGGCTAGCGGTGGCGGTCGGACTGTCGCCTATGTGGCGGTTTGTGAGCCATACTACGATCGCAGCAGTAGCGCCGCGGTCTGACTGCCAGATTATGACTTAATGTCAGCCTGGTTGTGCTGGTGGTCCGAATCCACCAGGACAGAGCTGCAAGCAGCGCCGCCCTGGGGGTTACGACCCCCTTCTCCGCCAGTGGTTTCATGGCAGTAGCACCGTCATGAAAAGGCTAGTAGAGATGAGGTGCAGGGGGCCCCAAGTGGGCCCCTGCACTGCTCATGCACGTGGCATGGGCAGTACAGGGGCCCCCCCTGGCCAGCCCTGTCACAATGTTCACTGCCTGTTTTGCAGACAGTGAACATTGCGACAGGTGCTGTGCACCATGCGCACTACAGCATTGCCGCCGGCTCTATTATAAGCCAGAAACAATGCTGTAGGCCGTTTCCCGTCAGCTCAGTGGGCGAAAACTGAGTTTTAGCCTCCTGGGCCAGCGGGAAACTCTTTATGGGCCCGGCAGGGAGGCTGCCATACTGGTGGCAACCTACCAATCGGAACTTCCGCGCACGGGCTTTCCCATCTGCCGAAGTCATAATAAGGCCCTAATTGCCTTTTTTTGAAGTTTGCTGGCCTGCTCTATTTCTGTCTGGTAATGCAGGAGCTTATGTAAAGCAGATTTTAAAGACTGGTGGGCTTGAGAGCAGGCCCTATTAAACCACTTACGTTTGTCCTTACCAATTAGAGCTACTGTGGTTAGTTTATTTGCCATGTAGCCATTCAGTCTTGAAAAAGCTGATATAACCTCTGATGGATCTACATTCTCCTGTAAGGCTTTATCGATGTCTAGTTGATTGTGCAGAAATAAATCCCTATAAAAAGCTTCCCTATTTATCTTCTCCCATTTAATACTCAGGCTTTTACCCCTGTACTCTGTCCGTGGTTGGGGAGATGACTGTGCATAACTCGACAAGGCTACCTTAAACTTCAGTGGGTTAACGTCGCTTAAGCCCAAAGTCATAACTCTACATACTGGTAATAATTCCCTAGAAATAAGGATGTGATCTATGGAAGTACTAGATTTACGACCCCTATAAATTTGGCGTTTTTAGGGCACTGGTAACATATAATCTAGAGCCAATACCAAATTATATGCAGAGATTACCATATTCAGGGAGTTGTCATAATGTGTATGCTTAAAATGTGCAAGCGGTTGATTGAATTTGTCACAGATTCTAAATAATGGGACTGCGCCGAAAGCACAGGCACAGATGTTAAAACTACCCACCCAGACAAATACTGCATCTTCAGCAAGAACATTCAGGGCAATATACCAAGCGTCAACCAGATTATCCACAAACTTAGTGTTGTGTAGCTATTTTAGTTATAGCTTCATGCACGTTATTTTAACATACTAGGTCTGCTGCTGTGCACTTTAACCTAGATATATTTTATTCAGCTTTGCTTTATCATTGTTACAGTAGCCACTTTTACGGTCTTGTTTTATTTTCTCTCTATCTAACTGTTTTTGTCTAGGCCAGACCAGGTTTAAGTTTAGTCTCTGACATTCATAGAAAATACACATAAAACATAGTTAGCCGGAGCAGAACCCGGATTGGAGCGACAGATGTCACCTGTAGTGGGTTAGACTCAGTCTCCCACACCACAGGCAATTCTACCACTTGAAATCCAGTAGTCTCATTAGAATAATGAGAGCCTACGTGACATAGCGCTGCCAACGTTTGGTCAGGCTCTAATTTTTGGGTCCTCCTGAGAAGCTCTGTCTCACTATATATGACAACACCTCTGTACTATATACGGAGAGGCCCGTGGTATTGAGGATTTCCTCCTTGGCTGAGAAGGTCATCCTATCTGATGCTGGAGGTTGTTCAAGCTTGAGCTCTAAAAGGATAGCACCCATTTGGTGTGCCTATCTCTGAACAAACTTACCATACATTATGGCGAATCCGCAACAGGTAGCTGACTGCACATTTATTTGCAAATAGCCGAACAGCCCGGGAGGTCCAGTCACATTTGTTGTTGACGCTGATGCAGCATATAGAACAGAACTTTTCTCTTCTCTTGGGCCACGTCTTTGACCGCCACTGATGTAGATTACATTTTTGACCCAAAATTACAAACTCAAGAATTTTTGCAATATGAACTAGAATACCCAGTTCCAGCAAACACACTGCCTATTGAACAATATCATAGAGTCATGTACACCGATGGCTCTGCACAACCTGTAATTGGCACAAAGCACAAATACTCCTCTGCTTGCGCAGTCGTAAGTGGCTACATAGAGGATAATACATTTTGTCCCCTACATACATTTACGCAAACCCTAGGGGACTGCACAGCACAACTAGCAGAGCTGAAAGCTCTGGTGATGGCACTGGAACATACAGTTCCTGCACAGCGCATGATGATTGTTTGTGATTCGTACAAATGTGTCCAGTCATTCAATGAATGCCTGCATTACTGGCAGCAGAATGGGTTCAGAGATTCTAAAGGCAACACCATTAAACACAGATTACTGTGGGGGAAAGTAGTGGATCTGAATGAAACGCTACCAAATGCCCATGTTGTGCATACACTGGGACACCAGCGCATTGGAATACAAGGCTGGGAATACACTTGTTGATGAAGCCGCAAAGTCAACAGTTGCTACGGCGACTGTTGCTGCAGTAACCAGCTCGGGAGGGAAACCATGCGCAGACATATGGGCTCCCGTGAAAGCTACGGCTGATGGTACACCCATTCCAAAAGCATTTCCTGCTAAACATTCCTACCGAATGGGAGGCTGCCTAAGCGCTGAAGTTTAAATACCAGGCGTAGGGGTTTGAGAAATTCCCAATAAAGATATAAGACCAGACTTGAATAAAGCAGCGCATGAGTGGGGCAGCATCTGCCCATGCTGGTGTGGCGGCTACAATATCATTTCTACAAGCCTATATTTGGTGGCCAGGCCTATACAAGGAGGCCAAGCAGTATGGGCCAGATGTAGCAAACCATTTGCGACTCGTTTGCGAGTCGCAAACGTGGGTTTGCTATGCAGAAATGCATATTGCGAGTCGTTACCGACTCGCAATATGCATTTCCGACTCGCAAATAGGAAGGGGTGTTCCCTTCCTATTTGCGAGTCACAGTGGGATGCAATACCATTTGCGACCGCGTACGCGGTCGCAAATGGCATCGCAGTTACCATCCACTTCAAGTGGATGGTAACCCACTCGCAAATTGGAAGGGGTCCCCATGGGACCCCTTCCAGTTTGTGACTGGACCCAAAAATATTTTTTCAGGGCAGGGAGTGGTCCAAGGGACCACTCCCTGCCCTGAAAAAATACCGAAACTAAAGGTTTCGGTTTTTTTTAAGTGCAGCTCGTTTTCCTGTAAGGAAAACGGGCTACACTTAAAAAAAAAAAAACTGCTTTATTTAAAAGCAGGTCACGAACATGGAGGTCTGCTGACGTCAGCAGGCCTCCATGTTAGCGAGTGCCTATACTCGCTATGGGGCCGCAATTTGCAACCCACCTCATGAATATTCATGAGGTGGGTCATTGCGACCCCATAGCGAGTCGCAGTCGGTGTCTGAGACACCGTACTGCATAGCAATTTGCGACTTGCAAATTGCGAGTCGCAGGGACTCGCAATTTGCAAGTCGCAAATTGCCGATTTGCTACATCTGGCCCTATGTCTTTTGTTATGACAAATAAAAGTTTCCACTGCTCAGTGCCCACCACATACACCCCTCTTAATTTCTAACAAACCTTTACAATGTGTGTACTTGGAACATTGTGGTCCCCTAACACTGGACAATGCATACAAATACATCTTAGTCACTGTTGACTCCTGCTCCAGATTTCTATGGGTGTGGCCACAACGCTCGGACTGTTATTAATGATTTGCGAGTCTTTATCGGTAAATATGCAGTTGCTGCTTTCCACTCGGACCAGGGCCCTGCTTTTCCCTCAAGGGCTTTCAGGGATGCCATGGCTTCTTTGGGCGTCCAACTCCAGTACTCGTCTCCATTTCATCCAGAGGGAAATAGTGTTGTGGAGCAATTAAACAGTGATTTAAGAGCCAGAGTCTTAGTTACAAGTCGTAGTTGGCTTAAACACCTCTGTGGAGTCCAGAGAGCACTTAACAATCTGCCTAGAAGGTCCCTGGGGGGTCGTTCTTCATATGAGTGCCTGTTTGGAACTCAAATGTGTGTTCCAGATCTTGATGGTCCTGGCGTGGAGGCCAAATGATCGGAAATATTATAAGAAAAATTTACCAGTTTCAAATTAAAAGACTTCTTTAAAGGAATCATTACCATTTGGTAAAAAGGAGTAAAATCAATTTCAGTCACAAGACAATCTGCTAACGAGACTGAGACAAAAATAGCCAGGCTCCCCTTAGCCCATCCAGATGTAGAAGGAGCAGCAGGAACGTAATAAGTAAAAAACCCGTTTATATGCAGTTTGTCTACTAGCTATGATTCTTGTCAGCAAGATATTCGGCATGATTCTATTAAATGAATCCACTTGGAATTCTCCAATTTTGTCCACAAATCAGCCACATTCCACAAAATTAAAGTCAAAGTATCAAGCTGCTCAAGATTACCATTAATAGTTCTTGAAGTAGCTGGGAGGTTAAGCCTTTCTTCTACAGTAAATCCCAAATTTGCCAGTCAGTCCAACTGTTGCAAAGAAGATAAAGGGGCATATTTATACTCTGTTTGCGCCGGAATTGCGTCGTTTTTTTGACGCAATTCCAACGCAAAACTAACTCCATATTTATACTTTGCCGTTAGACCCGTCTAGCGCCAAAGATCTTGGAGTTTGCGTAATTTTTTAGCGTGGACACCTACCTTGCGTTAATGATATGCAAGGTAGGCGTTCCCGTCTAAAAAATGACTCCCAGGCCTGTGCGCCGTATTGACGCTCCCGGGCAAAAATGACGTCCGGGAGTGGGCGGGTAAAAAAAAATGACGTCTAGCCGCGTTAGCGTCATTTTTTAACGCCTGCTCAGAGCAGGCGGTAAGGGACCTGTGGGCTCGGAAGGAGCCCAGAGGCGCCCCCCATGCCCCCAGGGACACCCCCTGCCACCCTTGCCCACCCCAGGAGGACGCCCAAGGATGGAGGGACCCACCCCTGGGACATTAAGGTAAGTTCAGGTAAGTATTATTATTATTATTTTTTTTGTTGGCATAGGGGGGCCTGATTTGTGTCCCCCTACATGCCACTATGCCCAATGGCCATGCCCAGGGGACAAAAGTCCCCTGGGCATGGCCATTGGGCAAGGGGGCATGACTCCTGTCTTTGATAAGACAGGAGTCATTTCAATGGGGGTTGGGAGTCAAACAAAGTGGCGCAAATCGGGTTGAGGCGATAATTTTGCCTCAGCCTGACTTGCCCCATTTTTTGACGCCCAAGCTCCATTTTCCTCTATGCCGGCGCTGCCTGGTGTGTGTCATTTATTTTTACGCACACCACTCCGCAGCGCCGGCTAACGCCGGCTAACGTCATTGAATAAATACGGCGCCCGCATGGCGTTTCAGAATGGCGTTAGCCGGCGTTAAATTTTTTGGCGCACAACTGCGTTGGCGCAGTTGTGCGTCGAAAGTATAAATATGGCCCAAAATGTCAAACCTGTTGGACTGAGGCAGAGGGAGACTAAAATGCGGAACATGAGATCAAGTTTTAATCTGTGCTAGACCAGGGTGGGGGTCAATACCCCTATTAACAAATGGTCTCTGGACTTGGAGGGGGATAAAAAAAGCCTAGCGGGAGAACTTTATTACCATTCAGGTGATGGGAAAAACGAGTGAGAGAACTTAAAAGGGCTTGAACTACACTGGGACTTCTGAAATTGATTATTACACAGTCGCCCTGCAGAGGGGAGAGACCCTCTGTGTAGGAATAATCTCTATGGTAAGATCACACAACCCACTTAAATGTGTTCCTAACCAATGTAACACCTTGTTTTTCAGCAAGTCATGTGATTCAAACTTTGGCCAGTCAATTTTAGGGATGTTCCCCAGAACCATAATGTACGGTGTACAGTCAGACAGAAGGTGTGGTCATAGGAAATTAGCCACCTTATTCATCCCTCCCTTTCACAACCCACTTCCCTCCCAACATGACCATTCAAAGAAGAGGGAGCGCCCCTTCCCTCGGAGACACTGTGTGCTGTATATTAGGAGCATCACCAGGATTTGAGGGCAGAGGGTGCTCATTTATTCCCATCTGTAAATTAATAGGGTTAACCTGCCGGTCCTGCTGCCTGGTGGGGGGTATTATAGTTGCAGGGGAGACTTCAGTGCCCACTGCATTCCATAAGGCAGGTCCAGACTTCGATGTGAGCAAGGTAAGGGGTGCCAAAGCAGCGTAAACAACAGAGGGATCACTCCAACATCCTTAAGACCTCAGCCCGCCAAATTTAGAGCTGTTTGCTGGCCCTATGGACAACTCTCTACCTTGACAGGAAGTGCTGTAATGGCAGTTCCTGTAGAAGCTTGAAACATTGGAAGGATAGTCAGTTATGATCGTTGGCTAGCAAACTTTTTTAAAAAAAGTTTGCTTTTCAAAAACAAACTCCCAAAGCAGGAGTTTTTTAAAAACAAACAAACAAATTGTCATGGTTTTCTCCCATGGTGACTGGGTCATTATTTGTTTCCTGTCTCTGACAGCCATGTTTTACTCTAAAAAGGGGAGGTGGCGTAAAGTCCTTCCTTCGACAGCCTATACTTTGTCGTGCCTTCAGAGGAAGCATTCTGTAGAGAAGGCAGAAGCAATGGAAAGGCACTATAATTAATTGAACTGAAAGTCACTAGAGCAGGCATCAAAGACATGGAAGAAAAGAAACTCACAGAGATTTTTATTCATTGACTTAATTACAAATTTTGAAAGAAATGAGACACTGAATAAACAGAGACATTTTGTTACCTCAGTTTTTGTAACCTACTGATGGATCATTCTACAGTTCCACTTTAGTACTAAATTTCTTCACGGGGATGTGAATTCACTATTGAGCTTTCAGAACTGATTTTGGATGTTTCGCTTTCAAAATATAATTTTCTGGCTGTTGTACAGAAATAGCCTTTGTGGCAGGTGATGGCTTTTACAGCAGTAGCAATAATGCTGGCACCAAGCAGACATATCCAAAACAAAGACACAATGACGATCTGAGCACCTGGCTGTCATCAGCCTTCCTGAGTAGTCATTAGCATAGACAAGAGGGAAGCCCTGCTTAGAAATATTTCACAAGAGAGACCTATGACCTACCCCTTATGTCTACCATTTACCCTATGTCACAACTCAGGAAGAACTAATCAGTATCCCTTTGCTAAAAAGGACCTCATTTAACTTTTTGGATAGTCTTTTCTCCATTCTGCCACACTTCAGCCCTGTGTCTCCACCCTCTATCCACAGGGATGCAGTTCATTCACTCTCACTGTGTAGGGAAGCTAAAGCCACTTTCCATCACACCATGCACATTCATCCCACTGGTCAGGCACTTAGGCCCTCATTACGACCCTGGCGGATGGTGAAAAAGTGGCAGTAATATACCCAACAGGCTGGCGGTAACTACAGCCAACTTATGACCATGTCGGTGATATCTCCGAAAGACAGCCAATGTACCACACCGACCGCCTGGGCGGAAACAACAGTCACCACAGCAGTAGCTGCCTACAGACAGACGGAAGACAAAGTACCGCACACCAAATTTTGACCCTTCAATCCACCACCATTTCTGGGGCGGTACCAATGCCATCAAAAGCCTGGCGGACACAGAGCACAAAAGTCAAAGGACTCACCATTGGAGACACAGGGAAGAACCACACCGCCATGGAACCAGAACTGCAAGTTTTCCAGATGATCTTCTACGTCATGCTCCACCTGGAACACCAACACCGGCGAAGACGACAACGGTGAGTACAGACGCCTAGCACACAAGTGAGGGTGAGAGGAAAATGAGAATGACACACACACACGCACAACACCCCCCCCCACACACAAACACCATGCACACAATCAGCTGCACAAGAAAATCAATTTGTCCCTGATAATCAGCAGAATAATGCAAGGACAACAGAAATTGACTAAAGTGATTGTAATAATATCAACATCAAAATTAATAAGTCAATGTGGCAATGTACAAATGTACAAAAAAGGGACACTGCTCAGTCCATAGTTTCACAGGGCCCACAAGGCCACAGGGCAAAGTCCAAGGCCCAACTCGATTTCTGCCCCAATACGGAGAGAACACTGCAGGGGCATCAGTTGGCAAATAGGCAGGCACCTCAGGGGGAGGGGGGCACCTCAGCCAGATGTGGAAACAAGACCACTGATTCTAGAGGGGGAAACATGCTCTGTGCTTTGTCCTGGGGAGTGCATGGCCACAGTCTCTCGAGTGGGTGAATATCCCACTGGTTCTGCAGGGGGCAACATGCCCTGTGCTTGGTCCTGGGGAGTGCAAGGCCACAGTCTCTCAAGTGAGTGAATACCCCACTGGTTCTGAAGGGGGCAACATGACCTGTGCTTGGTCCTGGGGAGTGCAAGGCCGCAGTCTCTCAAGTGGGTGACTTGCCCAATGGTTCTGGAGGGGGCAGACCACACAGCAGCCCATGGAGGTTGGACTATTTGGCATCCGCCGGTGGTGATGGCTGAACTGTGGTGGTGGTTGTGGGAGGCTTCTGCTCAGCCCATGCACCCTCCGATGGCTGCTCTGTGATGGTGGTTGTGGGAGGCTCCTGCTCAGCCCCTGCACCTTCCAATGGCTGCACTGTGGTGGTGGTTGTGGGAGGCTCCTGCTCATCCCCTGCACCCTCCGATGGCTGCACCTTGGTAGTGGTTGTGGGAGGCTCCTGCTCAGCCCCTGCACCCTCTGATGGCTGTACTGTGGTGGTGGTTGTGGGAAGCTCCTGCTCAGCCCCTGCACCCTCCGATGGCTGCACTGTGGTGGTGGTTGCGGGAGGCTCCTGCTCAGCCTCTGCACCCTCCGATGGCTGTACAACCATGGCTGGTGGTGGGGGCTCAGTGACAGCTGCTGGTGCAGGCTCCTTCCCCTTTTTTGTGGCTGGTGCAGGCTCCTTCCCCTTCTTTGTGGCTGGTGCAGGCTCCTTCAGTATTTGTGGCCTGGAATCCTTTCCACCAGGAGTAGGTGCTGCTAACACTGGGCCCGTGGACTGTTTGGCTGAGGTGCTTGGCTGGGTCCTTGGTACCCTGGCCATACGTGCAGGACGGGGGGTAGGGAAGAGGTCAATCTGGGAAAGGAAAAGCTTTTTAGTGACATTGGGGCGGAGAGAGGGCGGAGTAATGGAATTGGAGGAAGAGGGAGTGGGTTTGGAGGTGTTTGTCTTCTGGATTTGGGTGCAGGTGCATCAGCTGTATGCTGTTGTGAGGTGGATGGCTGTTGGGTGTCTGAGTGCTTGCGTTTATGTACTTTAGGAGGGGGTCAGACACGATGGGAGATGAAACAGGGGACGTGTGCATGGATATTGTGGTGGTGTCTGCCAGTGAGGTGTGTGTTCTGCTTGTTGTGGTGATGATGCTGGTAGTGGATGATGATGTAGTGTATGCAGGTGTGAGTGTGGACGCAACTGGGTGGGAGGTGGAGGAGGAGGGGGAGACAGTGGAAATAGTGGATGTTGTTGTATCTGCAACTGGATGGTGTTTGTGTGAGTGCCTGTGGGATGAAGTGTGGTGCTTGTGTTTGCCTGTGACACTCTTGGGTGTTGTCTTGTGTGCATGCTCGTCTGGCTGTGTGCTTGGAATGGGTTGCGGTTGAGGAGAATGGGACTGGGAAGTGGAAGCTGGAGGGGGGACGGTTGAAACAGAGACAATGGCTGCCATCAGAGAGGAGGCCAGAGCCTGGATTGATCTCTGTTGGGCCCCCAATCCACCATGAATGCCCTCCAGGAATGCATTAGATTGCTGCATCTGGGCTGCCAGTCCCTGGATGGCATTCACAATGGTTGACTGCCCCACAGAGATGGATCTGAGGAGGTCAATAGCCTCCTCATTCAGGGCAGCAGGCCTCACTGGGACACAGCCTGAGGTGCCTGGAGCGAAAGAGATGCCCACCCTCCTGGGTGAGCGGGCACGGGCAACTCGCTGAGGGGCTGCTAGGAGGGCGATGCTGGTACGGGGGTGGCGGCTGTACCTGCAGCTGGGGTGGTCAGAGAGGTGTCCGCCACCACCAGGGAGCTCCCATCGGAGGAGGTATCTGAGTCTGTATTGTCCCCTCCAGTATCCGCTATGGTGCTCCCCTCGCCCTCCGTCCCACTGGTGCCCTCAGCGTTGGTGGACTCTGCCTCCAGGGTCCTGTGGGATGCAGCTCCTTCTGTCGCTGGTGCCTCTGCTCCTCCACCAGATGATGCTAATGCACATAAGTATAAGATGAGAAAACAAGGAAGGTGGGGAGAGAGAAAAAGGATACACTGGTTCAATGAATGCATCAACACCACCATTGGCATACACAGCACCATCACTCACAGGGAACAGGCCGACACACTATGCATTGCACTACCATTGAAATGGATACTCAACAAGGAATGAGGAGGGGTACACACCGCTAACTGCAGCACACCTGGGACCCACGCAGCCTTGACCAGTAGTGAATGCTAACAAGCTAGGTAAGCAGTATTTCTCCTTCAGACCCTGAGCACCTACGCTTCTATGTCTGGCCTGGCCTAGGGGCACCCACTGACACACAACCACCACCCAGATACCACCCCTCCAGCCGTGATCTTCAATGATGGCCACTGAACTCACCCCCTTGTGGCTGCCTAGATGTCCTCAAGCGCCCATCCAGCTCAGGATAGGCCACTGCCAGTATGAGGGCCATCAGGGGGGTCAGGGTCTGACGGGCACCCCTTCCTCGTTGGGAAGCCATCCCCAGCTGGACCTCCGTGGTCTTCCGTGCCCATCGTCTCAGGTCCTCCCACCATTTGCGACAGTGGGTACTTCGCCTGCCATAGACCCCCAGGGACCGTACCTCCTTGGCGGTGGCATGCCATTTACCCTTCTTTTGATGGGCGCTGACCTGCAGAGGCAATAGAGACAGGAGAACACCATTAGACAAACAGTCCAGCCAGTAACATAAATGGCCCACCATACCCGTTACCATCACCATTGGCAACCACATAGCCCAGCACACAACGTGTACCGCCAAGAGGACATCCACCCACCCACCCCCTTACACGATGCCTTCACACACAACTGCATGCATTCATGCCACATACATCGTGCCACAGTGTACTTACCTGTTGGTCTGTAGGCCCATACATCAGTCCGTACTGGGGTGGGACCCCATCCACCAGTCGCTCCATCTCATCAGAAGTGAAGGCTGGGGCCCTTTCCCCAGTCCCACGGGCCATGGTAGGTTCCAGACACAGGTCACAGCAGCACATGCAGTGTAGGTCCTCTCCTATGGAAGGTCAGGAAACAAGTGATGAATATGATAGAAAATGGTGGTCAGGTCCGCAGTGGTGCATACCGTCACCGCCGGCGTTGATCACCATTGGCCACTGTACCCCATAGGGCTCAGTTATAACCAATGAGGAATTGCATAGCGGTTGACTTCTGCCTACCGCCACTGCGCACAACGTCAGCTGCATTACCTCACTTCCATCTGTCCGCCACACCGGACAGACGGACGCCATTTCAGGGGAAGGGGGGACCAGGCCTATGGATTAATGCTGCGTCACAGGATAAATAGTCACATACTTGACAAATTACACTGTCCCATAACATGTTGCCACATTGCGGACTGCTGTTGTGGCTCCATTGTTCAGTTTGTGAAAGCCTCCTCACCCTTTTGTCCCTTAGATACCTACTGCTGCGGATGAACAGGAGATGGAGAAATTCCCCTGTGTACAGACCCCTGGTGGACTTAGCTACACTGGAGGACAGGCACATAATACTCACCTATAGACTGGACAGGGCCACAATCACAGAGCTGTGTGCCCAATTAGAGCCTGACCTGATGTCTGCTATCTGTCATCCCACTGGGATCCCCCCTCTTGTGCAAGTGCTATCAGTTCTCCATTTCCTAGCAACTGGTTTTTTCCAAGTGACAGTGGGCTTGGCAGCAGGAATGTCACAGTAAATGTTCTCAATAGTGCTGACAAGATTGTTGTCTGCCCTGATAAAACACATGTGCAGCTACATTGCATTCCCCCAGGTTGAGGATTTGGCCACTGTGAAGGCCGGATTCTATGCAATGGGAGATATCCCCAATATAATTGGTGCTATTGCCGGTACAAATATAGTATTTGTACCCCCCGCCAGAATGAACAGGTGTTATTGAATCGTAAGAGTTTCTACTCCATGAATGTGCATATGGTGTGCTTGGCAGACCAGTACACCTCCCACATCAATGCTAAGTATCCTGGGTCGGGGATGAATGTTTGAATGGTTCTGCATTGTGTCCATCATTTGTGTTTGTTTGCTTTTGTCATCCTAAGTACGTCGGGTATGCCGAGACATGGGTCCTGGGCTCACTATGCCACTGGATTTAAGCTAGCCTGGCTGATGAAGGGTGATACCCTGAAACCGGTCTCAAGATGCTTGTTTCCGGTCCAGGGAGGACCTGGCCTGGCCTGGCAGTACGGGCTGGACTGTTGCATATGGCTGGGTCCGACCAGGGTGGCGTGGTGAGTAAAAGAATTGATGGAGTAAATCCAGATCTGTGACTGGGGGTGAATGTCTGTGTGGTTCTGCATTCCGTCCATCATTTGTGTTTGTTTGCTTTTGTCGTCCTAAGTGCGTCAGGTATGCCCAGACGTGGGTCTCGAGATCACTATGCCACTGGATTCAAGCTAGCCTGGCTGATGAAGGGTGATTCTCTGAATCCGGTCCCAGGATGCTTGTTTCTGGTCCAGGGAGGACCTGGCCTGGCAGTTTGGGCTGGATTGTTCCCATGGGGAACAGGGTCAAGGCTGATTTGCGTATGGTTGGTTCCAAACTGGGGTGGCGTGGTGAGCAAAATAATTGTTGGATTAAATACAGAGCTGTGACTGGGGGTGAATGTTTGATTGGTTCTGCATTCCGTTCATCACTTCCAGCGGCGATGGTCTTGTGGTGGCCTTTGGCGTGGTGGTAGACGGCATTTACCGCCCATGTCATAATGAGGGCCTGTGTTGCTAGCCCACACAGCCAGAAGCATTCAGTGCCCTTTAGATTTATTCATGGTTTTTATGAACATCTTAGATCTGTCCACCAATTTAAAAAAATCCCATTTTATGGTGATTGGTCCTAGGAATACCAAACATCTTATATTTCAGCCCCACGTAGAAAATAAGCAGAGTGGATAACTTCTCATACCTAGGGATTTTATTAATTTCTGGTCTTAGTTGGCAACCGTCGATGAAGAAAAACGTAGAGAATTTTAAGAGGGCTATCTCTGGTTTAAATGATTTTGCTCACTGGCTAGGACATAAACCTCCACAATTTTTGAGAAATGTATATAAAGCCAAACATATTCCTTTGACTATTTTTGGATGTAAGATCTGGGGCTATACCTCTATTGATTAAATCTACTTGACAGAAAACTTGTTTATGAGGGGCCTTTTTTCAAAGAACTGGGCATCAGTTTTAGTACAGATTTTATCCGCCTTGGTACTCTTTTACGCTGGGGTACAGCTTGGTATAAGAAGGAGTTAAAAGTAAAAAGTTAATGCTCCGGGCTGCCTAAACTTGGATAATATGCTTCATATACGTAGCTCTATGATATAAAGACTAACTTTAATGCTGTAGGAAGACCATGGTTGCTCTCTGGCCCTGATCCCGAGGGCATCGATAAACAAGATCTTGCTTGGGTTAAGCAGGCCTTCTCGCTCACGGTGGCAGCAGAGCAGTAGGCCCTTGCTCTAACCAAGCAATCGATGTGTCAGTATATTATGGTAAAGTCAGGCAGTGGGATCGAGGCAACTCTCCTTCTGGAAATGTCAAATCACCATTGTTGTTTACTGACTTATTTCAGATTGGGCACATTTCACAAGTTGTTTCCAAAAGGCGTTTGGTATAAATCATCTAACCTGCCGCCCTGTACATGTGACAATGTGTCAGTCTGTGAAATGCATATTGTTCTTATCTGTCACAGATTTATACCTCTCCTCCATAAAAACATAAGGCCCCTCTTGTTGTTAATGGATTTGAGGCAGGTCAGACCTGCATTTTTGTATTTGCAACTATCATCTGTACTTAAAATGTTTTTTTATGTGTCTCGGTTTCTGGCTGGTGTTTATAGTGCAAGTTTTTAGTCTTTTTGTAAACATGTTTTGACTGCTGTCTAGGGTATTTCTTTTGTATTTTTATTTTTGTTTATGGTTTTCTATGGGCTCTATGAACTTCACTTATTTTTGTTTTTATCTTTGCTGAAGTATTTTTAGTATCATTTTTTTTTATATTTCTATATTGGTGTTATATGAAATCTGGTCGAATTGCCCACTTGTGTGATTTTTTTGTTTTAAAAATTGAACAAAGTTATATGAGGATGATGATGGTGCTTATCATAATATCCTGGACATATTGGCCATCCCCCTTCAGGCCCTGCTCTTCCAAGTCTTCCTCAATTGGATCCTGATCCTACTGGCCCTCATCCTTTTGCTCCTTACCCGCATGCCTCTGCAGTAACTTTTCCTGTACGAGATAATCCTAGCCTTTCCTAGTACCTGATGTTCCTTCATCTCTTCTGAACCTAGTTCCACTGGCCTTGGTTTTCTTTTTCCTCCTATTCCATGGTCCTGTGCCCCATCCTATACCTAGTAGTCCCCCAGGTCTCCTGGTTTACCTATTTTAAATTGTTTTTGTCCATCTGACCAAGGGCCCCTCTATCATGGTCGTCCTGGTAATAGTCCTATTGGGTCTGGTCTTTCTAATCCTATCTGTTGTGGGTCATCCTAGTTCATGTAGTTCTTGTCACCATGGTTTAGGATCCCTCTGAGACTAACACTTTTGGACCTTCTGATCCTGCTCCCACTGGACCTAGACTTTCTTGTCCTTTATAACCCTCTGGCCTCCCAATATAGGGTCTCCAGGTTCCGCTAGCTCTAGTATTTTGTAGTTATGGTCTTCCTAGTCCTTTTGCTTCTGGTCACTTGGTTCTTCTTAATCTGATGTCTGGGGTCTTGGCCCTCCTGTCTCTGTTCCTTTTCCCCATTGGTCTCCTGGCACTGGTCCTCTTTGGCCTGTCTACTTGGGTTTGCTACTGGCCCTGGTTGTCCTTGTCCCTCTGGTCTGGTCAGTGCACAAGGCCCTCATAGCCCTCCTTGTCGTTATGGTCCAGGGTCTTCTGTTACTTCTACCTCTTGTCCAGCTGTTCCATTGGACCTTTGTCCACTGGGTTCTCCTGTGATTTACCCAGGTGCACAATTACCTATATCCTGCTTTTCATTCCCCATTCCATAGAAGCCCCATTGTGGTGTCCCATTCAATTTATGTCCTGCAATTGCCCCAAAGCACTGTGTCTTCAAACACCAATTACCTATTGTACGTCTTTCTCCTTCCAGGGCCCAAGTACCACCTATCTGCCTGTATTCTCTGCTTGTTGCTGCTTGTTGACTGTTGCTGTGTTGCCAGATTTAAAATACTAACCCTCCTAAAGAAAAGCCTAACGGTAACACACGTCTTCCATAAGATTCCCAAAAAGAGCACATCCCTCTAAATGTTTCAAAAGGAGCGTCATAGAAATTAAAAAATCACAGGCCCTCATTATGACTTTGGCGGTTTCCTCAGGAAACAGCTGATGCCAAAGGTGCCATAAGACCACTACCATAACATGGCTACTGCAGGAAATCCAGCAGTAGCCATGCTGGCGGTCGAGGCGCCTTGGCAGTGCTACCACCTGCACCGCCCTGCCAGTAGGACGCCGCAAGCCGTATTTTGACCAAAAAGAAAGCCTGGCACTGTCCTGCTGGCAGGGCACTGCTGGCTGTAGCAGCGCCCCTTCCCGTTCCCTGCCGGACAACCATCTCGCCAGACAAGGTAAGTCAGGCATCCGTCAGTGTAGGGTGGGGGGTGTTGTGTGTGAGTGTGTGGTGTCTGTATGAATGTCTGTGTGCGTCTGTGAATGCATCTGTGAGTGTTGTGGTGTATTCGATGTTGTGTGTATGTGAATGAATGCGTGTATGGATGTGGTGGTGCATTGGTGCATGCGTCATGCGTGTGGGTGTGATTTTAGGGGTGGGGGTTGGGGGCAGTGTGATTCTAGGTGGGGGGTGGGGGTGGGGTGGGGTTAGGTGATTACTGGGGGGAGCCTTCTACCGGTGACAGGGAAGGAATTCCCTGTCACCAGTAGCCCTACCATCATGGTTTTCGTGGTGGTGGTGGTGATACCGCTGTGAAAACCATGGCGGTAGGCAGGCTCATTATACCGCTGGTGGTCATGTGTGGACCACCGGCTCGGAGAAGCACAACCATGGTGGTATGAGTGGTGATGTGGCTACACTCATACTGTTACAGTATATACCGCCAGCCTGTTGACGGTGATACAGCCACATTAACCCCGGCAGTCAACAGACCGCCAGGGTTAAAAGTGAATAAAACATTTTTGCAACAGGCTTTAAAAGTATACTCAGTATTTTTTGATGACAGCCAAATACTCCAGGACTGAAGAGTGAAATATCTGTGTGCCATATCCTGGAGCTTCTGTTTGATTTCAATATGTCTTATTTAAATATTAAAAATAATGTAAATGTTTTAATTCAAAATTTATTTTTCATTTTTTCATCTGTAAACAGCATAGCTTCATTCCTGCTCTTCAGGTTTTTACAAACTATTGTATATTTGTATCTGCACTTAACCCCTTGGGTGCGGGCGTCGGCCACTGGCCGACGCCCGCACTACCTCCTTGGTGCGGGTCATGATCAGTGGCCGACACCAGCGAGGGGGTTAATAAATCCTCGGGTGCGTCGCACCTGAGGATTTATTTTTTATTTTTTTGTCCCCGGGAGCCACAGAAGCTTTTCCGTGTCTCCCCCCGCCCCCCACCCGCCCCTTTGTGACGTCGTCACCATGTTGATTTCCCCATTGGAGCAGGAATGCTCCGATGGGGAAAACGGCCCCAAACGGCCTTCCCCACGGTCGGGAAGGCCTCGCAAGAAAGGGGAGACTCTCCCCTTTCTTACGAGGCCTTCCTGAAAGTGTTTCCTGGCCCCCGATCGCAGCACAGCTGCAGTAGGGGGCCAGGAAACACCACTAGACACCAGGGATTTCACTTGGGGGGATCGGCCCCCTCGGAAAATGGGCCGCCCCCCCCCCCCCGGGGGCATATATTTTTTTTTAAAGGTAGGTGCCCCCTGGGGGGGCGCGATCACTTTTGATCGCGCCCCCCCAGGGGCTAAATTTTATTTAAAAAAATAAATAATAATAATAATAAATGGAGAGTGGGTCGCCCGTGGGCAGGGCGACCCCCTAAGGGGGCAATATTTTTTTTTTTGTAGTGTAGGGTTTCCCTGGGGGGCATTTTGACAAAAAAATATATAGATCTATATATATATATGATATATCTATAGATAGATCTATATATATATATGTATATACAGGGAGTGCAGAATTATTAGGCAAATGAGTATTTTGACCACATCATCCTCTTTATGCATGTTGTCTTACTCCAAGCTGTATAGGCTCGAAAGCCTACTACCAATTAAGCATATTAGGTGATGTGCATCTCTGTAATGAGAAGGGGTGTGGTCTAATGACATCAACACCCTATATCAGGTGGGCATAATTATTAGGCAACTTCCTTTCCTTTGGCAAAATGGGTCAAAAGAAGGACTTGACAGGCACAGAAAAGTCAAAAATAGTGAGATATCTTGCAGAGGGATGCAGCACTCTTAAAATTGCAAAGCTTCTGAAGCGTGATCATCGAACAATCAAGCGTTTCATTCAAAATAGTCAACAGGGTCGCAAGAAGCGTGTGGAAAAACCAAGGCGCAAAATAACTGCCCATGAACTGAGAAAAGTCAAGCGTGCAGCTGCCACGATGCCACTTGCCACCAGTTTGGCCATATTTCAGAGCTGCAACATCAGTGGAGTGCCCAAAAGCACAAGGTGTGCAATACTCAGAGACATGGCCAAGGTAAGAAAGGCTGAAAGACGACCACCACTGAACAAGACACACAAGCTGAAACGTCAAGACTGGGCCAAGAAATATCTCAAGACTGATTTTTCTAAGGTTTTATGGACTGATGAAATGAGAGTGAGTCTTGATGGGCCAGATGGATGGGCCCGTGGCTGGATTGGTAAAGGGCAGAGAGCTCCAGTCCGACTCAGACGCCAGCAAGGTGGAGGTGGAGTACTGGTTTGGGCTGGTATCATCAAAGATGAGCTTGTGGGGCCTTTTCGGGTTGAGGATGGGGTCAAGCTCAACTCCCAGTCCTACTGCCAGTTCCTGGAAGACACCTTCTTCAAGCAGTGGTACAGGAAGAAGTCTGCATCCTTGAAGAAAAACATGATTTTCATGCAGGACAATGCTCCATCACACGCGTCCAAGTACTCCACAGCGTGGCTGGCAAGAAAGGGTATAAAAGAAGGAGATCTAATGACATGGCCTCCTTGTTCACCTGATCTGAACCCCATTGAGAACCTGTGGTCCATCATCAAATGTGAGATTTACAAGGAGGGAAAACAGTACACCTCTCTGAACAGTGTCTGGGAGGCTGTGGTTGCTGCTGCACGCAATGTTGATGGTGAACAGATCAAAACACTGACAGAATCCATGGATGGCAGGCTTTTGAGTGTCCTTGCAAAGAAAGGTGGCTATATTGGTCACTGATTTGTTTTTGTTTTGTTTTTGAATGTCAGAAATGTATATTTGTGAATGTTGAGATGTTATGTTGGTTTCACTGGTAATAATAAATAATTGAAATGGGTATATATTTGTTTTTTGTTAAGTTGCCTAATAATTATGCACAGTAATAGTCACCTGCACACACAGATATCCCCCTAACATAGCTAAAACTAATAACAAACTAAAAACTACTTCCAAAAATATTCAGCTTTGATATTAATGAGTTTTTTGGGTTCATTGAGAACATGGTTGTTGTTCAATAATAAAATTAATCCTCAAAAATACAACTTGCCTAATAATTCTGCACTCCCTGTATATATATATAATTATATATATATATATATATATATCTATAGATATCTATGTAGATACATATATCTATATAGAGATAGATCTCTCTCTCTCTCTCTCTCTCTCTCTATATATATATATATATATATATATATATATATATATATATATATATATATATATATCACTTTTGTCAATACATGTGTGGTTTCCCTGGGGGCTGCGATCGGCCCCCAGGAAAACCAGACCCCAGACCCACATATAAATGTATATATATATATATATATATATATATATATATATATATATATATATTTGCCACCAGTTGTCTTGCAGTTGCAGCTTGCATCTTCAAAGCAATGCACATACTTCAACTGACGCATTTCAACTGTAGCTTTTAGGCAGCAATAAAAAAGTCAAGTAAGTATTGTGATTATGTTTCTGCTACAAAAGGATCAGACTTTTGTCTAGTGGCAGTTTTAGTGCCATACAGAAGCGTAGAAGGTTTATATGCCTACTGCAAAGAGCAAATCTCTATTTTATGCCAATAGCTGAGTACATTAGTAAAGTCAGCCATTACCTGCGCTATAATACAAATGAAATGTATGTGCGGGGTGGGGGTGGCTATGGAGAGATGAAGGGCACTTTTGCTGGGTGGTAATGAGGGAATCCGAGGAGGAGGGAGTGGGAGCACCAATAATGATTGTTGGACTGGGCACAGGAGGTGTTAAAGACTGTGACGAATGGTTTGTGACAAGGTGTTTTTTGAGTGTCTTGAAAGAACCTGCTGATTTAGGGAAGAAGCACAGGTAAGGTGGCCTCTACTGTTGCACGTATCTCACACACACCATCGATTTTGTGACTGTCTACGTAGGCTAGTGTTTTAGAGCAACAGTTTAGCCAATAGCAGAGATGGCATCTTGATGGATGACTGCTGCCATCACTCGGGTTATAGAGGACAGCTCTGACATAGGATCAGAGACTGAGACATCAGATACTTAGACAGCATCTGAGGGATAGGACAATGGCGCAGGCTCTGGGAGTGATTTTTCAGTCGGAGGAGTCCCATTCAATAACTCCTCATCCAGTAAATTATGAGGGAGGTGATGAGTCCTGCTGTCCCTTCGAAAGCACAGTCTGTGCAACGGGGTAATAGTGGGTTAGCCCAACCCAGAGAGCAGGTGAATACGACGGCAAGCAGAGAGAGAGAGATTGCTCTCTTGGGAGCTCCCCAATTTAGTTCAGCCCCAAATTCCACCGCCCAAATCGTATTGTGGAGACATCAAAATTATCTATCACAAAACAAACTGGTTTTGTAAGGCAGGCACCTGTGTTTTTGGTCCTGGGTTCGGCGGCCACATAGAGAAACATACTAAACCCAAACATTTCTGGAAACTAGACATTCAGGGGAGTCCACAGAGGTGTGACTTGTGTGGATTCCCCAAAGGTTTCTTACCCAGAATACCCTGCAAAGCCAAAATGTTGAAAAAAAACTCTATTTTTCTCGCATTTCTGTCACACAAACTACAGGAATATGCTGGGATCCTCAAAATTCCTACCACCCAGTGATTCCTCACCTGTCCTGATAAAAACACTACCCCACTTGAGTGCCTATACCTAGTTCCTGCATCAGGAATGGATCACCCCAAGGTCAACAGCTGCCTCATGTAAGGACCAACATTGACCGTTGTGTGATCTATTCCTGTCGCGGGCAACAGGCCTACCCACACAAGTGAGGTACCATTTGTATCTGGAGAATTGGGAGAACGCTGGTTGGAAGGAAATTTGTGACTCCTCTCAGATTCCAGAACTTTCTGTCACCGAAATGTGAGGAAAAAGTGTTTTTGTAGCCACATTTTGAGGTTTGCAAAGGATTCTGGGTAACAGAACCTGGTCAGAGCCCCACAAGTCACCCCATCCTGGATTCCCCTAGGTCTCTAGTTTTCAGAAATGCACAGGTTTGGTAGGTTTCCCTAGGTGCCGGCTGAGGTAGAGGCCAAAATCTACAGGTAGGCACTTTGCAAAAAACACCTCTGTTTTCTGTCAAAAAATGGGATGTGTCCACGTTTTGTTTTGGGGCATTTCCTGTCGCAGGTGCTAGGCCTACCCACACAAGTGAGGTATCAATTTTATCGGGAGACTTGGGGGAACGCTGGGTGAAAGGAAATTTGTGGCTCCCCTCAGATTCCAGAACTTTCTGTCACCGAAATGTGAGGAAAATGTGTTTTTTAGCCAAATTTTGAGTTTGGCAAAGGAGTCTGGGTAACAGAACCTGGTCAGAGCCCCACAAGTCACCCCATATTGGATTTCCCTAGGTGTCTAGTTTTTGAAAATGCCAAGGTTTGCTAGGTTTCCCTGGGTGCCGGCTGAGCTAGAGGCCAAAATCCACAGCTAGGCACTTTGCAAAAAACAGGTCTGTTCTCTTTGGGAAAATGTGATGTGTCCACGTTGTGTTTTGGGGCATAACCTGCCGCTAGGCCTACCCACACAGGTGAGGTACCATTTTTATCGGGAGACTTGGGGGAACGCTGGGTGGAAGGAAATGTGTGGCTCCTCTCAGATTACAGAACTTTCTGTCACCGAAATGTGAGGAAAAAGTGTTTTTTTGGCCACATTTTGAGGTTTGCAAAGGATTCTGGGTAACAGAACCTGGTGAGAGCCCCACAAGTCACCCCATCCTGGATTCCCCTAGGTGTCTAGTTTTCAAAAATGCACAGGTTTGGTAGGCTTCCCTAGGTGCCGGCTGAGCTAGAGGCCAAAATCTACAGCTAGGCACTTTGCAAAAAACACGTCAGATTTCAATGTAAAAATGTGATGTGTCCATGTTGCGTTTCCTTTCGCGAGCATTAGGCCTACCCATGCAACTGAGGTACCATTTTTATCGGGTGACTTGGGGGAACACAGAATAGCAAAACACGTGTTATTGCCCCTTGTCTTTTTCTACATTTTTTCCTTCCAAATGTAAGTGTAAAAAAGACGTCTATTTGAGAAATGGCCTGTAATTCACATGCTAGTATGGGCACCCCGGAATTCAGAGATGTGCAAATAACCACTGCTTCTCAACACCTTATCTTACGCCCATTTTGGAAATACAAAGGTTTTCTTGATACCTATTTTTCACTCTTTATATTTCAGCAAATGAATTGCTGCATACCCGGTATAGAATGAAAACCCATTTTTAGGTGCCCCTCATTTATTGGCTCTGGGTACCTAGGGATCTTGATGAACCTACAAGCCCTATATATCCTCGCAACCGGAAGAGTCCAGCACACTCAACTGTATATTGCTTTAAAAAATCTGACATTGCAGGAAAAAGTTACAGAGTAAAACGTGGAGAAAAACGGCTGTTTTTATCAGCTCACTTTCAATATTTTTTTATTTCAGCTGTTATTTTCTGTAGGAAAACCTTGTAGGATCTACACAAATGACCCCTTGCTGAATTCAGAATTGTGTCTACTTTTCAGACATGTTTAGCTTTCCGGGATCCAGCATTGGTTTCACACCCATTCCTGTCACTAACTGGAAGGAGGCTGAAAGCACCAAAAATAGTAAAAATGGGTATGTCCCAGTAAAATGCCAAAATTGTGTTGAAAAATGTGGTTTTCTGATTCAAGTCTGCCTGTTCCTGAAAGGTGGGACGATGGTGATTTTAGCACCAGAAACCCTTTGTTGATGCCATTTTCAGGAAAAAATCACAAGCCTTCTTCGGCAGCCCTTTTTTCCCATTTTTTTGAGACAAACTAAATTTTCACTGTATTGTGGCTAATTTCTTGGTCTCCTCCAGGGGAAACCACAAACTCTGGGTACCATTAGAATCCCTAGGACGTTGGAAAAAAAGGACGCAAATGTGGCACTATTACACTATTTAAATGGATGCTGGTCAAATTGTACATCATCTCTACTATTTAGTCTATGGTCAACTAAGCAGCAGAGATTATGTACTATTTGTCCAGCGGCCGGGTAAATATACACTTTCCCTGAAATGTATCATGCCAGCTCAAATGCAACGGGAGGACCACTGCCAAGAGTGAATAGATATGTTATTTTACAAACTCAGCAACATTTGCTGAGGCCTACGCAAGAGGTTCGGGTAGAGCAGAGGACCAAACAATTGGTATTCATTATGTGAACAAACTGGGTTGCCATCGTGGGGAGAGAGTATTTCTCACAGATAAGATCACAAGAAAGAATTTTGAAATATAAGGCCACTAGTCAACAGTAATTGATCAGAAATGCAAAGCATTTTGCAGATTGTTTGTTTTTTTGTGAAACAACTCTCATCTTAGTTTTTCCCGAATGTTAAAATCAGGGCTGACGTCGTTGTAACAATGATTCTAACTCAAGAATAGATGAGACAAAGAAACAGATGCGGTGCTTACAGGTACACATTTAGTACTCACAATACATCTGATTAGATGCTTGAAAATCTGGATCCTCCTTGTCTGCTGCTGTAAGGCATGTTGTAAACATCTGAATGTTGTCATTCAAGTACCAGCTCAAATTCTCGTCCACCACTGTCACAATCAAGAAAAGTTCTGTTCTGTTTTCTTCCTGTGAATGAAAATAAGTACATTTATTGAATATGAATGGCAGAAATACTTCATAATGTGAAATTGTTGCAATGTATGAAGATGTTACATTTGTTGGCAGTGACAAGGTCTACACAATCAGTTTTTGATCACTTTAGATTGCCTGACTGGTAAGTTGATAGTCATTATAGCTTTAGCAGCAATCAACACTTCACGTTTTTGGAGTGAGTGTGATTATTAAATTCATTGTGGATATCTAAATGAATACTGAAATTTGCGCTCTCATTTTGCCTTTTTGGTGACATGCAACATCTGAAAGTTCACAGTAACGTCCTTCTAGAGGTGCAACTCAACCGTATTTTATATTGGGATTGATCTGATGGCATACTGGCTCAAGAACCTCATGCATTCCACATGCTAGTCAATAAACACTGGATCAAAGGAAAAGGATCAATAGTTTTTCTTTACATCGTACTTTGTTAGAACCCCTTTCACAGGCTACTAGGCCCAGCTGTGGGGTATGAGGCCTTTTCCTCCTGATAGCCTAAGTCCTGATCTACTATGGATCCTGAGCAACTGAGCCAAGTACCCATTCTGCATTTGAATCTCAGTGACAGGCATGAACGAGCAGTCTAAGGCTTCATCGGGGGAAGGTGTGGATACAGATTAGTGAACATGGGCTCACAACTCAAAGAATGTGCAGCAGCAATAAATGAATGTCCAGTCATATACTTACTTTTATAGAAAAGAGAAGTATTTTATTTCTAACTCTTCTCATTCAGAGAAAGATTATGACATTCACAGACAAACAAGTACTTCCCCCGTGGGTTTGGGGCTCTAGTCTTATAATGGCAGGTCCCTGTCCCACTCTCCTTGAAATGCAATAGAGGTCATTCCCCATTCACTGGTGGCCACATCCATGGCATGCTAAACTAGCAGGCTGCATCTCAAAAGTCCAATCGGACTTTTAAAGTCAAGACAAAAGTCTCTTACTGTCGCAGCACTTTCAGCAGCAAGTCCCCCAGGGCCTGATAGGCCCACAACTAGTCTTATTATTCTGGCAGGAGTAAAGCACACAGCGTCTTGGAATGTGCCCCATCTGCGAGCACTCACATTCAGTACTGATCCTGATCAGGTCACTCTGCTTTACGCTAACTCAGTAGCTGCACTTGGCAAATGCACATGCTAACTCTCCCTTGTGCTCGTGCTCCAGCAGTAATCAGTGGTGTTCCTGTACTCTTCCTACGAGGTTAGTTGCCAATCTCCCAGATGGGAAGATGAATACCAACGCTCCTGTCCTCGATCTTGAGCTGGAGCGGTGATGCTTCCTCTGTACCCTCAACCCTTCCACGGGGTCAGGTCAGTCACAGTCCTCATTGCATCTCATTGTGATCTACAAGTCCCCACTGCTCACAGTTTATGGGTTCCTGCCTTATCCACATGACACAAGTATTAGCAGCAGTCCTTCCGGCATATGGGTTTGCCACACAGCTGTCATGCAAGGCTTAACAGCCCTGGCCACATGGCAATTTTTAGCACAGCTGCCCCTCCTGGCATATGAGGTCACTGCAACATTGTTGCACAGGCTTTGGCCCTTCTTTGCAAGGCAGCCTTTTCCACAGGACCTCCTTCTTGCACACGGGGATGACACAACGGTGCCACGCAGGCTTAGCTTTTACCGCACAGCAATCTATTCAAAGGTTATCTTTACTGCAGCCCTCTCTTTGCATACAGAGATCACTGACTCAGTTCTGCACACGGGCGAAGACCCGATCAGTGCAGCAACTTTTCCCTCATTCCTTACACCAGGAGTCCACTCAATTGGGCTCCCCCTGGACCTGGTTCCCTCCAGCGTTCTCCTCTTCTTCACACAACACACTGGTTTTGGCAAGCAGGCAGGCGCTGGCCCTCCAGGCTCCAGGGCAGGTGGTCTTGGTTTCCCTGGGTGGCTTCCCCTCACCCAGCAGGGAGACTAGCAGGCCTTGATCCCCAGTCCTGGTCACAGTCTTGCAGAGCTTCCCCTCCTTACATTGCTCATCTGGCTGCTTGGCAAATTTTCCGGGGGTCTCAAACTTCCCTTCTTACTGTCCATTTCCAGTCACCAAGTGTGACTTACTTTCTGAATCTTTGAAGTTTTATTTTAGGGTTCTGCTTCTTTTGAAGAATATACTTCTTCTCTTCCTCTTGAAAATCCTTCTGTCATAGCAGTAGAGACTCAGCAGCTGATAGTCCCACAACACAGCCCATGGAAGTTAATAGATTTAAAGCTTGGATGTCAACCACAGTGATGTGCATCAAAATGTTAAACTCAGGCTACCAGTCCTACTCTTTATAATTCCATATCAGCCCCATCTCTACCTGAGAAGTGTCCTGGCCCCTCCCTTGTGATCTTGCACTGAATCAAAGAGCACCCTTTGAAGTGTTCAGGGGATGTCTAGCCCTCCCCTCTTCAATGTGTCCCACCCAGTTCGCAGGAATGCAGCAAAACACAAAACTGTTTGCGGAATTCCTCCATCTCCTCATGTCTTCAACATGCAGGCCTGGGTACCCGAAAATAGAACGCAGGATCCTCCAAGCAATGTATTATTACAGGCAAACTTCTCCTCAGTACATATACACAGCATACACACTGGACTCCAGCACTGCTACCACCATGTATTGTACCACCTCAGGCAAACATACACTTGACACACGTTACATCTGCATGCACTGTCCAGCACTTTAGCACTGTAGCCTTTCTGTATTAGGCCACTTGGAGGCACACATACACCCAGCACACACACTGTCCATGCACGCTCTGCATAGCACTGCTTGTTTTATGTACTACAAGCCTTAAAGGTACACATACAACTTGGGTATTCACTCACCATGCATGCACTGCACAGCACTGCTCTTTCCCTGTATTGTACCTTCCCAACCACATATACATCCAGTTAAAGGCACCACATCTGCACTGAGCAACACTTCACTTCCAACTGAAATAGGTCAAAGGGTGACTTAGGGACACACCAGCAGAACTTTAAAAAAGAGTGGGCCTGTAGGCCTAACTACAGTGACACAGGTCAAAAGGGACCCATTCACTCCTACTGATAACTACACAGTATGCTGCCACCACTGCGCTCATGCTGCTTAACTCCTGGTGAAGGTAGTAGCCAATAAGAGGATAGCGCTTTAGGTGCCCCACCCAGTCCAACTAGACTGCAATCCATGAGGCAGGCCTATATCATGGTTCACATGCATGATCAGTGTTTGCCTATGGAAACAAAAATCAGCATTAGGCATCCAGCCATCAGCACCTTTGAGTCCTCAGGCCAGGGGCACACGTTAAATTACCATGAAGAGGACTTTTCCATCCCAGCACACTTCCATATCTCCCCTCTATTAAGTATTGGTATAAATTGTGCTGGAAGTGCAAAATAATATTGAGGAGCATTGCATAATTTGCATGATGTTTCCCCACTTACTAATGGAAGCAAACTGGGTTTTATTAAAGGCATAACCTATTAACAGAAAATGCACTTGGAGTGGAGCTTCTCCCTCAAGAGGTGCAAAAGGTATTTCACCCAGACAGTAGTCTGCATACTGTGCTCCTTCCTAGCACACCAGAAAACAAGTGACCCCAATGCTGATCTGTCCAGCATGCGTGGTCCACAGTGTTGACAATTCACCATATATGTTTTACTTATTTTAATTGACCACATTGTAGTTTGTGTGGGGCATTCTAACATAGTGAGTTGCATTTATTTGTTTTTTTTATATCATGCTCTGGACCTTGCCGAGTACCCAGGGTACTACAGTCCCTAAGAATTATGGACCTGCCAGCCACCGGCTGGAAAGTAACATACTGCCATTAAAACATCCCTGGACTCTGATGTAATTTCACCAGCTGCACTATTGATACCTACACTCCTGTCAAGCCCAGACTCTTTTTCTGCCAGTCTTATAACCTCCTTGTAGGAGTTGTCTTGTTTTCCTCCGTTGCTGCAGAGAGGGATTTTTAACACACAAAGGATATGTATTGATTAGACATGAAGCAATGATCTACCCCTCAGGTAAAGTCCCTAAGGTCAGTTTCCATCTTAGCTAGGCCCTTACTCCATCCAAGCCCATGGACATTAGCATGCTCTCTGTTTTTTTTGCAGAATCATTCTTGTCATCTATGTGATAACATTATTGTCACCAGACCTTATCTTTCCTAAAAAAAATGCTATTGTTCAGTTCTTTGATCAGACACAAATTCTAAGGCAAAATTTATCTGAGTCAAGTGTTGATTCCACCTTAAGCCGAGGATACATAGCACAAGATATAGACTGTTGATCAAAAAAGTGTAGTCTGAATATTGTCGTCCTTTTCATCTATATGTCCATAACATCAATATCATAAGCATATGCTTTGATGTTCATAATCTAACACACACATTCCAATATCTGATAAAGGACTATTGTTCGCCCCTTGTTACAGAGCTCCTTTACCCAGATTTTGACCCAAGAATGTGACAGAGAAGATCTCATCTACTGCCAGCTCACTTCACACTTCCCAGATGACACATCTCCCCCTGAAACCTGCAGCTGATATAGCCCAGTCCCAGAGGAAGAGTGCCTGACTGCAATTACAGTGAGTATTTGCCCTTTGTGGGGAACACTGCTTTCATGCCAAACTGATAATGACAGTATTTACTGTCAGCAAGGTATGCAGTACATCCCTATGCCCTATGAAATTTTAGAATGCAAGTTTATTTGCATTACATGTTATTACGGTATAGCACATAGAAAAAGTGCAGTAGGGTGTTAGGTTTCAGACAATATTTTAATTACTTTTTAGTAATGCTGGAATTTTATTTTATTCCCTTTTTTTGTAACTTGTCTCCTGGTGGCTGTTTTTATAATTTTGTGTGTGGTTGTCTTAGATGTAGTGAGAAACATTTTTCTTCTGTAGTACTAAATACTTTTAACATAAAAGCTTTTAATTCTTCTAAGTACAACCTGTGTGGTAGTATGAATTATGAAATGAGGTTGTTGCTGTTTCCACTGTGCTCCTGATCCCTTTATGGGATTGTTAGTAACACAAAAGTAATACTCCATTATCAATGAAACATTGAATAGTGTCCTGCAGGGATACGATGGTTTGTCCTTCACACTCAGCACTGGTGTGTTAAACTGAGTTCACTCTTATCACCCATCTGTGGGACTCGTCTCCTTGTAGAGTTATGCCAAAGTCATGAATTGCGCAACAATCCTGAAGATGTCCTTCTTCTTCATTGCATGCAATTATATTTAATTAAGGCTTCTGGTGTTATGTTTCTAGTGTTTGACAGATAAATACAGTTAGAAAAAAATTGTTTCCTTTTAGTATTTATTTTTCAAAGCAGAAAAATACGGTAAATTGGGCTTCTTTTGAGCAACTCTCCATGCTGACCTTCATGAATTACAAGCCAAAAGCTGAGCAGATTGCCAGCATGAAGGTTAATATATCTTAGAGATATATTGTTTTGTTATAGCTGGCTATTTAATGTGTTAAAACTCTACAGGCATCAAAGTATGAATAAAACACAACATAAATAGGCTTAAACACCAATGAGATTTCCAAAACATAACAAAAGATAAGTGCAGATGGAAATGTTAAAAAAATACTATAAAACTGACCTAACTATAATGAATCTACCTCTGAAACCATTTTGTAAGGACAATGCTATTGAGATGCTGTGATTATTTAAAACAATGATCTTTCTCTTGATGGCTGTGAAGAGAACTCCTTAGCCATCATTCTGAGCAAGATAAAAGGGTGGAATGCAATATAAGATCACCCGGGTGTTGTACTAATCATGTGTGGTATTATCACCCCATTCCGAGTTATGCATTTCATAATGGGGAAATTGAGATAATAGGTAATGTTGCCTATTTTTCCCCCTTTCACACTGTGAAATCAGGTTATTGCATGTTTTCCTCCAGACAAATTTTGTCAGCTTAAAATTGAGAAAATTTGCTCACAAATTGTACAGATTTTAACACAAATTGTAATCCTAATTCGATTGTAAACTCCAGTTTGTATCTGAATCACCATTAGCTTGGCACACCTAATGTGGATATCATTTTGAAAATGGAATGCGACCAAGGAAGAGATCATTCAAGCAAAGACTTACACTATTTCTGCATGGTGAAGATGAGATTATTATTAATAGGAGGTACATATTTCTAATGGTGATATTACCAGAACTCTCCCACGAGTTACATCTACCAATTGAACATGACACTCATAGTGCTGTGTCACATTCATCGAATTACCAATGCCATGCTCATAGTCTCCTTGGTAAGGACAGAGAAACATGGGGACGTAAATGCCCATTTTTCCCACTCCAGCAGCAGTGCTTGAGGCATAAGCGTCTGGGTACTTACACCTTGCCCATATCCCTCCATGGGCTTACAAATTACAATTCACAAACTACATTTCTAGAGTTACTGCTGCTCCAAAGGTGTCAAAATAAATGTTAATGTACTTCAGCCCGGCCTTTAAATAATTCAATCACCACACTTGGCCAACCAGTTACACTGCAGCACGCTTCCATGGAAATCGATGGAGGCAAAGAATTAAAATGAAAGTCCCCATGTAAGGTTAATTAACTTGGAGTAGTTTAACTTTTAAAATTACATATATTTCTTGGGTGATTAAAATGATGTATTATTATACTTTTTAAATATCCTAATGAAGTTATTTTAAAATATAGATTGAACTTTTGAAAACAATTTGAAGTGTTTAAATTGGTTCAATATATGATGTTTAACAAAGTTTACAGAATAGTAAAGGAAAATTAAAATATTAGTGAAGGTTAGTGGTTTTTATCATTGTTTAGAAAATGACATTTATAAATATAATTAATAAATTTAAATTAATCTATTATTTAAAATGCTTTAATGGGAAAATGTGGTGTAACTATTTTTTTTTTGCTTGTTAATAATCAATATGTTAAAATAATTTACATATATACTATACATTAAATATTCATATTTTTTTTTAAGACTAATAAACTTTAATATCTTCACAGAAGGCTTCATCCCCTCATTATAGAGTGTGATGACATGTAAGTCTACAGTTAGGTCTAACTCTACACTCGGATTTAGTGAGTAGCAAAATAGTTTAGAGTTACACCTAGGTGTAGAGTAAGCATGAACATGAGTAAATGTACACATTCTTATTTACTTTTATGAATCGGGCCTAGACTATTGTTGTCATAAATATTGTGTCCTAAATATTCTGTAGAAGAATATCTTTAGTGTTCCTTATTAATAGAAACTCTGTACCCAATTGCAGTTTGATTTTGATAATGATATTTAGGACATTATATTTTTGGTAGAGATGGTAGAGGGCAATTCTGTATACTCTACTCTAACATATAACCATGACAGAGCAATATAAGGATGTAATAGCATTATTGAAGTGACCCAAACCAATTTCCTGAAAACAATATGAAGGAAAGTGTGATGACTCTGATACAGATTGCTGTCATATTATATGTTCTTCTCTAATAGAGGTAGAATTATCCACTAAACCCACTAAAACATATGGCTTGGAGCTTCTACTAGGAGTCTCCTTTATGGTGTCCCACCCACTGTGAAAGTAGAAAAAACGGGGAACAGTAGGGGAGGATGGACCCATTTGGTGTGTGGAGAACAACTCTGGACTTGTACTACTGGGACTTTTGTAGCCTCTGTATACAGAGTTGTGGCACTAGCTTCCTGACTATCTGGGACAGAGGCCGCTTGTCTAGCAGAGGATCTTGAAGAAAGTGGTTGCTCCTGGAATTCCTTGGACTGTTCCTTTTTGTGGGTGCCATAGAAGTGGGTACTAAGAGATGCTTTTGGACAAACAGGCATCCTGCAAGCTGATGACGGTCTAGGTGCTTAATTCAAGCATTCCATCCATCACTTTTTGTACACTTTAGTATATCACCCTATGTGGGACTATTATACCCAGACGTAGGTCCTGTTTATGCTGTGTCATTGGAACCACGCTTTACCTGGATGATAAGCCCATAACAAAGGCAAAAATGGTCCTGGGATACATACCTGGCAGTGGAGACACCCATAATCACAGGGTTGTGCTCTTCTATGTACTTGTAGAGGAGGTGCCAGAGGTTCCCACAGGTGCAGCTCTTCTCTTAAGTTTGAGATTGGGAGACCCTTCCGGAAGGGGTTTCTGCGAGGATGGGGCTAGTCGAGCACACCGAAATGCTGTGAGGTTCTCACCATATGAAGACGTCAAGATGGATTGATTGTAGTTCAGCCAGTCAGTGCTGCAATAGGAACTTGGATTCAGACCAGTTCAGATTGACTACCTGTTTGCTTTTCCTGGAGGTAAAGTTTTTGAAGTGATTTTCACCACCTTTACTTTGTTTCAACAATGCCTCAAGCGCTTTAAGGAGAGGAATGATTCTGCGCCTCTGAAGGTTTTTGCCATAAGTACCTTGACTCAGCATCAGAAGAAATGGGTGAATGTCTCCTTGTTTATTGAATATGTTCAGAGTGCTGACATAATCACGTGGCTGAGTCAGTTTTGCTTTGTTTCTCATGGGGCCACAATGAGCGATGCTGTTGGAGTAAAGACTGGCTAAATTAAAGCCTTAGTGACTTTAAAAAGAGACCCAACCACTGAGGAACTGAAGCAGATATGGAGAGTTATTAGACTAGGAGGAGCCACAGGCACCGTCTTCTATGTGGGTCACCCCAAAAGATGCAGGAAATGTAATTTGGAGGGGCACTTGGCTAAGGATTGTACTGCACCTTTCTGCATGAAGTGTAAAAACTCTGGCCTTAGACCTGAGGATTGTGTGGCTGAGAAAACGTGCAATCTTTGTGGCTCATCTGAACATGAGTTTAGAAAATACCCCTCTTCCTGTGCCTTTAAAATTATAGCTTCACGGCTGGAGGAACTTTTCACTCCCCACCAGAACAGAGGGAGGTCTAGGGAAGATGTTGAGGCAGAAGAGGAAGAATTAATAAGACTTTGGAGGATGACAGATTTGATTTACAAACTGGTTTATCTTTGTCTGATAAAAAAGCGGATATCAATTTGGAGCAATATACCTCAGGGAAAGGATCTCCCTTGGAGGAGGTTAAGCAAGCAGGTATGTCAATGAGACTGGGAAGTACATGGAACCCAATAATGGAGCTTCACAGGTGCTCCTGATCAAACAATCACCTGATTTAGATTTGGCTGTCCAATTACAGCATACATCTTTCATGGCCACTAGGGGGAGTGTTGACCAACATCACCTGTGTTCAGCTGGAAGGAATGAAGAAATCAATGCTGAAGGCTATTCTAATTTCCAGCAGAGGTGCAGCCAGCCAAAGACACTTATAAGGATGACAGTCTGTATGCTACATCAAAGGTATTTTCTACTTTAAGCCAACACACCATGTACACAGCTTCATCTGATACTGTGAATCCTTTTGATAATCAGGAAACAGGGTTTACAATTTCCTCAAAGGACTCTTGTACTGAGATATGGTATGCTTGTAAATCCTCAGAACAGGCCTCTTTCTCAGTTACTGGCGTAATCATTAAATGGAGCAAGGCTGACAATATTATTGAGGAAGAGGTTGAAGCAGCCATGGATATTTCAGCCTCATTAAAAAGGAAGGAGAAAGAGGGTGATGATGCAGAAGAGACTGGATTTGACAGCAATGACTCTAGAGACTTGTGTGCACCGGATGAAAGACATAAAGTTCAGGGGAGCAAAGGGGAAGATGCTTTTACCCCTGTAATGAAAAAGAAAGACCAGGAAGAGCAATGGGAAATTGGACTAGAAGTACTATATGACAATGTTTGCTTTATATTTCCTGATGCTTTTCTTGAGACGTATTAATGTTAGGTGTTTAGGTAGTGATGCTAAATGTTCAGCAGTTTTTGACTTTTTGAACAGCAAAAATTAGATATATTCTTTTACAGAACTGTGCTATTCCAGAACTTTCTAAGAACAGAAAATTGCAGCAAATGTGGAACTGTGGCCCCTCCATCTGGTCAGGCTGCAATTCAGACCGAAATGCAAGGGTAGGCATTTTATTTTGCAGTTCTGACTTTAATATTCAAAAGGTACAACCTGTGGTTAAAGAGAGACTACTATATGTTGATGGTACATGGGATGGACATGACCTTTTAAAATTAATGTGTATTGTCCTACCTCATTATCACCCAGGAACACTGTTTTGAGCTTCCTATCATAGTTCCTTTTATACAACAGGAATAATTTTTGGGAGGTGATTTTAACTGTTTATTGGATGCTAAAGGCAGAGCATATTCTTCTACAGTGTACCTTGACAGTAGCTCCAATTCACTGCTGAATATCATTGCTGATTTTCATTTACAGGATTCTTACAGTGTGCTGCACCCTAATGATCCAGGATATACTTAGATTAGTACTAATTCGTCCACTAAGTCTCACATTGATTTTATTATGCAATTCCCTCAGAAAAGATAGTTTCAGCAACACTCCTTTCAGGTTTTTTTCCGATCACAACTTCATTTCAGTTGGTATAGCTGAGATACCTCTTAAAGGAAAGGGACTGTGAAAACAAAATATTGATTTACTCAATGGCAAGGCCACCCGTGAAAAGTTTAGATATCATTACCAGAATTGGCAATCCCTGAAAATTATTTTCCCCTCCATCAGTGAGTGGTGGGAGAACATTAAAATTCGTATACTGTCCTCCTTTATTCGTGAGGGTATTAGAGTGGCTAAAGAGAAAAGATGCAGAATCAACCATTTACAAATCTGGCACCAGAATTTGTCCAAGCTGTTGGAGTATGGGTTTGATGTACAAGCAGACATAGGGCCTTATTACCAGTTCGGAGGACGGTTTAGACCGTCCGCTGAACTTACCATAGGGAGGTTGCCGCCATAGTGGCTACCTCCCCGCCGGGCCCATTACGAGTTTCCCACTAGGTGATCGGGCGGAAACCTGAGTTTCCGCCCACTGGCCTAGCGCAAAGCACCCTGCAGCATTGTCTGCGGCTCGTAATTGAGCCTGCTGCAATGCTGCAGGATGCAGGGTGCACCAGCACCCTTGCAATGTTCACTGTCTGCTTTGCAGACAGTGAACATTGCGAGGGTGCTGGCCAGAGGGACCCCTGCACTGCCCATACCAAGTGCATGGGCAGTGGAGGGCCAGCCTTGTACCCGTTCTCCGGCAGCCTTTTTTCATGGAGGTGCTACCGCCATGAAATCACTGGAGGAGAATGAGGTCGTGATCCCCAGGGCAGCGCTACTTTCCGTGTTGCCCTGGCAGATTAGGACCGCCTCAACCGCCAGACTGACTGATCTCTGATCCTGGCGGAGCTGGTGGTCCAACCGTGGCACGACTGCCGTGGTCTTAATATGGCGCTCTTGACTGCCTCATTAGTGGCGGTCCGACCGCCACTGTGAGTCTGGTGCTCTAGTGACCGGCAGACTCGTAATCGGGCCCATAATGTTGTGCAAACAGAAAATATCCTCATTGTACAATGATTTTACAAAAGGTTTGATTCTCCACAGTAGGGCTCAGTTCCTGGAAGAAAATGAGATTTGCTCTAGATTTTTCTTTCTGAAAGCTAAAGCTACTGGGAGAATTATAGATGCCTTGTTGGACTCCCAGGGTACCAAGCATATCACTACTAAAGGTATCCAAGAAAGTATGCATTGCTTCTATACAGAACTATACAGACCAAAAGAATCAGACAATATGACTGTGAATTTTTTCTTACAACATCTGCAGATATTTTTGCCTGATGAAGAAAAAGAAGATCTTGGAAGGGCTTTGGTACTTGCAGACACTGAAAGAGCTATGCAGAGCCTGCCCAAGGGGAGAGACCCCTGTTCAGATGGCATACCTGTAGAATTCTATGCTACGTTTTGGGACTTAGTAGGCTCTGACTTGCTTGTAGTATTTCACTATTCTATGAAGGAAGGATTGCTCGCCAACTCCTTGAGAGGTGGATGCATAAAACGTATCTATAAGAAGAAAGGTGGTAGAGCTGATGTTAGAGACTGGAGTCCAATTACTCTTCTTAATGTTGATTTTCATAATCTTGTCTAAAACGTTCATTTGATTACGGCCTGTTGTTTCCACAGTCATTTGAATCAGACCAAACATGTGGTGTCCCATGGCGTAAAATCTCAGACAATTTATTTTAGTTAGAGATGTGTTATCATATGTGAATGACCGTGGGTTATCTGTATGTTTATTGAACTTCGACGAGGAAAACGCCTTTGATATGTTAAACCACTCTTTTATGTTCAAGGTTTTACAGCATATGAATTTTGGCCCAAATTTCAGGTCATGGATTGTTGTATTGTATTCACATTGTTACAGCAAGGTCATGGTCAATGGCACGTTAACTGACTCTTTTCCTATTTTGTCAGGAGTGAGGCAGGGATGCCCTTTGTCCCCTCCCTCTTGTTCATTTTGGTCATAAAACCCTTTCTTGCTACCCTGAGGGCTGATAAGCTGATTAAAGGGATCTCTGTCCCAGGAGGAATGGGGTGTTCTGTCACTGCTTCTGCTTATATTGATGATACATCTGTTTTTTTGTTCAGATAACATTTCCATCCAACATGTTTTGTGGTATTGCAGTAGGTTTTATTTTGCATCCTCATCAAGAATTAACCTGGCAAAGAGCGACTGTTTGTATGTGAACTGGAAAGAGGACAAGATGGATTGGGGACTTAAAGTGGTGCAAGATCGCATCAAAGTTCTCGGTCACTTCTTTAGAGAAGGCAGTAGTTTGCAGAGCTGGTCAGAATGTATGTCCAAGGTCAAGCAAAATATTGCACTTTGGGGTCTGAAGTCACTTACTATGACCGCTAAAATTCTTGTTGTAAAGACAGAATTTCTATCTGGCCTTCTGTATGCTGCAGTGGTTCACCCCATCCACTGAAACTGCCTAACACTACTACAAAGGTGGGGTTTTCAGTTCATTTGGGGAGGCAAGCAAGAACAAGTGGCTTGTGTGACCATGTTTAAACCTGTGGTTTTGGGTGGCAAGAATGCTCCAAACATTGGCCTCACTCTACAATCCTTGTTTATTTGCGACATAATAAAAGGGAACATTTGTCGGGACAAGGAAGAAAGGAAATGTTCCTTTTTTGCCAGTTTTGGTTAAATATTCTGGTATGCAGAACTTGGGACATGGTAGTATCTAACAGCATACCTCATTCATAATCTTGCCCTTTTGTTTACTTTTATGCCAGTAAATTCATTAGGAAACATCATTTACAAGGAATTCCTTTGGGCCTGATCTCACCTAAGCTCATTCATAAATCTGTCACTGGGGAACAGGTTTAGGTACCAGTCAGTGGATTTTCAGATCAGACTTTAAAGGCAATTTGGGGAAATGTTTCTGTATGGTACCTGCTTTATATCCATTGTAACCTGGCATGGTCCACAGTACATGGTTGCCTGCATCTCTGCCTTTTTTGATTTAGGAGAAGATGTTCTAGAACCCCATTTTTGGTTCTAGAACCACCTATATGGTACTGCCCTATGACACAAAAGGTGTGGGCTTTAGCAACAGTATGCTATCTTCACTAAATTCTGATGTGGTTGGGGCCGTGGCTACCATGGCGGCCAGAGCGGACGTGTGATCTGAGCTCTGTTCACGGCCCACCATTAATCGTTGAAATACTGGGGTCCCTGCAGCCGCCTGTAACTAAAATCAGCTGCGCAGGGACAGTGCAAGTCTCTGCCGATGATCGCCGCCTGAAATGAGAACTGAGACGACTTAGGGGGACGGCGCTGCGCAGTCCCTAGTGCGAGCCTCGACGAGTGAAGAAAGGCATTGCCTTCACCCGGCGTGGCCTAGCGGCGAAAGCAACGCCGGATCTCCGGAGCACCGCACCGGCCCGCGGACGACGCCCCCCGAAGGCAGGTACGACCTCTCCCTCTAGAGGCCGGGGCGCATTAGTGGTGGCCCTCGCGTGCGCCGGCGACGGGGGGCGCACTTAGTGCAACAATCGGATCTCGTGCCGCATGAGACACCGAAGCAAGGATAAAAGAGACTCACCCCCTCGACGCACTGCGACGCATGCAATTGTTTACAAACGCAGGCCCCCGCGAAGAGGGATCGGGCCGCGACTAGTGGACAAGACGACGCTACGCCCCATTGCAGTGCGAGTGCGGCCCTCCCATCGAGGACAGAGCTGGTGCTGCCCTCCGGATGTGGTAACCAGAGGGGGGCACGAATATAATAGCAGCTGTAGCTGCAAGCAGCGATCGGCTCAGTGAGATAAGGAGGTGGAGGGGGCCCCTCTGACATTTTCCTCCGTGCTGAGCCGGCTACGTGGGACGAAGGAAAGAGGAGTACCGGAGGGAAATAAAGAAGGAAGGAAAACAAGAGAAATTAGGAAGAAGGAAGACGAGAGGAAGTAGGAAAAGAGAGATTAACCAGGAAAATAGAAGAAGAAAGAAAAACAGTGGATGGAGAAGGGGGTGCCAAAAAAATAAGACAGGAAAATAGAAGGGCCTCGTGTGCAAACCTGGCAAATTCCCTCAGAAACCGTTAGCTAATCTTGACCACACAACATCCTAGGCTCTATCTCAACTTTAACACCACAGTTTAATATGCAGAAATCCAGAGGACAGGCAAAGAGGGAGGAAGAACAACAAAAGAAACAAGATAAAGCTGAAGCAAATTCAGTAGCGTACCATGTCACGCAAACCAAATACAACACACAGCAGTACCACGCCAACTGTTGCTTCGCACAATAAACAACGCAACCACGGCGTGAATAAATTTGGGCAAATCAAAACGTCCGAAAACACATCCAAAAACAGAGACTGAGACAACCTCCCTCGTAGGAGAAATGGGCACTCAAACTGACGCCTTACGAAAGATGTCTGAAACTTTGGCCGCTCACTCTACACAATTCACCAAAGTACTGCAAGCAGTATTACACACGAAGACCCCATTAGAAGGAAAAATAGATTCAGTGGTATTGAAAGTCAACCTTCTTCGCACTGATCAACGGAAACTGGCGGAGAGAATCACCAACACTGAGTTGGCACTCGAAACGGCCCAACCAGCAATAACCGAGATGAAAGCTCTAATCCAACGTATGGAAAACGACATAGCATCACTACAACGCAGAGCTGAGGATGCTGAGAGACGCTCACGTAGGAATAATGTAAGGTTCCTTGGGGTCCCGGAATGACTAGAACTCCAGAACGCTGAGCACTACTTGGAACGGTGGCTCAGTGATACAGTACTACCTCAAACCATTTCACAAACACTAGTAATAGAACATGCATACAGAGTCCCAGGTGGACCGTCCCAACCGGGCGCTCCGCCCCGCCAGCTGACAGCGAGGTTCTTAAACTTTAGGGACCGGGATCAAGTATTGCAAAGCTTCCGAAACAAAAGCCCTGCATAACAGCATACCCTGACTACACAATGGAAGTCCAACGCAAACGTGCTACTTTCACAAGAGTGAAGCAGATTCTCCATGACAAGAATATTGCCTACTCCCTCCTCTTCCGGGCTAGACTCAGAGTAATAGATGGTGACAGGACTCTGTTCTTTCCATCAGCAGAAGATACGTGGACATGGCTACGCGCCAAGGGTCAGGTAGACCCAGTGACGGAACCGGACGGACAAGGCGAGTGGCTGGAGCAGCGCCCCAGAAGAAAGAACACAAACACCACCAGGGCCCAAGACAGGCAAACAAAATCACAGGCTGCAGATGCACAGGCACAGGTCCTCAAAGTGGCAACTACATTCACATCTGCGCAACCATCACCCAGAACTGAAAATAGAGACTCGGACTCAAACTCCTCACGAGATTATCCAAGTCCCACT
This sequence comes from Pleurodeles waltl, assembly GCF_031143425.1. Lineage (NCBI taxonomy): Eukaryota > Metazoa > Chordata > Amphibia > Caudata > Salamandridae > Pleurodeles > Pleurodeles waltl. The sequence goes on along the minus strand of NC_090450.1, from coordinate 176,024,491 downwards.
TCTTCACCACTCATGCCTGGTCCCGCTCTGCCCCACGCGCAGCAGATGAAACCGCACAAACATTTTCGGAAAAACTAAGCCACTATATAAGCAAGCTTCATACCAGAATAACGGCAGACACAATTGACCTAGGGCAGATCGGGAACGATATATAAACCAATATATACAAGACAGATTATATCCTTCCGAGAATGTGCACAGCAGATGGACACCCAGGAATGCCGACACGAATGAATTAGCTTCAGGTGCAAGAAAAGTTAGAAATCCGGACGACCGAGACGTGCAGGGATACAAGATCATCCATGTGGGCCAAGGACGGTCGTTAGCCCGTATCCCCATTGACCGTGTCCCCACACCCAGTGGGGTCATTGTATGGCCACTAAGTTCAGTAATGTAAAGCATGGCACCGGTTGTGCCGCACAGTTTGTTATGGTTATGGTTTTGGTTTTTGTTAATGATAATACGCCAATACGTATATCCCAACTGTGGTCACAGATGATATGCCCAGGGGGAGGGGACTCAGAAGGAGGATGCTAAATCGTAAAGGATCTACAATTACTGCAGTGAAACTACTGTGCGATACAAAACTAACACTATGGCTACATACAGTATTTTAACCAGGAATGTTAGGGGGATGGCCAATATAAATAAATGCAATAGAATCTATAACTACCTCAAACGCCAAAAACTTCATATAGCAACATTGCAGGAGACACACCTAACAACTGAAGATCTAAATAAATTAGCTAGGAAATGGTCAGGAAAGATATACGGCACTAACACATCGACGTACACAAGAGGTGTACTGATATGGATAGCCCCCAATGTCTCCTACACAGTGGAACACACACAAATAGACAAAGACGGCAGATATGTTCACTTAAGAGGGGAGCTGGACGATAAACAACTGAGCATCACAGGAATATACTCACCCAATACTAAACAGACAGATTTCCTGCAGTCCACTTATTTAGTACTAACATGGGACCCACTGATCCCTAGCATATGGGGAGGAGATTTCAACTGCGCACCAGATACTAACATGGATAGATCACACCCCCCACTAGAAGGTGCCCCAAGCAGAAGACTGTCCCAAATGCTGCGGAACTGGATGTCAGATGGAAGATTACATGATGCATGGCGGAACCTACATCCCACGGACAGAGAGTACTCCTATTTCTCCCCCGTACACCAACTACATACCCGTATAGATTTGCAATTATGCACGAGCAAACTCAAAAAATTGCTAATCAAGGCAACCTACCTGGCTAAAACAATATCAGACCACTGCCCCCTAGTATCTACGATATGCTGGGGCAGAACACACACGAACACGCCCACCTGGCACTTACAGCCATCCTTATTACGTGACCCCCCTTTCTCAGAGGAACAAGCAGAGGGCATAGACTCATTCTTTAAAGCAAACACAAACACGGCATTGTCAAGAGCAATAGAATGGGACAGCCACAAGGTGGTGATAAGAGGCTTGTGCATGACCACATCTGGAGGAGTCCGTAAGACATTACATAAGAAATTGTGTGATATTGAGAGGGTAATGAGGAAGGCGGAGAAGATAATGGGACAGAATGGGGAGGGCACAGGAAATATGATCGAACTGAAAAAGCAATGGGCTGAAACTGATGCGCGATTACCGCCACTACACAGCACGAATACATGCTGTCCTGGCTACTAAACGGCGAACAACAACATTCCACCATAAATGCCATCCGTACAGAGGAGGGCAATATAGTCAATACACAGATAGAAATCAATGAGACTTTTAAACAATACTATGCAACATTATACAAAGCAAACCCCCCCCACCGTCCGAACGACAAATAAGTGAATTCTTCCAGACACTCCAATTAACTAAACTGTCAGAAGAACAACTGGCAGAACAAGAAAAACCCATTGAACTGGATGAGATCCAACAGGCGCTGAGGCAAATGGCACATAATAAAGCCCCAGGTGGAGATGGACTCCCAGCGGAGTACTACCAGGTCTTTGCAAAGCAAATGATGACAGCAAATTTAGTAATGCTACAAGAAGCATTCGAAAAAGGGCACCTCCCAGAGTCGCTGCGCGAGGCAACTATAGTGGTCCTCAATAAGAAAGGACGCGACCCATTAGATGTCCAGTCCTATAGACCACTGTCACTATTAAATTCTGACTGTAAATTATATGGGAAGGTACTAGCAAACCGTCTTCTCCCATCAATGCCAACACTAATCCACTCGGACCAATCTGGTTTCATACCTGGTCGCCACACACATACAAATATCAGATGCCTACTACGTCTTATAACTGAAATCCCAGAGTTAGATTCACAAGGACGGCGGTATCACTGGATATAGAAAAGGCATTTGACACGTTGGGCTGGCCATACCTGCTGAGAGCCCTAAAAAATATGGGCTTCGGCAGTACATTTATAAGATGGATAAAAACACTACATGCAGATCCGAAAGCAAGAGTGAAGACAGGCAAAATCATATCGGAGAAATTTGTAATAGGCAGAGGCACCAGACAGGGATGCCCACTGTCACCGCTGCTATTTGCAATAGCAATAAAACCATTAGCAGCACGCCTACGACAGGAGGCTCCAAAGTGGGGCATTCCTGATAGAGGGGCACATAAGGTTATCTCTCAATATGCAGATGACGCGCTGATATATCTGCGCAATTGCTCGGAATCCCTATCAGACATATTGCACCTGCTAAATACATTCGGGGACATATCGGGCCTACAGGTGACTTGGGCAAAGTCATGCCTGTTCCCGATGCAATTAATTCCAGACCCCCACAGAGAAATAATCTCCACACATAAGCTACAGTGGTGTTACACCACTTTCAAGTACTTAGGGGTACAAATCTACCACAACGAACAAGACCTCAGAGAAGGCAACCTAGATCAAACAATCAGGGCGATAAGAAATTCAATGCCCTTCTGGTGTTCACTTCCACTCTCACCCATGGGAAGAGTAGCTACAGCCAAAATGATAATATTACCACGTATTTTATATTACTTCTCGGCATTACTACTTAAGCTCCCCAAGAGCTACTTCACGCCTTTCTCCAGCCTGCTAACAGACTTCATATGGAACACAGGTCGCCGCCGAATAGCCCTAGTTAAAACATACTTGCCATTAGAGAAGGGAGGGATGGGAGCACCCCAATTTGAATTATACTACGCAGCGGCACAAATACATTGGATCATGGACTGGGCATGTAACCCAAATGGCTCGGAAGGACAAATGATAAACACCCTAATAGGACAAACGGACGTGATACACTGGCTCATTAGTCGGGACAAACCAACGCATACCGACAATATCCTACTGGGAGTGGCGGACTGGATATGGCGCCAATATGTAATGATAACAGGGCGCAAACCACCATATTCATCCAAAATCCCATTACTAGCTACCCCGGGGATAAACAATATAATACGACGATTTAAATTAACAAATTGGATAGATAAAGGCATTAACACAATTGGCGACATATTTGAAGAAGGACATTTCTTACCATATGAAGTACTGACAGACAGGTTCAACCTGGGTAAGGGCGAATTTCTCGCATATAGGGCACTACAACAAGTGGTGCGCAGAACATGGGACAGTGGCAGCAATGAGCCTAACACTGCACCAATACTTCATGAGTTATTGACAGGGGCAGACTCACAAGCAGATATATCCTGGATATACCATACACTACAGAACCACCCAGAGGGAGGCCCAAACACAAACAAAAAACAGATGTGGGACGGCGCTACGTACACCTCTACTTGCAAAACAATGGAACATGGCACTGACAAATACAAAAGTAGTACCACGCAATGCCCGTTTCCGGTACACGCAATTCAATTATTTACACAAGGCCTACCTTACCCCAGCAAAAATAAAACGCATGTTCTCACAATCTAGTCCGGAATGCCCGAGATGCGGGACACCGGAAGCAGATTTTTTCCACATGACATGGAGCTGCCCACCGGTATATCGCATATGGCAGGAAGCAACGACACAAACAGCCACCTGGTCGAGGCTACCCCTCCTACCCTCTCCAGAGTCCTGCCTATTAGGAATACGCACACGAAAAGGGGCAGACAAACAAAAACACAGAAGCGCAGACCTTGCGTTTATTCTACTCAAACGCCTAATTGCAATACAATGGAAATCACCCAGTGCACCCAACATACACCGTTAGGCACAGGAGATGCTACACTGGTCTAAAGCTGAAACACAAGTGCTACACACTCTACGCGACAGTGGGGTGGAAATCAAAGGGGCAGATATATGGGACTCTATCATAGAACAGTTGGGACAAAAAGACGACATCCGACCCCCCAGAATTGGATATTCGTCTAATCTAGGAACAAGCATGCCCGAACGCCAATTACCTGCAAGGCTTAGTTAACATGCAAATAGTAGACTCATCCCTACAACTGAACCTGGGCTACATGCCCTCCCCTCCACCCCCCTCTCGATATGCCCCTCCCCCCCACGGGGCTATTCCTCCACACAATACCAGATATAAATAGGTATCACACACAAACAAAGACAACTAATACATGGCGTTCTCTGTTATTAAGTTTTACATTGGTTTTTCTTTTGTTTGTTTCATTTCTTTTTAATTTCGCTGCTTGATTTTTCAATTGATTGTACATTGAATGATCTGTAGACACAATATGTAAATCGCAATGATACGTTAAATGTAATGATAAACTGCCGCAATAATGTGGAGATATACTCAGTGAAATGTAAGCGTTGTTAGAAAACTAATAAACAGATTTAAAAAGAAAAAATAAATAAATCTGATGTGGTTTTACCTAAACAGGTTGTGGTATTTGGATCCCGCTCCTCATGTCAGAAATGTTGGATGGTTGTGAATCGCTTGAAAGATTTTCTGCGGAGGGCCAGTAATCTCCTGCTTTTCAAAGGCGTTGATCTATCCCCACAGGTGATCTATGCTCTAGGATGTTCATTAGTCCAAGGTTAAGGGCCTGGATCTGCCTATGGGCGGAGGGGATTACTCCGTCCCAAATGTGACAGATATCCCGCCCACCGAATTACGAGTCCATTATATCCTATGGAACTCGTAATACGGCAGGTAGGATATCCATCACATTTGGGATGGAGTAATGCCCTCCGCCAAAGTCGTAATCAGGTCCCATATGTGCAGAGATCTATTATAGAAGGGCAAAGTGACAACTCACTTGGAATGGTGCTGGAGGGATCATGGGTGATGGATGTATTTTTTGATTTTGAGTTTTTTTAAAGACCTGAAGTAATGTGTTTATTTGGTTTGCTCTTTGTTGGCTTATTTCTTTTATTCCATAGGTTTTAAGTTTCATGCTTTAAGTTGCTTTTAATTCAGAATCCTATACCATCTACATATAAACCTGGTGTTGAACTTGGCACTGTGTGGGTTATTCACCTGGTAAAATGTCGTGCCACCTGAAACATGGATTTTTCTAACATGTATTCTGTCCTTTTAATTGAATAAAGGGTTTTGAAAAAAAAATTGGTCATGGGTTGATTGTGTTCTGACACAGGGAGTACATCCTTGGCGGTTCTGGCAGGACTGCTCCCATTGGAGCAGGGTCAAGACTGATTTGCATATAACTGAGTCCAAACTGAAGTGGGCTGGTGTGATAAATAATGATGGACTGGGATGTGGCCCGAGTAATTACCATTGGTTGAGATTAATTCACGCATTCCATCCATCACTTTTTGTACACTTTAGTATATCATCCTATGTGGGACTAGTATACCCAGACGTAGGCCATGTTTACGCTGTGTCACTGGAACCAAGCTATACCTGACTGATGAGCCCATAACAAGAGGAAAACAGGTCCTCTGTTGTTAGTGTTCTGCCTCAGGGAGGACCTGGCTTGGAAGTTTGGGCTGGACTGTTCCCACTAGAGCAGGGTCAAGACCGATTTGTATATTGCTGGGTCCAAAATGAGGTGGCATGTTGTGCAAAATAACAATGGTCTGGGATGTGGCCAGAGTAAATTTGAGTGGTTGAGATTAATTTAAACATTCCATCCATCACATTTTGTATACTTTAGTATGTCGCCTTAAGTGGGACTAGTAAACCCAAACATGGGTCCGATGCACACTCTGTCACTGGAACCAAGCTATACCTGTCTGATGAGCCAATAACAAGGACAAAACCAATCCTGGCTTGCTTGTGTTCCGGTTCTTGGCAGTTTGGACTAGCCTATTCCCACTGGGGCAATGTCAAGACTGATTTGCATATACCAAATTGAGGTGGCATGGTGTGCAAAATAACAATGGACTGGAATGTGGCCCGAGTAATTACAAGAGGTTGAGATTAATTCAAGTGTTCCATTCATCACTTTTTGTATACTTCCGTATGCCGCCCTAAGTGGAGACTGGTATACCGAGACATAGGTTCGATTCATACTGTATCACTGTAACAAAGTTATATTTAGCTGATGAGCCCATAACAAGGGTGAAGGCGGACATGGGTTCCTGGTGTTCTGGCTCAGGAAGAACCTGGCTTGGCAGTTTGGGCTGGGCTGTTCTCACTGGAGCAGGGTCAAGACTGATTTGTATATAGCAGGGTCCAAACTGAGGAGAGATGGTGTGCAAAATAACAATGGACTGGGATGCAGCCTGAGTGATAACCAGTGACTGAGATTAATTCAAGCATTCCATTACTCACTTTTTGGATAATTTAGTATGTCACCCTAAGGTAACAGATATGCCCAGACATGGGTCCTATGCACACTGTGTCACCGGAACTAAGCTATACCCGGCTAATGAGTCCATAATAAGGGCAAAACCAATCCTGGATCGCTTTTGTTCAGATTCTGGGATGACCTGGCTCGGCCGTTAGGGCTGGACTATTCCCATTGGAGCAGGGTTAAGACTGATTTGTCTATAGCTGTGTCCAAAATGAGGTGGCACGGTGCAGTAAATAATGATGGACTGGAATATAGCCCAATTAATTACCAGTGCCTGAGATTAATTCAAGCATTTTATCCATCACTCTTTGTATACTTCCTGTTTTATTGGCTTTAGGACTTTGGGCATTTTACCACTGCTGACCAGTGCTAAAGTGCAAGTGCTGTCTGTCTAAATGATATTGGTGATTGGTTTATCCATGATTGGCATTTTTGGTTTACTAGTAAGTCCCTAGTAAAGTGCACTAGAGGTGCCCAGGGCCTGTAAATCAAATGCTACTATTGGGCCTGCAGGTTGCTTGTGCCACCTACATGAGTAGACCGGTTGACATGTCTCAGACCTGCCACTGCAGTGTCTGTGTGGGCAGTTTGGGACTGCCAGTTCGACCTGGTAAGTGCACCCACTTGCCAGGCTCAAACTTCCCCTTTTACTACATTAGGTCACCCCTGAGGTAGGGCCAAGGCAGCCTTATGGGCAGGGTGCAGTGTATTTAAAAGGTAGGACACGCACTGATGTGTTTTACATGTCCTGATAGTGAAATACTGCTAAATTCAGTTTTCACTATTGCAAGACCTATCACTCTCATTGGTTAATATGGGGATTGCCTTGAAATATCTTTTAAGTGTCATTTCCTATTGGGAGCTGATAGATATGGAGTTTGGGGTCTCCAAACTCACAATTTAAAAATACATCTTTTGGTGAATTTAGTTTTTAAAGTGTAAGTTTGAAAATGCCTCTTTTAGAAAGTGGGCATTTTCTTGCTTACCGATTTTGTGCTTCCACCTGGTTGTGGAATACAGGTCTGGGTCAGGATAACCGTTGGGCTGTTGGTGAATACACTCTAGACAGTCACACAAAGGGAGCTGAGATGTGTCCTGCATATCCTGATGTGTCTTCCTGGGCTAGATTGGAGAGAGTATCTGACGCTTGCACCTGAATAGGGCTGTACACTAAGCAGCCTCCAACCCCCTGGAGTGTGTCTGGTGCCAGGGCAGGAAAGGCAGGGTCTTGTGCATTACAAAGACTTTCCTTTGAAGTTTGCCTACTTCAAAGGCAGAAATGAGTATAAGTATTGGGCCTATGAGATCACAACTTCAGAACACTTCTGGACTGATGACATTCTGCCAGGAAGAAGAGCTAGATGCCATGAGAAGGACTTCCACTCTGCCATTGCTTTGCTCTGCTGGCCTGCTGCTTCTGTCCTGGGAGTAAAAAGGCTTGACTTTGCTTTCTAAATCCTGCTTTCCAAGGTTCTCCAAGGGCTTGAACTGAGCTTGCCTCCTGTTAGAGGTCTCAGGGACATCAAATACTTCATCTGCTAGCACCTGGATGTTCTTGTTGAGAGTTCTGACTTGCCAAGTGGTGCCAAATCCAGTCCCTTGGCCCTTGGAAGTGAGTTCTTGTGAAACCCAAGATTTGATCATTAAAAATGTGTATCTGTGCTTGTGTATGTTGGATCTTTGTTGTTTTTGGCTTGTTTTACTTAGATAAATATTGGCTATTTTTCTAAACTGGTATGGAGTATTTTTGTGGTGTTTTCACTGTGTTGCTGTGTGTATGTACAAATACTTTACACATTGCCTCTGAGATAAGCCTGACTGCTCATGCCAAGCTACCAAGGGGGTTAGTAATCAATCAATCAATCAGTACGCTTGTAAAGCATGCTACACACCCTTGAGGGTCTCAAGGCGCTGAGGGAAGGGGGGTGTTGCTACTGCTCGAACAGCCCGTTTTTGAGAAGCCTCCTGAATGTCAACAGGTCTTTGGTCTGTCGTGGGAACAATGGAGGGTGTTCCAGGTCTTGGCAGCGAGGTGGGAGGAGGATCTGCCTCTGTGGTCGCTCTTCGGATGCAAGGGACAGAGGCGAGGGTGAGTGATGTGGCTGTGGCGGGGTACGTCGAGGATCAGGCGTGCAGAGGTGTTTTGTATAAGTATAAGGGTTATCTTAGCTGTGTAGCTCCTTTCCCCTGATTAGAGTCAGGGAACCTTATATGGACAGGGTAGAAACCACTGTCAGCTAGAGACTCCATTTCTAACAAAACCCCATCTCACTTGGCCCATTTAAGCCCAAGGTATTTAAAAAGGATATAGCCACTTCTAGGCGGCACTTCGTGAGCTACAATGAGTTCCCTGGGGGTTGAGTGCAGTCATGTCAACAAATCTCACGTGGTATTTTTATTTTATCCCCAGAGGGTCCTAAGGGCTTACTGGGTGTGAAGTAAAGTTGAGCTGAGCACAATCCAGCAAAACAATCCATAATTTGTACCATAGTGTAGAGGTGGAGAAGACTGGTGACATAGCTCTCCTCCTGGTTATAATGACCTAAAAAAAAGATTAAAAACAAAAACAAAGAAGAAAAAATGTATGGCTTGTAGCTGCATCAAAGAAGAGATTACGCTGGGAAGAAGAAGAGCCCAATAAACCCATTGGGCTCACCAGTATTATAAAAAAAGTGTTAACTCTTGTAGGTAGAGCTCTGAGAATGGCACGGGCAGGCTGAGGGCACCACAAAGACTGTTATGAGTCCTGGAAAGATGCTAAAGCAATGCAGACCCCCACATGTACCCCACAGCTGTGCAGGTCTCCTGGTGTTGGGAGTTAGTGACACTGGGAGAACCCTTGGGGAAATAGTTACAAGCCCCAGGTGCCATAGGAGCATCACTTTTTTGACACTCCTGTGGTGCAGAGGGCAGACCCATATCTATTAGGCCATGCAAAGCCACTTTGTGGAGCGTTCTATGGATGTTGCAGTGGGTTTTCCTAAACAACACCCACTGGTTTTGATGCTTTCCCAGATTCACAAGCCTCCTCTTCTATGTGTGCTGCATTCTGAAAGAGGAAAATGTCTTCATGGATTGTTTTTTGTGCAGGAAAGTGCCCAGAAGAAAAACAATCCTGCATGCAACGCACACACCCTTGCACCATGGTGAAAGGCAAAATATCTTCATGTTTTTATCATTACATTGCTATGTTATGTAGAATTGTATGGTGCAGCTTATCACCCACGAGGCCATCCAGCAGTTGCTGGAGCAAGAGCGGAGGCCTGACGAAACTCCTAGTTGAACAGCCAGGTCTTCAATTTCTTGCAGAAGTTCAGGAGTGGAGGTGCAATTCTGATGTATAGATGGAGTTTGTTGCAGTTTTTGGCAGTGATGAAGGAGAAACCGCTTGCTCCTGTCTTGCTTCTGTGGCAGGGGGGGATTCCTGTGAGGGAGAGCGAATGACCATAGGTGTCTGGATTATTGGTAGAGTTGGAATTGTTTACTGAGGAACGCTGATCCTGTGTTGTGGAGTACTTTGTAGGAGTGGATGAGCTGCTTGAATTTGCAACATTTCTGGAGGAGTAGCCGGTGTAGTTGATTGAGGTAGGAAGTGATGTGGGCACTTTTAGGGGTGTCTAGAAGAGTCTTGCAGCGGTGTTTTGGATGACTTGTGGTCTGTAGGTGAGTTGGATGGAGATTTCCGATATTATGAGTTTGTCCGTAGTTGAGTCTGGTGTCAAGTCTGCTGGTGATGTGGCCCTTGGTGACCATGCATTTTGTGCAACGTGGGAGCCATTTTAAGATCTTGCGAAGTATTCTAAGTATGTGGCAGCAGCATTTGATCACAGGATTGGCCTGTTTGGTCATGAAGAGTTTGTCATCAAGGATGATGCTGAGGACTTTGGTGTGGTCCTGTGGGGGTGGGAAGGGGCCTCAGATCAGGTGACCACCAGGAAGCATCCCAGTTGGAGCCCTTACTACCAAAGATCAGGATCTCGGTTTTGTACATGTGGAGTTTGAGGCAGTTCTCTCACATCCAGTTGGCCACATTGGACAATCCAGCTGTACAATTAGCCCTGGTAGTGTTGTTTATGTCGGTGCGGGAGAGGATGAGCAGACTGTGATCAGCGTATGAGACAATGTTGATGCCATGGGTTTTAATGATGGGGGGAAGAGGTGTCATGTATATGTTGGAAAGGGTTTGGCAGAGGGAGGAGCCCTGTGGAACTCCATAATCAAGGTTCTTGTGTTTGGAAGTGAAAGAGGAGAGTCTGACTCATTGTGTCCTGTTGGAGGGGAAGGAGGCGATCAGGCTGAGGACGGGTCCTTCAATGCCTGAGTCCTGGAGTCTGGTGATGAGGGTTCAGTGGGAAATGTTGTTGAATGCCATCAATGGTTTGAGCAGGATGAGCGGGGCGATTTCTCCTCTGTCCATGAATGACCTGATGTCATTTGTTGCTTGCAGGAGGGTGGTTTCCGTGCTGTGGTTGCTCCAATGAAATGTTAATTGATATTGAAAGGTCTATTTGTTATTGTTGACGGGATTTTGAATCACTGTCTGGCTAAGCTAGAAGCCTGACTTTTTTTGTATCCGTAAACCATTGTACGATTTTATACAGGCATATAGGGATAAATGTAAATGTGTAATTTATGTAGTACGGGTATTCAGGATATTAATCAAGTATTATTTGTTAGTCATGAACTGTGCTTTCCCTATGGTCACAACCTAAGACTTTGATCTTGGGTGTTTTAACATTTTAATATTAAGACAGAAGCATCCACTCAGCAACTGTTTTCTCTCCTAAAAATGAGTTCATTCATCAAAAAGTTTTAAAACATTTTTTTATATTTTTTAAAAGTATACTAATATAATTACTGTGATCTGTAATATATTGTAATGTGATTTATATTATTTGCTACATTGTTTTGTATTATGTGGACCTCATTTGAGTTCTAAACCTTGAATACAATATGAATTGAATTGCAGATGGGGGTATTGTGGTTTTAAGGGTTAGATTCTGCTGGCACACAAACTGTTAAAGGTGTCTCAGACCTGCGAGGCAGGTCTGCATTTAACCAATTAGTTGATCATGGTGACCTTCCTTTAGTGTTCACTCTCCGTAAATTGCGAAATCTGCCATTTTTTTATGTTTGTAATTGTGTGCACAATATTTAGTCTTACATGTACATTAAAGTACGTTTCCTTTTTAAAGAAAAAGTACTAATTAGTCAGTGATATATTAAGTACTTCTTGTTGAGCGCTGAGTTTTGAGTCCGCAGCTAACAACACATCCCTGGGTCAGCATTTGGGGGCTGTGCCTCGCATTCATTAGTCAGGTTTTAAACAGTTTTTTGGTTCCCAGTTTGAGGATCCGCATTATACAGCAGACCCCAGGGCACTAAAATGAAAGAACTCATTTGTTATGACTAGGGCCTATTTATATATATAATTATATATATATATATATATATATATATATATATATATATATATATATATATATATATATATATATCACACAAAACCATAGAAATTCAGCACTTATAGTTATACTTGCACGCCCATCATGCCCAGTTTTTCTCAATCATTTTGTTGCAAATGTTGCAGTGATATTATTAATGATTTCATAGAAGATGTCATCCCTGATGTAATACGTGGGGTAACTAGCAGTGCATGGCAAAGGCACGAATTATAGCTACCTTGGGACACAAGGTATAGTTTTGTGGGATAAGTATAACTTTAACTGCTGAATTTTTATGGTTTTGCGTATGTGAAATCTGAATCTACCTACAACATCTCTGTAACCTTGTTTTATAGTACATTTTTAGGTTTTAAAAAAAATTCTATTTACTAACATAACCTGTTTTTTTCAGTGAATTTCCAGGATTATTTAACATGAAGTAATATTTATTTACCATACCATAATCTAACCACTGCCAAGGGCCGTGGGCAAGTGGGGGGGTGGCCTGAAGCCAGGCCCTGAGCCCAACCCCCCCACATGCAACCAATCCCATGCTATCGGTCTGTAAGCGGGTGTGTGAGTGGTTGTATAGGTGTGTGTGGCTTTGCGGGTGTGTAAGTGGGTGTGTGAGTGCATGAGTGGGTATGTGAGTGTGTGTGTGAGTGGCTGTGTGGGTTTGTAAGTGGGTATGTAAGTGGTTTTGTGGGTCTGTGAGTGGTGTGCGAGTGGTTGTAGGGGTGTGTGGGTAGGTATGTGAGTAGTTTGTGGGTGTATAAGTGGGAGTGTGTGAATGTGTGACTAGGTGTATAGGTGGCTGTGTGGGTCTGAGACTTGGTAAGGTGGTGGTTTTGTGGGTCTGTGAGTGGCTCTATGGGTGTGTGACTGTGTGGGGTTGTGTGGGTGTGTGAGTGTTTAAGTGGGTGTGTGATTGGCTGTGTGAGTGGGTATGTGAGTGGCTGTGTGGGTCAGTGACTGGGTTTTGTGGGTTTGTGAGTGGTTGTGTGTGTGTGAAAGGGTGTGTGAGTTACTTTGTGAGTGGTTGTATTTTTGTTATTGGGGTCTGGGTCCACAGATCCATCACTTATCTGTAACCCAATGATGTCATGTTGTAAGCACATTGTCTTCCATCCTAGCCACTGCCTGCTGTACTTTGTGTTCCCTGATACTTGTGCTATACATATCCTTTTATCACATTACGTACATCTCTGAATTTGGTTATCATATTATCTAGAACACTTCCCAATGAGAGCACACACCTGATGTTTTTATACTGCCAACATAGACTTTTCAAATGAATAGAATAACGTGTTGCGTTTCTCTTTTTAGGGATGTTGACAAAATAATGGGTGCTGTAGTGTGATATTTTAGATGGAATGCACTGCATACTGCTTGCAGTCTAACCACCTCCTGCTTCAGCTCAAGGGTTTAAGAATGTGGGCCGGCTACTGGTGCAGTGATATCCTCTAACTCTAAGATCTTTTCCTCTGTGGCCTCAAAATCTGGTGCATGCTTGCATGGCACAGGTTCTGCATGGACAACATGAATGTGATTGTAAAATTTTAGGAGATACACAAAACCTATGGCAGCATATATGTGAAAAGTGCATATTTAATTTACTGGGATTTTTCAAAGAGTTTTTCAGTGACACCAGTCCTTTGAGTGCATATGATATAGTGGGTTTCAAGTAGCATTATACTTATAAAACAATCATTGCTCTGATGCGATTGAATCCTGGGTTTAGCACCTGACTTACAGATGGCAGTCACTCATCTAATAAGGTAGCGCATACATATGTCCTTCATCGCTCTATTTTGGATTCACTTTGATGTGTGTTTTTCTGAAAATGAATGGCACACTCACCTCTTACGCAAGCAGTTTGTTTGACATTTCCTGCAGCAGACGAGTCCAATACAGGAAGGCCATGCACTACTTCAGGCACTAAACTGATCTGCTTTAGGGCCTCTCTGGGTATTAGAAGAACTGTTTCTACCTGTTCCCATGACCACACATACATATGTTTTGTCTGAGTCCCCTGGCTCCAATGAGGCCATTAGTGCCCAGCTGATATGTTTGGTATTTTACATGGGTTTGTGATTGACAAGGTGATGATTCATTGTTTGAAAATACCTAAGTTCACAATGTTGTGCTACTCACTAGTCCCGAACAAGTGTTTGGATGAAAGATCCCAATCCAGTACTTGTTGTGACTCGTTAGATTTCAATGTATTTGCATGGGTGGGGGGTATTCATATTTGTACCTCAGGTCATGTATACTAAAAACCCTAAGCTAAGTAAGATAAATAATGATGATAAATTAAAACCACTCAAACTAATAACGAAAATATGAAATAATAGTAAGTGCTGGATGTTGGACATTTGCCATTTCTGAAGGGCCAACCCAATTTGTAAGCCTTTTTGCTGAAACCTACTTTTGCTGGCTATAGAACACTGTGGAGTTTACTTCTGCTAATCAGAGGTAAAGTACTTGTACTCCTCCTTTCAACGTGTAAAATTGGTATACTCCTGATTGCCATTTTGAACTTACCAATAAGTCCCTTGTTTGTGGCACCTAAATTGCACCAAGGGCCTGTAAGTTAAATGGCACCAGTATAATGAGGCACATATTATGCCTTCCGATGCAGTGGCAGGACAAACATGACTGCATGCCCGCCATGTGTAGCACAAAGGAATAGGTTTTAACTGTAAATTCAACCTGTTAAAATGTCCCCTTTTGGCAAGCCTAAACCCTCCCTTTAAGTAATAATAATAATTGTTCACCCTTAAGAAGGCCTTGCTTCCCGTTAAGGCAGGGTGCATGGTATTCAGGATTAAGTAAAAGTATTAATGTAAAAGGTTAATGCTGAATACGCCCTGACAGTGAAAATGTCCAAACGGCTATTTTCACTGAAGCAGGGTTGGCTGTTCTATTGGCAATCAATGAGATACAATATTACGTTTAATAAATGTTATATCCTCCTAGGAACAGCTAGAGACATTTTTCAAGAACTATTTTTAATAGTTAAACAAAATCCAAATTGTTGGTTGAGTTGAATTTGTCTAACATTCCAGAAAATATACTTTTGAAAGGTTGCATTTTGCCTGCTGAAAGCTTTTGGTGACATTTCTGTATGTATTCAAATATCACCTGGGAGCTTGATGGCTTCCCTGTGGTGAGGTGCAAACAGTAGGGTGGTCTGAATGGACAGATATGACCCATTTGAATCTGACAGAATAAGCAGCGGAGGCTGTGAATGTTCTCTTTGACATTAAAGTGTCAAGTCCTGCTTGGATGTCACATCCTGTCTGACAGGTCTTCTGGGGTTTTTTATATGACAGTCGGAACGTACTTCAAAGAGACCTCCCCTGTCACAGACAAATGTTAGCTGACCCTTTGGCAGGGCCCTCTTTTTGTCCTGCCACGCGGTTAGGCCCCAATCATAGTGGGACTTTTTTTGACATTAAAGTCTCACAGCCTGTTTGACAGGCATGCTGGGTTTACATATAACTATTGGAGCATGATTCAAAGGAGGAAAACAGAATGCTAAAATACTGTGTGTATCCACTGTCTGTTTGCTGAAAGCACAGCTGTTATTTTACCAAAAGTCTATCTCAGAATTTGTTGAGAATACAGGACCTGCCTGAAAATGGATTTTAGTGTTAAATGTGGGAGGTCACCAGGATTACCATAGTTCACTCTTCACACACTGCCCCTAGCTTTTAGAACCCACATTTAATGTGGCTAGGGATTTCAGCCATCTTGAAAATACCCAAAGTGGGTAGAGTTAGCCCTGAGAACCTTTACCCTTTTTGTAAAGGTGGCCCCGGGAACATTCCCACCTAGTATCTCATGCCAGGCATAAATGTGGCACCACCAGGCACCCACTTCAGAATACCCCTGGACCTTTGGAAGATCAGAAGAGGACTAAACCTTCTATCTGAGACCTGAGAAGAGCATAGAAAACTGGACTTGTTTCTCCCTTTTGCACCCAGGACAAAAAAGAGGACTCCAAGGGTCATAAGGCTGACCTTCTGTTAAAGCTACATGGGCACAATAAGCTAGAAGAGGCCTTTCTGTGCATCTCTCCACCTGACCAATGGCAACTGGATCTGGGCTGTACCCTCGTGTTGGTTTCCACCTGACACCCTGTAAACCTCTAAGTGCATCCCCTGAAATTCGCGAGGACTTTAGAAATGTGATCCTGTTGTGGATAGTAAAATAAAAGACTGAAGTCAAAAGGTAAAATCTTTGACCAGGACAAACATGGTTAATGTATTTGATTCATGCTCCGTTGTGGCCAGTGTGAAACTGTGTATAGGGCCTTTTCTACCACAACCGTGGACAATCATTTGCACTTTGTGCTTCTTGCCACTATTTCTCCTTAAAACTATTTTAACAAATCATACTTCTGTTTTCCCCTTATTGCATTTTTGTTTTTTTGGCAACAATTTCTTTAATCAGTAATTACTGTCCTGATTCCCATATTTAGTGGCTCCCTAGTATTTCACCCAGACACTCCAGCTACTTTTAGTAGGTGGAGTTTCTGGGTCAAATACAACAGATGAGGTAAGTTAGCACAGAGCTTGTATTCTCTTTTACCAATCTCATTGGAATTAAAAGGAGCATTTGTAATATTGCACAAAGAGCTGTAATTACTAAGAGGCATATTTACTAACATTTTCTGCAACACTGCACAGTAACCAAAGTTGCTGTGTTGCATGAATGGGAGATAGAGGAACAGTGTCATATCTGCTAAAATATGGTGCTGTTTCCCTCTCCTTGTGCTGACATACTTTAGGCTGCCATGCACCATGCACACACCCTTGTAACAAAGTACAAGGGTGTTTGCATTCTGATATAGGTTTTGTTCTGGAATGGGACCCTTCCAGTTTAAAATTATCTCAAGTTGTAAATAAGCTGTACAGTGCAGCAACTTAAAAAATTGAAAAATGTGGAGAGTTTTAAAACCTGCTCCACAATTACGCCTGGCTCGAGGAGTACGTTGTTGTGAAACTCCCTGTCTACCAAAGTTAATAGATCAAGATTTGTGTCAAAACCCATAGGTGGTTGCATAAAAATGCCCATGTGCCACCTTTGGAATGCCACATTGAAGCAAAGTACTTTTTATACCTTTTATAATGCAAACACAGTGCACAGTGTTAGTAAAGCTAGGCCTATCAGTGCCAAAAGTGTAATTTGTGCTGAGTTCCTTATTGTAGCAAGTGCTACAGCTGGTACAGGCACTAATTAAACCCACTTTACTACTTATTCAAAGGTCTAAGCAACATGTGTTTTAAGTCTATCATTTACAACTTATGTGCAGAAAGCAGACTGATTTTGGTCACAATGGTTTGCATAACTGATAACTGAAGGCATTCCCACAAGCTTCTAAGCCATCTTAAGAACACCTATCTCTACTGTTAGAAATGGGGTCTTTGGTTGACAATCAGGTTACCCCCTTTTCAAGCAAGGACCCTCACTCTAGTCAGGGTAAGAGAGAATCACCCTCAGCTAACCCCTGCTTACCCCCTTGGTAGCTTGGCAGAGCAGTAGGCTTAACTTCAGAGTGCTAGGTGTAAAGTATTTGTATCAACACACACAGTAACTTAAGGAAACATTACTAAATGACACAACACCAGTTTAGAAAAATAGGAAATATGTATCTAAACAAAACAAGAT
This sequence comes from Pleurodeles waltl, assembly GCF_031143425.1. Classification (NCBI taxonomy): domain Eukaryota; kingdom Metazoa; phylum Chordata; class Amphibia; order Caudata; family Salamandridae; genus Pleurodeles; species Pleurodeles waltl. The sequence continues at coordinate 176,006,660 of NC_090450.1, read as the reverse complement.
CACAACAACAAAAATCTGACATACACAAGTCAAGTTATGAATTTTTAAAGAATAAACTCAAAAATAGCGCTTAGAAGCACAAAATGCTTCGATGAGGCGTTAACACGGCGTCGTGACTGAGCCGTTCCCAACAAGTCGACACCAGCAGCGCCGGTCACGGAGTCGCGTAGACCCCTGTTGGACCTGGCTTTTTGACAGGGTCATCCCCAAACTTTTTGCCTCCTTCCTCCTATCTTTTCTGACCTGTTGTTGTTGGCTTTTGACCTCTGGGCACTTTACCACTACTAACCAGTGATACAGTGCATATGCTCTCTGTGTAAATTGTACTATTGATTGGTTTATCCATGATTGGCTATTTAATTTACTTGTAAGTCCCTAGTAGAGTGCACTATATGTGCCTAGGGCCTGTAGATTAAATGCTACTAGTGGGCCTGCAGCACTGGTTATGCCACCCACTTCAGTAGCCCCTTAACCTTGTCTCAGGCCTGCCATTGCAAGACCTGTATGTGCAGTTTTACTGCCATGTCGACTTGGCATTTAAAAGTACTTGCCAAGCCTAGAACTCCCCCTTTTCTGCATATAAGTCACCCCTAATGTGTGCCCTAGGTAACCCCTAGAGCGGGGTGCTGTGTGGGTAAAAGGCAGGACATGTACCTGTGTAGTTATATGTCCTGGTAGTGTAAAACTCCTAAATTCGTTTTTACACTACTGTGAGGCCTTCTCCCTTCATAGGCTAACATTGGGGCTGCCCCCATACATTGTTGAAGTGGCAGCTGCTGATCTGAAAGGAGCAGGAAGGTCATATTTAGTATGGCCAGAATGGTAATACAAAATCCTGCTGACTGGTGAAATCGGATTTAATATTACTATCCTAGAAATGCCACTTTTAGAAAGTGAGCATTTCTTTGCACTTAAATCTTTCTGTGCCCTTCAATCCACGTCTGGCTAGGTTTAGTTGACAGCTCCTTGTGCATTCACTCAGACACACCCCAAACACAGGGTACTCAGCCTCACTTGCATACATCTGCATTTTGAATGGGTCTTCCTGGGCTGGGAGGGTGGAGGGCCTGCCCTCACACAAAGGACTGCCACACCCCCTACTGGGACCCTGGCAGACAGGATTGAACTGAAAGGGGACCTGGTGTATTTCTTAGACACTCTTTGAAGTCACCCCCACTTCAAAGGCACAATTTAGTATAAAACAGGGCCTCTGCCCTACCTCATCAGACACTTGCTGGAGAAGAAACCTGAACCAGAAACTACATCCTGCCAAGAAGAACTGCCTGGCTTCTCAAAGGACTCACCTGCCTGCTTTCTCCAAAGGACTGCTGCCCTGCTGTTGGCCTGCTGCCTTGCTGAACTCTTGTCTGGCTGTAAAAGTGCTCTCCAAGGGCTTGGATAGAGCTTGCCTCCTGTTCCCTGAAGTCTCAGGACCAAAAAGACTTCTCTTTTTCATTTGGATGCTTTGTGCGGCGAAAATTTCGACGCACAGCTTGTTCCGCGGCGAGCAAAACGCCGCACATCGACGTGACGCCTTCGGGGCGACCAGAACTTCGACGCACGGCCTTGCAAGGACAGCGCCGCCCGACTTCCAGAGAGGAAATCGACACGATGCCTGCTGTGAGAGCGAAACTTCAACGCACAGCCCCGCGGAACGACGCGCAACCAGAAAACAAGCAGAGACCCCGGGACATCTGGTAATCCCCGCGACCCACAGAAGGAGACTGTCCGCGCGCCGGAAAACGACGCACGACTTCCCCGCGTGAAAAATAACGACACAAGTCCGTGTGTGCTGGGGAGAAATCGACGCACACACCATTTTTCCACGTATCTCTTCTTCTGCGGCCCTTTGCGGAGATTTTCCACTACAAACCAGGTACTTTGTGCTTGAAAGAGACTTTGTTTGCTTTTTAAAGACTTAAGACACTTTGGTGGTCATTCTGACCCTGGCGGTCTTTGACCGCCAGGGCGGAGGACCGCGGGAGCACCGCCGACAGGCCGGCGGTGCTCCAATGGGGATTCCGACCGCGGCGGTAAAGCCGCGGTCGGACCGGCACCACTGGCGGGGTCCCGCCAGTGTACCGCGGCCCCATTGAATCCTCCGCGGCGGCGCAGCTTGCTGCACCGCCGCAGGGATTCCGACCCCCCCTACCGCCATCCAGATCCCGGCGGTCGGACCGCCGAGATCCGGATGGCGGTAGGGGGGGGTCGCGTGGCCCCTGGGGGCCCCTGCAATGCCCATGCCACTGGCATGGGCATTGCAGGGGCCCCCGTAAGAGGGCCCCTACATGTATTTCACTGTCTGCTGCGCAGACAGTGAAATACGCGACGGGTGCAACTGCACCCGTCGCACAGCTTCCACTCCGCCGGCTCGATTCCGAGCCGGCTTCATCGTGGAAGCCTCTTTCCCGCTGGGCTGGCTGGCGGTCTGAAGGCGACCGCCCGCCAGCCCAGCGGGAAAGTCAGAATTACCGCCACGGTCTTTCGACCGCGGAACGGTAACCTGACGGCGGGACTTTGGCGGGCGGCCTCCGCCGCCCGCCAAGGTCAGAATGAGGGCCTTTATATCACTTTTCAGTGATATCTTTACAAATTCATATTGCACCTTTGATCGTTTTGACCTGCAAATACCCAGATAAATATTATATATTTTTCTAAACACTGTGGTGTATTTTTGTGGTGCTATATTATGGTATTGTATGATTTAATGCACAAATGCTTTACACATTGCCTTCTAAGTTAAGCCTGACTGCTCGTGCCAAGCTACCATAGGGTGGGCACATGCTAATTTTGGACTGTGTGTGACTTACCCTGACTAGAGTGAGGGTTCTTGCTTGGACAGAGGGTAACCTGACTGCCAACCAAAAACCCAATTTCTAACAACCCCCAAGTACAGTACCTTTGGTGAAGAGCGAAAACAAGTTGATGCGCAAAGTCGGGGATCGCAGTGTCGGTGCGAAGCGTTGAATCCGCGCACTTCGAGTGGCGTCGGTCACAACGTGGTGCGGCGACTTCCACGGAGTGGCAGACTTCAGCGGGGCTGCAGCGGCGTTGGGCCTGCGAAGATCGTCGTGTTCCAGCGAAGGTCACGGCGTCGGGTGCAGGCGGTGTCACCGGATTCAGCAGCGGCGTCGGCCCGAAGTTATCCGAAGTCGATTTCCTTGGATTTCCACCAGCTTTCCTTTCAAGGGCCCAGGGACTGGATAAGACACCACTTGTCAGAGCAGGAGTCTCTCCAGAGACTCCAGGTGCTGGCAGAGAGAAGTCTTTGCTGTCCCTGAGACTTCAAGCAACAGGAGGCAAGCTCTAAATCAAGCCCTTGGAGATTTCTTCACAACATGGAAGGCACACACAGTCCAGTCTTTGCCCTCTTACTCTGACAGAAGCAGCAACTTCAGGATAGCTCCACAAAGCACAGTCACAGGCAGGGCAGCACTTCTCCTCAGCTCTTCAGCTCTTCTCCAGGCAGAGGTTCCTCTTGATGTCCAGAAGTGATCTAAAGTCTGTGGTTTTGGGTGCCCTTCTTATACCCAATTTATCCTTAGAAGTAGGCCGACTTCAAAGTAAAGTCTCTTTTGAATGTGAAATCCTGCCCTTCCCAGGCCAGGCCCCAGACACTCACCAGGGGGTCGGAGTCGGCATTGTGTGAGGACAGGCACAGCCCTTTCAGGTGTAAGTGACCACTCCTTCCCTCCCTCCTAGCACAGATGGCTCATCAGGAAATGCAGACTACACCCCAGCTCCTTTTGTGTCACTGTCTAGTGTGAGGTGCAACCAGCCCAACTGTCAAACTGACTCAGACAGGGAATCCACAAACAGGCAGAGTCACAGAAATGGTATAAGCAAGAAAATTCTCACTTTCTAAAAGTGGCATTTTAAAATGCACAATCTTAAAATCAACTTTACTAAAAGATGTATTTTTAAATTGTGAGCTCAGAGACCCCAAACTCCATATGTCCATCCGCTCCCAAAGGGAATCTATACTTTAATCAGATTTAAAGGTAGCCCCCATGTTAACCTATGAGAGGGACAGACCTTGCAACAGTGAAAAACATATTTAGCAGTATTTCACTGTCAGGACACATAAAACACATTACTATATGTCCTACCTTAACCATACACTGCACCCTGCCCTTGGGGCTACGTAGGGCCTACCTTAGGGGTGCCTTCCATGTAAGAAAAGGGAAGGTTTAGGCCTGGCAAGTGGGTACACTTGTCAAGTCGAATTTACAGTTAAAACTGCACTCACAGACACTGCAATGGCAGGTCTGAGACATGATTACAGAGCTACTTATGTGAGTGGCACAACCAGTGCTGCAGGCCCACTAGTAGCATTTGATTTACAGGCCCTGGCACCTCTAGTGCACTTTACTCGGGACTCACCAGTAAACCAAATATGCCAATCATGGATAAACCATTTACATACAATTTACACAGAGAGCATATGCACCTTAGCACTGGTTAGCAGTGATAAAGTGCTCAGAGTTCAAAAGCCAACAGCAGCAGGTCATAACAAATAGGAGGCAGGAGGTAAAAAGACTGTGGATGACCCTCCAAAAAGGGCCATTTCCAACATCTACTTTCATTATTATTATTAGTCAATGGTACTTTAAAAAAAATGCCTTCTGGCCAATAAACACTAATAAAATAAGGGTGCAAACCTCAAAGTTAGATTTTTGAAGCCATGCACAGCCACTTTGTGTGGCTTTGAATGGCTTCAAAAATCTGGAGTATCGCAATGCAGCGCAAATCGCTGTGTCATTACTCTGTGCAAGGGAGGCATTCCATGGGCATTGCATGGGTGATACCATGCAACTCCCATGGTTTTTGATGCATTCCCAGATTTGCCAAACCTGGTAAACCTGGGATTGCACCAAAAAGATCCACCTCCACAGGGGAGGGCTAATAAAGAGAAGTATTTATATTTCTCCTTGATACTTCCTCTTTCTATGTGTGCTGCATTTTGCGAAATATTACATTTTAGAGAAATATGCCTCTAAGGGTTGTTTTTTTGCCGCAGGGTTACCCTTCCTGCATAAAACTAATCCTGAAAGCAACACAAACACCCTTGCACCATGGCGCATGGGTGCCTTCATTGGTGCTTTCTTTTTTGATGGGTAGCTGGTTGTCATCGAGTGCAGTGAAGATTCCTATCTTCGGACTTAGAAGTTTTTCTGGAGCTTGGATTTCTCCAGTGGGACAAGGCTGCAGGCAGTAGCCAAAGAGGACATGAGACTAGATACCTTTGTTGAGAGGTCCTGCTGAAGACAATTTGCTGCTTCTAGGTTTTGTATTTTGGTAGGAGGAGGTGACTTTAGCACCACACCAAGAGCCTAAGATCTGGAAGGCATCACTTGGGGGCTAGAATACACTCCAGCAGGAATCAGCAGCAGCAGTCTGGCAGATTACAGGGGCCTCTGGAGCTTATTGATTCACTGCAGCTCACACAAGAGGACAGCTATGTATCGCTTGGAGTCACTCTTGTGGTCCTGGGTTCAAGGAGCAGGTCCAGACTTCCTTTCACAGGCAGCAGGGCAGTTCTTCCAGCAGCAGGGCCGTCATTCTCTGGAGCCTCCACAGGTACAGGAATGATCTGATTTGGAGTCTGAGAGTGCCACCTTTTTTTCCCCTAGTGTCAGCCGTTGTGTGTGAAAGAGCACACCTGGTGCAAACCTCTGCCCTTCCTGGGTTTGGCTTACAAATGTTTGATGTGACAAAAGGCAAGTGTCAGCTTCCTTCGTGTGTGTTGTCGGCAAAGCACTTTGAAGTGTAACTGGGGTGTGTACAGCTCCACCTCCAGCCATCCTACACAGCTAGCCCCCTACGTTTCATTGTCTGGCAGCAATACACAACCCACAACAGCAGAGTCATGTGACCAGGCTACTGGCAGAAAGACACAGTGGATTTGGACACATGGTAACTTTCTAAGAGTGGCATTTTTAGGGTCGAGCCTGCAAGTGCATGCACTAGTGCATGCGTCTCGCTTGCGAGGCTCTGTTGTTGTGTACAGTTAAGGGTTTGAAGCCCTCCTGTCGCTCACCTTTTGATGGTTTGCATGGCACTCTTGTTTACAGCCTCGTAATTTGTCAAGGGAGATCTGGCATCATATTCATTCCTCATTGTGGAGCTGGGACTGAGCTCTGATTGATTCAACTTAATTAGTGCCGTCCACTGGTCCCAACGTGATCGAGGTACTATTTTGTTCTTATTAACTTCTAGTGCCCTACAAACAGAAGGCTTGTGACTGGCAAAAACATGCCCAGCAGGACAAAGAAAATTGCAAACTTTTATTTTTTAAATCTAACTTTCTTTTATTTTGCCAAGTCATCTTTTCTCACTTTTCACTCACGCTTTCTTCTGTTTTTGCTCATGGGCGCTCTTCTCAAAAGATGACAACGTGTTTAAGCAACATTGTTTCTGTATTATTTGTGATTTCTGAAATGATGATTTAACACATAATAGTGCAGTACACCCCAATCCACCCACTACAATCCACCCCACTACAATCCACCCCAACCACCCCACTTTACCCCATATCAATCCACCCCACTCCAATCCAAGCCACTCAACCCAATCCAACCCACTCCACTCCAACCCACCCTACCCCATTCCAATCTTCACAAACCATCCTAATATAATCTTTCACTCTAATCTGAAACAACGTGCATCAATCCTAAATAATCTGCCCCACTCCAATCCAAAACAATCTGCCCGCTCCAATTTAAAACAATCTGCCCCAATCCAAAGCAATCTGCCCCACTGCAATCTGCTGCAATCCAATCCAAAACAATCTGCCCCACTGCAATCCAAAACAATCTGCCCCACTCCAATCCAAAATAATCTGCCTCACTCAAATCCAATCTACCTCACCTCACCTCTCCCCAATCCAATCCACCCTACTCCATCTCAATTCACCCCACTCTGATCCACCACAATCTCCCTACTACAATCCAGCCCAACCCATGCCAATCCAATCCACCTCAGTCCAGCCCGGTCCAATCTACCTAGTCCAATCCAATACACTCACCTCAAAACAACCCTTCCCCACCCCAATCCACTCCAGTCAAATCAAATCCACCCCACTCCAGTCCAATCCACCCCACCCCAATCCACCCACTCCACTCCAACCCACCCCACTCCAATCCATCCCACCCTACTCCAGCCCAACCCATTTCACTCCAATCCAATCCAATCCAATCCAATCCACTCCAATCAAGTCCACTGCTACCCAATACGCCTCGCCTCACTCCAACCAATCCACCGCACTCCAATGCAATCCTCTTTAGTCCATCCCATTCCAATTCAATCCAGTCCACATTAATCCACCCTAATCCAGTCCAATCCACCCCACTCCAAACCACCTTAATCTACCCCACCTCAATCCAGTACGCCCCTCTCTAATCAACCCACCCCACACCAATCCACACCAGTCCCCCCACACCAATCCAATTCACCCCACTCCAATCCTATTCACCCGACTCCAATCCACCACAATCCACCCCACTCAATCCAATTTGCTCCACTCAATCCAATCCACCTCACTCTAATCCACTCCATACCAATCCACTCAACACTACCCCACCCCAATTCGATACACCACAATTCGATCCACCCAACTCCAGTCCACCCCAAGCAAGTCCAATCCACCCCACACCAATCTAATTCACCCCACTCTAATCCATCACAGTCCACTCCATTCCACTCCAATACACCCCAATCCAATCCACCCCACCCTATCCAATCCACCATACTCAATACATTCAACTCCACCCCACCCCACCTTAATCCCCCCACTCAATTCAATTCACCCCATTCAATCCAATCCACCTCACTCCAATCCACCGCTCACCAATTGACTCAACTCCACCCCACCCCAATCCGATACACTGCAATCCGATCCACCCCACTCCAGTCCAATTCACCCCACGACAATCCAATTCAATCCACCTCACCTCAGAGCAATCCATCCCAATCCAACCTAACCCACCCAATTAAACCCACCCACCCCAATCCACCCCACCCAATCTCAATTGACTCCACCCAACTCCGATTCACCCCACTCCAATCCACCTCACTCCACTCCAATCCACCCCTCTGTACCCCAGTCCACCCCATCTCGGCTCAGTCCACCACACTCCAATCCAATCCATCCAGCCTGCCCCACTCCAATCCAATCCACTACAACCACCACACTCCAATCCCCCACCCATCCCAGTTCAGTCTACCCCACTCCAATGCAATCCATATGCCCCACTGCACTCCAATCTACCCATCTCAATGCAATCCACGCACTACAATCCACTGCAATCCAATCCACCCCAATTCAATCCAACACACCCAACCCCAATCCCATCCCCCACCACAATTCAATCTATCCCACAGCAGCCACCACACTCCAATTCAATCCACCCACCACATTTCAGTCCACCCCACTCCAATCCACCCCATCCCACTCCAATCCACATTCCCTCCAATCAACCATACTCTACTCACAATGACCCACTCTATCCCAATCCAGTCCACCTCACCCCATCCCAGTTCAGTCCACCCCACCCCACCCCATTCCAATCCATCCACCCCACCCCAATACAATACACCCCAATACAATCCACCCCATTCCAATCCAATCTAATCCACCCCACTCCAGTCAAATCCACCTCACCAGAATCCAGTCCACCCCAGCCCAGCCCTATCACTCCATTCCAAACCCCTCCTCAATTCAATCTAATCCACCCCACTCAAATCCACCCCAATCCCATCCACTTCACCCCATTTCAGCTACACCCCACTCCAATCCACCCCTCTTCACTCAATCTACCCCACTCTAGTCCAATCCAATCCACTTCACCATCTCAATCCACTCCAACCCACTACCTCAATCCACTCCAACCCACTCCACCCTATGTTACCTCACTCTACTCCACTCCACTCTGCAACACACTCTGCCTCTGAACTACTAAATTCTACTCCCTCCTACTCCTCCTACTCCATGTTACGACATTCCAACAAATCAATTCTATGACACTCTACTCCCCCACCCCACTGTGACACTCCTCGCCACTTTCAGCCATGCTGAACAGCAGCCACACGGGGGTACAACATGGAATAACACACTGCCAGAGCCAATAGCTCTTGTATAGGAGAGACCTATTGGCTCTGCCCTTGCTTGTTATAATCTTAACTTAAAATCCAACTCAACCCAATCAAAAGTTAGCACTTATTAAGTGTAATACGGCAACCCAATTTAAGGTTATGGGAGAGGTAAGCCTTTCAATAGTGAAAAACAACTTTAGGAGAATATTAGGACATTTAAAACAAATTCAAATGTCCTCCTTTTTGAATATCATGCAACTTTCCCAGGGAGCTTTTAGAGCCTACCTTAGAAGTGACGTATAAGCAATAAAAAAAGGTTTAGGCCTGGCAACAGGTTTATTTTGCCAAGTCGAAATGGTAGTTTAAAACTGCATAACAGGCTGCAGTGGTATGCCTTACCATGTAACGGGTGGCTCAATGAATACTGCCTGTCCACTATTAGCATTTAATATACACGCCCTGGGCAAGTGTAGTACTGTTTACTAGGGAGGTATAAGTACATTAAATGCGCTGGTAGCAGTGGTAAAGTGCACAGAGTCCCAAAGTCAACAAAAACAAATTCAGGAAAACAGAATGGGTGAAGGCAAAAAGTCTGGGATTGCCTGCAGAGAGGGCCAGCCCCAACAACCAGTTTCACTGCACCCTTTTGTAAGTGACTTTGTGATTTTTCTGATTTTGGGCAGATGTTGCTGGTATTTTTCGCCTCAGAGCCTGCTTAGCATATGCAGAAAGTGTCAGTAGCAGGGCCAGTATGATTATGGAAAGTATGGGAGGAAACCTTTACATACTTCCATGCATTTGTGAATTGCCCCCGAAACATTAAACCTCATCTTAGTAAAAGTACAAAGAGGGCAGAGTGCTTTCTATTTCTTCTAATTGTAGATGAAGTGTACATGAATAATTCCTGAATATTCACATTTTATTCCCCTTTCTGATGCTTGAAGCATCTAAAAGTATATTAAACAGTACAACTTTGCATTTTACAAAATATTCTTGTGATTATGCCCCCGTATATACATTGTTTATACACTGCATGTGGGCAGAAAACAAAACACCAGAAATGTGAGGACCTCTGTGAAAACTGCAAGTGTAGACACCGCTGCCTTTTGCCACCTCAAATGAGCCTCCTCGTCTCATCTAAATATTTCCATTTCCTCAAAAAAGGTAGTTGTCTCTCAAAAAAGATCACCAGAAGTATGATGAAATGTAGATCTAGCCACCCCTTCTCACATGGAAGCTGATGAACGGATGCCAGAGAGGAATTTTGTTCAAGTGAAATAGTCCTGTTTACTTTGACCTAAAATAAACTAAGTGCATATTTACCCATCCATCTAGTAGGTCAGCACAGCAGGCACTGTGATCGCAGTATCCACCAGTCTCAGTGGCACCACTGTCAGGATCTCGAACAGTACATCCTACACCATATCCTCGTTCACCTTGTTTGTGTCTCTGGCCATCCATGACTCAATCACATCAAAGCCATTGTTAATGTCTCACATTGTTAAGCTTTTCTGCTTCCTTGAATTTGTTATGTTTCGGCTAAGAGTTGAGCTAGCAGCTTTCATTTAAACTTAAGGCGGGGTAATAAAATATTGGAAAGAGAGTATTCAAGTAGATTTCTGTGTTGTGTATCAGATATCTGGGTCTCCAAAGAGTTCTCAAATTGCCTCATATTTATTGTTCTGTTGATTTGGAAGTGGCTCCTATGAGGACATGAAGATAAGAGACTCAGGAAGTTTCGGAATTTGACAATTCGGTTTTAATTTGACTATTAATTTAACCAGGATGCTGTATATTTTAGTTTTCATCTATTTGCAATTTCCTAGGCACCAAAAAGATTAGGCAGGTCACTTCAGAGTGTATAGGTAGATGAGCAAGGGCTAATATGCAAACAGATCCAGTTATAAGCTCTTCCCTATACACGTAATACCCTCTGGAACTCGGAAAAAGAACTCAGGGAGGCTGACACCAATGCCTCTGGAGATTGAAGAATTTGGGGATGCTCAGACGAGTATCCTCTGGAGCTTGAAGGAATACTTTGGGAGGCTGAAGTCTAAACCATTAATTTAAATATGAAATAATGCAAGCCTGTTGCACCGTTTGCAGATTTCCTCTACCCTGCAAAGTTGATGCTGTTTTCCTGATCTTCTGTCTACAGGAATTTATGAAATATTAAGAACTATGGGGAAGGGTTAATTAATATATACATTAGAAGAAATAAATAATTCACCATAATTTCTGTTGAACAACATACTGGCTGGCATCAAAAGATTGCGCAAAGCAGGATTTCAATGTACTGGTTACCATTGGGAGAAGAAGAAGGTGCTTACCAAGCATGGAGCAGTGGCATAACATTATCTGCCACAGAGCGAGGAGGTCCCCGAGCTCCAGGGAGCTCCCTCAGCACAGTACACTGTGCACGGAGGGCGGAGGGTAGGACCATGACCGGAGAGCACCTGTTTGGATCCATTGGGTGCTCCATGTACTTTGGAGGGTGGGCCTCAAGTTTCCTTGTGCTACTGACATTGAAATCAGGAGGCTGTGTTCTCTTCCCTACAAATGTTATATTATTGCCCCTCTCTGTTATGGTGGATCAAACCAAATAATATTACTAGACTTGCATTCTCAACAACACGGAAAGCCTCCTGAAGGAGGTTAGACTAGAACTGCTTACTAGTGACCTCATATTAACTAGCACAAACCAAAAACAGTAGCAACTTCTCAAGAGGAATATGTATATATCGTTTATTTCATGACTAGCATAAACCTTTACAAAGTCGGATTAACACCATATATTTATACAATGTTTAATTAAATTATTATTTTCATAATTCGTTAATACTGTTTAAAAAAAAATGGACAGAAGCCATCTGTACCCCGGCGGGCTGCGTCAACTCAATTGACAATTAGAAAACATGAGACCTGGTCCATAAACCTCATTAAGCTACAAGTTCATTGAGGGTGTAGTCCGTTCAGGCACTGAACCAGGGCCTATTTACATGTTCTTATTTGTAGAGTGTTAAGATGTTTTTGAAGAAAGTGTCTACGTGCAGCTATCAAGGAAGGGCATATATACAAAAAAATATGCCGAATAGTTTCTTGTTTGTACCACAAAGCTGACAAATTGCAGTCATTCATTAATTACTATAAAATATCTGATCTTTTTTTAAATATATTGCAAATATTCTTCATCTACGACTATTCTATTAAATGTGCATCTGATTATAAATGTATTATGTGCCTTTACCTTTGTATTGATCATCAAGTGTTTTGGATTGTGTTCAGATATAATCTTTGGCATTATTTCCATTTTTCCAAACAATCAGTAGAGATTATGAGCCAATCTAAATGGGAATATCGTTTTTGCCTGGTTGAATGATAGGTATAACCTAGTTCACTGTTAGTATTACATCCCAAACGCACATCTGCTAAACCATGCATCTCTTTCATAGGCAGATGGCTCTTTACACGTTCTGCATACACAAGCATGCCCTGGACTGCATTGAATCAGTTGTGAAAGACATAGAACATTCAAAATATTCCCAAAGTATGAGGGAGCTATCCCACTGCACTAACTCCACTGCTATAAAGTCATATATGGTTGAGTCATTCAGATTAGGACCACACAAGCAGTGTATTGACATCCTAAGTGTATTAATTACAACCTCTGCAATTACCCATCTAATGGCCATATCACTCATTGTTCCACATATTTGACTACTGACAGGGTCGGTAAGTATAGCCACTCCTCTAATTGAAACATTTTGATCTTGGCACACTGCTAGATGATATCCAGGTTGTTTTAGGCAAGCCCAATCTTTGCATGCTATGTGAACCTCCTGTAAACGCATTACATTGTGTTTGTTCTTTTGTGGTTCCTAGTCAGGTAATCAGTGCTTTTGCATGTCATTAACACCATTATTATTCTATGAGAAGAATTTTATATTACAGCATTTTTCCATTACAATGTTTCTCTAAAACCCCTCTGCTGCAGGGAAATGACCGAAAAAGCCCTAGTCTTCCTAATGTTTTAAGAATCAAAACCTCTAAAATCTCTCAAAACATTTTCCTTTTCCTTTTCTCCCCTTACGCTTCATAGCACCATCATCAACCCCACCATTTCCTGTCCCCCTTCTCTGAACCCTCCCTACCCACAGCAGAGTGACCAGACTGGTCCAGTAACCCACTTTAAACCCTTCCTTCTGTGCCCTGTTGAACACCGGGCAGAAAAGATGAGCACATTTGTTTTACTTTATGTTAGACCTGTCAGCCAGCCTTAGGGTAATCTCCCTTTGAACTGTTTGCCTGATTGCCTCCTTCTTTTCTGGATTTTTGCTCTGTTGGCCTTTGGACTCTGTGCATTTTACCACTGCTGCCCAGTGCTAAAGTGTTTGTGCTCACTCCCCTAAACATGGTTTCATTGACATGCATCTGATTGGCATGTTAATTTTACTTGTACATCCCTTGTAGAGCGTTGACCCATATATCCAGGGCCTGTAAATTAAATGCTACCAATAGGCCTGTATCACTTTTTGTGCCACTCACTTAAAAACACTTGAAAACATGTCCCAGGCCAACCATTGTGGTGTGAATGCAGTGTCCCACTACCAAGTCGACTTGGCATTCAAAAACCCTAGCCAAGCCTTAAACTTCTCTTTTAATCCATATAAGCTTACCCCAAGGTATGCCCTAGGTAGCCATACGGCAGGGTGGTGTGTAATTAAAGGGAGGACACGCACTTTTTAGTTTTACTCCCAGATGTGTTTTTCACTACTGTGATGACTTACCCTACTACAGAATAACATCGGGGATTCCTTATTACATCTAATAAGATGTAATTCCTAAATGAGAGGATGTGATATTTCATGTTTGGTATCTATGGACTGGAAATGATAATCCCTCTTTTATGGTAAAGTCACATTTATCATTACAAGTTTAAAAATGTCACTTTTAGAATGTTGACATTTTCCTGCACTTAGCCCTATGTGCCCAGTCACATGATTGGGTGTAACTGGCAGTTAGGCCTTTGTGAATTCCTTCCAGACAGTCACACAGTAGTGGGATAAGCTGAGCCTCAATGGGCTATTGGTAGGCTTGATGGGGGGGGGGGGGGTGGAACTAAGCACAGCCCCACTTGCACTGGAATAAGCTGTGCGAGATCTCCTCACAATAGGCCTAACAACCCTGTATTTTCAGTGTAGCCAGCTTGGAGCCGGGGCAGCGGAGGCAGGAAACTCACAGAACTTCAAAGAACCTTTCTGGAAACTTCTCCCACCTTGTAGGAGCAGGGCACCTGGGAATAATGATAGGGCTACCAGACCCACTTGTCAGCTCACTACTAGACCTGTGGAAGGACTTTCAGAGGACTGCAAGCTGCTGTGACCTGCTGTGCACTCTGCCAGACTGCTGATGTACCTGGAAGGACTGATTTGATGATTTGAGCCCCGCCTTGAACCCTCAGAGGCCATCCCTGCTCTTGAGCCCTGCATCTTCACCTGCAAGCAGGACTTCCAGAAATGACTCCAAGAGCTAGTTTGCTGGCCTCCTGTTCAGAGCCACAGGGACATAACAGGCTCCCACCATCTTGAACCCACACCTGGACACAGCCTGAGTGAGTCCTGAACCCATAAGAGATCTCCATACAATCATGGACCCTTGGTTGTGGTGCTAAATGGCACTAGATAGCTGTGGTTTGTGCTTTTATCTTTTAGGCGCTATTTTGAACCTTAAACGTTAGACATTCATAACTCTGGTTCAACTGATTGGATTTTGGTTGTTTTGGTGTCACCTCATTTATTAATATTCACTCTATTTTTGGGGATTTTTATTACTGTTTGTGTGCTGCATAAATACTTTACACATTGCCTCCAAGTTAAGCCCAGCTGATTTTTGTGCCAAGCTGCTCAGGGTTAAGCACAGGTTAATTTAGTGAGTTTTTGTGGTTCTCACTGCAGGGGAATGTGGCTGGTGCTTGACCAGGATCAACATTACTATCAAAGGCACCCTCGTCTATGGATCGCCAGGACCACGCATCAGACTAAGCCACACCATCTCAGGCTTCATCACCCCGCTCACCATTGAATCCGAACACCAGCTTTTCTTGGAAGACCTCAACTTTCACTTAGACTACCCCACAAACACCAACTCCGCAGACCTCCTGGAGAGTCTGGGCAACATCGGCCTCAAGCAACTAGTCACTGACCACATGCACAAAGCAGGACACATGCTTGACCCCATCTTCATGTACAGCAACAGAATCCGATACAGCCATACCTTGGAACTCACCTGGTCAGACCACTACATTGTACACCTTAGCCGGACACGCCTGCACCACCCTCAGACAACTCAGCACCACCTTCTGCAGCAACAATGGACACATCCCCTTGAGAGCACACAGCCTGCAGGGACCACCAAACCTGGACCTTGAAGTTCATAACTTCACTGATTGGATCACCAATACTGCTGAGCAAGTCGCCCCCACCAAATCAGCCAAAACACACAGACCCACCAAACAAGCCAACTGGTACACCCCGCAACTCAGCACATGGTGCACCAGCAAGGACTGCACTGACTGAGTCACCTTCAAATCAGCCCGCTGGAATACCATTTCCAGATCAAAGCAGCAAAGAGAGAGGCTAGGACCCATCTTATCGACACCATCGCTAACCATTCCCAGGAGCTCTTCACCATCACCAGAGAAGGGTAGTAAGGGTGAAAAGACGCCGCACATCTAAACAGTAAAACAATGATTTTGAGACAAGTATCCAAGTAGACATGGAGTCTGGTGCAACCTGGCCCAGTGCCTTACTACCCAGTAGGGGCTCGTTTTAAGCCTGGACTCTGGAGTTCTGGATATACGGAGGTGTGGGTTATCACCACAGGCTTATCAGGGCCTGCTACACCTGCCTTTTCTTTCGTACCCATGACCCCACTCAGCCATACTTTTAAAAGGCTCACTCTTAGAAGCTCCAATTGACCTTCCAAAAGCCCATACAACTGATTACGGGGCACCCTCACTACTTACCCTTGTTACGTACCACTCTGGCCGAATGGCCCAGCCTTGATAAAGTCACTTGTGTGACGAAACACGTGTTGGCTGTATCTCGTTGATGGCACTCTGATTTCTAGCTGCCACAAATAAAGACACCTTCTGCAAACCAGACCTGAGACTCCATTCAACTCTTTCACTTCGACAACATACCACCAGGGATACCTATCCCTGCAACACTATTGAACTTTACATTCTGTGTGCTGTGGCCTTCTTGTATAAACCATCACCAGAGAGTTCACCTGCCCAACTGCCACGAAAAAACATGATCCTCCCATCGCAAGAACTCTGCGATTCCTTCACCAAATACTTCCACAATAAGATAGCAACCATCTACAAGAAATTCAATGCCTAACCCTCCAACCCCTGCAGCCTCTTACCAACCACCACTGCAAACTTCACACTCAACACATGGGGACAGCTTAGTGAACAAGACACGGCCACCCTTATGAACGCCATCCCCACAGGAGCACCTACCAACCACTGCCTGCATCGACTCTTCAACCTAGGAAAAGACTAGATCAGCCCCCACCTCTTCCACCATCATCAACACCTCACTAACCATCACCACTATCCCCGATGCCTGGAACCATGCAGAGGTCAGCCCCCTTCCCGAGAAACCCTTGGTAGACCTCAGCAAACTCCAGGGCTACCATCCTGTCACTCTGCTCTCATTCCCCTCCAAGGTACTAGAAAGGACAATTAACCTACAACTTATCAACCACCAGGAAAGAAACAACTTGCTAGACCCCTCTCAATCAGGATTCAGAACCAATCACAGCACAGAGACAGCTCTGATCGTTGCAACTGACAAAATCTGCACCCTGCTTGACAGAGGAGAATCAGCCTCCCTGATCCTGCTCAACCCTGGTCCTGCCTTCGACACTGTCTCCCACCTCATTCTCATCAATTGCCTATGCCAGATTGGAATAACAAACAGTGCGCTCAGATGGATGCCATCCTTTCTCATAGGACACACCCAGAAAGTCTGCCTACCCCCCTTCACATTGCAAGCCAAGCACATCATATGAAGCCCGTCACAAGGCTCAGCCCCACACTTTTCAACATCTACATGGCCCCTCTCGTAGACATCGTCAGAACGCACAACATCAACACCTTCTCCTATGCTGACAACACTCAGCCAGTCCTAACCCTCTCCACCGACCCCTCCGCAACAAAGATTAACTTCCACAACTGCATGACGGGCATCTCAGCATGGATGAGGCACAACTTCCTAAAACTCAGTACTGACACAAAGGGAGTCCTCATCTTCTGCAAACACACAGCCCTTCTGGAATGACTCCTGGTGGCCCTTGGAACTTGGACCCATGACCACAACGAAGAACACGCCTGCAACCTCAGCATCATCCTAGACAGCAAGCTCTCCATGAAACGACAGGTCAACTCCTTCTCCTCAGCCTGCTTCCACAAGTCCTGCATGCTCCGCAAAATCTTCAAGTGACTCCCAATCGATACAAGGAAGACAGTGAAGCATGCCCTCAACACTAGTCGACTGGACTACGGCAACTATGCAGGAACCTCCACCGAAATTATGCAAAGACTCCAGTTGATCCAGAATGCAGCCCCCAGGGTGATCCTCAACCTACCCAAGACAGCTCACATCACTAAGCACCTGAAAGACCTCCACCCGGCTCCCCATCCCGGTCCAGAAGAGATGCCAATTCAAGCTCCTGACCCGTGCCTATAAAGCCCTCATGACCAGGAACCTATCTACCTGAACCAAAGGCTACACTTCCACCATCCCTCTAGGAATCTCTGCTCTGCACACCTTGCCCTCGCACTGATCCCACGCATAACCCACTACTGCACTGGAGGATGCTCCTACTCCCATCTCACTGCCAAAGCCTAGAACACCCTCCACCTCCGCACCTCGCCGACCAACTTCAGAAAGGGGTTAAAGACCTAGCTCTTCGAACAAGACCTGCAGCAAAGTGCCTGAATATCCTTGCAGGTGATAAGCCATGCTAAATAAATATAACACGATTGATTGATTGACGGCTCATCCCCAGTCAACTTTAACCAACAGCCCTTACACCACTTCCATACAAAAACCCCTAAAGTGTAGACCTCCTTTGAGATTATATCTAAATCTCCATGACACTTCCCTTGCTGTGCCATCCAAAGAAAAAACACTTCGGGCCAGATGTACAACTGTCAGAGTTTGCGACTCACAGTTTTCAATTTTTAGCGACCCACAAATTAGAAGTCACAATCATTGATGTACAACAGTGTCTAAGACACTGTTTGCGATTCCAAAATAGGTCGCAAGGTACCTCCCTCATTAATATTCAGGAGGCAGGTAGTAATTTGTGACCCATTGGGAGTGGCTGGCACTCACAGGGATGTTGGCCTACTGGGGTCAGCGGACCACAATGTCTGTGACTACTATTTAAATAAAGCAGTTTAAAAAAAAAATGCAGCCCGTTTTCCTTGAAGGAAAATGGGATGCATTTAAGAAATAAAAATAAAAATAAAAATAAAAAGTTTTCTTTTCATGTTTTTTTAGTGGGCAGTGGTCTTTGGGACCACTGCCTGCTCAGAAAACAATGTTGGTGCCCCCATTCACAAAGTAGAAGTTTCTCCTTAGTGACCCGTTCCTGTTTGCGAATAGCTTACCACTAATTTGAAATTGGTGGTAATCTGTGAATGTTTTGAGACCTCATTTCTGGTCACAAAACATTCATACATACCGGAGTGATTCCTTGTTAGGAAAGGACGTTCTTTATAGGTGATCAGAAGTGAGAGTTTGGTCATTACCCTTTAGGGATTCTAGAGGTACCCATACTTTGTGGGTTCCCCTCAAGGAGACCAAGAAATTAGCCAAAATACAGCGAAAATTTAATTTGTTTTTTAAACAATTGGAAAAAAGGGCTGCAGAAGAAGGCTTGTGCATTTTTCCGTTAAAAAGGCATCAACAAAGGGTTTGTGGTGCTAAAATCACTATCTTCCCAGCTTTCAGGAACAGGCAGACTTGAATCACAAAACCCCATTTTTCAACACAATTTTGGCATTTTACTGCGACATTCCCCATTTTTACTATTTTTTGTGTTTTCAGCCTCCTTTCAGTTAGTGACAGAAATGGGTGTTAAACCAATGCTGGATCCCAGAAAGCTAAACATGTCTGGAAAGAAGACAAAATTCTGAATTCAGCAAAGGGTAAAATGTGTAGAAACTACACAGTTTTCCTACAGAAAATAACAGCTGAAATAAAAAATAAAATTAAATTGAGGTGAAATAAACAGCCATAGTTCTCCACGTTTTACTCTGTAACATTTTCCTGGGATGTCAGATTTTTGAAAGCAATACATTGTTACGTCTGCTAGACTCTTCTGGTTGCGGGGATATATACGTCTTGTAGGTTCATCAAGAAGCCTAGGTACCCAGAGACAATAAATGAGCTGCACCTTGCAATGGGTTTTCATTCTATACCGGGTATACATAAATTCATTTGCTTAAATATAAAGAGTGAAAAATAGGTATCAAGAAAATCTTTGTATTTCCAAAATGGGCACGAGATAAGGTGTTGAGAAGCAGTGGTTATTTGCACAGCTCTGTATTCCGCGGTACCCATACTAGTATGTTAATTACAGTGCATTTCTCAAATAGACGTCTTTTTTTACATACTGTCTTACATTTGAAAAGAAAAAAGAAGAGAAAGACAAGGGGCAATAACACTTGTTTTGCTATTCTGTGTTCCTCCAAGTCTCCCGATAAGAATGGTACCTCACTTCCGTGGGTAGGCCTAACGCTCGCAACAGGAAATGCAACATGGACACATCACATTTTTACATTGAAATCTGACGTGTTTTTTGCAAAGTGCTTAGCTGTAGATTTTGGCCTCTAGCTCAGCCGGCACCTAGGGAAACCTAGCAAACCTGCGCATTTTTGAAAACTTGACACCTAGGGGAATCCAAGATGAGGTGACTTGTGGGGCTCTCACCAGGTTCTGTTACCTGGAATCCTTTGCAAACCTAAAAATTTGGCCAAAAAAACACTTTTTCCTCACATTTCGGTGACAGAAAGTTCTGGAATCTGAGAGGCCCACAAATTTCCTTCCACCCAGCATTCCCCCAAGTCCTCCAATAAAAATGGTACCTCGCTTCTGTGGGTAGGTCTAGTGCCCGCGACAGGAAATGCCCCAAAACACAACGTGGACACATCACATTTTCCCAAAGAGAACAGAACTGTTTTTTGCAAAGTGCCTAGCTGTGGATTTTGGCGTCTAGCTCAGCCGGCACCTAGGGAAACCTAGCAAACCTGTGTATTTTTGAAAACTAGACACCTAGGGGAATCTAAGATGGGGTGACTTGTGGGGCTCTCACCAGGTTCTGTTACCCAGAATCCTTTGCAAACCTCAACATGTGGCAAAAAAAAACACTTTTTCCTCACATTTCGGTGACAGAAAGTTCTGGAATTTGAGAGGAGCAACAAATGTCCTTCCACCTAGCATTTCCACAAGTCTCCCGATAAAAATGGTACCTCACTTGTGTGGGTAGGCCTAGTGCTCGTGACAGGAAATGCCCCAAAACACTATCTGGACAATTCAAAATTATCAAATACAAAACTACCTGTTTTTGCGGGGTGCACCTGCATTTTTGGTCCTGGGCTCAGCAGCCATCTAGGGAAACCTATCAAACCCAGACATTTCTTAAAACTAGACACCCGAGAGAGTCCAGGGAGGTGTGACTCCCTCAATGTTTTCTTACCCAGAATCCTCAGCAAACCTCAAATTTAGGTATAAAATCAAATTTTTCCCACATTTTACCTCACTTGTGTAGGTGGGCCAAGTACCTGTGACAGGGAAGAGCCAAAAACATGTCAAAATTCAGGGGGAACCAAAGCGGGTCCGAAAGGGCAGTTTGAAAAAAAACATTTTTAGGCTGACAAGTGTAGCAGAATTTTTATTGGTAAAGATGAGACAATGTTCGGTAGTAGGAATTTTGTGGATTCCTGCCGATTCCGGAAGGTTCCATCACAAAAATGTTGGACAAATGTGTGATTTCCAGCAAAGTTGGAGGTTTGCAGGGCATTGTGGATAGGAAAATGGTGCAGGGTGCATGTGAAGCACACCACCCTAGAATCACCCAGATGTTTAGTTTTCAGATGTGTCTAGGTCTTGTGGATTTTTCTACATGGCAGCATCCCAAAGTCAAAAAAGTGCAGCCCTTACCATTCCAAGTGGGACGATTTTGAGAGTTACCAAGTTCTCATGGCCCAAGTGTAAAACCAAGGTCCAAAATAATTAAATGTCCTCTTGCTTGCCATGGGATAAGATGTTTTGGTGTGCGGGGGGAGAGCTGAAAGACTGTTACCCCCTTCAGTTGGGGTGGGGGCATAACCAGGCCCATACTGGTTGGTAGCCACCACCCCACTATTTTTTTTTTAATTCCCTGGCATCTAGTAGACTTTCTGCCCCCCAGGGGTGTGGATCGAGGGTAACAACTGGTGGGCAGAACAACTTTGGCCACATTTATTTGGGGTCGGGGTATGGCTATCCCCCCACCCTCTTATTTTGAAAAAAAAATCTTCCCTGGTCTCTTGTGGGCTTTCAGCCCCCCTTGGGGGCAGATGGGCCTTCCAAAATTAGGCCGATCTGCCCCCAAAGGGGGCATATATGGCCAAGAGTAATGTGTCCCCTTGGGGAGCGACCCTTGCCCAAGGGGCTGCCCCCCCCAAACAAAACACACACCAATCCCTGCTGTCTAGTGGTTTCTGCCTGCCTAGGGGGCAGATTGGCCTAACATAAATAGGCTCAAATGGCCTAAATACAACTTGCCCCCCAGGGGAGCGACCGTTGCCTAAGGGGTCACTCTCCATACATAAAAACATAAAGTAAATACAAAAATATATATATCCCTGGTGTCTAGAGGTTTCCGTCCCCCCTCACCCCCCCCCCCCCCCCAGGGCAGATCGGCCTAAAAATAATTTGGCCCCCGGGGAGTGACCCTTGTCTAAGGTGTCGCTCCCCAACTATAAAAAAATATATATATATGTATCCCTGGCATCTAGGGATTTTCTGCCCCCCCCCCCGGGGGCAGAAATAGCCTAAAAATATTTTGCCCACCCTAGGGAGTGCCCCATGCTCACACCCCTTATGCGTAAGTATAACAAAAAAAAAACCCTGGTGTCTAGTGGTTTCTGCCTAATTATATTAGGCTGATCTGCCGCACTGGGGGGCAGAAATGACCTAAAAATAATCCCCCCCCTCCCCCGGGGAGCGACCCTTGCCTAGGGGGTTGCTCCCCACATATAAAAAAAATTAACAAAACAATAATCCCTGGTGTCTAAGGGTTTTCTGCCCCCATTGGATGCAGAAATGGCCTAAAAATGATTTGGCCCCCTGGGGAGCGGCCCTTGCCCAAGGGGACGCTCCCCTTATTGAAATAGAAAAAATCCCTGGTGTCTAGTGGGCATTTCTGTTGCCCGATCGCATCGCGATCGGGCAGCAGAAATGCTGTGAGAGACATGAAAGGATAGGAAAGGTCTTTCCTTTCCTTTCATGTCTCTCCCGCCCAACCTCCCGGTCGGAAGAGAAATGCTATCAGAGGTGAACTCTGATGAGGTTAGTGCGTGATTTCCACGCTGACGTGATCAGATGTCATTGGGAGGTGTGTGGGGGGGTCGAGGGTGGAAGGGGAAGCGATTCCCCTTCCATCCCCGACTGGGGAGGGTGGGTGGGAGGCCCACGGGGTGCACTAGCACTTTCCCCGTGTGCCGAGTGCAGGACGAGCTGGTCTCGTCACCGGCACACGGGAACCGTGTGCAAGGATGAGACCAGCTCGCCCCAGGCACCCTGGGGGTTAAAGAAATGCAAACTTTAGGTTTGCTGAGAATACTACTAGGCCCAACATTTACTCATTACAGCTGAATTAGCGGTGTAACAAAGGCCCCTGCAGCCCCTGCAGGTGCAAGTGGGGGGGTGGGCTGACCTCCATTGGACCCCTTCCACACAGCACCCTGGCCTAAGAGCTTCTGAGTAAGTCTGCAGTGGGGGGGCCTTCCATGTTCTTTGCAAGGAAGCCCCCTCCAGTTTTGTTACACCTCTGTGCTGGATGTATGGCATTAGTCATTAAACACCACTGGTGAGATTGCCATAGGAGGTAGAATTACCCCTAACAGAACACATAGTCCCAGATTTACAAACATTTTGTGTCTGATTTGTGTCACATTTTAGATGCAGAATTGGCACAAATCATTGGTGACAATTACAAGGCAGCAAAAAACTGTAGTTTGTGTTTCTTAGTAAAAAACAAAAGTGATAGCGCTTGGGCTTCCTTTCATTAATTTGCATTAGGTAGGTATTTTATGGGTAGTGCAGGGGTGTTCCTGTACATCCATCAATGGATTTCAACGCAAACCCATATTTACAAAAATCTGAAGACATCGGTTTGCGCCAAAATGGTGCACATGCCTGAGTCTGGGGTAACCAACAGAAAAATCTTTATTTCTCCTCTTTATTTCCACTTTGCATTGTGTAGCACACATGCAAAGAGGAAATAGCCTCAAAGGATCATTTTTGTGTAGAAAGGTATCTTCCTGTCAGTGCTTAATTGGACCTTGTGGTTTCCGGTGCAGGGCACTAGCAGTTATTTTTTGAGGGCCAACACTTATTTTTATGCCTCAAGCATTTGCTGTGAGCAAAAGACACATATGAGGAATACAGAAGAAGAGAAAAGCGGGAAATGTATCATAAAGGGAGAAAGCAGAAAGCCTCAAGAGTGAGCTGATGAAGGAGGTAGTGGTTGTAAATAAATTAGAGTCCTGAGATGGCTTCAGGATTATGCTGCCTAAGTATTCCGTGCTCACGCATCTATTTGCAGTAGGTGCGTGTTTCAGAGGAGAACTTTGGTCACCGGCACGTTTTTACTTACAAATTAAGCACGGCTTCCTGCAAAAAACTATCCTGGCCATAAAGCAAATACTTTTGAACTATGGCCCTAGGCAGTCAGTGAGTGGAGAGAACACAAATGCACCATGTATTTGAAGATATTGCACAGATATTTTCCATTCACGGTATGCAGCACAACAACTGTATTTGCTGCGTTGTCTGAAATCTTAGTAAATATGGGGTGGGGGTTGGGGTTGTTTTAGGTTTTGGGGGTATGGTGGGGGTTGCGGTAATTTTAGGGACGAGGTGGGGGGTTGGGGTAGTTTTAGGGGCAAGAGTGGGGGGTTGGCATGGTTTTAGGGGAGGGGGTGGGGGGGTTGCAGTAATTTTTTAGGGTGGGGGGGGCGGGGGATGCATGCTGGAACCATGCATGCCTATTGCTAATGCCTTTACCAGGAATGCCTTTACAATGAAAAATCATTGTTAAGGCATTCGTGGTAAAGGCATTAGTGGTAACAACGCGGTCGTTGTTCTGACCTCGTTGTTCAGGCATGCGTTGTTCCGACATACATTCGAGCTGTCCTGTTGGTGTTTTCAGCACCTAGGCACTTAGGGGCATATTTATACTTGTTTTGTGCCGAATGTATGTCTTTTTTTTTTTACACAAATTCGGTGCAAAACTAACTCCATATTTATACCTTGGAGCTAGACCCCTCTAGTGCCAAAGTTATGGAGTTAAAGTAATTTTTTGGATATGGAAACCCACCTTGCATCAATGAGATGCAAGGTAGGCGTTTCCGTGCAAAAAATGACTCTATGGCCTTAGCGCCATTTTTATCCCCCGTGCTAAAATCACGTACGGAGAGAGGAGGGGTCAAATAATGGTGCAAAGTTTGCTTTGCACCAATATTTAACATGTGGGTCAGGGCAGGCGTCAGGGGACCTGTGGGCCTATTTCCATGGTGTAACACCATGGAATAAGCCCACAGGTGCCCTCCCCAGGCCCCAGGGACACCCCCACCCTCACCAGAGGGACAGCAGAGGATGGGGGACCTCATCCCAGGTAAGTATAGGTAAGTACAGGTAAGTATTTTTTTTAAGTGCCATTGAGGGCCCTGAAATGGGCCCCCCTACATGGAACTGGGTGCAATGGCCATGCCCAGGGGACCCTGGTCCCCTGTGCTGGCCATTGGGGTGGTGGGCATGACTTCTGTCTTTTCTAAGACATGAGTCATGTGGTATGGATAGTTTTGCTTCAGAAAATGATGCTAGGCAGGTTAGAGTCATTTTTTTTTTACTATAACCTGCCTAGCGTCATTTTGGGGTGCAAACCCCCCTTCTCCCGTACTGCCAGCCCCACCAGGCTAACGTAATTTGTTTTTACGCTAGCCTACCCTTTGCACCGGCTTGCACCATTCCATAAATATGGTGCCTGGCTGGTGCTCAGAAATGGTGCAAGCCGGTGCTAAACTTTTTGAATCAAAACTGTGTTAGTGCAGTTTTTCACCAAGAAAGATAAATATGCCCCTTAGAATCTTTACAACTCGTTCATTTACACTAGGTTCCCAACCACCTCTTTACTTTTGTGTCATGCTCCTGACAAGTCAGAGCGAGACCCCGGCCAGTCTCCACAGTTTCTCAGGATTTCAGGATGCCCAGGGCATTAAAAGAGGGGTGACTCACACTGCGCTCAGCTTCTATCCTAGCAGGGGAGCAAGACTAGGATGCTGTCCCCTCATGTTGCTCTGTGTGCGGTGTCCAGCTACATAGTCTGCAGTGTCAGGAGAAGTTGATTCGTGCCCACGGGCCCCTGTAAGTGCCTGCTGAGCAGATGCACCTTGGCCCCAGCGGTGGGAGTGATCACCCAGCATGGCATCAGCATGGGGGAAGAAAGACTGTACCTTAAAAAGCATGTTCACACATTAGACAGGCCTTGGGGCTGAGGAAGGCCACCATCTGCAAAGATCTATATATGAGACAGAGGGCAGAGTCAAGGAGGCCTTACTAAGGAGAACATTTATGGAAGCGCTCTTCTACAAGAGGACTTTCAATCCATAAAGCAAGAGTTCTCAAACAACACCAGAGGGGCCAAGCATGACCAAGTGGAAGTGGGCAACAGAGTATCAACAGTCAAGTATAATGAAACAGTGAGAGGTAAGGAGCTTAAACATTTATAGCAGAACGTCCTTCGCTTGCAAGAACAGCAGATAACCTTACAAGCCCATGCAAAAGACCTTGAGAATCATTCCAGCAGGAGCAGTAGCTGCATCCAGGTGAGCAACAACTAGAGCTGAGGGCATGGACATATTGGACTATGTCCTGGCACTCTTTGAACAGATCCTAGACCCGACAATGGAGGCCAGTATACAGCATGGGTGGGGTCCAAAGAATGGCCTGCCTAGACACCCGACAGGATAACCTGTTTTGCAGCTCAAGGAAACTATCCTGCACCAAGCAAGAGGTGCTCACCAAGGCTAATTTCGGGACCACAGACTAGCTCTGGACCATGAACTTTCCTCTCTTACTCTCCAGAAGTGCAGTACTTTGTTGCCCAAGATGAGATTTTCCGAAATAGAGGGGTCTTGTATAGCTGGGGGACACCCATTCTGCCTTATTCTAAACTGGGAGAACTTGTTGAATCAACTTAAAAGAGTGGTGGAGGTCGCTTGTCTTTTGAACATTCCAGATGATACAGAACAGGGCTCCCCGTACAGGTTTCCTGCAAGCAGTGAGCCACAATGGGACCAGATTGGGAGATCATCTAAGGGTCTCTGCCCGAACCCTATGACCATGGCCTCAAAGAGACAAGTAGGCATAGACAGCCTAGCAGAGAACCCGGACAGGGCAGACACAAATTAAGACAGGTCTCGTATATGGTATTTCTGCAGGGGATCATAATGTATAACTGAGCCCTGCTTTCTGTACCAGGCGCTGAGGTGGCAGTAAAGCCATAGACTCCAAAACACATAATCGAATGTGGAAGTTCCACCCCACACCCAGCCCTGGAGTCAACCAGGGAACCGCTTTGGCTGTCAGTAAATTGTGAACTATCCTATTGTTTAAATGTGCATGTGTTTGTTGAAGGTTTGCAGGGGTTAAAGCTTTGCCCTGCTTCACATTCTATAGATGTTTGTTTTATTGTTTGGGACTTAAGGGGTAACAGTACTCCCTCTATCATAGATAGATTACCCTGGACCTGGGTCCCCTCCTATCATTGTGTCCTAACACACACAACAATCTATGGCCCTAACCAGAGTCTGGAACACAATCCAAAGGGCGTCAGTTAGCATGTACTCACACTCATCCCCACCCTTGCTGACCTGAAGACCCTTAGCCTCAGTGTCCGAGGCCTAAACAACCCAGTTAAGAGGAAGGCAGTTCTGCCCCTCCTGGAGCACAACCGGGGGAACATCTGGCTCCTACAGGAGACTCACTTGCAGTCCTGAGACTGGCATTGATTGAAATCTCTCTTGCACGCTCCTTTAGGGGGACAGTTGGAGATAGAGTAGATGACATACATTGGAGACTGCTAGCATACCATATCCATGTGGGAAGATTCTTACTCACCATCACCTCCATATACACCCCTAACAGGAATCAAGAGCAATTCCTGAAACAAGCAGTGGCAGTGCGGGAAACTCTGCTGACCACAGAACAAGCCATTGTGATGGTGGGGATATCAATCTTCTGATGAACAATGACATCAGCCGATCAGGACAGCACTATGGCCAGGATGGGGCTCTCTCTGAGGGGAGAGTAGAGTGGCTATGGGAGGTTGGGCTTGGAAATTTGTGGAGGATAAACCACCCACACATTAGAGATTACACATACTACTCACAAGCCTAGAAAACATATGCCCTTATAGACTACTATTTAGGGATGTCTGCCCTGCACACTATGATCAAGCAGATATTTATTGAACTGAGAGCCCTGTCCGACCACAGCCCCCTGGCCCTTACCCTGTGGGTTGATCGCCTGCAGCATGTGAATGGCTTCTTGAGGGTATTAGACACCCTACCACTTCGTCCAGACACATTCCAGAAGGCGCTATCTGATCCTGGTGAACAATCGCACCAAAGATACCTCCATTTTCACCCTGTGGGAGACGCTAAAATCATTACTAAGAGGGGAGTTTACTGCCATCTCAGCTGCTGAAAATAAGCTGCATTACTATAGGAGAGGGAGGTTGTGAGCTGGAGGCTAGACATAGGCGAACTAGTGCCCTGAGAATTTGGCAGCAGCTTAAATCTGCATGGACTCAACTCATACGGATAGGGCACAATATATCCTGCTCCACCTACAGCGACCACTGACCCTCGGGTAGGTCGCTCCCCTGCTCACGCAGCGCCTCCAGTCCCTGACTGCCTTCCTCTCCTGTGAGTGTGCTCCCCCCTTCTTGCCCGTGTACCCCGAGTGCTTGAGCTTGTGCTGGTGCTGACTGAAATCCCTTTTCTCTCCTTGTATCCCATGCGTGTGCCCCCGAGTGACTGAAATTCCCCTTTTCTCTCCTTGTATCCCGTGCGTGTGCCCCCGAGTGCTGTGCGCCGTCCTCCCCTCTCAGCCCCTCCTTTTTAGTAGATTTTAGTAGGCTCTTGTTCCCTTTTCGCCGTCTTGCCGCTTTTCCCGCCGCTCCTACCGCGCTTTTCCCGCCGTTTTTTGCCGCTCTTTTTTGCCGCTCTTTTTTGCCGCTTCCAGCTCCCCTGCCCGCCCACCTCCCGCCTCCCAGCTGACCCCGCCTCCCCACCTACCCCTTAAATGGCGGCCGCTGCGAGGCAGAGGTAGCGACCAATGACCCTCGGGTAGGTCGCTCCCCTGCTCACGCAGCGCCTCCAGTCCCTGACTCCCTTCCTCTCCTGTGAGTGTGCTCCCCCCTTCTTGCCCGTGTACCCCGAGTGCTTGAGCTTGTGCTGGTGCTGACTGAAATCCCTTTTCTCTCCTTGTATCCCATGCGTGTGCCCCCGAGTGACTGAAATTCCCCTTTTCTCTCCTTGTATCCCGTGCGTGTGCCCCCGAGTGCCGTGCGCCGTCCTCCCCTCTCAGCCCCTCCTTTTTAGTAGATTTTAGTAGGCTCTTGTTCCCTTTTCGCCGTCTTGCCGCTTTTCCCGCCGCTCCTACCGCGCTTTTCCCGCCGTTTTTTGCCGCTCTTTTTTGCCGCTCTTTTTTGCCGCTCTTTTTTGCCGCTTCCAGCTCCCCTGCCCGCCCACCTCCCGCCTCCCAGCTGACCCCGCCTCCCCACCTACCCCTTAAATGGCGGCCGCTGCGAGGCAGAGGTAGCGACCACTGACCCTCGGGTAGGTCGCTCCCCTGCTCACGCAGCGCCTCCAGTCCCTGACTCCCTTCCTCTCCTGTGAGTGTGCTCCCCCCTTCTTGCCCGTGTACCCCGAGTGCTTGAGCTTGTGCTGGTGCTGACTGAAATCCCTTTTCTCTCCTTGTATCCCATGCGTGTGCCCCCGAGTGACTGAAATTCCCCTTTCTCTCCTTGTATCCCGTGCGTGTGCCCCCGAGTGACTGAAATTCCCCTTTTCTCTCCTTGTATCCCGTGCGTGTGCCCCCGAGTGCCGTGCGCCGTCCTCCCCTCTCAGCCCCTCCTTTTTAGTAGATTTTAGTAGGCTCTTGTTCCCTTTTTGCCGCCTTGCCGCTTTTCCCGCCGCTCCTACCGCGCTTTTCCCGCCGTTTTTTGCCGCTCTTTTTTGCCGCTTCCAGCTCCCCTGCCCGCCCACCTCCCGCCTCCCAGCTGACCCCGCCTCCACACCTACCCCTTAAATGGCGGCCGCTGTCCTGAACCAACCCACCAGCACCAGCAACCCCAACGAGGCCGCCAACAACCTCACCAACTGGATCTCCGACTGCGCCAACCTCCTGGCCCCTCTGAAGACCCAAACCAACACCAACAACCACAAGAAAAACTCCTGGTTCACCACCGAACTCAAAAACTCCAAGAAAGAATGCCGCCTCCGCGAGAAGACATGGCGCCTCAACCCAACAGAGGAAAACCTGACAGCTCTCAAGGATACCACCCGCCAACACCACCAACGCCTCCGCACCGCACGAAAAACAGCCTACCAGAACAGACTTGACAACAACGCCCACAACAGCAAGGAACTATTTGGCATCGTCAAAGAGCTCTCCAACCCGGACGCAGAAACCAACCCCATCCCTCCCTCACAGGACCTCTGCGACTCCCTCGCGACCTTCTTCCACCGTAAGATTGCCGACATCTACAACAGCTTCACGACCACCAACATGAACCCGCCCCCGGAAGCCGCAAACGACATCTCCACCATCCTCGTCTGGAACCCTACCACCACCGAGGAAACCACCCGCGTCATGAACTCGATCCACTCGGGATCACCCTCCGACCCCTGTCCTCACCACATTTACAACAAGGCCGACAACATCATCGCACCCCACCTCCGAGACGTCATCAACGCCTCCCTCACCACTGCTACCTTCCCTGAAAGCTGGAAACACGCAGAACTCAACGCCCTCTTAAAGAAACCTACAGCAGACCCCACCGAACTCAAAAACTTCCGGCCTATCTCCCTCCTACCGTTCCCCGCCAAAGTGATTGAGAAAATCGTCAACGCTCAACTCACCGCCGCCCTGGAAACCTCCGACTCCCTCGACTCCACTCAGTTCGGATTCAGGGCCAACCACAGCACCGAAACCGCCCTCATCGCAGCCACGGACGACATCCGAGCCCTGACCGACAAGGGTGAAACCGTGGCCCTCATTCTCCTGGATCTCTCTGCAGCCTTCGACACGGTCTGCCACCGCACCCTGATAGACCGCCTCTGCAGCGCCGGCATCAGAGGCAAGGCCCTGGAATGGGTCATCTCCTTCCTCTCCGGAAGGACCCAGAGAGTCCGCCTCCCCCCCTTCAGATCCGCAGCCACGGAGATCATCTGCGTCGTACCCCAAGGATCCTCCCTCAGCCCCACCATATTCAACGTCTACATGACCCCCCTGGCAAACATGGCACGCAAACACGGACTCGACATCATATCCTACGCCGACGACACCCAGCTCATCTTATCCCTCACCAACAACCCCACATCAGTAAGGACCAGACTGCACGACGGCATGAAGGAAGTAGCGACCTGGATGACAGACAGCCGACTGAAACTGAACACAGATAAAACGGAGGTCCTCATCCTCGGCCCTACCCCCTCCGCATGGGACGACTCCTGGTGGCCCCCCGCCCTAGGCAGCACTCCCCAACCGACCAACCACGCACGCAACCTCGGCTTCATCCTGGACTCCTCCCTCTCGATGACCAGACAGGTCAACTCGGTGACCTCAGCGTGCTTCAACACCCTCCGCATGCTCCGCAAGATCTTCCGCTGGATCCCCATCGACACCAGGAAGACCGTCACCCACGCCCTCGTCACCAGCCGCCTGGACTACGGGAACACTCCGGCATCACCACCAAGCTGCAGAGGAAACTTCAACGGATCCAGAACGCCGCAGCACGACTCATCCTGGACATACCTCGCCACCACCACATCTCCGGACACCTGAGAAAACTCCACTGGCTCCCGGTCAACAAGAGGATCACCTTCAGACTCCTCACCCACGCACACAAAGCCCTCTACAACCTCGGACCCAAACTCATCAACTCCCGCGTCTCCTTCTACACCCCTCCGCGCACTCTGCGCTCCACCGGTCAGGCCTTGGCAGCCGTTCCCCGCATCCGCAAAACCACCGCCGGAGGAAAATCCTTCTCTTTTCTGGCAGCGAAGACCTCGAACTCCCTGCCCAGTCACCAGTCACCTTCGCGCCATACCCGAACACCTCCCCTTCAGAAGGCAGCTCAAGACCTGGCTCTTCGAGCACTGACCCCCTCCCCCCCAGCGCCTTGAGACCCTTATGGGTGAGTAGCGCGCTTTATAAATGTGATTGATTGATTGATTGATTGAGCACACATTCTATATAGGAGGTGACAAATGTGGTAAAGTACTAGCCCACAGGATGGGGCTAAACACCAGTCCCAGGGAGGGTTGGTGTGCTCCTAAACTCGGCTGTTATGGAGGTCACAAATGACATGCACATATTTACAATCTTCATGGTCTTTTACAAGTCTCTATATGAGGCTCAAGACCTACATACTGCAGACTCACTAGAGTATTTACATGAAGCCCATACTCCCCGACTGACCCCACAGCAAGCTGACTCCCTCAAGAAACCCACACAAACAGAAGAGGTAATCTCTAATAGCATGAATTAAGCCCCTTAATCTCCAGGGCTGGATGGCTTCTCCACCGGGTACTAAACAGCTACAGTAACTCAAGGCGGGCGTGCAAGTTAAATAGTTTCATCCCATTTCGCGATTCGCAGGGGGACATGGCACAGATGTCAGCTGCCCCCCCCCTGTTGTTTGCAATGTATGTGGAGCCTATGGTGCAAAGAGTCTCAAAGAGATACAGATTATCCTGATGATCATGGACATGGTAACCATTAACTATCAAGCCTTGCTAAGCCATATAAACGTGTATTTTGCCCATTGGAGACACAGAGACACTGCCATCTTTCCTGGCTTGGGAGAATAGCAGCCCTAAAAAAGACCTTGCAACCCAGAGGCCTCCTCCTGTTCTAACCCAGCCGTTGCTCCCCCCCCCCCACGGGGGGCTCAAGTCGCTCCAGGCAGAATTCAATTACTTTGTTTGGGACCAGAAGTGCCCACACATGCACCGCAAATCAGAGTTTCAAGAGTAACCACAAGTACTTGCACTTTAGCACTGGTCAGCAGTGGCAAAGTGCCCAGACTCCTAAGGCCAGCAAAAAAGGGTTAGAAAAAAAATAGTAGGAAGAAGGCAATAAGTTTGGAGATAACCCTGCAAAAAGGGCCAGGTCCAACAGCAAGCAACACCGCAAGGTTGGAAACAGCCAGTAAAATAGTGATATACTGGTACCTCACCCCCGTCAGACTGCTCAGGGGTAACCCTATCCTCACTGGCCACTGTTGGCATTGATGTAGAGCAATAGGTACACTGTTGCAACATTTGTGGAGGTGCCCAAAGTTAACTAGATACTAGAATTCAATCCTAACTGATCTAGATGACAATTTCAATACATAACTCCTGCCCTCTCCGGCATAGACTGTTTTGGGGCTTCTTAAACCCTGTCTTTCCCCCTGAGATCTAGAGCGGGTTCACACATTCGCTTGGCATTAGGGAAAGTGCTTCATGGGATACTCTCCCTCTGGGGCATTGAGAAACTGACCTTAGCAAATACTAACAACCCAGCAGATTACTGCGACCTCTGGGCCCCGTTCCTTCTGTAACTATCTAGGGAGTTTAATGAAGTAACTTGCCCTAAAAACTTGTGGTTGCTGCGTCCTACACCCGTAGGAGACAACACCTATACAACATGAGGTGCTTCCTAGTCCAGAGTTGGAGAATACTGGAGGGAGAACTATCAAGAGCACACTTCTAGGCAATGAGTGCAAAGGGGGAACGGTGGATGCTGTGGGTAGAGGGGTGGCTGTGGGATATGTTGATGCCATTGTGTTTCACTGCATAGCTTTTTCACAACCAGTCCGGTTAAGATGAGATCATCAACGGAACTGGCTTGTTTGCATTTATGATTACTCTGTAAAACTATTAACAAGATTTAACTATAAAAATGCGTACATTTATATTTGCAGCAAGCAAACAAGAAACTCTGTCAGATTTTAAACTTCTAAAAATGTTTTTTTAATTAAACAAAGTCCTCCTACAATTACTAGTGGTTATACTTTTACATCCAACTGTAACCAAGCAGAGTACGTCTTTGTTGGGATCTGTTCCTTCTATGCCTTTGATGGCCTGCTGCTGCTGCCCAGCCAGAATGTTAGTTCTTGATGGAATGTTTGGGATGCCGTCCTGTGTATGTGTAAATGTGAAGTGGGAGGAGGAGGCTGGGCCGGAAGCTTCCCAGTTCCTGGTGGGCCATCCAGACATGTACTCATCACCCTCAATACTTCATTATTGATAAATGACCTACCTACATGAATACAGGAGACTAGCAACATTGTACATCTTTACAACCTGATAGTCCAGTTGTATTTTCCTTCTGTATTTACCTCAGATAGTAATTAGAAAACCTCACCAGGTCCACCACCACAAAAAAATGCCTTTTCTACTAGAGAACCTTGATTTCTGCCACTCTTTCCCGTTTGTGTTTGATTCTTATGTACTTAAAAGGAAAAAAAGCTTCATGTTTTTATCATAATCATTACAAACAGTACACGTTTCTGGACATTTCCAGGCCATAGAAATAGCTGTAGACCCTGTGCCTGATTCACGAATAATGAAGTAGAAGCAGATACGGCATACTCCTGTAATACTCCTGGCTTATTGGTGAATTTAAGTAGTAAGCCAGCAGTCCTCTTGGTTACTCTTGAAACTCAACAGTACTCCAACAGTAAGCCGCAGCAAAATCTTTCTGATTATGGGCCCATGCAGCAGTCCGATTCTAAAGTTACTCGCAGTAAATTCTGAAGTTACTCGCACGTAACCATTATTTCCCCACTGCTGTTTTAACCAGTATTGACTTTCACATTCCTTTCGTTTGCTTGCAATCTTTTCCAATTTCTTCCTTTTGTTTTATACACCCCAACTTTCTTTTTTGCATCCTTCCTGTCCAAGTCATTAGTGAACTTTGCCCCGTCATCCTCATTCTTTGACTGTTCACACGTTTTTCTTTCCACATTTAGGTCACACATTTTTCTTATCTGTGTTGTTTGCTTGATTTCTCTCTGCTATAACAATCACCTTCACTTTTGAATCAGCTACCTGTCTTGAAGTGATCGCTTTTAAACTTTCTAATTTTCTTGAATCTGTTCCACCTTTTCTCTTTGATCTGTATTTTGATGCTTCATTCTGCTGAACAAGCTTGATATTTATTTATGTGTGCAGTTTAAATACTTAATCACTCAGAAAGGGGAACAGAGGACACAGCATTTTCCTCAATGTTCTGTGTGGAGTGCTTTTTTAAGACCTGTGGCAAAATATAATAGGTCCTCTGGATGATGCGTTAGTTTTTATCGGGTGCCAAACGCACCTGTTTCTTGGTAATAAATAATGCACAAGATGGAAGGAGAAAACAGGGCATTCTAATGCCGTCCAGCGGTATGGCCATGCAAGCTACACATAATTTTGTTGAAGTAGTGTGGGCCCTGGAGAGCATGGGTCCTGGGCCACGGTATCTTTCCACTGGAAAAATGAGATTTGCCCCCATTTCCTGCAACATAGGCTAACAGTTTTTTAATCAAGTATGCAACTTAATTATAAGGACAGGAACTGAACATTGTAGGGTGAATGGGGGGTCACTTGGCTAAAGTATCCGCTCCAGGAATATGTCTTTCACCCTGTTATGATTGCCCAGAATCCCTACGAATTCGCTTAGTCTTTCATTCATCTGAGGTCGTTAAAATGAGTGTAATTGCGTTGGGAAGGACACACATAACCTTCTTGTATTCAGTGCTTAGATGTCCTGATGGGTGAATGACCCACCAAATGTATATTCTATGTTGTGATCTCAGAATGAAGTCTGATCAATAGTTTCAACATTTCATTACCTTATGACAGCTGTTCATCCCTCTGAGAGCGAAACTGATTGACAGTCAAGAATCCAAAATCGAAGTTGTAATTTTACTGAAAAATAACTCCACAATTGTCCTTCAGTCTAACCCCTGGAGAAATGTCTAGGAAGACATAACATCACATACCAATTACCAATAGTTCAATGTATCATTTCATGTTCCATTTCTTTCTATCCAGCCTGTTTCACACTAAAATGACAGATTAATAAATGTGCACTCAATTTTAACAAAAAATGCCTTTTGGTTTTAAAATGTAATGAGCAAGTTATTTGATCAATCTTTTGATGTAGTTGCATAATAAATATGTGTTAAGCACTAATACACTAATAGAAGAGTGCACACTTCCAATAGATGCTGCTGTGGGTAAGTGTGTGCTACTTTAACTGTACTCCACACTTACTATTGAATTCCATGAGCAAGATATGACTGCTCCAGGATACTTCTGCAATTCAGTAGTGAGCTACAGAACTACAAGAGTAAGTTATGGCAAAATATGTGTGAATCACACATAGAATATTTATTTCTTGCTTTTAAAACTCGGGTCTTCATTTCAAAAGGCCCAGATCCTTGTCATGATTTCAGGATAGCCTCCTCGGATATATTCAGATTCAATACCTTTAAATGTAAATACTTTACATAGTTGGTAGACCTGACAGCCTTAGGGTGGTCTTTACCACAACTTTGTGCCTACCTTCTCCATTATTCTGACCTCGTATTTGCTTGTATTAGGACTCTATGCACTTTACCACTGCTAACCAGTGCTAAAGTGCTCTCTCCCCTAAACATGGTAATATTGGTTTAACCCTAATTGGCATATTTAATTTACTTATAAGTTCCTAGTACAGTGCACTACATGTGCCTAGGGCCTGCAAATTAAATGCTACTTGTGAGTCTGCAGCACTGATTGCGCCACCCACCTAGATAGCCCTTTAACCATGTCTCAGGCCCACCGTTGTAGAGCCTGTGTGTGCGGATTTACACTGTCATGTAGACCTGACAAAATAACCCTTTTTGCCAGGCCCAAACCTTCCCTTTTAATACATGTAAGCCAGCCCTAGGGTAGGCCCTGGACATCCCAGAGGGTAGGGTGTAATGCATTTAGAAGGCAGGGCATGCACTTTTAAGTTTTACATGTCCTGGTAGCGAAAAAGTCCCAAAGTCATTTTTCACTACAGCTAGGCCTACCTCTCCCTTCAGATAACATTGGGATTACCATGTTACATTTTATAAGTGTAATTCACAATCTGGAAGAGATAAACTTTTCGAGTTTGGTGTCTCTGGAATCACAATTTCAAATCACAACTCATAGGTAAGTTGGATTTTAACCCCTTCGCTGCCAGGCCTTTTCCCCCTCCTGTGCCAGGCCTTTTTTTGCCTATTTGGGGCAGTTCGCGCTTAGGCCCTCATAACTTTTTGTCCACATAAGCTAACCAAGCCAAAGTTGCGTCCTTTTTTTCCAACATCCTAGGGATTCTAGAGGTACCCAGACTTTGTGGGTTCCCTTGAAGGAGGCCAAGAAATTGGCCAAAATACAGTGAAAATTTCGTTTTTTTTTAAAAAAAGTGGAAAAAGTGGCTGCAGAAAAAGGCTTGTGGTTTTTCCCCTGAAAATGGCATCAACAAAGGGTTTGCGGTGCTAAACTCAGCAGCTTCCCAGCTTTCAGGAACAGGCAGACTTGAATCAGAAAACCCAATTTTTCAACACAATTTTGGCATTTTACTGGGACATACCCCATTTTTGCAGTTTTTTGTGCTTTCAGCCTCCTTCCAGTCAGTGACAGAAATGGGCATGAAACCAATGCTGGATCCCAGAAACCTAAACATTTCTGAAAAGTAGACAAAATTCTGAATTCAGCAAGGGGTCATTTGTGTAGATCCTACAAGGGTTTCCTACAGAAAATAACAACTGAAAAAGAAAAATATTGAAATTGAGGTGAAAAAAACATAAATGTTTCTCTACGTTTTACTCTGTAACTTTTCCCTGCAATGTCAGATTATCGAAAGCAATATACCGTTACGTCTGCTGGACTCCTCTGGTTGCGGGGATATATAGGGCTTGTAGGTTCATCAAGAACCCAAGGAACCCAGAGCAATAAATGAGCTGCACCCTGACGTGCATTTTCATTCTATACCGGGTATAAAGCAATTCATTTGCTGAAATATAAAGAGTGAAAAATAGGTATCAAGAAAACCTTTGTATTTCCAAAATGGGCGTAAGATAAGGTGTTGAGAAGCAGTGGTTATTTGCACATCTCTGAATTCCGGGGTGCCCATACTAGCATGTGAATTACAGGCCATTTCTCAAATAGACGTCTTTTTTACACTTACATTTGGAAGGAAAAAATGTAGAAAAAGACAAGGGGCAATAACACGTGTTTTGCTATTCTGTGTTCCCCCAAGTCACCCGATAAAAATGGTACCTCAGTTGCATGGGTAGGCCTAATGCT
Source organism: Pleurodeles waltl (assembly GCF_031143425.1). NCBI lineage: Eukaryota > Metazoa > Chordata > Amphibia > Caudata > Salamandridae > Pleurodeles > Pleurodeles waltl. The sequence continues at coordinate 175,968,640 of NC_090450.1, read as the reverse complement.
CGCGAAAGGAAACGCAACATGGACACATCACATTTTTACATTGAAATCTGAAATATAAAGAGTAAAAAATTGCTATCAAGAAAACCTTTGTATTTCCAAAAAGGGCACAAGATAAGGTGTTGAGGAGCAGTGGTTATTTGCACATATCTGAATTCCAGGGTGACCAAACTAGCATGTGAATTACAGGGCATTTCTCAAATAGAAGTCTTTTTTACACACTCTCCTATATTTGGAAGGAAAAAATGTAGAGAAAGACAAGGGGCAATAACACTTGTTTTGCTAATCTATGTTCCCCCAAGTCTCCCGATAAAAAAGATACCTCACTTGTGTGGGTAGGCCTAGCGCCCGCGACAGGAAACGCCCCAAAGCGCAACGTGGACACATCCAAATTTTTGGAAGAAAACAGAGGTGTTTTTTGCGAAGTGCCTACCTGTAGATTTTGGCCTCTAGCTCAGCCGGCACCTAGGGAAACCTACCAAACCTGTGCATTTCTGAAAACAAGAGACCTAGGGGAATCCAAGGAGGGGTGACTTGCGGGGCTCGGACCAGGTTCTGTTACCCAGAATCCTTTGCAAACCTCAAAATTTGGCTAAAAAAACACATGTTCCTCACATTTCTGTGGCAGAAAGTTCTGGAATCTGAGAGGAGCTACAAATTTCCTTCCACCCAGCGTTCCCCCAAGTCTCCCGATAAAAATGATACCTCACTTGCGTGGGTAGGCCTAGCGCCGGCAACAGGAAACACCCCAAAGCGCAACGTGGACACATCCTAAATTTTGGAAAAAAACAGAGGTGTTTTTTGCGAAGTGCCTACCTGTAGATTTTGGCCTCTAGCTCAGCCGGCACCTAGGGAAACCTACCAAACCTGTGCATTTCTGAAAACTAAAGACCTAGGGGAATCCAAGGAGGGGTGACTTGCGGGGCTCGGACCAGGTTCTGTTACCCAGAATCCTTTGCAAACCTCATAATTTGGCTAAAAAAAACACATGTGCCTCACATTTCTGTGGCAGAAAGTTCTGGAATCTGAGAGGAGCTACAAATTTCCTTCCACTCAGCGTTCCCCCAAGTCTCCCGATAAAAATGATACCTCACTTGCGTGGGTAGGCCTAGCGCCGGCGACAGGAAACACCCCAAAGCGCAACGTGGACACATCCTAAATTTTGGAAAAAAACAGAGGTGTTTTTTGCGAAGTGCCTACCTGTAGATTTTGGCCTCTAGCTCAGCCGGCACCTAGGGAAACCTACCAAACCTGTGCATTTCTGAAAACTAGAGACCTAGGGGAATCCAAGGAGGGGTGACTTGCGGGGCTCGGACCAGGTTCTGTTACCCAGAATCCTTTGCAAACCTCAAAATTTGGCTAAAAAAACACATGTTCCTCACATTTCTGTGGCAGAAAGTTCTGGAATCTGAGAGGAGCTACAAATTTCCTTCCACCCAGCGTTCCCCCAAGTCTCCCGATAAAAATGATACCTCACTTGCGTGGGTAGGCCTAGCGCCGGCGACAGGAAACACCCCAAAGCGCAACATGGACACATCCTAAATTTTGGAAAAAAACAGAGGTGTTTTTTGCGAAGTGCCTACCTGTAGATTTTGGCCTCTAGCTCAGCCGGCACCTAGGGAAACCTACCAAACCTGTGCATTTCTGAAAACTAGAGACCTAGGGGAATCCAAGGAGGGGTGACTTGCGGGGCTCGGACCAGGTTCTGTTACCCAGAATCCTTTGCAAACCTCAAAATCTGGCTAAAAAAACACGTTACTCAAATTTCTGTGGCAGAAAGTTCTGGAATCTGAGAGGAGCCACAAATTTCCTTCCACCCAGCGTTTCCCCAAGTCTCCCGATAAAAATGATACCTCACTTGTGTGGGTAGGACTAGCGCCCACAAAAGAAAAGGGCCCAAAACACAACGTGGACACATCACATTTTTTTATAAAAAGCAGTGCCTACCTGTGGATTTTGGCCTGTAGCTCAGACGGCACCTGAGGAAACCTAGCAAACCAGTGCATTTTTGAAAACTAGAAACCCAGGGGAATCCAAGATGGGGTGACTTGCGGGGCTCTGACCAGGTTATGTTACCCAGAATCCTTTGCAAACATCAAAATTTGGCCCAAAAAACACTTTTTCCTCTCATTTCGGTGACAGAAAGTTCTGGAATCTGAGAGGAGCCACAAATTTCCTTCCAGCCAGCGTTCCCCTAAGTCTCTCGATAAAAATGGTACCTCACTTCTGTGGGTAGGCCTAGCGCCCACAAAAGGAAATGGCCCAAAACACAACGTGGACACAACATATTTTTTCACTGAAAACAGAGGTGTTTTTTGCAAGGTGCCTACCTGTGGTGTTTGGCCTGTAGCTCAGCCGGCCCCATGGGGGGGGCAGAAATGCCCTAAAATAAATTTGCCCCCCCAACCCCCACCCTCCCCCGCCGGGAGCGACCCTTGCCTACGGGGTTGCTCCCCCTGCGTGACATTGGCGCCAAAAAACAAATCCCCGGTGCCTAGCGGTTTCTGCCCCCTTGGGGGCAGATTGACCTAAAATCGGCCAATCTGCCCCCAAGGGGGGCGGAAATGGCCTAAATACAATTTGCCCCCCAGGGGAGCGACCCTTGCCTGATGGGTCGCTCCCCATCTCTAAAAAAACAAACAAAGAAAAAAAAGAAAAAAAATAATAAATTTCCCCTGGCGCCTAGAGGTTTCTGCCCCCCCCGGGGGCAGATCGGCCTAACAATAGGCCGATCTGCCCCCAGGGGGGGCAGAAATGGCCTAAAATAAATTTGCCCCCCAACTCCCACCCCTCCCCCCGGGAGCGACCCTTGCCTACGGGGTCGCTCCCCCTGCGTGACATTGGCGCCAAAAAACAAATCCCCGGTGCCTAGTGGTTTCTGCCCCCTTGGGGGCAGATTGACCTAAAATTGGCCAATCTGCCCCCAGGGGGGCAGAAATGGTCTAAATACAATTTGCCCCCCCAGGGGAGCGACCCTTGCCTGATGGGTCGCTCCCCATCTCTAAAAAAAGAAACAACAACAAAAAAAAACACAACAAAAAAAAATTGCCCTGGCGCCTAGAGGGTTCTGCCCCCCCCCCCCCTTGGGGCAGTTCGGCCTAATAATAGGCCGATCTGTCCCCCAGGGGGGCAGAAATGGCCTAAAATAAATTTGCCCCCCAACACCACCCCCCCCCCGGAGCGACCCTTGCCTACGGGGTCGCTCCCCCTGCGTGACATTGGCGCCAAAAAACAAATCCCCGGTGCCTAGTGGTTTCTGCCCCCTTGGGGGCAGATTGACCTAAAATTGGCCAATCTGCCCCCAAGGGGGGCGGATATGGGCTAAATACAATTTGCCCCCCCAGGGGAGCGACCCTTGCCTGATGGGTCGCTCCCCATCTCTAAAAAAAGAAACAACAAAAAAAAAAAAACACAAAAAAAAAATTGCCCTGGCGCCTAGAGGGTTCTGCCCCCCCCTTGGGCAGTTCGGCCTAATAATAGGCCGATCTGTCCCCCAGGGGGGCAGAAATGGCCTAAAATAAATTTGCCCCCCCAACCCCCACCCCCCCCCCGGGAGCGACCCTTGCCTACGGGGTCGCTCCCCCTGCGTGACATTGGCGCCAAAAAACAAATCCCCGGTGCATAGCGGTTTCTGCCCCCTTGGGGGCAGATTGACCTAAAATCAGCCAATCTGCCCCCAAGGGGGGCGGAAATGGCCTAAATACAATTTGCCCCCCAGGGGAGCGACCCTTGCCTGATGGGTCGCTCCCCAACTCTAAAAAAACAAACAAAGAAAAAAAAAAAAAAAAAAAAATAGAATTCCCCTGGCGCCTAGAGGTTTCTGCCCCCCCGGGGGCAGATCGACCTAACAATAGGCCGATCTGCCCCCAGGGGGGGCAGAAATGGCCTAAAATAAATTTGCCCCCCAACCCCCACCCCTCCCCCCGGGAGCGACCCTTGCCTACGGGGTCGCTCCCCCTGCGTGACATTGGCGCCAAAAAACAAATCCCCGGTGCCTAGTGGTTTCTGCCCCCTTGGGGGCAGATTGACCTAAAATTGGCCAATCTGCCCCCAGGGGGGCAGAAATGGTCTAAATACAATTTGCCCCCCCAGGGGAGCGACCCTTGCCTGATGGGTCGCTCCCCATCTCTAAAAAAAGAAACAATAAAAAAAAAAAAACACAAAAAAAAATTGCCCTGGCGCCTAGAGGGTTCTGCCCCCCCTTGGGGCAGTTCGGCCTAATAATAGGCCGTTCTGTTCCCCAGGGGGGCAGAAATGGCCTAAAATAAATTTGCCCCCCCAACCCCCACCTCCCCCCCGGGAGCGACCCTTGCCTACGGGGTCGCTCCCCCTGCGTGACATTGGCGCCAAAAAACAAATCCCCGGTGCCTAGTGGTTTCTGCCCCCTTGGGGGCAGCTTGACCTAAAATTGGCCAATCTGCCCCCCAGGGGGGCAGAAATGGTCTAAATACAATTTGCCCCCCCAGGGGAGCGACCCTTGCCTGATGGGTCGCTCCCCATCTCTAAAAAAAGAAACAACAAAAAAAAAAAAACACAAAAAAAAAATTGCCCTGGCGCCTAGAGGGTTCTGCCCCCCCCCCCCCCCTTGGGGCAGTTCGGCCTAATAATAGGCCGATCTGTCCCCCAGGGGGGCAGAAATGGCCTAAAATTAATTTTCCCCCCAACCCCCAACATCCCCCCCCCCCCCCAGGAGCGACCCTTGCCTACGGGGTCGCTTCCCCTACGTGACACTGGCGCCAAAAAACAAATCCCCGGTGCCTAGTGGTTTCTGCCCCCTTGGGGGCAGATTGACCTAAAATCGGCCAATCTGCCACCAGGGGGGCAGAAATGGTCTAAATACAATTTGCCCCCCAGGGGAGCGACCCTTGCCTGATGGGTCGCTCCCCATCTCTAAAAAAAAGAATCAACAAAAAAAAAAAAACACAAAAAAAAAATTTGCCCTGGCGCCTAGAGGTTTCTGCCCCCCCTGGGGGCAGATCGGCCTAATAATAGGCCGATCTGCCCCCAGGGGGGGCAGAAATGGCCTAAAATAAATTGCCCTCCCCCCCAGGGAGCGACCCTTGCCTAAGGGGTCGCTCCCTTTGCGTGAAATTCACGCAAAGAAAAAACTCCCTGGTGTCTAGTGGTTTCTACCCCCCTTGGGGGCAGATTGGCCTCATCAAAATAGGCCAATCTGCCCCCAAGGGGGGCAGAAATGGCCAAAATATAATTTTCCCCCAAGGGGAGCGACCCTTGCCTAAGGGGTCGCTCCCCACCAAAAAAAAAAAAAATGAAACATAAAAAAAAAAAAAATGAAAAAATGGTCCCTGGTGCCTAGAGGTTTCTGCCCCCCCTGGGGGCAGAAAAGGCCTTCCCAAAAATATGCCCCCCCTGGGAGCGACCCTTGCCCAAGGGGTCGCTCCCTTTTGCCAATAACAATAAAAAATAAAAATAATCCCTGGTGTCTAGTGGTTTCTACCCCCCTTGGGGGCAGATTGGCCTCATCAAAATAGGCCAATCTGCCCCCAAGGGGGGCAGAAATGGCCAAAATATAATTTTCCCCCAAGGGGAGCGACCCTTGCCTAAGGGGTCGCTCCCCACCCAAAAAAAAAAATGAAACATAAAAAAAAAAAAAAAATGGTCCCTGGTGCCTAGAGGTTTCTGCCCCCCCTGGGGGCAGAAAAGGCCTTCTCAAAAAAATGCCCCCCCTGGGAGCGACCCTTGCCCAAGGGGTCGCTCCCTTTTGTCAATTTCAATGAAAAAAAAAAAAATCCCTGGTGTCTAGTGGGGTTTCAAAAGCCGGATTGCAAGCAATCCGGCTTTTGAAACCCTCGGAGGGACTTCAAAGGGAAGGAAATACTTTTCCTTCCCTTTCAAGCCCCTCCGGGCCTCCCAGTGATTGAAAAAGAAATGCTTTTGCATTTCTTTTTCAATCGCGCTGGAAGCAGAGCTTCCAGCGCGACTAGGGAGGCCCCTGTGACACATCAGCGCGCGCGCGCGCGCTGACGTCACAGAGGGGGTTGGGGGGGTCGGGGGTGGAAGGGGAAGGTCTTCCCCTTCCATCCCCGACTTGGGGGGGGGGAGGGGGGTGCACGGGGGGCGCGCTAGCGCGCCCCCAAATTCCCCTGTGCCATGGACGAGATGATCTCGTCCAAGGCACAGGGGAACTGTAGCCTTGGACGAGATGATCTCGTCCAAGGCACAGAAGTGGTTAAGTTGCACTTCTGAAATTGACACTTTTAGAAAGTTAGCATTTTTTTCACTTTAGCCATTTGGTGCCTGCTGCCTGTCTCTGATCACTTGTTTGGGTTTGGTGACAGCAGGCTTTGTGTATTTCCCCTTAGACAGCCACACATAATGGGAGCTTAGGTGTGACCTGATGGGCCATCCTGGGAGAATAGGAGAGATGAGCTGAGCATAGCCTCACTTACACCTAAATAGGCTCTGCCTGTTCCCACACAAAGCGATGCATAACACCCTGTTTTGGCCTGGAGCCAGGACAGGAAGAGCAGGATGTGTGTGCACTTCAAAGGCTTGTCTTTGAAGTCTCCCCCACTTCAAAGTCCTAAGTGGGTTGGACCTCTGACACCACCACTTCAGTACACTTCTGGACCTATGAATAGTCTGCCAGGAAGAAGGATTGCTGTGCTATTGAAGGACTGCCACTCTACTGGACTGCTGCTCAGCTGGACTCCTGCCTTGGTGTGCTGCCCTGATGCATGCTGTTCACCTGCCTGGGTGAGAAAGACTGGACCTGCATCACTTGAACCCAGAGTGACACTAAGTGCTAGCTGGCTTCCCTCCTGTACTGAAGTCTCAGGGACATAAAAGACTTCCAACCACCCTACTTCTGCACTTGGACTCTGCCATCTGTGAGTCTGCTCTGACAAGTGGTGCCATCCCAGTCCTGGACCCTCGGAAGTGGGCCTAAGGTGTTTTCTCCAGAGAAACCGATTGGCTGAGCAACACATCTTCTAGCAAAACTGACACATCACTGCTGCTGCGTGAATTGAACCTAACACATTGCCTTCAGAACCACCACTGTCACTTTTCCCCGGTGCACAGTCCTCTCATCTCCATCGATGGCAGTCTGATAATGATGCTGAAACTCCACATTGTAGCTCCACTGCTCTTCGGAGCTGATGCATCAACTTGACTGAACAACAAATCCTCGATTCCAGTGTTTGCATTGCATGCCCTGTCGACAGGATCCTCAACATAGACGCATCAGGATCTCACACCGCAGACTCACCGCATTTCGGAATTGGCATATTGCCTCTACTGCGCAACACACCTTTAATCTGAATCCACGCAAACCTACGCACTGTTCCTGCTGATCAGCCTAGCGGGAACATTGTAATCTGACTTGGGGGAGGCAGCCGGTATGACTGCTGCCTCCTCGACCGCGGCTTTGGTGGTCATAGTATTCTGACTGGCAAAGTCGTAACGAGGCCCTAAGGTACTTTTGTTCAGCGGGCATAACTGGGTCCCTGTAGCCAGCTCACGCACCACTGCGATCGGTCTGAAATCTGGACTTTGCAGTCCGGTGTCACCAGATAACCACTTTTAGCGCTTTACACTTCTTAACACTATTTTTAATTAAACCCTTTAAAAATCAACATCTTAGGTTATACGTATTGGATTTTTGTAATTTTGGACTTGTTTAATTTATTGAAGTCTGATCTATTTTTCTAACGTGGTGTAGTATCTTTTTGTGTGGTATTTTCACTGTTTTACTCTTAAAAGTGTTGCACAAATACTTTACACACTGCCACTAAATTAAGAATGACTGCTCTGTGCCAAGCTACCAGAGGGTGAGCAAAGGTTAATTTAGGGTTTGCCTGTCACATACCCTGACCATGATTGTAGTTGTTGTTTGACAAAGGTTCCCATCCCAGTCACCCAACAACCCAATTTCTAACAATGGCCAATAGTTATCCAGAAAATCTTGCATGGATTCAACCTGGCTGGGCCCGCACCAAAGACCCTTGCTTTAAAGTATAGCTTGAAATATATGTTTCCTTACCTGTAAGGCTCCTTTCCTGCACACTGTTAAGGGGCCCACAAGGCCAGAGCTGGTGTCTTTGACAGGGTCCACGGCTGAATAGTAGGGCCAAGTTAAACAAGGTGGATCTTCAGGAGTGGGGCCTACATCTTCTGTAAGATACCAATGATAGGTGAATTTCTCACCTGGATTCACTTGAGAGCCCGGTGCAGGAGTTTGAGGACCATCTGTTAAATTTCAAATTACAAATTATACACATGAGTAAGTGGCTTTGTTTCCTGTGATTAATGTCACTCACAAACAGTCGCACTTCATTGTTAAACATATACATTTCTTGTGTATATTAGAGAATGACATTCTAATCTTTTAAGTGAGTGGCTCAAAAGTAGTGCCATGGACAATGGCCACTTCAATGACTCTAAGGGTTCACTGATTATCCATAGGCATGAGACAACATATAGTAGCTTATTTCTGCCTCCCTGTCCCCATCAATATAAACTCCATTTTAATTAACATACTTTTATGAGTAGGTGAATTTGACTCAGGGAAGAATTTGGATGTATAATTAGAATTGGTTTCTTGAATTTTAATAACCATGGCTTTGAAACTGAATAGTTCACAGGCAAATCTTCTCTTATTGCTGGCTTGCTCGCCTCATGCAAAGTAGCTAATGACAGGATTTTGTAATAAAACCACAGGGCACAATGCATCATAATGTGACACATACTTGCATTTTATATATGAAATAACATGTTCGTGCTTTTGCAATTTTCAACATCATATTGTAATGAAATGACAAGTCAGAATCTGATTTGTGACTTTGCGTTTTTCACGTATATGAGTTAATGTGCACAGATTTGGTATACCTTGATTTTTTATTATTTATTATTAGTGTGATTAATATTAGGAGAAAATTAGAACAATCACTAATCAAAAGTGTTTGACAATCGTTAAATAGTGTGGGTAATTTCCAGGATTTCATGAATTTCATGATTTCATGATAGTATCAGATGGAATTTGCACCAGTTTTGCAGCCAGGGCCCTTGTAGCCACATGCAGTGACGTTAAACATAGAAAAGGTGTTTGCAATAGTTAAGTAACAATTTAAAACATAAACCAGTTTTTCAATTCTTCCTTGTGTATTGCTCAACATAGATCACGGAATACATTACTCCCATGCTACAAGTAATCTTCTCTCAATCCATGACTTTGTTGCAAGCATGGTTACGTACTGAGGGTGTCAACCACTGGAAAAGGTGAGCTGTTTGGAGATTTACTTAAAAAAAACGAATACTTAAACAGTTGTTAATTTTTTCCTTGTAGCTCCTCTCATTCATACCCACTTGCCAAAACATATCTGCATGTCCACCCTGCAAAACTATTTGATGCCTCAAAAGGAGAAGAAAGTAATACCCAAATTTGTGTGGCTATCGTTAGGATTATTGGTTTGAGGAAGGGAAGACACCAGAAGACAGGCCACTTACAACCTTCTTACTGCATGAGAACTACAGTTTAGACAAATTTGAAAAATTGCCTTTTCTGCTGTTTTTTGGAATGCCTTCAATTTTAATGTTAGCATTTTGCTTAACATCAGCACAATTAATAAACATAGTACATACATTCAATAATTGAAATAAAAATGTACCTATGTAAAACTAAGAAAGAACAACCTTCCATATTATGATTATTTTTTATTACAGTAGAATATACATTAGTTCAGTTTTTCCCAAACTTTTTAGAACCACGACCCGTGTGTTAGAACAGCAAACCTTTGCAGCTCATCTAGCTAAATGGACATGGGGTGTACGGTTTTTTAATGTAAGTAAAGTATGGTGTTGTAGCACACTGCCATTTGCAGACAGCACATTTTCCATTGAAATGGCCACTAAATGTGCACAGACATTCCTTTTTACTGATAAAACTATACTGCATAAAAATGATAATGTGTGGAAAGCGGGTTCCAGTGCATATATGTTTTGATACTATTAAAATCTTTGATTCCATCACACTTCAGAATTACAAAAATGTGTTTCATTGTTGCTTCCCTAGCTAATGAATAATGTGTACCGTTCACTTACAGTGTTTGTATTTTGTTTTGTGTTACAAAAAATTACATCTTAGAGCCATTTCTTTCACAATACCTGTACCAAACAAGAGTGTCACATAATTCACATTACTTTTCTTTCTCTGCAAATTGAGAGGACTTTGTAACCACCAATTCCCATTTTAAAAACTAAGCAACAATTTGTCAGCAGGCATAGCCTGACATTTTGACCTATGTCTTTGAAGTGCAGCAAATGTGAAACGATAAATACAGAATTTAAAGTTGACCTGTGAAAAATCTCCTTGCAACTCACCAGCGGGTCATGGCCTAAAGTTTGGGAAACACTGCATTAGCCACTTGTATCACACATAAGGTGGAAAAAGAGAAAGGATAGGCAGGAGAAGGGAATTGGATAGATTTTGGGCACAGATAAAAAGTGTCTGAAAAACACAGTGAAGCACCACATACTTGGAAATTAATAAAGATGTAGTTAACATATATTTCCAAAAAGCTGCTGTTGATGGCATCAAATACAATTTTGTGTCGCTTCTTCATGCTATTACCTAAACACGTTTGAATCTCTAAAATTAATTATTCAACAAGTGTTAATTTGTCACTCACCCAGTTTTATAAAATAATTATTTTGGCCACTATTAATATCAATAAACTCTACAACTGTATGATTTGCAGATACCAAAACCAACTGATATTCTTTCACTAACATCTGACTTAAATAATATTTAGCAAACTCAAAAAACATAAGAGTTGATGTGGGGTTGGTTCTTGGCAGCAAGAGTGGTCTTCTTTAAACTGATTGTGCAGAAGATTTACTTTTTATTTACAGTCATTTTTGTTAAATCATTGTTAATGGCTGATACGTAGCAGGATAAAAGGTCATGATAAACTTATTCTTCAAGTACCTTTCTGTCAGAAAAGTTCCAGCCCACTCGTCCAAATATCATGACAGCGGGCTATGAGAAAGTGGTCACAGCCTTGAAAAAACACCTCTAGTTTTCTTTTTCTTTTGGGCACCTGGTTTTTTATTTCTGGTATACGTGAATCTCACTAATTGAGTCTAACTCACTGTAAGCTTCCTGTAATTCTTTACTAAGTGATTACCGCCAGTGCTCACCTTTTAACATAAGGCCATCTCCCACACGGCTGGGGTAAGAGGCTCAGCAAAGTTTTGCATCTTTCCTACAAGCCTAGAGACCAGGTTACTTGTATATTCCTTCATCCCTTGGGGGAACAATGTGATTTAAAGAAGAACTGATTCCTCTTCTATATAGTGCTCTATATAGTGCTCTTCAGGTCTATAGGTAGACCTTGAGAAGGGACCCATTTGCTTGCCTACCTGGTAATGCAACCTTACTAGTAAATATCTTAAACATTTGGGCAGATGCCTAGCAGTTTCAGCTTTGAGTATTAGTTTTCAATATGTTCATTTTTCTAGCAATTTCGTTGGATTGCTAATTTTTTCTTTTACTACTTCACGGTCACACGTACACCATTTGTTTTTCTGTGTATTTCATTAAACCCAGGTTTGCTTGACACAGCTATAATTACTGGAGGGTGGAGGGGGGGTCACCAATTTGGTTGAATTAATGATCTTCCTCTACTAGTCGTTATCCCTATAAATTATGCTACAATTATGTATCCCTGAATTCAAGCCACATTGTATATGCAAATAATGTAATTGGATTTTTTCACAGATTCACATGGGTGTTGTTCTACTTCAATGGGGCTAACATAGGGGATTTAAAGACCAGAAGACCAGAGAATGAATAATTGCTAACATTCACCAAGAGTGTTCATTTAAATAATGGTGTAGCAAGCCTGCATATGTACTCACCTTGAGGTTTCATATTAGTTTTGTAGAGCGCACCTTCATTTTTCTTGTTGTAGCTTACACCATGAGCTTGGATGCTGAATGGATACTCTGCCTTATTCATGAAAGTGACAATGAGGACATCACCCACTTCTCCTCGGATCACTGGACCTAGTATGAAGCACAACATTTGTTGTATTCATTCATGCAAAAACTTTGAAGAAAATCACAAGATAAAATCCATGCATTTAACCTACACAAATAAACACACACTCACCAACACATATGGTTAGGCACAACACCTCAAATTGTGAGTATCTGGCGTTGAAAGATAGTGTTGTTTGAGTACTATCATCCTCTTGTTTAGTTAGTTAAGATTTAGATTGTTTGTACATTCTGGGAAGCGGATTTAAGTGTCTCTGGGGATAGACAGAAGAGTCATAGTGAAATCCTCTAATATAGAAAAAATAGAGAATATTTACAAGTCTCTACCGCTGCCTTGCACTGCCCTAGCGTCATTTTTGTTTTTACGCTAAGGTGGTGTTAAGGAGGCCATATCCCCGTGCCATATTTACATAGTGGCGCAGTACATACATTGTGCCACTTTGTAAGCCCTTGCACCAAACTATGCCTGTGCCAGGCATAACGCATGCAAGAGGGTGTTACCTGCAGGGCGGCCCGAAAAAATTGGCACAGTTAAATTTACAAGAGGTCAGTGCGCCATTTTTTCCGTCATTTTTAACACTGCTCCTGTATTGGCCTATGGGCCTGCCTGTGCGTTGCTGCACTAACACCAAAATTTTGAGCGCTAGTGCATCAAAGCTCCACAACAGTGCCAAAAATGTTGACGCTGTTGTGGTAATGACCGCCATGGTGCGCCGTATTGCAATTATGGTGCAATCGTGGTGTCGTTAAAGGCCACAGGGGACGCAAGAAAAGTGGCGCATCGGGACTGATGCGCCACTTTCTTGTAAATATGCCCCAATAACTCTACCAAAGGTCTGCACTAAATAGGTATCCATTTAAGAAAATATTACTCATTTAAATTTTAGTTGATTACTAATATATTTAAATTATTTTTCTCAATCAACTGTTTTCGGTACTCTTGTAAGTAGGTACATTGGATGAGGCAGATTTAATTATACTACAAGTCCCTTTATTTTTTTTCAGGAAGAAGAATCATCAGTCCCTGCTAAAATATTGGTTATACATGAGAAATTAGACATGCCTGTAAGTGGAAAGCAAAGAAGTTGTGTACTTTCTATTCCTGAATTCGTCCCAGGATGTATATTTCCTCACTAAAGCAACATCATTCCTGTGATCTAGATCTTTTTGCTTTTTTCATTAATATCATGGTGAAACTTAGTAAACTAATTTGAAAACATTTAGAAGGCTGACTGGAGACACTGATACAATACATTTGATTAATGCTTCTAACAATTTGATGACTGATTCCACCAATTTAACTGATTCCCACACAACTCAATGCAGAAGTTCTCAATATGGCCTGACTTTAGGCCTATGTCAAGTAACATTAAAATAATGACTCTGAAGATAATTAAGAGATTCTTGGAGCATATGCTCACTAGTCCTCCCATTGACCCTCGGATCCTTTATTGTTCCTACTTTCAAGTTGGTACCTTTAGGACCTATGCTCCAGTCTCCCAGAAAGTGCAATTCTCTATAATTCTTGGAATTCAATTTTCTCCTTTTACTCTGAAATGCACTGTTATTTTGTTTCTTTCCAGCTGTCCTTCAGGCCATAATCTTTATTTGCTCTGAAGACGACCCTTCAAGTCGAAATGCTGTCAACATTTTCCCATGTATACCATAAATTACTTATTATTGATCTGTTTGTAGCTAGAAACCAATCTTCTTGTGCATATCAATATTATATTGATTGTCATATGGGTCCTTCACACTTGTTCACCTACCGCCACGTTGTATGAAACACTTTGAGCACTGAACACAACTCTTACCTTTCAAAATCCACCATATTTGATTGCTGTACTATATAGAATAAAATAAAACATATATTCAGCACATTAGACACTTCTAGAAAACGAGCCGGTTTGACTGTATAATTTGTATGTTTCGCTTTCATGGTATTTTTCCTGATATGTATCATTAATTGATTACAAGATTGATTATCTATAGAATAACATATCATAATTATGTCACATGAACCACTGTTTCCTATTAGTTTACTGTCTAGGGTTCCTATATAACTTTTCTGGGTGTACCCCTGTTATTTACAATACACACATGTGTTTTTAGATAAGCACAATAGGTTCTGGTCTCAAGATCTTCTATTTTATTGTAATTTTCCAAGAGTCAAGATCAAATGTTTGCCACTGGTAAGAATTAATTTGACTCCTAGGGTATTCTACAGCTCTTGTTGTTGGCAATTACACTGTAGTAGTGCTGAAAAAGGCTATCTAAGGGTCATGTTGCTTGTTTTCTTCTTATACTCATTTTCTCCCCATTTTTTGAATTAGAACTTGATATCAGGGACATGGACAGGCTTGCTGTGTATTGCTCACCTTTCACAGCTAAATCTGAGTCATCTTGTTATGTCTATTTTGTCCTCTCAGTTAGATTCCCCAGAACCTAGAAGTTCTACATTTGCTCTTTTATTTAATTACCAGAGTAATATCATAAGTAATTCATGAGTTCAAAATCAAATCACCTGGTAAAGTTAGTCACTAGTACATGCCACATTTTCAAAAACTATTGAAACTGAATGAGGTTATAATTCCTTTAATGCGGTTAATATATTTGAGGTGCCAAAGGTCCTGGAGCCAGTATTTTCAAAGATTTCCCTGTGAGATCTCTAGCGGCCTCATGTTTAGGTAGTTTAGGTATTACAGTTAGTTTAACTTTCAAAGTACCTACTCCATGGAGGCTGTTCAGGAACATGTATGTGAGGCAGTGCTGTTGAAAAGAAGACTGTAAGTGTGTTAAGGATCCTTATTAGCTCACTGCTTGGACTCTTTTCTTAGTCCCTCATTTGCTTCAAGTAAAAAATGTTTGGTCTGAGGTAGTATGAGCAACCAAGGATCCAGAAGCCCTTTAGCTCCTTACCTCATAAGGAGAAAGTATGGATTAAGGAAGGGACCTACAAGTCAATATCATCAACAATCTACAGTCTGTACTTATAGGTGTGTATATCACTTGAGCAACTAGTGTTGGCCTACAGAAAAACATTAAGCAGCAGCCTGACTTACAACAGTTGCCTGGGAGCATTCTGTTTCATTGTCAAGTAATCCAAAACTGCAAGGCTGGTTATAAAATTAGACTTTCAACTATTTTGGGGCTAGGGAATCATATGCCTGAAGTAAATGAGTTAACCGAACATCCAGTTCTTTGGGGAGTATGTCACATGTCATTATTTAGTACTCTAATGAGATCAGCTGTTTTAATAATGGCCTGCGTGGTTATTATCTTAACCCTGACTCTAATAGTCAACTGTGTTTGTCTTCCACCACAGAAACTGGGGATTCTGCACATATCATAGGACAGCTAGAATCACTGATTTATGTTTAGCTTGTTCATCAACTGATTATTACTGATTATTAAGTACAGCCTTAAGTTTTCAGGTTTCACTCCAAGCTGCCTCTATAGGGTCTTGTGAAGAAATATAGAGGTCTCCTATATAGTCATGGGACATTGACATACTTTACAAAGGGTTTCACAGGGTTATCCTGCCACATCTATTTTTGTTTACTGCTACAGTCAACTGAACCATTTGACATTTGGCATGCCATTTGTTCACTTTTTGTGGAATATTTAAGTCTCAAGGAGATGCAAGAACTTAAGTTATAAATTCAAATTGAATTTAAGACATATTTAGCATATTCAGTCATAAAAGTATACATTATATTCAACAATGTTACCTGCACTCCCAAGATGCTCTTCTTCGGGGGTTCTTTCTTTGCATTTAGTGAAACTACTATCAGTGTACTCAACGTAAAGAGCCTTTTTATAGGAACCACCAATTCTGTTTTCATCTCTTTCAAAATATTTTGCTGAGTCACTGTAAGCAACATTTTTAATAAGTTAACATCATTAATGAACAACACAAAATGGAAAAGCAACATGCATAAAACTGAATCTAGAGAAGCCATGTGTGTTGTGGGAATAGAGCTAAAGCAATGAAATTATGAACCTGCTTCAGTGGACCTTGTCTGCTTAATATTATGTTGTGGAGTTTCTTGTTTTGGGAATTTTTAAAAGGCAATATGGTAAAAAGTCTTCGGCCATATCATCAGTTAGGTACAACTTCATAAAATAACAATTAATGAAGAATGTAATATGCACTTCAGTGCTAATCAGAAGATGAACATGTGGGCAAAGTGATGGGTCGGTGTATAAATTATTTAAACATGCTACATGGGTGCAAATGTAGGAACGCAAACTAATTTTTGCACAGGTGCACATTTCTCATGTTACGGCTCATGTCATGTACAATAAAAGTATCTGTAAACAGCTTTTTCTGTAGAGGTTCTTGCAGAATCAAATGAGACCTTCAGAAGAGGCATTCACAATGAAACATAAATGAAATTCTTTAGGGTTTCTATTACTGCTGAACCAGGGCTAAGAAACAACAGTGACTAAAAGTTTAATGGATTACATTTTATTAGAACACTTTGCTAATTTATGCTCAGCAGTGCATCAGAGAAGTCTGTTAAATGTTGTGTTGTGGTAAACTTCAACTAAATATTTACCTAAACCCCTAGCAAACATTACACATACTTCCCCACCACAAGTTACCTTTAGCAGAAACATTTTTTGTCCTGAATTGGGACCACTTCACCACAGGCATATCTTAACACTCTGAAGGCATAACTTTATAATCTAGCAAATCCTTTATTCTCATTTGTATCACAACTGCAAGGGCAATGAAGGACTTAAAAATGAAGGAGGGGTGTGTGAAAAGGTCAAGAGCATCTCTGAAACAAAATGGAATTCTGTGCCATGATGCAGTTAGTTCAATCATGTTCTTAGACCAGGCAAGAAGCACTGGATAGACTAATGTGTCACTATGATGGGAAACCATGCCAAGCCCAAGCTATGGAATTGAGAATATTTTTATCTCACATCAATTAGGTGGTATTAATGGTTTTGCAAATTCCCCTCAAGACCGAAGAAGGTGAAGAAGAACATGCCCAAAGGTGACAGAATCAAGCCTGGATAATTTTATGTTTTATAGACTACTCTGGCTTCCTGTGGAGTTGGCTCAAACAGCTTATCACATTTGTTAGGGACTGGGTTTCTTCTGAAAGTGTAGTCAACTATGGCTGACCTATGAATGGCGACAAAGATGAAGCAGTTGAAATGGTTGAGAGCATCTTTTAAAAGAGTGTGATTCCATATAACAGACTTTTAATATAAAAAAAAAATCAATTGACACCTCATATGGTTGCTCAAGATGGATCATTTACATAATGCACCCAGAAGGCACATGAGATTCAGCTCTTACCACTGCATGTCTTATGGCAAAGACATTTGCTCTGCAGGCGTTTTGCCCTTACATTCATAGTGCCATGTGGCGCTCAGTAATATAGTCTTCTTGATAACTGATATTCTTTTGTAGTAATGGTGTCCTTTGATATCCAGGTCCCTATTGAGTGCTAGAAATGTTCAAAGCCATGCCGCTAATGACCCCAGGGATCTCATAACTTTAAACACCATCACACCCTCAAGCTGCTCCCCATCTCAAAGGCCCTCATTACCTCAGGGGCCTTTCAACTCTCATGTGCCTCCCTGAATTGGGCCAGCAGGTGACATGAGCCACTAATTTCATGAATTTCTGCTGATGTATTTTTGGAAGTCTAGATGACTGAGGCCTCTGCTGACTTGGCTATCTGGTGATAGTATCTCACACTGGACTACAAGCTTATGGTTTAATGGCCCTTAGACCCCCTCTGACATTATTATGGCCCATCATTGTCATGTTTGTCCACAGTCCTGTCACTGAAGCTTTTTGACGTTATGTTCTTTGACATAATGTCCTCTTGTATGGTCAACATTAAGGATCATTCTGAAGCCCTAGTTCTCTAGTTTTGAAGACTATCTCAACAACACGAACATTAATCGTTCTGAGGACGCTGTCAAGATAAGGACTTTCTTGAAGTCTAGGCCCCTGTTGAGGTTATGGTCCTCTAGACCGTATGGCCCTTGAAGACCTCTTTCGATGATAAGGACTCATCCCACTATTGAGGAAAGGGGTGGGAAAGCATCTAAGGGATCTCTGACATTGTCAGGGAAGGGCCAGCAATACTACATGTTTGGGCAAAGCCACTCCATGGACTCTTTAAAACACTGACCCATTCCAGACAGAGGAAGCCACTCTCTAGTCCTCAAAGGTAAATAGTACATATGTTGCATGAATAATAGCAATTGAATTGGCGTTACACTAATGTATATAAACTTTGCTCTTGCAGAGGTGAAACAATGCTTGGGAACCATAATCCATGTTTCCAATCACAGCTGCTTGTCAACTCTCGTAGTGTTCAAATCAGCAACAGCCCAAGAAATTGTTTGCAAGTGTTAATAAATGTTTTGAATAAATAACTTATAAAAGGTGTCCCGGGAAAAGGGGGGACATAGAGAGGCAAATATGGAGAGGTGGAGAGACAGATGCATAGAGACATATGCAGTAAGATATACGCAGAGAGCAGGTGAGCTGACGAGCTGGTAGATGATGTCAAGAGGAGCTGATGTGAGGCAACCAGAGAAGCATAACCGTAGATGACCAGAGAATATCACATTGCAGCTGAGGTAAAGAGTGACTGAGGCTGTGATATAGTGACCGAGCAGGGCTAACTCTAATAACAGAAGAGAGCAGGTTTGACTTATAGTAGACACTGTGAGAGCCTCCTGGCTTCAGGGTTGTTTGACTACGGGAAACAGTTATCCATTCTGCTGCAGAATAGATTTACACATTGACTGAGACTGAGAGAGTTGATAAATTGTTGCAGAGTAGAATGATAGCTGTAAGCACATTGGTCTGATAGATGTGGGAAACTGTGTTAGTATACGAGAGAGAATATTTTTCAAACTTTTCTGTGAAGTATTCCTACACTGTGAAACAGGTTTATTACGACTCGCGCACATTCTGTAGGACAGATATTAACAGAACAGGAACAGATTCAGGACACACTTCATGCGTGTTTCTGTAACCTTTTATGATTATTATTAAATAATATTCATTTACTTAAATAAGTTCTTCAACCTACTAAAAACTCTTTTTATTGACTCTATAGAATCAGACTTTACTAATAAAAGATGTATTTTGTTTTCAGCTTAATATTAAAAACCTAATAGCCACTCAAAAGATCCATACTGAGATCCCAGATGAATTAATAATTGATTACTCAAACTGTAATGGTGTTGTCTAATGTGTGTGCACCCAGTAGTAAATTTGGTAGCAGAGGGAAGGTTGACTGTTAGGGACATTTAAGCTGCAAGAATTGAAAAGAATGTTAGAATTTAAGAAGAAATAAAATAGTGTACTCAATGTCCAGGGTCAGGTTACTGTAGAGGGAGAAGGTGCGGTTGAGGAGGCAGTCAAAGCTGCCATTTACAAAACGGGTGAAGAAATTCAACGAGTGCAAGGATCAGTAGGTTGACGCATCGATGTATGTAGAAATTGAGATGTGTTTCTTTTCTTTCTGAATTTGTATTGAAAACATACAGACCTTAGCGGAAGAAATCCAAGATCCTAGGATACACAGATCGATAGATAAAATAAGATAAATAGAGAGTTGTCTACTGAGGTGAAGTGTAAATCGTGAGACATTGTCGAATACACAAGAATAGGGAATTAACAAAATCTTAGTGTGATTGTACTATCAGAAATTGATGACTGGGGAACCTGATGCGCAAAGATGATTCATTGCTAATTGGGTGATTTCATTCAGGTCAAGAACTTACTTGAATTAATAAGTTGATTCAGAAACCGGAAGGTTCTTAAAAAGTCTTATCCCAATAGATTGAGAGACTATCTTTATTTTTCTTTGAGAAGTCAGAAAAGTTTTGATAAACCATTGCACTTTAGCTGTTTTTCAGCTGAGACAAAGAACATTGTAAAGAGGGGGCTGCAGTAGAAAGTAGATTGTAATGTCATATAGAGTGCTGCACTGCTACTGGTCGGTTGGTGTAAAGGTTGCGCTGTGATTGGCAAAGAGATGCTTGAGTCCTGATTATTGTATTTGACTACATTTTTGATAATATCGACAATTTTAAAAGCAGTTAGATGGTTGGTGAGAGGGGACGTGGTAATTCTGGATAGAGAGGAAGAGGAACTCCTCCAGCAGGAAGCGAGAATTACAAACATGTCTTTGGCTTTCGAGAAGGGAACCGAATTACTAAAAAGGAGGGTATCTTGAGTTTCCCATAATGGGGAACATTTAATTTGGCAATTCTTAGACAATCGAGAGATTAGTTGTGTGATTTTAAAGCACCCGCTAGACTCATGCAATTTGAGGCATTATGTGAATGGGAGAGAATGGTTTTAAAGCATGATAAGGAGAGTTTTGAGAGAAGAACTAAAAGAGCATGAGGAATTATGCAGATGCGATTTGGGATAACAGAGCACAATCATGGAGGAACGACAAAGCCAAAGGAACAAGGTTATATCCCATGCATATACAGTAAAGGAAGAACAGAAAAGGCCACAGGAGTAAAGGCCACCTAGAAAGAAGTTTAACGGTGAAGGTGAGGCATGAAAAGAACCAAAACCCTATACTGACTCAGACTCAGGAGATGATATATTAGAAGAAATGTTATCCACATGACCACCACCTTATGTTGAACCTACTATGATGAATGCTCAAAATAAATTGATAAATGCCGCCACTCCTGTAGATCCTGTGATTTCGCAAACACTGATGCCTGAAAATTACCACCTATAGTGACACAACAGTTTCTACCACAAGTAGTAATCGCCCAACCGATTTCTACACAGCCTATTACACAGCCTTTGATGCAGCAGGCAGTATTTAGAACACCTGGAAGTTCTCAATTGATACCTCCAGTTAAGGTACCGGTTGGTCAGGTCACAATGACCGAGACATATGGATTAGTTACACACAGACAGGACCTATACAGGTTACATTAGCTATAGAGATTCAGCAAACGTCTGGGAAGACTCTAGTAACTAGGTGTGTCCTGACTTCACACAACTAATAAATTGCTGTTTGGACACCACCGCAAAATGTTATGGCTTTGGGAAAAGTTTAGCTTTATGACACAACCTGTCCAGGCTGAAGGACCAGCAAGGAAAGGATGGGTCCCATAGTGGATACAAGAAGTCATTAGAAAATATGGAACACAAGTCGAAAAGAAAAGTACCAGCACTAGAATTGCCAGTAGAGGACATAGCCCAGAACCCCCAAGGTAAAGGACCAATAAATTTTCCACAACCTAAAGTAGAATTAAAAGAAATCCTAAGGGGATGTTTAAGTCTTGAACACATTGAACAATACAAGGATAAGGAGTTTTTCGTTTTATGTAAGGAGATTACCAAAAAGGTGGCAATGGTACATGACCAGTTAACTGAATTGGCAAACAAATATGATTTAGATATTTCCAAGAGAGTGCCCCCGCCGAGAAGTTTCAGAATACAATTAGATGATAACTCAATTAAGAACATGCGCTCTCCAGGATTGCAAATACATCTTACCAAATTGGTGATATGTGTGCGCAAATGGAGTGAGATGGAGAAGTATAGAAATAAGTGGGCCCAAATGCAAGAATAGAGAAGGAAGCTAGATGATGAAGCAGAAGGGAAAAAGAAAGAGCAATGAGAAAAGAAAGAAACCACTGTAGCATAACCATTAAGACAAACACTAAGCGGAACACATGTTCATGTACCATGGAGCAGGACGGATTTTATTGTTTACAAACAATTTACCTAAATTAATAGACAGTCCAATGAAGTGGTATACTAAAGCTGGAAGATTTGTGAAGTTATCAAAAGTATTGTGGGTTGATTTAGATACTTTTTTTCGACATTGTAGTGACGATTGATTTGTGGGATGAATGTAAATCAGCAGTTCAATGGCCAACCTCAGAGCCTCAAAGGGAAGTTGGCACAAATGCACCATTCCTATGGTAAAGACTGAGTATAATGAAGCAATGCATTTCTGAGGAGAAGAATCCCCCCTAAAGATTTGAATTATTTGAAATTAAACAGAATGCAGCGAGAAGTTAAAGAGACAGTAGATGAGTTTTTGCAAACAACTGATAAAAGCAGTGGCAGCTGCTGCAAATATAAAGGGGAGGGGCAGAGGGGGAGACGACAATGGGGGGGGGTTAAAAAAAATATATACCATTCGCTGCCTCCATCCTCTCTTTTTGCCTCGCTCGTCCTCCTTTCCTGTTCTGGTGTCCCTGCATTCGCTGGGACAACAGAACAGGCTCCCCAGCAGTCCTAGTGCTGCTTTCATACTAAAACTAGCATGAAAGCAGCACTCAGATTGGTCTGAGCGGCAATGACTGCGGCTCAGATACAACCCTGGGGCCTGTGCAGTTTCTCCTGCCTGGCTGGCTGTCTTAGGCAGTCCAAACACGCATGCGCACTTAGTGCACTCCATTCTCATCCCCCCCACCTGCTGAGGCCCAGCCCCACCCCTCTCTTCACATGCTGGCTGCGCCAGCAGCAGAAAAATAAAACAATATTCAAGTATTGTTTTTTTTTTCTCTGCTAGCTCTTAGCCAGTGCGGTGACACTCCTCCGCCATTGGGGAGGAGGAGTCCCCGGATGAAAGCTTTCCCACAGTAAGCAGGGCAGACACACTTAGATTCAGGAGGTATGGGTTTTTTCATTAAGACTTTGGTGCTTGGATCGAGACGTGAAATTTGTCAGCACATACAACAGAATGTGATTTGTTAGCAGACAAGGGCCCACATTACAAGGCTGGCTGTTGTCAGACCAACAGCTTCACCGTAGCGGTCTTACTGCCGCAGACCCAGCGATAAAGACTGCCACATCACAAGTTCTGGGGTTTGGCAGAAGCCAAACATCCACAACGCCCCCTGACCCGCCGGTGCAGTCTCACCGAAACGGCTGACGGTGAGCACCTCCAGCCCAGCTTTAGGCCTCAGCACGCCGGCCGGATTACGAGACTGCAGACCGCCAGGCTTTCCGTGGTGGTCACCCCACCACGAAAAGCCTGACGGTAATGCACCCAGTGACAGGAATCACCATTCCGGTTGCCGCCACACACATGTCCCCACACCTCCATGCACCTCCCCACCCGCCCACACACTTACAACCCACCCACCCCTCCACACACTTTTAAACACTCCCACAACAATTTACATCCATCCAAACACCCACACCTGCATTCACACTGACATACACACACCCCCAGTGACACACCCTCACCCCCTCCGAAAACATTCACACCTCCTTTTCCACTCCCCTCTGCACCACATTCATACACTCACCCACTCTCCCCGTTCATTCACACAACACATGCAAATGCACACACGCACCCACAAACACCACCCAACCCCATCCACAATCATTCACATCCTCATCCCTCCACGCATGCATACAGTCACACACTCCCCCTTCGCATACGCACACTTGCACACATGCACCCCCACTCACTCTCACACTTGCACACATTCACCCACATTCACACACATACATGCACACACCACAAACATGCACCCAAACTCCCCCCTTTTTCCGACAATCACTTACCTTCTCTGTTGAGGAGGTCATCCAGAAGGGGATGGGTCCTGGTGGTTTTGCACCACCAGCATCACCACGCCAGTAAGTCTCCGCCAAGCTGTATTATGGCTCGTAATATGGCAGACGGAGTCTTGCTGCCGTGCCGGTACTGGTGATGCACTTGCCTCTTCAACCATTGGACTTTCGCCTAATTTACGGAAATTGTTTGTAAACAATAAAATAACTCTCCTGCTCCATGATATACATCCATAAATGGGTGGAAGTCCTCAAGAGACTCCAAATATGACGGTCAGCAGACCAACAGTACTGGCGGTCTGCTGGCTGCAGTGGCTTTGGCAGTCTTTTTCAAAGACTACCCAAGTCATAATGAGGGCCAAAGTCTTTACATGAGATTTTGAAATACGTGCAGTATTGTAGTGACAAGCAGTAAATGAAACAGCTGAAAATCAAAGAGAAATTCATGTTAGCTTGAACTAAGTTTGCAAAACAGGGTTTTCAGAATCCTACTGGTGCTAACAACTCAACAGCCATTTAGGGTATGAGAGGAATGATGTCAAATGGAATGCAGATAAGAGTACAGACTTTAGTGGGATTGATTCATGAACAGGTGTTGATATTGCAACGTTGAAGAGAACATCTGTTCATCACATATTTAATAAGGTGGGGTAATGGAAGTGGGAGCGTAGATTTAATCCTGATAAGAATCAAGGTAATCAGATGTTGGATATGAATCAAGTTCAAATGTCAAATGTTCCAGTAAGACAGATACCAGCTACTATACAGAATAAGAATCACATTTTACCTATGCCACAAGCCCCTGTGATCCAGCCTGCTTTGAGTGGAATCTGATTTAACCCAAATCATTTACCTAGGATGACTTGAAATGTGGTGCAAAATCCTGAATTAATACAACAGTTTCCAATGTTTGATGAAAGTGAAGTTTTAAATGTTGGCACTTCACAATGACGGTGCCTAAAAGGAGAGGCAGGTTGCATGCTTGGTGCAATCTTAGGGGTAGACCATATCTATATAGAAACATAAATAACTACTCATTTGTGTTTTTAATAGATACAAGAGCTACCCATTCTACTGTGAGAATAGCGGAAGTGCCAGACCTTTCCCTTTCGGGAAAAGTAATACAAGTAGTGGGTGTTAAAAATAAGCTAGTTACAATCCAATTTCAGAAGAAGTTTCTGTACTAATGAGATAATCTGAGAACAGGCACCAGTTTATAGTGCAAGTTAAATTGCACTATCAGCTGTGCTCCAGATGGAGTAGAATTTCAAATACATGATGATAAGAATGCTGGGTTCAGACCTAACTTGAGAGACACTGCAGATCTTTTCCCTATGTTGTTGTTAAATCATTTACCCAAAGAACTGAATGAAAAAGTTAAGACTGAGGTGTGGAATGTAACAAGAATATATATCGGAATAATTAAAGGAGTTGAACCAGTGCGAATAAATGTTGAGCCAGATGTGAGTTTCCCAAGAACTCCTCCGTATCCAGTGACACCAGAAACAATAGCAGGAATTACACCTTTGATTAATGAAATGCTAGGAAAGGGAATCACAAGAGTGTTGATTGGGAGTCCATGCAACTCACCAATCATAGGATTACCCAAACCAAATGGTAAATATAGAATAGTGCAGGATTTGAGAAACATTAATGAGATCATAATCCCATGTTGTCCTGTGTCTCCAAATCCACCAACCATATTTTACCAGATTCCATACAATACTGAATGGTTCACAGTGATTGACCTCTTTCATGCCTTCCTCTCTATTCTCTTACATGAGGATAGTTAGTTCTTATTTTCGTTCGTGTTCCAAGAGTGGATAATCACATGGTGTTGTGTCCCACAGGGGTATACGAAGAGCCCATCCCTTTTTAATCAAATAGCATTGTGGAATCCCCTGGCTGACACAGGACACAAGGTGTCACCACAAAAATTACAATACTGTCAGAAGGAAGTGCAGTATTTGGGACACATCATTGAAAAGGGAGTAAAAAGTGTCCAAGTGGAGGATTGAAATGATCCTAAAAATAAACACTCTGATAACACAGAAAGAGGTCAGAATATTTATTTGAATGTTTGGCTACTGTAGACAGTGTACTGTAGTCAGTGGATAACTAACTTTTTCTCTGGTGGCAAAGCCTCTACTGAGTATTACTCATGAAGACATCACAGATCCTATCCCATGGGACAACAAATGCATGAGAACATTTCTGGACCTGAGAGAAGGTCTCTGCCATGCACCTGCTTTGGGAATGCCAGATTATACCAAATAATTAATTCTTTTTTGCAGTGAGAGAGATGGGTGTGCTCTCTCATTGTTAACACAAATTCATGGGGGTTACAAAAGACCAATTGCATACATCTCTGTAACTCTTGATCATGTACCGGCCACTTTGCCTGGTTACTTAAAAATGGTAGTCACAGTTAGTGCCAGTCTTGAGATTGTGAAAACATTGTCATGGGATTTCCTTTGATTGTCATGGTCCCACATTCGGTTGAGGTGTTACTAACCAATACTAAAACACAGCACCTCACAAATGCACGACTTACCAAATAAGAGCAACAGATATTATCTGGAAATATTGTGGTGCTAAGGAGATGCCATGTTTTATATCCTAGCACTTGCCCACACTTGAAGAGAATGGATCTGACCGTTATGATTATGATTGCCTTGATTTCACAGATTTGTGCACCAAACCCAGACCAGACATAAGAGATGAACTTTTGATTAACCCAGAGTATATCCTTTTTGTGGATGGCTAATGTAACGAATGAAGGAAGCTTAAGAGCAGCCTACCCATCCTGCACTATTTAGGAAATAGTTGAAGCATCATGGCTGCAAGGAATTACATCAGCACAAGTTGCAGAACGTATTGCTCTTACCAGAGCCTGTAAGCGTACTACATGAGTGAGAGTGACATTTTTTACAGACAGTGAATATGGGTTTGGTGTTCTCCATGACTATGGGCAATTGTGGTCATAGCGAAGTTTCATGACCTCTGCTGGAACACCCATTAGAAACGGGAAACAAGTGAAAGATCTATTGCAGGCCTTGCAGGAGCCTACAGATAAAGCTGTTGTAAAATGTGGGGTGCATAGGAGTGACTGTAGCTATGTCACAACCAGCAACAGGTATGCTGATGCACATACAATGGATCATACATGACTGAGAGTCAGGAGGGAAGCCTTCTTGCATTGATTCTAAAAACTGCAGACAACTGGGATGAGTTGAGGGACATGCAAGCAAATGCTCCAAATGAAAATAAACAAGGTTGGATCAAAGCAGGTTGTGGGATTGATGACAATAATGATTGGGTTTCAATAGAAGGATGACCAATACTACCCGATGGGCCACTTATCCCAATGACACAATATTTACATGGTCAGGCACACTTGGGTAGGAATGCCATGATTCAATCATGCAAACACTATTGGTATAACCCGAGATTCAGAACGCAGGAAGAAGAGATCTGTAACAGATGTGTTGAATGTCAGCAGAAGAATGTGGGCAAAACAATGCATGCCTCATTGAGTCACGTGGGCAAATCAGGAGGACCATTTAACAGGATGCAGATGGATTTTCTGAAAATGCCACCTTACAATGGTTTGTGGTACATTTTGGTGATTGTATCATCTCTAGGTGGTGGCGGCATATCCAACCAGAAGAAATGACAGTCTCACTGTGGCTAAATTACTACTGAGAGAATTGATACCCAGATATGGTATGCCTGCATCTCTGGAATCAGATCAAGGTATTCTCTTCAATAGTGAGATTATAAAAATGACATATACATTTTTCTTTAAGAATTGACCAAAACTACGTTGCAGTTATCATCCAGAAGCTTCGGGAATCGTGGAACAGATAAATGGTACTATTGAATCAAAACTGGCCAAAGTCTGTGCATCAATGTCATTTAAATGGTAAGATGATTTACCCTTCATCTGTATAAGTCTGTGAAGTAAAGCAGATCAAAGAACCGGGTTATCCCCACATGAGGTATTGATGGACAATGCCACGAGGTTACCGGCAGTTCCAGCAAACGTGCTTGTGAATATAACAGGTAACATGGTATTCGACTATTGCAAAGGTTTGACGGATGTGGTGTGTTCCATGTCTTAAACTCTAACAGGAGGAGTGGTCAAATAGCCGGACATCTCACAGAGTGGTGAGCATTATGAGGGGCAAACTGTAATTGTTGGAGACCAACGTTCAGGAGGAAACACAGAAGCGTCAAGAGAAAGTGAATACCCAGGAAAGGGTAAACGTTCTGGAAACAACAATAACAACAGAGGAACAGTGCATGAGACTTGGCAAACAAGTGCCAAAAAGAAACAACAATTGAGTGTGAGCAGTAACCTACCACCACTGGAAACAACCAAAGAGAAGAAAGAATCAAGTGGTGCCAGTGAAACAGAAGAAGTATCAAACACACTCAAAAGATCAAAAACAGCACGATTAGCTCGTTGAAGATATTCATCACCTGAATGGACTTACTACTTGGGACAAACACTGAACCTGCCCATCTTTGACATACTTGACTGGAGCAGGAATTGCCATAACCTCCCTGAAAGAAGATAAAAAAGAAACCCTGAAAGAAATTGAGAAACTGGAAAAATGATAAGACTTTAAATGAACTGTGTAAATATAAGTAATAAGAAAATTAAGAAGAACAAACCTAGGGATAACATTTAAGAAGAAAATGAAGTAGGGTTAAGAACTCTCTTACAAAAATCGCATTAACAATAATAAAGAAAATGTTAAATAACTGACTAATCGGAGAAAGAATATATTGAAAAATAAATCTTTGCAATCACTCACAAATTAATTGGTAGTGGATTTGTTTGTATAGACAACATGCATACCATAACTGGAACTAGGGTTAGGATATATTTTGGGCCCTTACTTGTTTTGAGAGTATTGATAGCTATCGCAATTGCTTTAGTGATTTATTTCACACCAGATTGAGAAGATAGAACTTTTACTACAGAAAGCAACACATCATTCCACAATTTACGAAGACAAACTGAAAACATATTTTGTAGACTATATGAATAATGAAGATGCAATGAACGTTCATTTTAGATTAGTTCAATAATACACTAAAGCTTTAGATCTTAAAGACTGTTATGTCTGTGCGCACATGCCATCTTTAGCTGATGAAAAATTTTCATATCATCATATACCACTTACCTTATCTTGCAGTATATTGCTTAGCTTAATATAATGGTTGCAATATTTTGAATACTACTATTTGAACTATGATATGGTACTTTCAAAAGTTCCACTAACAAAGGACATGAACTTTCACCCAAAGGCTAAAGAAATGGCAGCAGCCTGGCATTATTTTAGATCCTTTTTACCTGTAAAAACTGTTAGAGCATATGAGATTAATTTAACATGTAAAATGATGGAGCAAGAAAAGGTTTTTATACAGATGTTAGAAGAAAGGAACAAGAGATTTACAAGGGCTGAAAACAATAAGAATGATATCCAAAAGAATGTCTGGAAAAGAGAAGAAGATTAATACAGAGAAGCAATAGCCGTACCTATGTTAAAACTAGAATAAAGTTTGAGAGGAAAAATATGTGTATTTAAACAGAGGATACATGGAAAGAACGTACCAGTGGGTAATAGCAATGGTGAGCATGCCTTTGAATTGACATGAGATAAACGGCAAATATTTCAAGAGGATGATCCAACTTTACTAGGAGTGTATTTTATTTTGTGGAGAAAATGCATATCTTAAACTGCCTGAGTACTGGGTAGGGATATGTTATCTAGGACTAATATTTCCAAAAATGTGGCATGTAGATTCCTTAGATGCACTCAACATGCCACCAGCAAGCACAAGATATACACAAAGTATTAATGAAAGGACACGGATGGTAGGAGACATAATTGGAGTGATCATTCCAGCAGTAGGAGTGGTATTAAATGGTGAAAAGATAAGAAAGCTATTCACAGTAGTTGACACATTAGCAACCAGCACATCTGGAGCCATATTATTAGAAAACAACGAGATTATTGCTGTAAGATCAATGTTATTACAAGATCGCAATGCATTAGACATCCTTTTGGCTGAAAAGGGCAGACTCTGTGAGATTTTAAGGTTTGAAGATTGCTGCAGTTATGTTCCTGATGAAAGTAAAAAGATAGAGGCTTATGCTTATATCATTACTGATCTGAAGTTAAACTTAAAACCTTTGGAGACACCTACTATGGCTGAGAGTGTTTCCAAAGGGCTTACAAAGGGAGGGACCTGGCTAAAAGCAGTAGGAGGGGGAATCCTCAGCATTATATTAGTTCCTATTATAGTAGTAGTATTATGTATCATAGCTTTGTATTGTTTTTATAGTGATAAGGATGCTATTAAAGGAAAGTAAAGAAAACAAAATCGAAGCAAGAATCGAAAAGGATATATAAATGAGGGAAAGAGTGAATAAAGTATACAACAGGTTGAAAGAAAAAGAAAAATTTAAATGAAAAAGACAAAAGTCTGAAGTTATTGAACAATGAGTCATTGAAGTAGTTAATGATGGTTGCAAACCATCGCAGTTGAGATTGATAAGGCCCCCAATTGAAAAATTAAAATCTAATTACTAATTACTAACATGAAGAGGGCTTGCTAGGCCTAAAACTGCTGTAGCTTTCACATTTAAAAGCATGCTCCGAACTTTACATAAACTATGCAGCTTGAGTCGCAAACTCACTGTGCTGGCACATCTTTCTGTACTTAAATGTTTCTTTCAACCTCCATTTGATTTGCTAGATGCTATAAAAACTTGTCTTAAAGCAATGGAATCAGTATTATCTATATCCTTTTCCACCTACTAACCTGCTTTGAGATGCACTGTCGTGTATTTAGAAAATAATAAATTGCTTGCATGACAAACGTTCAATTCACATTATTCACGATCAACGTTGCGTGAATAATGGGAATTGAGTTGGTGTTACGCTTATGTATATAAACTTTGTTCTTGCAGAGGTGAAAGAATGCTTGGGAACCGTAATCCATGTTGCCACTCCCAGCTGCATGTCAACTCTTGTATTGTTCAAATCTGCAACGTCCAAAGAAAATGTTTACAATTGTTAAAAAATGCATCAAACAAAGAACTTATAAAAGGTGTCCTAGGGATACGAATAGGTGGATTTAGAGAAATGAAGAGAGATGCAGAGACATGGATACAGAGCGGGCGAGCTGATGACTGGGTAGACGAAGTTGAGAGGAACTAATGTTAGGCGACCAGAGAAGCAGAGTCACAGATGACCGGAGAGTTTCACATTGCAGCTAAGCTCCAAAGTGACTGAGACCTTAATACAGAGTGACCAAGCAGGGCTAACTCCAATAACAGAGGAGAAAAGGTTTGACTTGTAGTAGACACTGAGAGCCTCCCAATATCAGCGCTGTTTGGGTACACAAAACAGTTATTCATTCCACTGCAGAATAGATTTATACATTGACTGAGACTGAGAGAATTGATAAACTGTTGCAGAGTAGAATGATAGCTGCAAGCACATTGGACTGATAGACGTGGAAAACTGTGTTAGTATACAAGATTGAATATGTTTTAACTTTTTCTATGAAGTATTCCTAGGCTGCAAAACAGAACTATTGCTACTCACACACATTCTGTAGGACAGAGACTAACAGAGCAGGGACAGATTCAGGACACACTCATGTATGTTTCTGTATCCTTTTATGATTGTTAAAGAATATTAATTTACTTGAGTAAATATTTCAAAATACCAAAAAGTATCTTTATTGACTCTAGAAAATCAGACTTTACTAATAAAGTTGTAACTTGTTTGCAGCCTATTATTAAAAACCCAGCAGCCACTCACAAAAAATCCATACTGAGGGCCCAGAAAAAGGAGTAATTGGATACTCAAACAGTGATGGTGTTTTGTAATGTGTGTGCACCCAGCAGTAGGCTCCAATACAGTTTCTGCCTATTCACACTTCTTCCACTGTGACAAACGTGGACAGAATGACAAAAATAACAAGGGGCTTTATTTGGAGTTTGGCGGATTGGTTACTCCATCGCTAACGTGACGGATATCCGGTCCACCGTATTAGGATCTCTATAGGCTACAAAGAGATTGTCACATTTGTGACGGGGTAACCCCTTCCGTCAAACGCTAAATCAGGCCCAAGTGTTTTATTTTCGGGGTGTGGAAGGGGCTGAGTACTATTTCACATAGATAAACAGTGGTTTAAATAGATGACCTGCATTGCCCACTTTTGTAATGTTCATAAAATCATGACATATCCCTGATCCCTATGGTTAGCTCCTGAGAAAAAGTAGAAAGGGCTATGGTAATTTCTTTCCAACGTAGTCCCATTCATGCAGCAATTAACATACATAAAATACTGTACCTTCCTGGATCGTCTAAGGGCTTTCCTGTAAACTGGTTTATTCCACTTGGGCCATAGTTCCAAATTATTTCTTCAGCTGCTATGTAGTAATGTCTTTCATGTGGCTGAGTTGCAATCTTTTTAGAACAGTTTGTACAATTTCTCACTTCATAAATCGCGAGCATCCCAGCTGAATGGCAAAAGCAGAAAAATCCGTTGAAAAAAGTTTTAGTGAGACATTTGGATAAACATAGGGCAATATTGGGATTTGAAAAAGCATTTTGAATGTAACAGAAGAAGCTGCCATGTTCTATAACAAATCATTTTCCATCCAGTGGGATCTATGTGGTCTTAGATAAGAAAGAACTGACTAAAGACTGGCATGCTGTTATGTTTTCTTTTCAGTGTTAAACAAAAATTATTGCATTAAATAAACTGCGTTGGTGAGGCGCTATTTGCATCAGTTGGCAAGTTTGTAAGGTTATTTACTCTATTTCTCACAGCAATGGTCAGTGTAGTGCCTTGCCAACAAAAACATAGGATTCGATTCATCATGCCAGAGTATAATTAAGGGTTGCAAATGGCCTGATTTGCAATGGTAAATTTATGTTCGGTGTTGACAAAACGTGAATTTACACCGAAACTGAGTTCGCTGGGATGTAAAATTACAAAAGTACGAAGGTATTTACAGGTTGGAGTAAATCGCTTCACGGGTAGAGGCACCCACAAGAAAGGTAAACACGCGCTATATAGCAGGTTTGTTGGCATTCTGAAAATTTGGCAGGCGGATTAGCAGCCTGGAAAGTCTTCTAGATATGGAATTATCAAGGGCAGGAGTAAATTTATTTAGAGGCTTTGAAAGTAGAGAGAACAGCCTCGAAACTGGCGAGGGAGTAAGAGAAAGGGGGTATTCATGGGGAAAAATAATGTAAAAAAATAAAATAAAAAATAAAACTGCAAGTAGACTATTGTGTTACACTTTTGCAAATGTAAATGTGCATGATGTGCAGTTCCACATGTGTCAATGGTAACACAGTGTTACAACTACTCCTGGGATATCGCCAATATTGCAGATTCCGAGGAACAGTTGTGTAATCATTTATCATTTCCATGGTATTCACAAATGAACCCCAAACCTAGAAGGAAACCCGGGGGAAATAAATGTATAGCTACTTTCAGCAAATCGGGCCATTGATGTGAATCCCCTTTGTAGCACTTTATTCTTTAATGGGCACGAATGTAATACAATTCCAAATTTGTATAAATACACCAGGTATCGATTTTATTTCAATATCATACACTCTTCCTATTTCTCTTTTTTCCTCCTAGTTTTCATCACAAAGAAGATCTTATAATATGTGCATACCTTTGAAATTCGTATTTGTTATCGACGCACAATTTGGATACAGCAGTCTGATGTGAGAGAGTTTTTGTCCTCTTTTTGAAACGTGAAAAGCCTACATAAATTTACTTTCAGTTTCATCTACTTTCTTGATCTTAGACCGGTTCAAAACTTGCTTTCAAATCTTGTCAGTTTTTCCTGCACACTCACTACTATGAAATTTAGAAGATTAAGGGCCTGATTTAGATATGGTCGGATGGGTTACTCTGTTACCACTGTGACAGATAGCCCGTCCGCCGAAATCTAAATCCCATAAGGTTGTAATGGGATTTAGATTTCAGTGGATGGGCTATTCATCACCGTTGTGACAGAGTATCCTGTCTGCAGATTTCTAAATCAGGCCCTAAGCAAGTACAGTCTGAGGCCCAGATTTACAAATCAATGCGTTGAGTTTGCTGCGTCTAGCTTGCGTTAAGTTTCTGATCCAAACCCAAAGCAAAGAGTTTGGGTGAGACTTATAGTCCAACGCAAACTGCGATTTGCATTGGATTGCAATTTAAGGCAAAATTGTGCAATGCACTGCCTTGTATTATTTTGTGTCACAGGGATTCCATGGGTGGTACATAGGTGTTTCAACAACCACCCATGAGTTTTGATGCAAATCCCTATCTACAAAGAATTGTAGACACAGATTTGCCCCAAAATCCTGTGCCTCCTCAAGGGAGGATCAATAAAGAGAAATGCTTTCATTTCTCCTCTTTGTAAGTGTGCTGCATTGTTCAACATATATAACAAGTGGGAAAAACGTTAATGCATTGTTTTTGTACTGGGGAGACCCCTTCCAGAACAGAAACTGTGGTTCAGACAACGCAGACATGCTTGCACCATGGCACAAGGGAGTCTGCGTTAGGAGCAGCTCGAGGTTGTGCAAAGTATGCAGATGTGAAGCTCCGAATGCAACTCCGGTCTTAGCCAATACTTACTATCACTTTGCACAAATTAGTGGACTGAAGCATCCCAAGCTGAGTTTTTAGCGCCAAGGCAGAACCTCTTCACCCAAACAACACAGCTTTAGGGGTGTCTTAGCTTCCATGAAGATCCAGTGTGATCTCAATGATGATCCCAAGTCTGGTCATTGGTTTCCAGTTAGGGCTGAAGTCACTGGAGTTCAGGATTCTTCTGAGGTTCCAACTAATTGCTTTTCTTTTTTAATGGGAATTATGTAGTAGTGGGTCAGCACCCACTATAAGTTCCAACTGTTCCTCAAACTCTAGAGCCAACATCTACTGTACACTGGTCACATTGAAGATTAATCTATGGCTGAGATGCTCATAATGATAGGACGGCATCCACTGTTGTCACCAGCACCAGGTGGGAAACGGGTCTTCATAAGTTAGGACTTAACTGCCACTTCAAAAGTCAATACCTAGTGAACTGCAGGGATTAAAACAATAGTTCAAACTTACTCCTGCTAAGACAACGATGCTCCATTTTAGGGTATTGACTTCTTTCTGATCCTTCTGTGATTTGGGAGGTTGAGCAAGTGCTGTCCAGGTGACAAATTGGTCAAGGACAGTGCAGGCTCATTACTAATTAGGTGATAAATGGTGCGATTTGCCATCTCGGTGAAGGCAGGCAATAATGCAGCTACATGACCAGATGATGCTCATATGCTTTCTTTTTGTGACTAGCTGTACTGCTGTGATCTTTTGGCTCCTAGGTGACAGTCTGTTGAGACATCCCCCAATCAAATCTTGCAGTCAACTGCACTTTGAGTGGCTCTTCCTGCGATCGGTTCGACTTATCTTGGCCAATGCAGACTATCTCCTCATGAGGATAAGCATTATTCTCTCTGCAGGTCACCGTAACATTGTTTTATGCAAGCCTCCCAAACTTACTTGCAGCCTGGATTGTAAGTAGAACTCCTGGTCTGGTATAATTTTCCTACATTGTTGTGGATTCTCAGGGGCCTGTTCACAAACAACATTTTATTGCACATTCCGTAGTACTACAATAGTACTACTCATGTACTCACTAAAGTAACTATAATGTGTGCTACTGCCATGCACAGTGTTGCCATCAATGATGTCATTTCAGATGTTGCAGTGATGTTATCAAAGATGTCATAGAAAAAGGCATGAGCTATGTAATATGTTAGGTGATTTGCATTGTAAGACAGGGGCACAAATTACAGTTACTTTAGATAACTATAACTGATGAATTTCATTGGTTTTGTTAGTTTAAAATGGTATGTTTTAACTGATATTTTCAGTTAACTACAACTTCCTTTTGTTTTTTTCAGTCAATTTCTATGTTTTTTTAACATAAAGTAGGATGTCCATCGCCATGACCATTGCTTATGCATGGCCAGACCCAGCACCCAATCCCCTGTGGGATTCCAATCCCCAGGCATGAATAAGGATTGGAAGGGAGGGGCTGCATGCTCCCCTTGTTTAAAATGTAATGCACCAACACCCTGGCCCACCTCAGAGGGCTTAAAAATCAATAGGGCAGGAGCACGTAAATATCTGGTCCTGGGGAGTGTTCTTCTGGGACACCCCACCAGTCCTGAGGGGTCAGGGTATCTGCACTTTTCCCCCTTTATGTTTTTTTAACCTTTCTTCTGAATACTTGAGTACTAAGATGGCTGTCTCTACATCTTTGATAATGTAGTGCCATTCAATCAAATTATATCTTTTGATCTGTCTCTATGTATACATATTTGAACCTTAATTTCTCAAAACCTACTGAACATATTTACACCATATCACAAAAAACATGTTTTCTGCCAAATCTGATGTAATTCGGTTCAGATGTTTTCGCATTATCAATGTTCAATTTTCCTATGGAATATTGAAAGGGGAAAATGTGCTTTCGGAAGCCCCCTTTTCTCAGCCCCTGTGTCAGAAATTGTCAGAAATTGATTTGTGGTTGGCAGGGGTGTAAGCCATGAATGTTTAAAGTTTACATTATAAACTAGTGAGTAAAAAAACAAATCAAATCGCCAACTGCAGACATCTAGTCACACAAGACCGTGTCAAACTCAGAAAAATATGGCCGACTGCGATGGAGTGTGGTTCAGTTACAAGACGTGGATTGGGTCTGTTCAGTGCTTACCCCTAGAAGAATTCTCAACAAAAACATTCTGAGAAGGTAAAGATCAGTGGGATAAGGCCCCTGGCTGTTTCAGAGGAGGGAGTTTCATCTTTGAGAAGCCTTGGGTTGAAGCTGCGGTGAAGATTTGTACGAGCGGACATAGATGTTTTTATGGAAGTCAAAAATCTCCAGCGGAACAAGGCAGAAGTAAACAAAGACAGTTCCAGGGGCTCAGATACCCCTTTGACAGAAGACAGCTGAATAGGAGTTGCTGCTGCAGAGAGGAAGGTAGCAAGAGTATCCGCAAAGGTGAGCTGAACAGGGGTGGACATGGACAGATAGATGACCAATTTGGTCCTGGTCTCCAATTGGTTTTCAGAGCAGCTTTTAGCCAAACATTTTCTAAGCCCTTAGCTTTGTATTTTGGCTATCTGGACACCTTTATCACCACAGCCAAGGGTCCAGGACTGGTGGCACACCACTTGGTGATGCCGGACTCACTCAGGGAGGGTCCAGGTGCTGCTTCAAATTAGTAGGAGCCTTTTGTGTCCCTGTGGCTCTGAAGAGGCAGCTAGCAAACTAGCCTGTAGAGTAACTCTTCTAGTCCTGGGAGCAGGTGAAGATGCAGGGTTCAACAGCAGGCTGGACTCTGAGGGTTCCAGGCAGACTCCAGGCAGCAAAGCATTCCTTCCATGTACAGCAAAGCAGTCTTGCAGAATGCACAGCCGATCGCAGCATGACACAGTCCTCAGAGAGCCCTTTCCCAGGTCCAGGAGTGAACTGAAGAGTGGGTGTGAGGGTCCTATTTTTATATCTGGTGCCCTTTCTCTGGAAGATGGGAGAGTCTTCTAGAAAGTATCTTTGAAGTACATGGAATTTCCCGACTACCCTGCCCTGACTCCAAGCTGGCTGCAGTGACAATGTAGAGTTGATAAGTCAATTGTGTGAAGGCAGAGCACTTCCTACTAAGCTGCAAGTGGGACTGTGCTCAGATTCGCCCCATCCTTTCTAGTAGATGATCCATTCACACAATCCTAATCTCTCTGCTGTGTGACTGCCTGGGAAGAATTCACAAAGTCTGACTATCGGTTATACCTAATCATGTGACTCATGACAGACTGCAGGCACAAAGGGCTAAGGACAGGAAAATGCCAGCTTTCTAAAAGTGGCATTTTCAAAATTGTAATTAAAATTGTTATTTTACCATTAAAGAGGATTTTTCATTACAATTTCATAGATACCAAGCATGTACTGGTTACCTGGTCCCAAACAAAAGTTAGCACTTATTAAGTGTAATAAGACAGTTGAATGATATCCTATGGGAAAGGAAGTCTTTACAGTAGGGAAAAAGAAATGTAGGAGTTTTTCACTACCAGGACATGTAAAATGTAAAAGTATATGTCCAACCTTTTAATTACAATGCACCTTGCCCTTTGGGCTACCTAGGTCCTACCTTAGGTTTGACTTATATGCAATGAAAGGGGAGATTAAGACTTGGCAAGTGGTTATTTGCCAAATCGAATTGTCAGTTTCAAACTAAAAGCAAAGTCAGACATGGGACATGTTTCAAGCAGCTACTTAAGTGGATGGCAAAATATATGCTGCAGGCCCTCTAGTAGCATTCAATTTACAGACAATGAGTTTATGGTACACCATCTCTACAAGGAACTTATAAGTACTTGAAATATGTACTATTTCCCATTCCGGGTGGAAGAGTGCTGCTGCTGCTGATAACATCAGTGTCCTCACAGGCTGAAGCATGGCAGTGGCTCACACTGTAGCGCTCGCAGCGTTTACCCGCAGGGGCCGTTGCTGCTGTCTAAGCTAGACATCTGCAGTTCTTTCCGGGTCCATTCCTTGGGCAGAATTTAATTGACGAGGAGCATCTTCCCAGGAAAGTCAGACTTACTAAAACATCTGATGGTGAGGAATAGTTTCTCCTGAGCTACTGCTGTTTTTATCCCATTGTCTCAGACCAAGGCACTGCAAGTACTATGCAGGTGGACACTTTACGAGAGGTAAATTGATTGACGCTCCAGGAACTCTGAGGGACTACATATCCAGACTGCTTTGTGGCCCCAGCAGGCGGCCATCTTGTGAGCACCTGCATCTGCTTGATCACACCAACGAGCACTATATAGCGCGTGGGGGCACTTAGCGCCGCGGGACGCGCCAGGAACTCTGAGGGACTACATATCCCAGACTGCTTTGTGGCCCCGGTATTCTTCACCTCCCGTCCTTCACTTCTTTTATTGATGAGCATGACATATGTCTCTTTCAAGAGACATAGCCAACTGATCCACTCTTTTGAACTGGCCAATCCAACTTTTATATTCCTGCAATGGCCATCACCAGGGGGAGGCCCTCTGGGGGTTAAGCAATCTGGACCAGAACGTCACTAAATTGCCATATAGTACAGCTACCTATTGACTCCCCCGATCTGCTAGATCTCTGACTATCATTTGGGGCTGATGAAGTGGGGATTTTATTTAACATCTATGCCACAGGGTCGGAGGTGAGGAACGGGTTTTTAAAACCTCTCCACCCTGGAGACTTTTCTGCAAAACTATCCCCGACATTACAAAATCATTGTGGCAAGTGACTTTAACGTCACATTTGAACCTCTCGACTGGGATGATCCTGGGTCCACTCACGAGGAGGATCAGGCATGGGCTATCCCTGCCCTGGATATCCCACCCATCAAAAGGTTGTCCTAAGTTTCTGTTTAAGTAAAATCATTGACCATGGAATTTGGACTTAGGGCACTAAATGGTAGGACCAAGTCAGATGTAAAGGGCTGTCATACGTACAACAAAGTTAACCACACCAGTAGAATCGACTATTGTCTAGTCGATGTGAGATTATGGCCTTTGGTGATTGCCATGATGGTTATCGAGAGATCAGAAAGTGACCATAATCCTCTTTCAGCCCACTTGTTAGCTTTGAGATGCCACCTGCCCATAATTAACAACTCAGCTAAAGCACCAAAGGGGATTAGTTTGGTCAATGACAAATGCCACCTAAAGTGGAATCAGGTTCTGGCTCGACCAACACTCATTGACACTGCCAATGACACCCTAAGGACCGCATTGACATCCCTAGAGGGGGGTTCTATATACACTAATGAGGAAGTAAGCATAACTCACATTACATGTTTTAAGGGTATCGCGGCTCTCTTCTCGGCTGACGCAGCCCCTGATAGTAAGAGGCCTAAAGGTAGGCATCGCTGGTTTAATAAAAAGTGTTACTCCTCAAGAAAGCATTTACTCCAAGCTATTAAATCCAATGATGTAAAAGCAATTAGCCTAGCCAGAAACAAAACTAAACGTGAAGAAGACGAGAAGTGGTGGGTTGCACTTAGTGACGCTGCACAAGAAATGAACTGCAGCACATTTTGGTCCCTGGCAGCGCGCGGCCCTGCAAACAGCGATCTGCATATTACAACTAACATCGCACCAAAGGACTGGGTAGATCACTTCAGTGGGTTATATTCTTACAACCATGATAGTTCTATCGCTCAACAGGACACTTGCTCATCTATCACTCTCACACCTAACCCTCCAGTGTTACAACTATTTTCCCGAGCAGACATAGCATACTCTTTAGGCTCCCTAAAGCGCGGCAGGGCACCTGGTGCGGATGGTGTCCCAGCAGATCTATTCTTAACTGATATAGCTATTTGGTCAAGATATATCACCATCATAGCAAATGCAATAGCATCTGGGGCACCAATCCCTTAGTCTTGGAAGGGGGCCATCATTATCCCCATCTTTAAAAAGGGCGACAGAAGCCTCCCCAGCAATTATAGGCCTATTAGCCTAATAGACTGTGTGCAGAAAGTGTTTTGTCATTGTCTTCTGGGTGAAATTCAAAACTGGATGGAAGAACGCAATATTCTTAGTCCCCTCCAGGCAGGTTTTCGCCAAAAAATATCTACCATTGAGCAAGCCCTTAGGTTCCTGCTCTTATATTGGAAAACCGTTTTTATTGGCAAAGGGAACTTGTACGTTGCTTTTGTGGACTTGAAATCCGCATTCGATTTAGTACCCCGTAACAAGCTGTGGGAAGTTCTTTCCCTAATGGGAGTCCCTGAGCACATTCTTGTTTTACTAACTCAGCTCCACTAGGGTAATTATGCATGTGTCAGGTGGGACAATAGGGGGCAGTTAACCGACAGAATTCAGGTGTTAAGGGGTGTGTGTCAAGGGTGTGTCCTTGCCCCCACCCTGTTCTCCCTGAATATAAGTTATACTGTCCCCTCTTTACTTAGGCCGGTGGCTGATGCACCATCATTAGGTACACAGAACATTCCGGTTCTACTCTTCGCAGACGATACATTGCTGATATCCAAGACCCCAAGTGGATTATGTAAACTCTTCACGTGTTTTGAGGAATTTTGCTCCACAAGGGGACTTGAAATCAATGCCTCGAAAACTAAACTGATGACACTCAATCCACACAGATCATTTAGAGGAAAGTCCACTCTTGAGGGAACTCCACTTGAAGCTTTGCACACTTTTAGCTACCTAGGCATAATGCTAATGGAAAAAATGCTTTGGAATTCCCAGATTGCAAAGCAAGCACTCAAGCTAAAGCAAACAACGGGGGTCTTAATAAAGGACTTTAACCTTTCATATACCAAGCCAATACGCCCGCGATCCGGATATATGAAACCAAGGCAGTAAGCTCAGCCCATTATGGGGCTGAACTCTGGGGCTATGCCAAAGCCCAAGAAATAAAGGTGTCTGAAAATAACTTCTTACGGAATCGAGTGTCCCTCCCGTTGAGTACTCCACTGTTTCCTCTTTTTAAAGACCTAGACATGAAACGCATTGACCACAAAGCCTGTCCACGCCCCCTCTTGTATTGGCGGTGCCTTTGGACCCTCACGGAGCTCGCCTCGTTTACTACAGACCTACAGGTCATCCTAGAAGCTGACCATTCACATAGTATCCCCTGGCTTAGACACATCAAGGGGTTACTTTATTCGCTTGGGCTCAGAGAACTGTGGGATTCCCCAACCACTACTTCATTTCCTTCCAAAAGTAATCTTAAAAAACTGTATTGGCACATTGTAGACTCTGAAGACACAAGGGTTGCTCTTCACTCTACACTATCATGTGACTTCAGTAACCTAAAAGAGACGTGCAAATACGAGGCTTTCTGGGACATAATCAGGGTGCCAAGAGAGAGGAAGCTGTACTTCCAGTTCCGTATTGGCACCCTGCCATTAAGA
Source organism: Pleurodeles waltl (assembly GCF_031143425.1). NCBI lineage: Eukaryota > Metazoa > Chordata > Amphibia > Caudata > Salamandridae > Pleurodeles > Pleurodeles waltl. The sequence continues at coordinate 175,927,027 of NC_090450.1, read as the reverse complement.
CTAGTCACTAGTCGCTGGTCACATGACGAAACAACAACCTGCCCAGCTTGTAAAGCACCCATTGAAAATCTCCTCCATGTCCTATTTGTCTGCCCTGCATGCACTGCTCCACGCAGGAAATGGTTGACTTAGCTCTTTGAATTCTTAGATCAGATATTCGACCTATGTTAGTGATTGATGTTGCCAAATTCCTAGGGGCAAGCTGGATTGTCAGAGGGAAGTTTTTACCAATATAATGGTGTTAACAAGAATGTTAGACTCACCCTGGGAGCGCATTCAATCTTTATTTGTATTTAAACTCTTATTCCTATTTAATTTTATTATTTTATTCATATACATGTACTGTACATATTTTATACACATATTTTATTTAATTTTGTGTAATTATTTATTGTTGGTGTGCTTTTGTGGCTCTTGTAGCCGAAATAATTAGGTGTAAACCAGTTAAACCATGTTTAGGGGAGTGATCACAAGCACTGATTAGCAGTGGTAAAGTGCAGAGCCACAAGGCCCACAAAAAATGTTCAAGGGTGACCCTGCAGGGAGGGCCAGGTCCAACATGACCCCCTTCCAGCCTAAAGCCAGGGGAGACTAATCAATAACTTGATGGACTTACCTGCTTAGGTGACAGAACATGGACAATGGCCCTCTACTGTAGAGGCACTTGTCAGTTCCATGCCCTTCAGAATTCAGTTGGATACCTCTGTCTACACTCTCTCGAGCCATTAGATTGACCAATGGAAATCCCTTCTCTTCACCTGTGGACCCCATCTGTGAAGCACCTAACTTTAATTTGCTCACAGCTGCATCCCAGTAGGCAGACAGAGTGATGTGGACCATTCCATTCCTTGGATCAGAATTCTGTTTCCAACCCAGGGAAAATTCTGCCCATAAGGACAGCGAACAACAGAGGCCACTGACAGCCATCAGTGTCTACAGCCAGTCCCCAAGCCATCCAGGGGTCTCTGACCTATGAGGTATCTTAGAGTGGGGGGAAACCACCCCGGGTGTTAGGCACCCTTCTTTCCAATCTCCTTCTGACCACTTCAGGGCTAATAGCCTGAAACTGAACACTCATCACCAGGTCTGTACACTAAGACCAAACAGGTACTGGATAAGCCAGGACTTAAAGTGTGGGACCACCACCCCAATCAAAAGCGACACACTGTGTCAGTGCCATGCATGAGTTTTCCTAGTGAAGGGCTCCAGCCTGCTGTCTCTGTGACAGTGCAATGAGCATGCCAAGGTCAGAAGTGGCCTAATGAGGGTCAGTCTTGGGGTGCTTTGCTGTCAGAGCTGGCAATCCCTGATAAACTGGTGCTACAACTGTGGACTGGTTCCACCTCTTAAACCTCCATTTGGGTCGCTATACCCTCTGCTATGGAGTGGTACCCACAGAAAACTAAAATTTCTGGGTTCCCTGGGAGGCCACCCCTTCCAGCTCTCCTGACACCATGGAGCTCCCTCCTGTGGATGGTTTGTTAGTTCAGACCAGGTCCCCTTCCCTGTGCCCTAGCTGGGAGCCCTGGGGTTGGAAATTGTGCTTCTTTGGCGTCCACCTTCCAGAACCTCCTGTCCTAGCCTTAGAAGTGGCATGGGAACTGTAGGAAACTGGGCTATTAGTTGTGTGGCCTCTACAAGTAATAGGTACACAATTGCAATTACTGCTAATCAAGCACCCCATTGTAGCACTTGTCTCTCCTAGGGTAGCAAAGCAGAGCAGTCCAAGGCCTACTCATGGGGGTGGAGATGGGTTAGTAATCACCATTCACAGGCACGCAATTATAACGCTCAATAAATAATTGTTCAGTCAGTACTTTTTCTTTGGAAAAGAAGTACATTTATTACACACCCACTACTAAATACTATACAATTATTTACAAATATGTATAATGGAATATGGAAAATACCATATATGACATTGTCTAATCACCTGTGACTCCCTAAAGGGGTTGCACAGTCAAATCAAGTGAGTCTATTGACTTTGTCAAGTTTCAAAGCAACAAACCACAAGTAAAAATCAATTTGTACTTAAATGCCAAAATTAAAAAATAATACTCCACCATGAATGCACTTAAAGTACTTTTAAAACATATATACTTGGGAGCAGTAATCATTGACATCATCATGGTGAACCAATAAAGCATTTAGAATGAGTAAATCCTATGTCTGTATAATTTGTATACATGTTTCCACATCAAACTGCACTTATAAAAGTATCCCCTGGAGGGCATCACATTGTAATGACATTGCATTATAATCATACACTTGGGCTCTAGAGAGCGCTTCAATACATGTACTGTCTTTGACCACCTTTAGGCCTTTCAGGCCATAATGAATGCAACCATACACATAACCCCTATAGCGCAGCATTCCCAGTTGTAGAGCAAAACCTCCAGCTTTGGGAGTGCTTAAACTGGGAAGAAAATCCTAAGGAGGTTACTGCTTTTGAGTCCCACTCAACTTACGGTGAAGACTCCTCATGGCCTTGGGGGTGAAAGTCTGCATCCTCTTGAGGGGGTTAGTGGTGAACCCTTTGTCCTGGGGCCACAACTAGGGGGGAAACATGCAAAAATGTAGGCATACTGATCCATAATGAGCCAGCCCCGCAGGGCATTACTGTGTTCTCCACGCAAGTGCAGTAAATATTATAGAGCCAGCATTCCCTCTGCGCCGGGGAAAGCTGTGTTAGCCTTTTCTTTGTGCTCGCTTTTGTCTTTTATTAGTTGCCTCACCACACATCTCTTGCCTCAGGGTGGCCAGCCCCACCCAGGACCCCAAGTGGAAGTTCACCACATCAGGGGACAGCGGAAAAGGCTCACCACCAGCTGTCCCTGCATGCTCCTCATGCAGGGCAGCACTCCATTGCCGCAGGAGCTGGCAACATTATTCTGGCCTGACTTGTCCTGCAGGCAGGCACATCCGACAATGGCTGGCATCCTGCTCCCCCAGTCATGGGAGCCTGGAGGGCCAGCCACATGGGGGAGTGTGAAGGCACTCTCCTCTCACTCTCTACACTATTGGGGTCCCAGGGATGGGATCCTTAGCCCCTTTCCTCTCCATTACAGGGGGGAGCAACAGAGTCCCCTGTCCGTGTCTTTAGTTTTTCTTGGTGGCATTGGGAGTCCGGGGATGGGCAGGCAGCCCCCTAAACAGATATGTGCCCAGGGGATGGGGTCTCAAGGCAGGAAGAAGAAGTGTGGGAGGAGGCCCCATGTCAGCCCTTCCCCGAGAATCAATGAACAGCTTCTTTGCACTGACCACTGGCTCACCCCAGGGGAATTTACCGTCTGGGCAGTGGAGTCTCACATACTCCGAGACAGGTAAAGATGGCAAAATTTAAAATCTGATAATTTGCCCCCTGTTGGGCCGATTTGAATGATTCTAGGTTCATTTGACTCTATCGACCAGGTAATTGCAGCAACCCTCTTTAGCTGGTCCTCCTGGTTCCCTGCATCAGCTGTCATCCTAATTTTGACTTATGGGAGCAGAAAAGTCAGGGGCTTTCCTCACTGATCCTCAGTGGTGTAAAGGGGCCAACCTCACTGGTCCTTAGGGAGACCCACTGGTCATGGGGTCAAATGGGCAGAGTCCTTAGTCCTGAGTGGAGGTCATGGGGTTCTTCCTTCCATTACTCCATGCCGGTCTCAGGATCCAGCAGCAAAGTGTAGAAAAATCCACAGGGAAGAGAGAGTCTCCCCCTTGTGCAAGAGTTTTAAAGGGGAGGCAAAGTTTCCAGGAGTCAGGCACCCCTGGACAATCCTAGGGTGCCATGTCACCTCTCCTCCCCTGTCCCAACTCTCCTGCACAGCATGCTGGAAGAGTCCAAAATTGTGTCATCCAGGGGTCACTAGTCACATCAGCTCCTGGGGTTTCATCTCCGCCCCTCGCTGACATTACTGCCAGGGACTTGTACACTAGAAGTTCAAACCGAGCTCCCCTCCTGGGTTGGCTCCATTTGTGCAGCCACTCTCCTTTGTTCAGTGGGCCTATGCAGGCCCATCTCAGGTGCAGTGTGACAGCTGAGTGGTTAATGCAGATCATTTCACCTCACCCCGTCCTCCTCAGAAGCTGGGTGAAGTACTGTTAATTGCTCCTTTTGTGTGGGGTGGTCCTTGTTCTTGCTGCTGGAAAGGAATGCAATTATATGGGCACAGCAGGGTGACAAAAGGCCTGGGCTCTGATCCTGAGCTGAGCCGGGGAAATATTAAAACTAAGGTGACCAATAAGGTGCACAGACATCATTTTGAAAGTTACATAACTGAATTTCCCCTCATATGTTACACTCCAATTCAAGACGTCACTGGTCCCTGTAGGCCTAAGATGAGTGAAACTGCACTCTAAGGCAGTTCTCTCCCTATGTGTATTATAGAGTGACACCATAGACAAAACAGTAAATCACACTGACTTTCCCTATTAGTGTACACTAACCTCATAATGCCTACCAGAGGTGAATATCTAACCCTACAGAGTCCCCAATGTGCCAGTCTACCTGTGTGCAGTTATTGGGCTGTGCATGACAGTAGTCTCCTACGCAGAACACGCACACTTGTGCACAAATTCATGTGTAACCAGCCAGGTGCCCCTTACCCTTGATGCATCAAAGCAGACTTAAAGCAAAAGGTGGACACTGGCAAAAAACACATACAGTCCATTTGCCAGGATTACCATGGATGAGACACTGGTAGTAAAAGTCTACGACAAGGTGATCAAAAAAAGGAAAATAAAATCTGGATGTACTGAATGGGTGGAACCCAATTGCAACACAAACCCTTTCCCTCACACTGTACCGGGACCTGCCTGGGTTTACTGTGTACCTCTACCACACTGTTGGAGGGAGCCTGAACCACCCCCTCAGTGTCACTGTCAGGTACCTTCGCAGACACTCTGGTACTGATCAAGATGTCTGCCTCCTTTGCAAGCTCAGGTCAGTGAGCTCACAATCAATCGGGTGTTGAAATAGCTCTCGAAAACAATGCCTGAGCATATGCTCTCTTGCATCTAAATTGTACAGCCCTTCATAAGTGTTTGGCTCACTACCCTTCACCTAACCATCCAGTGCTTTGCAAAAGCAATCCATAAAATCCACCCAAGACTGATTTGTGAGTTTTTGTCTGTCCCTGATCCTCTGACGGTATCTCTCAGGGGTTAGCCCAAATTTAGCAATGGGTATGGCTTTCATGGGGGCATGCTTTGTCTGGGCACCCACCTCAAGTGTGAGAAGTGTGTGTCTCTCCACTGTGGGCATGTGTTTCCATAAGCCACACCTGTAGTACTCCTGTAGGATCTTGTGTATCCTCAGAGATACCTCATATGCAGAAAACCATCCAGGTTTGTCATCTCCCACTACGTAATTGGACACCAGGTGAGGTGGCATGTGGACCCTCACCTTTCCAGTGGACATGGGGTAACACTACTACCTTTTCTGCTGGATTCTGAGACTTGCTTCGGCTTTATGTCCAGCTCATTTGGATTCAATTTGCGAGCACACAATAGTTTCTTTACCTCCAGAGCTAGCTGTTTCTCCTGCAGGTCTAGGGCTCTCTCTGCTTCCTCCCCTGATGTTTGTGCAGCCAGTACTAGTTGGGCCAGATGCAGCTGGCACCCCCCCTTTGCCTTCCCTGTCCCCTAAGTCTTTAGGGCGTGGGGGGGAACACACTGCTTCCTGTGCTGGGCGCAGTAGGGGACCTCACTCCTGTGGGTCTCCACATCTCTTCTGGCTCTGGTGCCAAGGGAAAAAGAAGTGCTTCTCTCATCTGCTTTGTAAGGTAGCTGTTGCAAGGTAGTGCTCCTTAGTCTCTTTCATCCTTCTGCTTGTCCAGTACATCTTCCTCATCATCACCCTTCTGTGCTGCAGCTTGTATTCTGGGAACCTCCTCCAAGGCTCTAAGGCAGTGGTTTTCAAACTTGTTACTTCTGCGCCCCCTCAGTGGGAAAAAGTAAATCATCGGGCCCCCTTTCAGAATTTTTCAGAACTGTTCTATTAAGTTGGCAGTGTTTAAATAGGTCTAGACCTATTTAAACATTGCAGTTAAGAACTGTTACTTTTTTACAAACGTAATAAGCATTTTTGTGCTTAAAACAAAGCACAAATATATGCATGATCTTTCTTTTAGCCAAGGCCTGGAGCCCCCCTGGAATCACTTGAGGCCCCAGTAGTGGGGCGCGCCCCCAGTTTGAAGACCCTGCTCTAAGGGCTACCTGGTCCTCTAACTTTAGGGTGCACTGAGGAGGTCTCAGTACCCTTTCCATGCACAACTTCTTCAGATCAGCCAAGCTTTAGCTTTAAATTACGTCAATATCTAACCTCATCTTGTCAGGCAAGAGTGAGAGGCACACAAAATGTGAATCAGGAATCAAATTTGGAAAAAATGAAAAATAAAGGACATTTCAAAAAGAGGTGAACTCTGATATCAAATGATTTATCTGGGATTTTGTGTTACACAAATCACTGTATGGTACTCCAAGGACACAAGTCCTGGCCCACGCTGTTGAACACCAATGTGAGAAATTGGGTTGCTGGTTGGCTGGGGTGTGAGACCTGATCAAGCTACAGCCATGATCCCTGGCAGGGTGAGCCACAACAGGTTGCTAAATTAGCCTGTGCTTAACCCTGGGTAGCATGGCAAAAAATGCAGTCAGGCTTAACTTAGAGGCAATGCGTAACATGTTCATTCAGCACACAAACAGTATTAAAGTGAAAATACAACACAAGAAAAATCCTGCACCAATTTACAAAAAGAGTGAACATTCTACTATATTATTTAACATGAAAACATCAAAAATCTAATCAGTCAAACCAGGGTTATGAATGTTTAAAGCTTTTAGTAAACACTTGCAGCTAAAATACCAAAGCATCAACTGCAGACATCTAGTTGCATGAGACCAAGTCTAAGTAAAAAATTGTGCCCACCTGCGATGGAGCATGGTTCAGATACAAGAAGTGGACTGGGCCTGGTTAACGCTTACCTTCAGACTTAGAAGAATTTTCAAGAAAAATATTCTGAGAAGATAAAGTTCATTGGGGGGCAAGACTGCAGGCAGTTTCAGAGGTGGAAGCATTATCGTTATGGAGCTTTGGGTAGAAGCTGTGGTGAAGAGTTCTACATCCAGACAGTGGTTTTTGTGGAAGTCAAAAATCTCCACCTGGACGAGGTGGAAGGCTGCAGCCAAAGACAGTTCCAGGAGCTCAGACACTCCTTTCCGAAGGACTGCTGAACAGGATTTGTTGCTGCGGAAAAGAACATAGCAGGAGCAACCGCGAAGTCAAGCCGACTGGCAATGCATATTGGGTGGATAGACAAGTAGGTTGCTCCCGGTCTCCCCTCAGTTCTCAAAGCACTTTTTAGGCAAAACAATTCTAAGTCGTCAGATTTGGATTTTGGCTATCTGGGCACATTTAGCAGCACAACCAGGGGTTCAGGGCTGATAGGGCACAATTTGGGCTCCAGGACTCACTCAGGCTGGGCCCAGGTGAAGGTTCAAGATGGTGGGGGCCTTTTGTGTCCCTGTGGCTCTGAACTGGAGGCCAGCAGACTAGCCCTTAGAGTTATCTAGAAGTCCCGGATGCAGTTGAAGCTGCAGGGCTCCATCAGCAGGGCAGGCCTCTGAAGGTTCCAGGCAAACACTAGGCAACCAAGCAGTCCTTCCAGTTAGAGAAAAGCAGTCTTACAGAATACACAACAGTTCACTGCAGCAGGCAGTCCTCTTAGAGTCCTTCTGCAGGTCGACAAGTGAACTGATGAGTGGGTCTGAGAGTCCTATTTTTATACCTAGTTGGCTGAAACTGCCCTTTCCCTGGGTAAGGTGCACCTTAGGAGGTGTCACTTTGCCCAGATCATAGACAGGTGTATACAGGACTAGCTGTGAGTTTTCTATTTCATAAGCATCACATAAACATAGATAAGCTCAACGTACTATGTAGGTTTCCACTTTATTACCCACCACATGCTTGGGGGGCACATTCTTCTTTGCAAAACTGTAGGAAAGTACCATCTGGCCTGGCATGTTACCCCCATATTTCACTGTGTTTATGTTGTTTTAGTTGTATGTGTCACTGGGACCCTGCCAGCCAGGGCCCAGTGCTCATAAGTGTGCCCTGTATGTGTTACCTGTGTTATGACTAACTGTCTCACTGAAGCTCTGCTATTCAGACCTCAGTGGTTATGCTCTCTCATTTCTTTCCAAATTGTCACTAACAGGCTAGTGACCAATTTCACCAATTTACATTGGCATACTGGAACACCCTTATAATTCCCTAGTGTATGGGACTGAGGTACCCAGGGTATTGGGGTTCCAGGAGATCCCTATGGGCTGCAGCATTTCTTTTGCCACCCATAGGGAGCTCTGACAATTCTTACACAGGCCTGCCCTTGCAGCCTGAGTGAAATAACGTCCACGTTATTTCACAGCCATTTACCACTGCACTTAAGTAACTTATAAGTCACCTATATGTCTAACCTTTACCTGGTAAAGGTTGCTGGCTAAGTTACTTAGTGTGTGGGCACCCTGGCACTAGCCAAGGTGCTCCCACATTGTTCAGGGCAAATTCCCCGGACTTTGTGAGTGCGGGGACACCATTACACGCGTGCACTATACATATGTCACGACATATGTATAGCGTCACAATGGTAACTCCGAACATGGCCATGTAACATGTCTAAGATCATGGAATTGTCACCCCAATGCCATTCTGGCATTGGGGAGACAATTCCATGATCCCCCGAGTCCCTAGCTCAGACCCGGGCACTGCTAAACTACCTTTCCCAGGGTTTCACTGCAGCTGCTGCTGCTGCCAACCCCTCAGACAGGTTTCTGCCCTCCTGGGGTCCAGCCAGGCTTGGCCCAGGAAGGCAGAACAAAGGACTTCCTCAGAGAGAGGGTGTTACACCCTCTCCCTTTGGAAAAAGGTGTCAGGGCAGGGGAGGAGTAGCCTCCCCCAGCCTCTGGAAATGCTTTGATGGGCACAGATGGTGCCCATCTCTGCATAAGCCAGTCTACACCGGTTCAGGGATCCCTCAGCCCTTCTCTGGTGCGAAACTGGACAAAGGAAAGGGGAGTGACCACTCCCCTGACCTGCACCTCCCCTGGGAGGTGCCCAGAGCTCCTCCAGTGTGCTCCAGACCTCTGCCATCTTGGAAACAGAGGTGCTGCTGGCACACTGGACTGCTCTGAGTGGCCAGTGCCAGCAGGTGACGTCATAGACTCCTTCTGATAGGCTCCTTCAGGCGTTGCTAGCCTATCCTCTCTCCTAAGTAGCCAAACCTCCTTTTCTGGCTATTTAGGGTCTCTGCTTTGGGGAATTCCTTAGATAATGAATGCAAGAGCTCATCAGAGTTCCTCTGCATCTCTCTCTTCACCTTCTGCTAAGGAATCGACTGCTGACCGTGCTGGAAGCCTGCAAAACTGCAACAAAGTAGCAAAGACGACTATTGCGACCTTGTAACGCTGATCCTGCCGCCTTCTCGACTGTTTTCCTGGTGGTGCATGCTGTGGGGGTAGTCTGCCTCCTCTCTGCACTAGAAGCTCCAAAGAAATCTCCCGTGGGTCGACGGAATCTTCCCCCTGCAACCGCAGGCACCAAAGAACTGCATCACCGGTCCTCTGGGTCTCCTCTCAGCACAACGAGCGAGGTCCCTTTAACTCAGCAACTCTGTCCAAGTGACTCCCACAGTCCAGTGACTCTTCAGTCCAAGTTTGGTGGAGGTAAGTCCTTGCCTCCCCACGCTAGACTGCATTGCTGGGACCCGCGTGTTTTGCAGCTACTCCGGCTCCGGTGCACTCTTCCAGGATTTCCTTTGTGCACAGCCAAGCCTGGGTCCCCGGCACTCTAACCTGCAGTGCACAAACTCCTGAGTTGTCCTCCGGCGTCGTGGGACCTTACTTTGTGACTTCGGGTGAGCTCCAGTTCACTCCAATTTGTAGTGCCTGTTCCGCCACTTCTGTGGGTGCTGCTTGCTTCTGAGAGGGCTCCTTGTCTTGCTGGGCGCCCCCTCTGTCCCCTCACGCAATTGGCGACATCCTGGTCCCTCCTGGGCTACAGCAGCATCCAAAAACCCTAACCGCGACCCTTGCAGCTAGCAAGGCTTGTTTGCAATCTTTCTGCACAGAAACACCTCTGCACGACTCTTCACGACGTGGGACATCCATCCTCCAAAGGGGAAGTTTCTAGCCCTTGTCGTTCTTGCAGAATCCACAGCTTCTACCATCCGGTGGCAGCTTCTTTGCACCCACAGCTGGCATTTCCTGGACATCTGCCCACTCCCGACTTGATCGTGACTCTTGGACTTGGTCCCCTTGTTCCACAGGTACTCTCGTCAGGAAATCCATTGTTGTTGCATTGCTGGTGTTGGTCTTCCTTGCAGAATTCCCCTATCACGACTTCTGTGCTCTTTGGGGAACTTAGGTGCACTTTGCACCCACTTTTCAGGGTCTTGGGGTGGGCTATTTTTCTAACCCTCACTGTTTTCTTACAGTCCCAGCGACCCTCTACAAGGTCACATAGATTTGGGGTCCATTAGTGGTTTGCATTCCACTTCTAGAGTATATGGTTTGTGTTGCCCCGATCCCTATGTGCCCCCATTGCATTCTATGGTGACTATACATTGTTTGCACTGTTTTCTATTGCTATTACTGCATATTTTGGTATTGTGTACATATATCTTGTGTATATTTGCTATCCTCATACTGAGGGTACTCACTGAGATACTTTGGCATATTGTCATAAAAATAAAGTACCTTTATTTTTAGTATATCTGTGTACTGTGTTTTCTTATGATATTGTGCATATGACACTAATGGTACTGTAGGAGCTTCACTCGTCTCCTAGTTCAGCCTAAGCTGCTCTGCTAAGCTACCTTTTCTATCAGCCTAAGCTGCTAGACACCCCTCTAAACTAATAGGGGATACCTGGGCCTGGTGCAAGGTGTAAGTACCCCTTGGTACTCACTACAAGCCAGTCCAGCCTCCTACATTGGTTGTGCAGCGGTGGGATAAGTACTTTGCAACTACTTACCACTTTGTCATATTGTACTTTTCATAAGAGAAAAATATACAAAACAAGTTCAGTGTATGTACACCTAACCAAAAAGTTTTGCTTTTCTTCTCTCACTTCTTTGCTAAGTGCTGAAAAGTACCTCTAAACTTTCAAAAAGTTCTTTAAAAGTTTTAAAAGTTTTTTTTCTGTCCTTTAAAAAGTTCTAAAAACGTTTTCTTTCTTTTTCTGTCCCTTAAACACTTTCTAAAATGTCTGGCACAGATCAAACTGTTGATCTGTCCAAACTTGCTTATGATCACCTTAGCTGGAAAGGAGCAAGGAGTCTCTGCGTTGAAAGAGGTTTAGGGGTAGGGAAGAATCCCTCTAGAGAACTGTTGGGTAATATGCTCATTGAACAAGATAAGACCTTAGTTGGCACTTCTGTTGAGAAATTAGCTGATGGTCCCCAATCTGACCCTGGGGCACCCCTAGCAAAGGATTTAGAAGGGAACCTTCCCAACCAGCCCATTAGCAGGCCACCGAGCAATGCTGGTACTAATGTGAGTTCTCATCACAGTAGGAGTGTTACTTCTGTAGGCTAGAATGTTAGAGTGCCATCTGTTAGGGCCAGGTCTCCCTCTGTTCATTCTCACCATACTTCTGTGTCAAGGCATGCCCCACCCACCCACCTTGATGACAGAGTGTTAGAAAGGGAGCTCAATAGATTGAGAGTGGAAATATCCAGGCTGAAGCTCAAGAAGCAACAGCTGGATTTAGATAGGCAGTCCTTTGATTTAGAAAAAGAAAGACAGAGGTTGGGGTTAGGACCCCATGGTGGCAGCAGCAGTATTCCAAATAGTCATCCTGTAAAAGAGCATGATTCTAGGAATCTGCACAAGATAGTTCCCCCTTACAAGGAGGGGGATGACATTAACAAGTGGTTTGCTGCACTTGAGAGGGCCTGTGTTGTACAGGAGGTTCCTCAAAGGCAGTGGGCTGCTATCCTATGGCTATCTTTCAGTGGAAAGGGTAGGGATAGGCTCCTTACTGTGAAGGAAAGTTATGCCAATAATTTTGAAGTTCTTAAGAATGCACTCCTTGATGGTTATGGCTTAACCACTGAACAGTACAGGATCAAGTTCAGAGAAACCAAAAAGGAGTCTTCACAAGAGTGGGTAGACTTTGTTGACCATTCAGTGAAGGCCTTGGAGGGGTGGTTACATGGCAGTAAAGTTTCTGACTATGAAAGCCTGTATAACTTAATCCTGAGAGAGCATATTCTTAATAATTGTGTGTCTGATTTGTTACACCAGTACCTGGTAGACTCTGATCTGACCTCTCCCCAAGAATTGGGAAAGAAGGCAGACAAATGGGTCAGAACAAGGGTGAACAGAAAAGTCCATACAGGGGGTGACAAGGATGGCACGAAGAAGGATAGTAAGTCTTCTGACAAGGGTGGGGACAAATCTAAAAATGAGTCTTCATCAGGCCCACAAAAATACTCTGGTGGGGGTGGTGGGCCCAAATCCTGTTCAAATCAAAACAAAGAAAAGAAACCATGGTGCTATTTATGTAAAATAAAAGGCCATTGGACAACAGATCCCACTTGCCCAAAGAAAAGCACCAAGCCTCCTACCACTACAACCCCTGCTGCTACACCTAGTGCCCCTAGTAATACCAGTGGTGGTGGGAGCAAACCTACTAATAGCCAATCCAAGGGAGTAGCTGGGCTCACTGTTGGTAATTTAGTTGGGGTTGGTCTTGTTAGGGAGACCACAGAGGCTGTGTTAGTCTCTGAGGGGGCTATTGATTTAGCCACCTTGGTTGCTTGTCCCCTTAATATGGATAAGTACAAGCAACTTCCCCTAATAAATGGTGTTGAGGTTCAGGCCTACAGGGACACAGGTGCCAGTGTTACAATGGTAATAGAGAAACTGGTCCACCCTGAAATACACCTACTTGGTCACCAGTACCAAGTGACTGATGCTCATAACAACACTCTTAGCCACCCCATGGCTGTTGTGAATCTCAACTGGGGGGGGGGGGGGTACTGGTCCAAAGAAAGTTGTGGTTGCCTCAGATTTACCTGTAGACTGTCTACTAGGGAACGATTTAGAGACATCAGCTTGGGCAGAAGTGGAGTTGGAGGCTCATGCAGCAATGCTGGGCATTCCAGGGCATATTTTTGCTTTGAACAGGGCTCAGGCCAAAAAGCAAAAAGGACAGGGTGACTTGGATCCTGGAAGAATGGACCAACTGCTCCCTAAAGCTAGGGTTAGTAAAGGTAAAACCCTACCTACTATCCCTCCCTCTACAGTGGATTCAACTTCTGAGGAAGAAGAATTTCCACCCTGTGCAGAACCTACACCAGAGGAGCTGGAAGCAGACACTGCTGAGCTTTTGGGTGAAGGGGGGCCTGCCAGGAAGGAGCTGAGTGTGGCACAGCATACCTGTCCCACACTAGAGGGTCTAAGGCAGGAAGCTGTCAAACACGCAAATGGGGATGTCAGTGACTCTCACAGAGTTTACTGGGAGGACAACCTTTTGTATAATGAAGCAAGGGATCCAAAACCTGGAGCTGCCAGGAGATTGGTGATTCCTCAGGAATACAGAAAGTTCCTCCTAACTCTAGCCCACGACATTCCCTTAGCTGGACATTTGGGGCAAATGAAAACTTGGGACAGGATTGTCTCCTTGTTTCATTGGCCTAGAATGTCAGAGGACACAAAGGAATTTTGTAAGTCCTGTGAAACCTGTCAAGCCAGTGGCAAGACAGGTGGCATTCCAAAGGCACCCCTTATTCCACTGCCTGTGGTTGGGGTTCCCTTTGAAAGGGTAGGGGTTGACATAGTTGGCCCCCTTGACCCTCCTACTGCTTCAGGCAATAGGTTTATCTTGGTGGTAGTGGACCATGCCACCAGATATCCTGAAGCAATTCCTCTAAGAACCACTACAGCTCCTGCAGTGGCAAAGGCCCTCCTGGGAATCTTTTCCAGGGTGGGCTTCCCAAAAGAGGTGGTATCAGACAGGGAAAGCAATTTCATGTCTGCTTTCTTAAAGGCCATGTGAAAGGAATGTGGTGTGACATACAAGTTCACCACACCCTATCATCCACAAACAAATGGACTGGTTGAGAGGTTTAATAAAACTCTCAAAGGAATGATAATGGGACTCCCTGACAAACTCTGCAGGAGATGGGATGTCCTGTTACCTTGCCTCCTTTTTGCTTACAGGGAGGTACCCCAAAAAGGAGTGGGCTTCAGTCCCTTTGAACTCCTATTTGGACACCCTGTAAGAGGTCCTATAACACTTGTGAAGGAGGGTTGGGAACAACCTTTAAAAGCTCCAAAGCAAGACATAGTGGACTATGTACTTGGCCTAAGATCTAGGATGGCTGAGTACATGAAAAAGGTCAGTAAAAACCTTCAGGCCAGCCAAGAGCTCTAAAAGCAATGGCATGACCAGAAGACTGTTTTGGTTCAGTACCAACCAGGGCAGAAAGTGTGGGTCTTTGAGCCTGTGGCCCCAAGAGCACTCCAAGACAAATGGAGTGGACCCCACATTATTGTAGAGAAAAAGGGTGAAGTCACCTACTTAGTTGACTTAGGCACTGCCAGGAGTCCCCTTAGGGTGCTCCATGTCAATCGCCTGAAACCCTACTATGACAGGGCTGAACTCACCCTGCTCATGGCAACGATGAAGGACAGGAAGAAGAGAGTGACCCTCTCCCTGATCTCTTCTCTTCCACAGAACAAGATGCTCTAGTGGAAGGTGTAGTTTTGGCAGATTGTCTTACTGCTGAGCAGAAAGACCACTGCATAAATCTCCTGGGTCAGTTTTCTGAACTATTTTCTACTGTGCCAGGCACCACTTCTTGGTGTGAGCACACTATAGATACTGGAGACAGCTTGCCTGTCAAAAGTAAGATCTATAGGCAGCCTGACCATGTCAGGGACTGCATAAAACAAGAGGTGCAGAAAATGCTTGAACTGGGAGTGGTTGAGCACTCTGAAAGTCCATGGGCCTCTCCTGTGGTACTTGTACCAAAACCTCATTCTAAAAATGGTAAAAGGGAAATGAGATTTTGTGTTGACTACAGAGGTCTCAACCAGGTAACCAAAACTGATGCTCACCCTATACCCAGGGCAGATGAGCTAATGGATACACTGGCATCTGCCAAGTATCTAAGCACCTTTGATTTGACTGCAGGGTATTGGCAGACCAAGTTATCAGAGGATGCAAAAGCAAAAACTGCATTTTCAACCATTGGAGGCCATTACCAATTCACAGTAATCCTTTTGGATTGAAAAATGCACCTGCCACTTTTCAAATTTTGGTGAACACAGTCCTGCAAGGTCTGGAAGCTTTTATTGCAGCATATCTAGATGATATAGCTGTCTTTAGCTCCAGCTGGGAAGATCACCTGGTCCACCTATGGAAAGTTTTGGAGGCCCTGCAGAAGGCAGGCCTCACTATCAAGGCTTCAAAGTGCCAGATAGGGCAGGGGAAAGTGGTTTATCTGGGACACCTGGTAGGTGGAGAACAGATTGCATCACTTCAGGGGAAAATCCAAACTATTATAGATTGGGTTCCCCCTACGACTCAGGTGAGAGCCTTTTTAGGCCTCACTGGGTACTACAGGAGGTTCATAAAGAACTATGGCTCCATTGCAGCCCCTCTTAATGACCTCACATCTAAGAAAATGCCTAAAAAGATATTATGGACAGCAAACTGTCAGAAAGCTTTTGAGGAGCTGAAGCAGGCCATGTGCTCTGCACCTGTCCTGAAAAGCCCCTGTTACTCCAAAAAATTCATTGTCCAAACTGATGCATCTGAATTAGGGGTAGGGGCAGTCTTATCACAACTTAATTCTGAGGGCCAGGATCAACCTGTTGCTTTTATCAGCAGGAGGTTGACCCCTAGAGAAAAGCGTTGGTCTGCCATAGAGAGGGAGGCCTTTGCTGTGATCTGGGCACTGAAGAAGTTGAGGCCATACCTGTTTGGCACTCACTTCATTGTTCAGACAGACCACAAACCTCTACTTTGGCTAAAACAAATGAAAGGTGAAAACCCTAAATTGTTGAGGTGGTCCATATCCCTACAGGGAATGGACTATACAGTGGAACATAGACCTGGGAGTACCCACTCCAATGCAGATGGACTCTCCAGATATTTCCACTTAGACAATGAAGACTCATCAGGTCATGGCTAGTCTTATTGTCCTTTGTTTGAGGGGGGGGAGGGTTGTGTAGGAAAGTACCATCTTGCCTGGCATATTACCCCCATATTTCACTGTGTATATGTTGTTTTAGTTGTATGTGTCACTGGGATCCTGCCAGCCAGGGCCCCAGTGCTCATAAGTGTGCCCTGTATGTGTTACCTGTGTTATGACTAACTGTCTCACTGAGGCTCTGCTATTCAGAACCTCGGTGGTTATGCTCTCTCATTTCTTTCCAAATTGTCACTAACAGTCTAGTGACCAATTTCACCAATTTACATTGGCATACTGGAACACCCTTATAATTCCCTAGTATATGGTACAGAGGTACCCAGGGTATTGGGGTTCCAGGAGATCCCTATGGGCTGCAGCATTTCTTTTGCCACCCATAGGGAGCTCTGACAATTCTTACACAGGCCTGCCCTTGCAGCCTGAGTGAAATAACGTCCACGTTATTTCACAGCCATTTACCACTGCACTTAAGTAACTTATAAGTCACCTATATGTCTAACCTTTACCTGGTAAAGGTTGGGTGCTAAGTTACTTAGTGTGTGGGCACCCTGGCACTAGCCAAGGTGCTCCCACATTGTTCAGGGCAAATTCCCCGGACTTTGTGAGTGCGGGGACACCATT
This sequence comes from Pleurodeles waltl, assembly GCF_031143425.1. NCBI lineage: Eukaryota > Metazoa > Chordata > Amphibia > Caudata > Salamandridae > Pleurodeles > Pleurodeles waltl. Next base: position 175,910,201 of record NC_090450.1, on the reverse strand, counting down.
ACACGCGTGCACTATACATATGTCACGACATATGTATAGCGTCACAATGGTAACTCCGAACATGGCCATGTAACATGTCTAACATCATGGAATTGTCACCCCAATGCCATTCTGGCATTGGGGAGACAATTCCATGATCCCCCGAGTCTCTAGCTCAGATCCGGCTACTGCCAAACTACCTTTCCCGGGGTTTCACTGCAGCTGCTGCTGCTGCCAACCCCTCTGACAGGTTTCTGCCCTCCTGGGGTCCAGCCAGGCTTGGCCCAGGAAGGCAGAACAAAGGACTTCCTCAGAGAGAGGGTGTTACACCCTCTCCCTTTGGAAAAAGGGGTCAGGGCTGGGGAGGAGTAGCCTCCCCCAGCCTCTGGAAATGCTTTGATGGGCACAGATGGTGCCCATCTCTGCATAAGCCAGTCTTCACCGGTTCAGGGATCCCTCAGCCCTGCTCTGGTGCGAAACTGGACGAAGGAAAGGGGAGTGACCACTCCCCTGACCTGCACCTCCCCTGGGAGGTGCCCAGAGCTCCTCCAGTGTGCTCCAGACCTCTGCCATCTTGGAAACAGAGGTGTTGCTGGCACACTGGACTGCTCTGAGTGGCCAGTGCCAGCAGGTGACGTCAGAGACTCCTTCTGATAGGCTCCTTCAGGTGTTGCTAGCCTATCCTCTCTCCTAAGTAGCCAGACCTCCTTTTCTGGCTATTTAGGGTCTCTGCTTTGGGGAATTCCTTAGATAACGAATGCAAGAACTCATCAGAGTTCCTCTGCATCTCTCGCTTCACCTTCTGCTAAGGAATCGACTGCTGACCGCGCTGGAAGCCTGCAAAACTGCAACAAAGTAGCAAAGACGACTACTGCGACCTTGTAACGCTGATCCTGCCGCCTTCTCTACTGTTTTCCTGATGGTGCATGCTGTGGGGGTAGTCTGCCTCCTCTCTGCACTAGAAGCCCTGAAGAAATCTCCTGTCGGTCGACGGAATCTTCCCCCTGCAACCGCAGGCACCAAAGAACTGCATCACCGGTCCTCTGGGTCTCCTCTCAGCACGACGAGCGAGGTCCCTTGAACTCAGCAACTCTGTCTAAGTGACTCCCATAGTCCAGTGACTCTTCAGTCCAAGTTTGGTGGAGTTAGGTCCTTGCCTCCCCATGCTAGACTGCATTGCTGGGAACCGCGTGTTTTGCAGCTACTCCGGCTCCTGTGCACTCTTCCAGGATTTCCTTTGTGCACAGCCAAGCCTGGGTCCCCGGCACTCTAACCTGCAGTGCACGACCTCCTGAGTTGTCCTCCGGTGTCGTGGGACCTTACTTTGTGACTTCGGGTGAGCTCCGGTTCACTCCACTTCGTAGTGCCTGTTCTGACACTTCTGCGGGAGCTACTTGCTTCTGAGAGGGCTCCTTGTTTTGCTGGGTGCCCCCTCTGTCCCCTCACGCAATTGGCGACATCCTGGTCCCTCCTGGGCCACAGCAGCATCCAAAAACCCTAACCGCGACCCTTGCAGCTAGCAAGGCTTGTTTGCGGTCTTTCTGCACGGAAACACCTCTGCACGACTCTTCACGACGTGGGACATCCATCCTCCAAAGGGGAAGTTTCTAGCCCTTGTCGTTTTTGCAGAATCCACAGCTTCTACCATCCAGTGGCAGCTTCTTTGCACCCACAGGTACTCTCGTCAGAAAATCCATCATTGTTGCATTGCTGGTGTTGGTCTTCCTTGCAGAATTCCCCTATCACGACTTCTGTGCTCGTTGGGGAACTTAGGTGCACTTTGCACCCACTTTTCAGGGTCTTGGGAAGGGCTATTTTTCTAACCCTCACTGTTTTCTTACAGTCCCAGCGACCCTCTACAAGGTCACATAGGTTTGGGGTCCATTCATGCTTCACATTCCACTTCTAGAGTATATGGTTTGTGTTGGCCCGATCTCTATGTGCCCCCATTGCATTCTATGGTGACTATACATTGTTTGCACTGTTTTCTATTGCTATTACTGCATATTTTGGTATTGTGTACATATATCTTGTGTATATTTGCTATCCTCATACTGAGGGTACTCACTGAGATACTTTGGCATATTGTCATAAAAATAAAGTACCTTTATTTTTAGTATATCTGTGTATTGTGTTTTCTTATGATATTGTGCATATGACATTAGTGGTACTGTAGGAGCTTCACTCGTCTCCTAGTTCAGCCTAAGCTGCTCTGCTAAGCTACCTTTTCTATCAGCCTAAGCTGCTAGACACCCCTCTACACTAATAAGGGATACCTGGGCCTGGTGCAAGGTGTAAGTACCCCTTGGTACTCACTACAAGCCAGTCCAGCCTCCTACAAATACTCCTCCTAATACTAAACCCAACTAAAACATGTTTGGAAGCCCTCTATATTTAAAAAGGGAAAAAACGGACCCAATGACACATCATAGTGCTTGCCCTTAATATAGTACTGATACCTCTAAAAATATATTATTGTGCCCTACTATAGTATAGTCATTCCAAACAAATGCTTTGCCTTTAATATAAGTTTAACATAGCACCACTATTGTCAAAATAGGTTTAATAAATATGTACTGTACATTTAGTATGGCTACCTGCAATCTGGCACGACCTTCATCTAACTTAGATGTTGTTGTAGTACTTAGATATTCACATTAATTTCATCCAAACTCTTCTGAATTTCAAAGCCGGTTGCCCTTTCCCTTTTTGCAACCTTATTTTCATCACTAAGGTTACACAAAATTAAGTTGATCACTTTTTGACTATACCTTTACTCATTTGCTTTCTACTGATAATACACCAAAGTATGAAAATAGACGCATGCATTGTCTTTATCCGGTTAAAAAATAGTTGATCTTTCACCTCCAATGTGGGCATTTACTTGACAGCTGAGTAGCCATTTTCCAGGGGTTGTAGCCACCATCTTAGCTTCTTCCAGCGTTGCAGGAAAGAGGTTGATGGTATCAACACGATGGTTCTTGTCAGTTAAAGTCTGCCCATGGAAGTAGGCTGAATGGACGTCAACTTCATCTCCTATTCCAAATAGATGCCATCGAACTATCTCTCCCGAGTTCATGATTAATCCTGGAAGGTTACCATACATATATCCATTGATACCTAAATAAAATAGGACACTTGCTTTATTTTGCCGTCAGATAACAGAAATACAATGACTTCTCTATTGTTTCTTAAACTACACTTATATTTATACTATTATACTCTTGAAGAGGTGGAAAGGGCCATTAATTCTAAAAACGTGGAGGATTTAGAAAGGAACAGCCTGCCTTAAGTCAAATCTTGCCTTGCAACTTCAATGACTTTTTAGCCTTCTTTCAAGTTTTTCAGACGTCTCCTGTAGGAAAGACGTTTCAAGTATTTCTTGTATGTGCCTCACCCGGTTACCCACACTGTTGATGTTCATGAAAGAACTCAGAGATATCCTTTCTATGGAATTATATGGAGTTCATGAAAAGGACATCATCATCCATATACTACCTCTGTATGGCCATGGCTCTACTGTACATTTTTGCTGGTATAAATTGGCTTGAGAGATGTTCTGATTACATGGCAACGAACACAAATTAAGCAATGCTCGTATTAGGCAGTAAAATATATACAGTGACGCATATGAAATTCACATCCTCTCTTTTTGGGAAAACACAAGCAGAGAATTAAGGCTGGAGAAAGGATATAATTATCAGCGTACATTCAGTTTAAATGGTTTGCATTGGTAATGCATCTGAATATAATTTCACGAATATCGGTGTAGAATAATATGTTCGGCAAAATATCAAAGCCCAAAATATCTACAAGATAGGTTTGTACAGAATTGTATAGGTTGACTTTGTTCAACTCCACATCTACGTGATCTGACGACGTTTATTTTGATGATATGTAGATGCAGAGTTAAAAGGATTTAGGAATAGTAAATCTATACCTATGTATGCACCTACGTTCTCGATATTTTGTACCTCAATATTTTGCCCATGATATTATGATTCAATATTTTGATAAACGCTATTTGGACATATAACCATTTCTATGATGGTACACATTCATAGGGAGGATTTTCATTCAGCCATTTTGGATGTTCACGTCAAGAGGCAATATTAGCTGCTTATTTTAGCAGTCTGCCTATTTATGAATGTATGGTAAGTGTGCTAGCCTCCACACAGACATGCAAAAGTTTGAGAACTCTGAATAGGAAACATATTCGCCTGCTAAATGGTCCAAACTGTTTAAACACATCCCTCTAAGATATTGGGAGTATGCCCACAATATAAAGTAATAATAAGCTCTCTGTATTAATGATGGGGCACTGTAATGTACAAAAATGGTCCATCTTCCCATCTTCCTTAATCTTTTTATAGATGCCCCCTTATCGGTTGCAATAGTGTTTCTTTTCAAAAGATTCAGTCTGCATTCTATACCTTTATAATGTGGCAACATCATCATGCTATTCATTAGCTAAAGCACCCGTGACTCATGGTGGCTCAGCCCTCCCAAACTTCAAATATTTCTATTGATCCTCGTTGGGAGATGGAATATCTTATGTTTTGGATTTTGGGATCTTGATTGGCCATTACAGCATTTGCATCTCTATCACATGTTGGTAAGAGGGAGTATGTTCTTTTCTGAACCCTCCTAGTACAAAAAAGTAACATTTAAAACTCTACCGGGCCGATTTAAGGAAAGTGGCGGTGCACCCAGTGCAGCGCCACTTTCCTTGCGCCCCTTAGTGCCCCCTACCGCCACCATGTGCATGCCGTATCTAAGATACGGTGCACCGTGGCACTAAGTAAGGGGCAATAGGCTAATTTGTATTGACGCTATTAATGTACTCTGTAGGAGTACATACGGGTCCATTGTATTCAATGGCGTACCCCCTTTTAACGCCTGCTCTGAGCAGACATTAAAAGTGGCAAACAAAATTATGCCCCCTCTGCATTCATTATGCCTGGCGCAGGCATAATGTAGGTCAAAGGGTTGCAAAGTGGTGCAATAACGCTAAGTGTCGGTAGATGGTACTAGGGGCTCTTAAACATGCCCCTACGTGTTTGTATTCACACTTGCTGAGAAATTTTTTGTATTTCGAAATTCTCTATATTCACAATTTTGTGAAACAATGCTACTTTCACAAACGTGTGTAGTCCTCAAATATCAACAATTAATGCCCTGGTGTCACAGACATAATTGCAGCTAGGTAAAATTGCATGCTCCTTGTGCGCACTAAGCAGCCTTTTTTTCTATGGCTATATGAAACGTCTACTAGCAGCTGGTAAATTGTATCTGATGGGCATGTCTAATGTGTTAAAGAAATGAGAACAGCAGTTGCGAAACAGAAAGAAGCAGAAAGCGTTCAACAGCATCATACAATTTTTAAAAGGTTAATTTTCAGCAGGCTCTACTGTCGACTTCAAAGGCTAAATGTAGAAGCATTTAAACCTGCACCTTAATCAAGACATCTGATAATGAAGCCAATCCAGAGACAATATAGGGCATGGACAAAGTGGGCAATTGTCTAGGGCCCCCAAATCCCAGGGAGGCCGCTGTACAGTGAACATTCTCGCTATTGGACATTAGGCTGTTATTTATATTTCACTATTTTAAGATTCTCTCCCTTTGTCTGTCTTTCCATTACTCTCTCTCTCTTATCCCAGTGCCATTGCAAGAATTTTTGTGGCCCTAAGTAAGACATTTTGTGACTGTTTTCGTGGGTTCAATTTTTAAGGTTTAACATATAACGCAATATAATTTGCTCGATACTGGATCACATTAGTTGAAAATGTGTAATACAACTGAAAGTGGTTCCAAACAGAGGACAACAACAAATGTCTTGCCTGGAACTATCCAAAAAGATGACCCTGAGCCATTATACCTATGTTGAAGGACTGTGGGTCAACGGTTGGTCTGTTAGATGGGATCTTCTATGCTTATAAGGCTAAATAAACAGACAATACTGCTCTGACTCAAAGAGATCATTTCATATGTAGCTTGTGCTTGAAGACAGATCTGATGAGTCTAAAGGGTGAAAGCAAAATACGAGACAGACAGCAGGAAAACACTTCCACTCTCATAGATTTATTAAAGGAGAAGAAAAAAACAGTTCCATGAATGTAAGGAACATCAGCACTGGGAGGTTACAAGTCAAACAATCAGAACTCTGTGGGAGAGAAATGCTCATGGGTGGGACAAACACATGAATAGGAAGAAAGGTGCAAGTAAATTGTCAATCAATCAAAACATTGTGAGATCGCAATGCTCCTGGATGTGAAAAACACATCAATAGGGAGAAAGCTATTGAATCATAAGGGCACAACTGAGACAGATGGCACGACCATCCAGTTATGAGCAAGAGGTGTACCCAATGCCCAATCTTTGGGCCCTATTTATGGGATAGTGATGCAGCGTAGCAAGTCTCTTTGCTGCACTGCACTGCATCACCGGGAAAGGGCAGGAATGCGCCATTTGTAAGGCATAAGGCACCATCCTGACATTTTCCCCTGCGCTGTAAACTTTTGGCAGCCTAGTGCCAATGTAGGCACCCTTGCACTGTGGTGCAAGGGTGCCTGTGTTGCATGTAGGATTGATTTTGAGCAAAAAGAGACATCTTCCTGCACAAAACCAATCCTGAAAGGCATACTACTCTATGTGTGCAGAATGCAGCACTCGTAGAAAAAGAAAGTAGAGAGGCATATTTCTTGACATATTCTCAGGTTTACATGTTCTTGTAAATATGGGAATGTGTCACAAACCATGGGAGTTGCATGGGAACACCCACTCAATACCAATTGAATGCCTTCCCAGGGCAGAGTGAGGCAAAGCAGCAATGTGAGCTGCGTTGACTTACTTCATATTTTAGGAGCCACTCAAAGCCAGGCAAAGTGGCTTTGCAGGACTTCAAAAATGTGACTTAGAGGTTGGCATCAGGAATCCATGTTGCATAGTTCAAACGTGATGCAATCCTCTCATAAATATGCCCCTCCATCTACAACTATAGGTCTGGGCAACAGACAGCTAAAGCTTCATGTAGCCAAGATGCAATAAAAAAAGGAATGTGCCCCAAACATTGTGTAAACAGTTATGTAATGCATATTCCAATTTCTAGTGCTAAATAAATATAGACCTTTCAGAACAAAACAAGTGTTTAAAAAAAGCTCTAAAATATTTTAAAAGAACCTTACAGTGCATCCGGTTACTTTCTTGAAAGTCTGCATCCTCCTTATCAACATCAGCAGTGCAATACGTTGCAATATTTTCATCCAGATATTTACTCATATTTTCATCAAATACAGAAAACATCACAACAAACTCGATGCCTGGTTTTGCTTTTGGCTTAGACAAGACACCTAAAAACACAAAAGTAAATATAACGTTAGCAGACTGAGGTTTCTGTGAATTTATTAACATCAAAGCATCACATTTTTATGAAATACGATTTATCGTTCCCAGTCAAAACAGGAACCAAGAGTGCCCCATCATCAATCATCTAACAGCTGACGCATTTAGTTATAATGTATTATTTGATAATAAACAGCACTGTATATTGCTTTTTGATTGCTTCAGAGTGGTTGAGAGGATGGCAATGAATCATTTGATGAAGAGATAGGGGAAGCCAGAGTGCTATCGGAAGGATATATGACTATGTTCGATATTCTTTGATCCCAACACTGATCTTTTACAAGTTCAATTAATGCTTCATTCAAGAGTTTTCGTAATCATAAGAGAATGAGCACGGATTGGAAGGCTGGACTGAATGCACTCCTTAGTCTTGGATCCGCGTTCTCCAACTTTCTGCTACTCTGTTTTATCCTTATCCTACTGGATGATAATTGATAACTCTGCATCCTATGAGCAGTAGGTTCTCATTAGGGTATAGCGTGGAGCCAGCTTGCAACTGGCCCACAAGGCATTATGGATCGTGCACAGAACCTTCAATCTAATCGTTTCTTCTACTGTAGGCCAGTGGAGAGCTTTCCAGTGTGTTTGATGCTTCCATCTCTTATTCTAAGTTAAGTCATAGTCTATCTACCTATCTACCTGGTTCTGCAGGTATTGTAGCCTGGCATTGAGTTTCTTTGAGGGACCAGTCTCTATGATGTTGCTGTAGTCCAGCAAGAAGGCTTGGTGTCAAATCTACTGATTGTTGTCTGGAGTACTGACATGAGTTTTTGAGATAGTGAGAGCTGGAGATTGATACCTGTGACTCCTATGTTGAGTTGGGGGAAGCAAACTAGGGGGCACATTTACAAGAAATGTTGCAAAGCTGAATTGCGGCAGCAATGCGTCCAAAATACTTACGATGCGGAGGAATCTGTTATGATGCCATAGATGCACCTTATTAACAGTTCGGGGCACCATAGGGTAAGGACCCAAAGTACATCAGAAATTCTGACGCATCTGTGGAAACTTTGCCATAACGGGTTAGCACCAAAAGTGTAGCATTGCTGAAGTTGGCCTCAGAACTGACGCAACTTCAGCGATGCATCAAAATTTAGAGGTGCTGTGTCAGTTTTAAATTACGCAAGTAGCCTAATGCTTTAGAACCAATGTAAAATATTGTAAAATAGTGAAATATCACCCTCTACACTTTTGCATTTGTCCTGGATATAAGAGGTAATGTATGCAGTATGGCTATGTGTAAAATTACGGTTGGCATAGTCTACTTATGTGTATGTAGAGACTTGAGTATGTGTGACATAGTGAGTGACAGTGTAATGTTAGTGAATACAAGTATATGTTGGAATGTGGAGTGGCAATACATGTATTACCTACCTTATGTAAGTACTTACCTGTTGTCCTTTGCAGTATGCAGACCTGGACTTGGAGACGCCTTCCTCAATGCAGAGAAGTGACAATCCTGGCCTGCCCTCTGAAAAATGTACACAACGTCACATTGTCTTGCTGCAGTGGATGATGAAATCATAGCTGCCATGACATATTCCAGTGTGTAAAGTGACTTCAGATGGTCAGGTTTCTATTGCAAAGCCAATGCTTCATTTTTACGCCTGGGTTAAGGAGGCATGGGAATTTTGCGCATTTTAGACTGTGCGCGTCATTTGTCAACAATGCGTCACTTCCCTAAATACTTTCATATATGAATGTGTACGTTCTGCGTGGGATTTTAAGAGGGAACAACTACCTTGCATATTATTAACTTAACCTGATGCAGCCAGTTGTACCACAGGTAAAATAAATGGCACACAGATGAGAAAAGTGACACATTATGCCTAATGCATCACTTAGTAAATAGGGAGCACTGAATTTGCCATCACTGTGTGAAAAAAAACGACACAGCAGTGGTGCAAGCTCCTTGTAAATATGTCCCTAAAGCTGAGAATCGAAAAGTAATCCTAGGAACCTAACTTTTAAGATTTTTTTTATTTTTATATTTTTATTATTATATCTGCCAACAGGCAACACTTAAGAAAGATACAGGTGCATACATTTGCTCCGGGGAGCAGGCACATTGAGATTTTCTTGGTTGCCACATTTCCTGCTCCTGTGCGGGAGCCTCCCCCTTGTGCAAGCCAAGGGGGCAATGTCCATTTGATGTGCATAATTGGCGCACCATATGAAGAACTTAAGGTACAGAGGAAAAACACGGAGAATAGTGTAGGAGTGGGTCGAGCGAGCGTCATGAGGGAGGGGGAGGGGGGAAAGCGAAGGAGAAGGATGAGATACAGGGGGAGTGCAACCCCTCCTTTAAGGTCCAACACGTCAGCCCCTAAGCCAGGATCGCGTGGAAATACCTACAGTCCTATAGTAGTTCGGGGCGGGGGCGGGAGTCCGATCCCCACTCGGGGTAAAGGCGGTGGCATAGCAGTCCCCAGGTAAAGGAAGCACCCCCGGCAGCCCGCCACATCCGGGCAAGTAGTATGAAGAGGTGCTCCGTCCCCTTAGTTTAGGTCATCCCTAGAGAAACCGGTGTGGGTTTTTAATTTTTTTGTATTCTTACCTAACTTTTAAGATAATCCCAGAAGAGTGCTTTTTGTGATTTGGTGTAAATCTGATCACTAATATTTGAGCAACTAAGGCTCACAAACTTTGCATATATCATGCCGCAAAGGACCTGAGGAGCTGACAAATCTTATGGTGAGATATGATTTGCTGGCACCACATCAACAATGACGTGGCAACAGCCATCTTAAAACTCAGTACTCAGTCCCGAGTCCCGAGTCCCGAGTCCTACAAAAAAAGTTGAAAAAAACCCATAAGTGTGCAGTGTGGGGATACCGTGCCCCCCTTGGGCAATAAAAAAAAAAAAACATTGTCACAAATTCCCAGAGGATCCTCGAATCCACAGTAAAATCTTTTTTTTTAAAGTGTGGGCTCCCACACTCTTCAAAACATTATCTCCCTTGGGGTGGGTCAAGTCCCAGGGGGCGGTGCATTGATAATTAGGGTGGGGGGGTGCATGCCCTCCTCCCCAAGCCTTTAAGAGGCCCAAGGGATCCTATCCCGAGGCCCATATCTTACTGAAGGGGAGAGGGCCTCACGGCTCATACCAGCAGCCATAAAAGGCCCCAGGGCCCCATTCCCAGTTCCTTATAAACAAGTAAGGGGGCACACAGCCACCTTCCTTGAACCTAAAAAGGCTCCGGGGACCTCATCCCCTTGGGCTATCATTTTAATAAAGGGGTTGGGGACCGTGCAGCCCCCCTCCCAGAGCTCGTTTTATGGCTCTAGGGCATTCTATTCCCCTGGGCTAGCTAAGGGATGATATTCTGGGGTCCCAATCTCCGGGACACCATCTTTGACCTGCACGAGAGAGCAGGCTAAGAAAGAGTAATGTGCTCACACCCAGCGGGAGCCCAGAGCGGCTACCACTAGGTGGGAGCACAAATCTTGTCTCTGCCTGCACTCACTGGCAGGGAAATTAAGCCCATTGCTCCCACCCAGTGGGATCAAAAGAAAACTTCTCCCCTGGGGCGGGAGCAATGCCAGCTTTGGCTGCACCCATGATGGGTGCAAGCAGGGGAGGTGGTGAGGTTACAGAGGTCATGGGCCACCCCGCATCCCCCATCCTACAATGAGCGATCTGCTGTAGGTTTTTGTTATTTTACTAAGAGGAGGGGGCGTGCACTCCCCTCCCTAAGCCAATATGGGCTTTGGGGACCAAACCACGAGGGCCTTGTTTTTTTTTGCTGCAGGGATAGGCAGAGTGGCCTCCTCCCCAAGCCAGTGGTGGCCCTGAGGACCCTATCTCCCAGGGCCTTCCTTTTTTATTAAGGGGGTACAAGCCACTATGAGCTCCTGGAGCCCCATTCTCCCAAGTCATTCTTTTTAAGTTAAGAGAGGGGATTGTGCCCCCCCTCCCCAAGCCACTATGGACCTTTGGGACCCCATCCACCCGGGGCCTTCAGTTTTTACTCAGGGGTAGGGAGGCATGTCCCCCCTCTCCAAGCCAACAGTAGCCCCAAGGACCCTATCCCCCAGGGCCTTCCTTTTTATTAAGGGGTGAGCGCAGCTCCCCCTCCCCTCCCCAAGGCACTATGGGCCCCAATGAGCTCACCACCGGGGCCTTCTTTTTTTAGTAAAGGGAGGGGTGCATAACCCCCCACCCCGAGCCCATAGTGGTCCCCAGGGGACCCCATCCATCGGGTCTAAGGTGCCCCTGGGTGGGTGCCCCAGTGCCCACCTGGGGCACTTACCAAACATATGTTGGGGGCTGCAGGGGGAGCCCAAAGTCCTCCCCAGCCCTGCAGGCTCCCTGAATTCACCCATCCTGGGTGCTGCGGGAGTGGGTGTGCATCCGCCATGTAGGAGCAGCTGTTTGTGCTTGCTCCAGCCGAGCATGAGCAGTCTGAGTTTCCCTGCCCACAAAGGCAGGGTAAAAAAAAGTCTGATCCCACCCGGTGGGAGCATGTTCAAAGCTCCCGCCGAGTGTGAGCAAACTTACTTTACCTGCCTGCACTACTGGCAGGGAAAATACTGTGTTCTAGGAATAGGCTCCCTGGGACACTGTATGAGAGGGCCACGGGGAATGAGCTGCCTGGGGCCTTTTATGGCTCATGGAGCGGAGCTGCATGCCCTCTCCCCTATACTTACTAGTCTGCCCTTGGGGATGGTGTCCTTTTGGCCTATTGGTGGCTTGTGAAGGGGGCTTGGCACCCCTCCCCTTTTTTAATGCATTGTCTCAATGTGGCTTGGGGAGAGGGTTTCAAGCACCCCTTCCCCTTATATTTTACAGCAGCCCATGATCTGCCATTTTGTTTTCACATGCTAGCTCGAATCCAGTGGCACAGTGAGCACTGGACCCACGTCTGGGCATACCCTTCAAACTTAGGGCAACTTTAGCAACACAAAAAGATGATGGACGGAGTGCTGAAACTTTTCGAACGGTCACCCGCAGTCACCGCTCTAGGTTTAATCCATCGTTCTTTGCTCAACCACCCCAGTTTGGACCCACCATATGCAAATCTGTCTTGAACAGTCCAGTCCGAACTGCCAGGCCTGGTCCTTCTTGTACCGGAAATAAGCATCCTATGACCGGTTTCAGGTTATCACCCTCCATCATCCTTTTGTGCTGCTAAAGTCGCCCTTGTGGGAAGGGTATGCCCAGACGTGGGTCCCGTGCTCACTGTGCCACTGGATTAAAGCTAGTTTGGCTGATGAATGGTAATACCCTGAAACTGGTTCTAGGATCCTTGTTTTTGGTCCAGGGAGGACCAGGCCTGGATGTTCAGGCTGGACTGTTCCCATTAATAGTTTCCCTGTGGAACATGTCTTAAAAAAAACTTCTGGACTTCAGAGAAACCTGTTGGATGTGCCATTTAAAATCCTTGCATTCAGATGGACTGAACATCACTGAAAATATCACCTCATTATTGCATATCACAAAAAAATCTCAGGACTTCATTAATTTCACATTCCAAATGAATGAGATTCCAAATGGATCTTCACGTAAAAAGCAACAAAGCCACTGAAATTTACTCAAAAACTCATTACAGAGTATGGGGCACATTTACAAGAAAGTCGCGCATCGGTCTTGATGCGCCACTTTCCTTGTGTGCCCCTACCACTACCTACTGACACCATGGTTGCACTGTATTTACAACACAGTGCACCATGGAGGTCGTTAGGACAATAGCTTCAGAAATGTTGATGCTATTGTGGTGCTTGCAGGATTAGCACCAAAAAGTATGGCGTTAATCCTGCAAAGTAAAAGGAGGCCCACTGAAAACAATGGGAGTGTCTTTTTAACACCCTGCCTTTAAGAAGGCGTTTAAATTTATTCAAAAAATGACACAGTGAAAGCTTGTAAATTTCACTGCGCCTTTCTTATGGGCCTCCTAACAGGAGAATGCCCCCTTGCATACGATATGCCTAGCGCAGGCATATTGTGGCACAAGGGGTTACCAAGTGGTGCAATGCATGCATTGTACCACTTTGTAAATATGGCATGACGAAAAGGCCACCTTACCACATTAGCATAAAACAATTACGCTAATGTGACACAAGGTGGAGCAAGGGGCTTGGAAATATGCCCCTATGTGCTTCTTACTCAGCCACCTGGCAACCGTAGCCTATGGGTTATGACTTGGCAGGTCTAGCCGAGCTAACAACACTACTGTTTACATTTTCAGAGAGCTAAACGGGCAATTTGTGCTCTTGAAGTCAATCTGTATGCACTTATTCTATCTCATGTGAAAGTTCCTGTGTAAGAAGCAATAACATTTTATAGATCGCAATGGCACTTTATTTTTATGTAGCTTTTTTTATGATCAAGATCTAATTTGTGGCAGTTGCACCAATTAGATCTTGGTATTATTCTTTTCTATCATTTTTTTAATTCTTTGCAATGGTTTTTAGTAATCCTGCACTTCCAATAAAACTGAAAAACTAAACACCTATGATGCTTTTCAAAAAACTAAGCAGCGCCCCCTGTGCAGTCACTGAGCAAACAACGTTTTACTATATGAGGAAAGTGAAATTACATTTATGTCTTTGGTGAGTACATCTGTTTGAGTCAATTTCTTCTTGGATATTTCATTTCTGTGTGACTCATAGTATACTAAGGTATGGTGATAACATAATTTTAGGAGGCTGGCCTGGTTTGTAGTGGGTACCAAAGGTACTTACACCTTATACCAGGTCCAGTTATCCCTTATTAGTGAAATGTAGTCAGTGTCTAGAAGCCAGGCTGTCTAGTGGTAGCTGTAGGCAGAGCAGCCAAGGCTGAACTAGGAGACATGCAAAGTTCTTGCAATACCGCTATAGTCACACAGTACTCACACACATGAAAGACAATACTCAGTGTTACAAATAAAGGTACTTTAGTTTGGTGATGCATTGCCAAAATATAACTTAGAGACTATACTCCCTTAGGGGGTAAGTAATAAACACAATATATACACCAGTAACCAAAAACAGGTAAGTACACAGTCAGAAAACAGTGCAAATAGTGAAAATCACAATGGGTTGTAATGGGCCTGGGGGAACACAAATCATATACTAAAATAGTGGAATGCGAAAGTCGGTTTCCCACTTAGGCAAGTGTAGGGTGTAGAGGGGCGCTGGGAGTGTAAGGAAACACCAAAGGTAAGTAATAGACCCAAGCCCAGAGCCCAGGAAAGCAGGAATAAATCACAGTAAGTTTCCTGAAATACACAAGAAGTTGTGATAAAAGATTATGCAAGAACCAGAAGAGACGGCAAGACACTAACAATGGATTCCTGGACCTGAAGACCTGTGGAAGAAGGGGTCCAGGGAGAACAGGAGCCCCTGCTAACCTGGATGAAGGTACAAAAGAAGAACCACTGGCAAGAAGACAAAGGCCCTCATTACAACATTGGCGGTAAATCCCGCTTACTGCCGTGCAGAAGACCGCCAACACACCGCTGCGGCTGCAGAATTCCGCTACAGCTATCACGACCCACAGCTCGGAATCCGCCATAATACAGACACCCACACAAGTCCGCCACACCAAAGGTCAGTGATAAACTGGCGATAACTAAACCTCCACCGTTACGCCAACAGGAATACGCCCACCCTATCACGACCCACGAATCCACGCAGCGGTCTTTCAACTGCGGTATTCCATTGGCGGTACACACCGCCGCGCTCAAAATACACACACATTTACAAAACACAACCACATTGGACAATTCGAAATACACACACCTGATACACATATACACACCACACCCACACACCCAATCCAATATAAAGCACACACCCACATCACCCACAAACCCTTACTACCAAAAACTACGAAAGAAGGCCAGAGAGAGACACCACCAGAAACAACACCAGCATTCACAGACACACAATATCATCACTCACACAACATCCACGCACCTCAAACAACACACAACACATCCCCTCACACATCACAACACACACCACCTCACACATCACCCACACCACATCATGGCACCTCAACGATACCCCAGGTTCTCTGAGGAGGATCTCAGGGTCATGGTGGAGGAAATTGTCCAGGTAGAGCCACAGCTATTCGGATCACAGGTGCAGCACACCTCCATTGCTAGGAAGATGGAGCTATGGCGCAGAATCGTCGACAGGGTCAATGCAGTGGGACAGCATCCAAGAACCAGGGATGACATCCGGAAGAGGTGGAACGACCTACGGGGGAAGGTGTGTTCCGTGGTCTCCAGACACCAGATTGCTGTACAGGGGACTGGCAGTGGACCCCCACTTCCTCCCCCACAACTAACAACATGGGAGGAGCAAGTCTTGGCAATACTGCATCCTGAGGGCCTCGCAGGAGTAGCAGGAGGAATGGACTCTGGTAAGTCAACTCTTAAATGTTAGATCCCCCACCCTACCTGCATGCCATCACATACTCCCACCCTCACCCTCACCCCCATCACTCCAACACCTCACATATGTCCCACTATCACAACCCACCCATCCCAACACCAAGCCCTGCATGCAACACCAAAGCATGGACACCCATCACCAAAGGATGTCCACTACAGATACCCACACAGACCCCAAACCAAATATCACACAAGGACCTAGACAAGAATGCAAGCACTGGAGTACAGGGTCACTCACCCATTGCACACAATGGCACACAGATGCAATAATCGTGCCTTTACACCCCTGCATGAACCCTACCCAACGTCACCGGACAGGAGGTACCAGACATATCCACTCCCCCCACAGAAGATGCCCACAGTGATGACAGCAGCTCTGCACAACTGGATTAAGATGACTAGCCCGGCCCATCTGGGACCTCGGGACAGTCGGTTCCCCTGACACTGGCACAAGCCACCACAGAGCCTCCCCCCTCAGGAAACACCACCACAGCACCCACCCAGCGGGCCCATCCCTCTGTCCCCAGGACACGTCAAGCAGCAGTGTGTCCACCACTACAGGGAACACAGGCAAACCCACCGACCCAAGAAAATCAGGGAACTGGGGGCAGTGACAGTGGGCACACGGTTCAGGGGACAGAGGAACAGGAAAACAGGGGAACTAGGAGGACTGCTGTGCGACAGGGGGAGGACAGGCCCATGGAACCAACTCTCCACGCGGCCCTCTCCAACATCATGGGAGCGTACCATCATTCCCAGGAGACAATGGCAACGGTACTGGCCAAGTTTCAGGAGACCCAGCGGCTGCAGGAGGAACACTCTCTGGGGATAAGGGAGGAACTCAAGTCCATTAACACCATTCTGGTCACCGTTGCAGGGGTGCTGCAAGACCTTGTCAACACCAGGAGGGACACTGTGGCACAACAAGGGGCCCCTGACACTAGCCTGGATGATGAACAGCCCTCCACCTCTGCCAGCGCTAGTGGACAGAAGGCACCACCACAGGAACACAACACCAGCACCCCACCTCCTGCAGATGGAGAGCAACCCCGCCAACGTCCCTGAGATCCAGGAACAAGACAGAGAACATTGCCAAGACCCCCCCCCCAGGAAATGAGACCCCCCTGAATGTCACCCTTCTGTCCCACTTTGTCACCCTGTCCATCCTTCAACTGCCCTTGCTCCACTTCCTATGCCCCTTTGGACAATGCACCTGTGAAACAAATAGACTGGACTCTGCCATGGACGTTCCTCCACCATCACCCCTGCCCATTTTACAACCCCTTCCACTTATTTGCACAGAAATAAACACACTTCAATCACAAAACAATCTGGACTCAGTCTGTGCTTTCACAAATGTGTAAATGCAATAACTATGGAATATAGCAATGTCAATTTAATTGTTCACATACCGATGAAACATAGCTGTAGTGCTGGATGAAATATAGCAGAGGGCACAAAGTGGGACCCACATCTGTTAAATGGAAAGGCAAAGTGACAAATCAGGGTCCATACACTGAGTGAAAATGACAGACTTATGATAGCTTAAACAATACTATGAGATGTGTGAGGCAGTGACATCTTCTTACCTGTGTCTCACTGGAAGTATTGCTGGATAACGTTGTTTCTGTTGTCGATATCCTCTTCTTTTGCCTCCTCTTCTTCACTGTCCACAGGCTCCACAGCTGCAGCAAGACCTCCAACTGGACCATCCTCCTGCAGATAAGGCACCTGTCGTCGCAAAGCCAGGTTGTGCAGCATACAGCAGGCCACGATGATCTGGCACACCTTCTTTGGTGAGTAGTAGAGAGAACCATCTGTCATATGGAGGCACCGGAACCTGGCCTTCAGGAGGCCGAAGGTCCGTTCGTTTACCCTTCTAGTTCGCCCATGTGCCTCATTGTAGCGTTCCTCTGCCCTTGTCCTGGGATTTCTAACTGGGGTCAGTTGCCATGACAGGTTGGGGTACCCAGAGTCACCTGCAAATGCCGAGGGACAACTGTTAGACACACAATAACCCGTAGGGACAACCCCATACCCAGACAACTTTTCACACTGTATAGGGTCCTTGTCCTCATCTATTAGCCACACTCGTGCCTCTGGAGTTGCCCCATCACATAAAAGATGCTGCTATTCCTCAGAATGTAAGCGTCATGCACTGAGCCAGGAAATTTGGCATTCACATTGGAGATGTACTGGTCCGCCAAACACATTCATCGAATGATAGCTGTTCCGGTTTCTGTACACCTGTTCACTCCTGCGGGGGGTACCAAGGCCACATGTGTCCCATCAATGGCCCCTATGATGTTGGGATTATGTCCCAGGGCATAGAAGTCACCTTTCACTGTGGGCAAATCCTACACCTGAGGGAACACGATGTAGCTGCACATGTGTTTCAGCAGGGCAGACAACACTCTGGACAACACGTTAGAGAACATTGGCTGGGACATCCCTGATGCAATGGCCACTGTTGTTTGAAAGGATCCACTTGCCAGGAAATGGAGTACTGGCAGGACCTGCACTAGAGGGGGGATCCCTGTGGGATGGCGGATAGCTGACATCAGGTCTGGCTCCAACTGGGCACACAGTTCATGGATTGTTGCACGATCAAGTCTGTGGGTGACTATTACGTGTCTGTCTTACATTGTCGACAGGTCCACCAGCGGTCTGTGCACCGGAGAATGCCGCCATCCCATCACCTGCCCCAGCGGACGTGCCCTATGGAAGAGAACAGCGAGCAGAGAGTCAGCCAACACTGAGGTATCACAATGTGTTATTTGCAGAAATGTTATTAATCCGTAATGTGCCTGTTACTGTGTGTATGCAAGGCCTACATTGGTGTGACACAGTTAACATAAATGCCATGTGGCCCCCTGAAATGGCGGCTGCCTGACCTGTAAGGTGGGAAAAGGGGTTCTGAGGTAACTGCACTGGTGTTGTACAGCATTGTGGTAGGCGGTCGAAGACCGCGGCGCAATCCTGCATGGTTAAAATTGGACCCTATGGGTCCGAGGAGCCAATGACGATGTACGCCGGCGGTGACGGTACGCACCGCCGCGGACGTGACTGCCATTTTCTGTCTGTTCACTCACTTGATACCTGACCTTCAACAGGAGAGGACCTACACTGCAAGTGCTGCTGTGACCTCAGTCTGGAAGCGACGATGGCTCATGTTTCTGGGGAAAGGGCCCCTGCCTTCACTTCGAAGGAGTTGGCGAAACTAGTGGATGGGGTCCTCCCCCAGTACACACAACTGTACGGTCGTCCAGACAAACAGGTGAGTACACTGTGAGCATGCTGCGTGGGCAATGCCTGTTTGGCATGGTGTGGATGGAAGATACATGGGGGGGACTGAGGCCTGCATGAGCGGACGGTGAGTGTATGTGGGTCAGGGCAAGGGTGGGAACATGGGCCAATGAGTATAACGGTCCGGAGGGGTAAAGATTTTCCTTTTCCCCTGTACTATTCCTCTAGGTCAGCGCCCACCAGAAGAAGGATATTTGGCGTGCCATCTCCAAGGACGTCCGGACCCTGGGGGTCCACCACAGACAGAGCACCCACTGCCAGAAAAGATGGGAAGACCTTCGCCGCTGGAGCAAGAAGACTGCGGAGGCCCAACTAGGGATGGCCTCCCAACGTGGGAGGGGTGCCCGTCGCACCATGACCCCCTCTGATGTTCCGGATCCTGGCGGTGGCCTATCCGGAGTTGGATGGGCGCTTGAGGGCATCACAGCAGCCACAAGGGGGTGAATACAGTCACATTCAGCTGACTCTGCGCGCATTACGAGGTGTCTGGGTGGGGGAAGTGGGCAGTGGGTTCCCCTAGGCCAGGGCGAGCTTGATAGGCAAGGTCCCTTGTGAGGCAGGTTCAGTGGAACCCCAACCCCACTAGTGGTTAGTGCCATCTACACCTAGTCAGGCTCCTGTGACTTCCATGTGTGCAGCAATCGAGCTTAGGCCTTGTACTCCATGGGCATGTGATAAATCTAGGAACTATAAGTGCATTGGCGTAGTGCAGAGGGCTGATGTGTCTGTAGTATCCGCCAACGGTAGTGGTGCTGCATGCACTGAACATGTCTTTCTTCTGTCTCCCCCCCACTTTTTGTGGTCTCCCTGTTCTTGTGTGCAATAGCATCATCAGGCGGAGGAGCAGTGGCACCGGAGCAGGAGGGAGCTGCATCCCACTTGGCCCGGGAGGGCGACACAACGGAGTCTGAAGCCACCAGTTGGATGGAGGGCGAGGGGAGCTCCACGGCAGGGACAGGAGGTGACAGCAGTGACAGCGACTCCTCCTCTGATGGGAGCTCCCTTGCGGTGGCGGGCCCCTCTGCGCCCCCGCATCAACAGGTACAGCTGCCACCCCCCTACCAGCACCACCCTCCCAGTAGCCCCTCAGCATGTGTCCGTGCCCGCTCACCCAGGAGGTTGGGCATCTCCTTTGCCCCAGGCACCTCAGGCCCTGCCCCAGTCAGCCCTGCTGCCCTCAGTGAGGAGGCTATTGACCTCCTGAGATCCCTCACTGTTGGGCAGTCTACCATTATGAATGCCATCCAGAGTATTGAGGGGCATTTGCAACAAACAAATGCATACCTGGAGGGAATTCATTCTGGCCAGGCAGCCTAACAGAGAGCATTTCAGGCTCTGGCTTCAGCACTGATGGCAGCCATTGTCCCTGTGTCCAGCCTCCCCCCTCCAACTTCCTCCACCCAGACCCAATCCCCTGTACCTCAGCCTATCCCAAGCACACCATCAGACCAGCATGCACACAGGTCAACACACAAGGGTGGCTCAGGGAAACATAAGCACCACACATCCCACAGGCACTCACACAAGCATCATACCCATGCAGACATACCAACATCCACTGCCTCCACTGTGTCCCCTCCTCCACGTCTCCCTCCTCCCTCCCAGTCTCGTCTCCACTCACACCTGCATGCACTACATCTTCAGCCACTACCTCCATCACCAGCACGCCCATCACCACACACCGCTCACGTGCACTCGCCACCCCCACTACCATGTACACATCCCCAGTGTCCTCTCCCAGTGTGTCAGTGAGTCCTCCTTCCAAAGTACACAAACGCAGGCACACACCCACCCAACAGCCATCCACCTCACAACAGCGTCTGGCCCATGCACCTTCACCCAAATTCAGCAGACATACACCTCCTACAACCACTACCTCTTCCTCCACTCCCAAACTCCCTCCATCTACCTGTCCCACTGTGTCTAAAAAACTTTTCCTGGCTAATGTTGACATCTTCCCTTCACCTCCCCCCTGCCCTTCCCCTAGGGCCAGGCTTTCCTGGTCCCAACCCAGCACCTCAGCCACCACATCCCCAGGCACAGTGGTGCCAGCAACTGCAGGCTATTGGAGTGCGCCAACCATCAGGGCTGCCAGTGTTCCACGGAGCGAGGGCAAGGACATTCCGCCACCTGTCAAGCTAAAAAAGTTGCCCACATCCCGGAGGGAGAAGCCGAAAACACCTGCCACCAAGGGGTCAGGGAAAACGAAAGGGGATAGTGACAAGACAGCTGCGCCTCCATCAAAGGTGGGGAAGGGCCAGAAACTGAAGGGCAGGTCAGGAGAGGGCATGGTGGCACCGACTGAGGGACCAGTGTCACACCTTCTGTCCACGTCGACGCCAACCTGTACGGCGGAAGAGACCGCCACCTGCACCGCCACAGAGCCCGCAG
Organism: Pleurodeles waltl; assembly: GCF_031143425.1. Classification (NCBI taxonomy): domain Eukaryota; kingdom Metazoa; phylum Chordata; class Amphibia; order Caudata; family Salamandridae; genus Pleurodeles; species Pleurodeles waltl. Next base: position 175,888,737 of record NC_090450.1, on the reverse strand, counting down.
CAAGCACCGTTGCCACAGAGCCCGCCGCCTGCACCGCTGCCACAAAGCCCGCAGCCAGCACCGCCGCCATAGAGCCCGCAGCCAGCACCGCCGCCACAGAGCCCGCAGCCAGCACCACCACCACAGAGCCCGCAGCCAGCACCACCGCCACAGAGCCCGCCTCAAGCACCGCTGCCACAGAGCCCGCCGCCAGCACCGCTGCCACAGAGCCCGCAGCCAGCACCGCCGCCTCAGAGCTCGCAGCCAGCACTGCCGCCACAGAGCCCGCCGCCAGCACCGCCGCCACAGAGCCCGCAGCCAGCACCGCCACCACAGAGCCCGCCACCAGCACCGCTGCCACAGAGCCCGCCGCCAGCACCACTGCCACAGAGCCCACAGCCAGCACCGCCGCGACTGACACCACCACAAGCACCGCCAGCGGCCCGTGACATCCTGAGCCAGTGGCACCACCGCAGACATGGCTGCCATCCCCAGTGGTCAGTCACCCGAGGCTGGTGGTGAGTTCCAGGTGCCTGGGCAGCTTCCATGAAGCATCACTGTCATCACAGTTGTCACCTGCATATGGAATGCGAAGCCGCAGCAGTGTGGGGTATGTCTCTGCCTCCATGGAGTATCATGCTACCTGTTCCAGGTACGTTGCGTGGCTGAGACACCCAGGTAAGACGAAGTCAACTGCCACACCCCAGGTGCAGCATCACTGGGCACAAAGCCCCCTCCAGAACCAGTGGAGAAAGGCATCCACTACCTCAGTTCTTGGCAGGATGAAGCATTCTGGGGACAAAGCCCCCTCCAGAACCAGTGGAGAAAGGCATCCACTACCCCAGTCCTTGGTAGGATGAAGCACTCTGGGCACAAAGCCCCCTCCAGAACCAGTGGAGAAAGGCATCCACTACCTCAGTCCTTGGCAGGATGAAGCACTCTGGGCACAAAGCCCCCTCCAGAACCAGTGGATACTGTTATCCACTTGAGAGACTGTGGCTTTGCACTCCCCAGGATAATGCAGTGGGCAAACCACCCACTGAAAAGACTTGAGAGACTGTGGCTTTGCACTCCCCAGGATAAAGTAGTGGGCAAACCACCCACTGAAAAGACTTGAGAGACTGTGGCTTTGCACTCCCCAGGATAAAGCAGTGGGCAAACCACTCACTGAAAAGACTTGAGAGACTGTGGCTTTGCACTCCCCAGGATACATCAATGGGCATGGAGCCCCCTCGTGGAACAGTGGTGTAGTGCATTCATCAGGCTGCGGTGCCCCCCTCCTCCTCACCCTGAGGTGCCTGTATATTTTCAATGTGATGCCCCAGCAGTGTTCTCTCCGTTTCCAGTCAGTCCACGGACAATGATTAGTACACTATCCGGACTTGTGTAGTTGGTGTACATATTTGTATATACTGGCTTTTGACTTTTGACTAATGGATTTTTATTGATTACAATCGTTCAAATCAATTCCTTTTGTCCTTGCGTTATTCAAGGGGGGTTGGGGGGTGTATATGTAATGTTGCAGCATGTATTTGTGTGTATGGTGTTGTGGGTGAGGGTGGGGGTGGGGGTGGGGGTGTTGCGTATTGCGGGTGTGTGTCACTCTCTTTTCCCTCCCCCATCCCCTGTGTTGTAAGTGCAGTACTCACTGTGGTCGTCGCTGCCGTCGTTGGAGCTCCTGATAGAGGAGCAGGAAGACCATTGCCGTCAGGATCTGCAGTTTTGGCTCCATGGTGTCCTGGTTCCTCGTGGGGTGTGGAGAGGTGAGTGGTTTTCCCTTCTGTGTACTGTTGCCGCAGTGTTTTTATTCGCGTTGGTTCTGCCCCGGAAAAGGTGGCGAATAGCTGTGTTGTGATAGGGTGGGCGGTACATTGTCTTACGCCTGTCTGTTGGCGGTGTCCGCTACGCTGTTTGTTTGTACTGCCATGGCAGTTGGAGTGTTAAAGTGGCTGTCTATGTTGGCGGTTTCCGCCACGGTCGTGATTCTATTTTTTTTTCCACAGGCCTGTTTGCCGTATTACTGCCGCTTTAACACCGACGGTCAGGGTTGTACTGAGGGCCAAAGTCAGTTATGCACCCAAGAAGACAGATGTAGGTCCCTGGTTGGTGCATGTTACAAATGGGGTCTTTTGTTGGCATTCAGGTTAACCACCATCCAAGCAAGGACCCTCTCTCTAGTCAGGATAAGTCACACAAAATCCAAATTATCCTGTGCCCACCCTCTGGTAGCTTGGCACTGAGCAGTCAGGCTTTATTTAGAAGGCAATGTGTAAAGTATTTGTGCAATAAATCATGCACTAACACAGTATAAACACCACAAAAACACACCACACAGGTTTAGAAACATATACAATATTTATCTGGATAAAATAAGGTCAAAACGAGCAAGATTTGATAAGTACATGTTGAAATATCACTTTAGAGAATGATAAAAAGAGTCTTAAGGTCTTAAGAGCAATATGTGTCTCTTGCAAGCACAAAGTGTTGTGTGGACATTTTAGTTATAGCTCCATGCACGTTATTTTGGCACACTATGCCTGCCGCTATGCACTTTAACGTAGATATATTTTATTCAGCTTTGTTTATTATTTGAATAATAGCCACATTTGCAGTCTTGTTTTATTTCTATCTAGTTTTTCTTTGCCTAGGCCAGCACTGCGTTCCTAAACAAGACATTTCTTACACTCTTGCTTCTTTCAAGGCTGCAGTAAGATAGGTTGAACATGGTAATGCTTTGTCTGTGGTATTCATAGAAAAATACACATCCTTACGTAGGGACATTTTCTCAGAACATCAGCTGTTTTAATATAAAAACACTTTACTGTCCCATACACGTTAGAGGGAGATTCCAGCCAGATGACCATGACTGTATGCTGATTGCTGAATGCTTCACTACAGCTGCTCATGCAGACTTTAGGCCTTTTGCTCAGGTATGAGGGATGATGTATTCCCAGGGGAACCTGAAGGGCAGAACTAGAGCTTAACATGCTGTGCTCTAATATAGCCTACGTAGGAATTATAGTAGCAACTCTAGTGACAATATGGTATGCGTTATTTTTTTGCTTTACTCTCCTTGTCACAATTTTAATCCTGTCATGCTTTATCGTCCTGGCTATTGCAGTACATGCTTTATTATCTAAGAAGCAGTTACTTCATTAAAACCTTACTTGGTTTGCATCTATATTATCCGCAAGAGACCGCAGAGGAGGACATGTGTGGAAAAAGGGGAGGTGTGTGTCGGTTTCTCCTGGCGCACACAGACGATGCGTCAATATTTTTCACGCAGCCAGGGCCTTGCGTCGATTTCAGGCGTGCAGGCTTGGATCCTCTTCGGGTTGCGGGGTATTTGGACGCCCGGGGGACGATGCAGAGAGATCCTGAGTATGCAGGATGGAGTCACCAGAGCTGCGATGATCCGGTGGGAGATGCAGGGAAATTTCTGTCGCACGGCAGGCGCTGCATCGATTCTTCTCACAGGAAGTCGGGCTGCGTCGTTCCCGCTCTGCTATGCGTCAATCCAGAGGGGCGTGCGTCGAAGTTCCAGTCGCAATGCTGGCGCTGCGTTGATCGTTGATCTCCACTCAGGGAGCCGGGCTGCATCGTTCCGGTTCAGTGTGCGGTGATTTTCTCACAGCGATGCCGGCTGTGCGTCTTTTCTGGCAGGCTGTGCGTCAAAATTTTGCTGCACAAGGAGTTCTTTGCAGAAATGAACTCTTTTTGGCCCTGAGCAAGCTCAATCCAAGCCCTGGGAGAGCACTTCTCAGCAGAACTAGAGGGGAACAAGGCAGCAGGGCAACAGCAAGGCAGCAGTCCTTTTCAGCAAAGCAGTCAGGTGAGTCCTTTGGGCAGCCAGGCAGCTTCTCTTGGCAGATTGCAGGTTCTGGTTCTGGTTCTGGTTCTGGTTCTGGTTCAGAGTTTCTTCCCCAGTGGTATCTTGTCCAGAAGTGTCTGGTAGGGTCAGAGGCCCTGTTTAAATACCCAAATGTGCCTTTGAAGTGGGGGAGACTTCAAAAAGTGGCTTAGAAGTGCACATGGTCCACTTTCAGTTCCATCCTGTCTGCCAGGGTCCCAGTAGGGGGTTTGACAGTCAGTTGTGTGAGGGCAGGCCACTGTCCTTTGAGATGTAAGTGTCAGGCCCTCCACCCTCCCAGCCCAGCAAGACCCATTCAGTATGCACAGGTGGAGGTGTGACTGGGAATCCTGTGTTTGGGGTTGTCTGAGTGAAATGCACAAGGGAGCTGACAACTAACCCAGCCAGACGTGGATTGTAAGGCACAGAAGGATTTAAGTGCCGAGAAATGCTCACTTTCTAAAAGTGGCATTTCTAAAATAGTAATGTTAATTCCAACTATTGCCAGCGTTGTTAACTTCTTCCCTCAGCAAAAACGATTCCCCTTTTCCTTGTACCCACGCTGGTTGCAGCGGCATCCACAATCCTGGTCGGTCTTGCAGAGGCTGTTCTTAGAACTAGCTTCTTCATGTTTAACTGCCACTCAAAATGGTGGCTACAAATCCTTGTGAGGTCAGCACTCTAGTTTTCTACTTTAGTCCTGTTCTGAAGCTTCCCTCCAGCTGTTTCCCTCTGGGAGCCCTGCACTTCAACTGTCAATCTGAGGAGAATGAGCTGTGCTCCTGAGGCGCTTCATTTCGTAGAGAATTCTTCCAGTTTTGAGTAATTAATTATTTTTCTTGTTACGGTGTGCACACCAGCTACTTTTTCCTTTTTGAAGAAGCTGAATTGTTTCCTTCTTCCAACAAATGGCTATCGGCTTTCTGAGGAGAATTAGTTTTGGCTTAACAGAACTTCAAGCAACTGCAGTAAGCAATCCTTTTGTATGATTTCCAGACTTCCCAATATATATATGTACATACATATTCAAGAACTCTTTGCTTTGCAGACTTGTCAGTCTTAGAGACAAACCTAAGTGCTCAGACTAATGCATAGAGACTGTGATTGAGAAAACTGAACCTTGAGAAGGAGTTTTCGTTTCCTGTAAAAGACATTAGTAGTTTGTATATTTGTGAACTTTTGAACTGTTCTCCAGAGAACCTTGGAAACCTCTGACTCCTCAAGAAAAGAAGATATTAAGTTAACAATGTTCTCTTAGAAAGAGGTTAGTCTCTCAAAAGATCCAGGTTAGGAGAACAATAGAATTGGGTGAATGTGAATGGCTGAACAGTTGAATGCACAATAAGAATGTACTTATCTATGCTCTCATCACCCGACTGCAGGTCCTTCCTTTAAAGAAATCCCAATTTGAAGAAAGGTCCAGGTTTTCAGAGACACACACTGAAATATCCTATCTTCAAGTGGGAAACAGAGGCAGGAACTGGATCTGGAGGCAGTCTCCCTTTTTCTATTCCCATTCCCCTTTGCCCCTAGCGGATGCAGGCTGCAGCCCACAGGGATCCCCTGGAATCCCAATGCCCTGGGTACCTAGGTACCATATACTAGGAACATATAAGGGAGGACCAGTATGCCAATTTGGAGTGAAATGCTGAGTTACCAGTATGTAAGGACAAATTTGGAAACAGAGAGGGCATGAGCACTGGGGTCCTGATTAGTAGGACTCCAGTGACAATTTAGAAAACAGTGAAATGTACTGACAAGCAGACCATAAACCATAAGCACTGGGGTCCTGGCTAGCAGAATCCCAGTGACACAGTCAAAAACACACTGACATCAGGCAGAAATTGGAGTAACATGCCAAAAAGAGGGTACTTTCCTACAGTCACCCTTTGTGTAATAAAAATCTCACAAACTCAATGAAAAAGTTAAGTTTAAAGTGCTGTTATAGCAATTGTAATAAAATAAAAGCTAATGTTTAAAAAACAAATCACAAAACTGAAAGTCACCAGTTAAATGTTACTGAGGTACCTATAACTTACACCCTAACATGCACTGCTCATGACGACAGATCACTCATCACTCATGTCATGTTAAATTACATAATTGACAGTATCACTGATGATATTTTTGATGACATCATTGATAACATCATAGTCATACATAGCATGGAGTGTACACATGTGGGCCCTTAGCTTAGAAACAGCATAAGCCATGGAGGCAAGTGTGATAGTGCATAACGATATTTATGGTACACAATTTACAAAACACTAACATTTGGGGTGCAGGTACTACCCTATCTTAAACAAGGTAAAGGCTGAGTGTACCTGATGTTGGTTGCAGAGGTATGTTTGAAAGTAGACTTATAATTAATGCAAAAGCTTGTTTCAAAAACTCAGTGAGGAAGGCCAAAGCTTCTGTTGACAATAGAGTATCCACCAATGGATATCTGGACAAGTTCCCATGTTAAATAGATGTAATACAGTGGTATAAAAAAAATCTATTTAGTGAGTACATATTTTAGGTGTGGATATTTATTTCCAGAACTTCACTGAAGATCTTGAGGCATTGCAGATTGTTGAATAATGTAGAATGTAGGGGTGTCACTCTTAAAGGTGGTTTATCTCACATTGATGTTGTAAGCATGGCTGTAAAACAGTATGTCATTGTTCCCATCTCCAGATTATCTGTAGTGCATGTTGCTAAATTATGAAGGGTTGTTAATAGGCCGGACTGAAGGTGTCTTTTCAGTGTCAATTATAGATCTGTAAACCTCATGACATAAATTTGTGGGTCATATGAAGTCTTTAAGAGGGAAATAAGGTGTATAGAAAATTGTTTACAGGTGTAGAGCGCTTAATTATTCCAACTGCACAAACTATACAGAATGTACGGTCTCACAATAATTGTGTGAAGTTATCACTGATGTCATCTGAAATGTCACTAGCGATGTCATCAGTCATGTCACTTTACATGACAAGAGTGATGTAATAGGTGCGGCTGGAAAGCAAGTTATAGTTAGCCATGTAAATAAAACTGACACATTTCAGGTTTTTTGTAAACGTTATCTTATTTTAACAGCTAAAGCTTCACATTAACCTTTAGGTTTTTCTGCGAATTTCTGTTTTTATTTTAATCCAAGGGAAGGTCTTATTACCATACTTAACTGTAACATCACTTTGATCTTTTTCAGTGATATTTGTGTTCTCTTTTTTATCATATTCAGCCCATTCCTCCAGGTGTTCAGGGGTTCCCTCTGTCGAACCGAACCACAGGCGCCACCTCCTTCCTGTACATGGTCTTCAGCTGTGCACAGTATGGGAATGGATGGAGGACCAGGCGACTGGCCAGACCATTCCGACAGCAACCACGGATAGTCACCCACTTGCGCCAATCCCACCACAGGTGGCCAACACTCAACTATGCATGGAATTTGGCCACATTCAGTATGGGGTTGGCCAACAGACCTGGCCTGTAGTCGAGCCCTGTGTCCCACCCAACTAGAGGCGACCAAGCCGCGACTGTGCACAGCCTTTGAAAGCTTCCCAGGAAAAGCTTCCACAACACCAGTGTACCACTGGAGGTAAAGCTTGAAGGATGGCCCCAGCAGGAGTATCTCAGTACCTTACGGAGGGCCCACCATGAAATAAATGATATATAAAATATTGGCCCTAAGGTCGAGGAGGAGTCTCTTTGTATGTCCCCACAAGTGCTCTTGAAATTATCAAGTTATAGTAAGGAGTTCAATCCTTAACTTGCACAACAGATATAAAAACCATAACTCACACACCAAATGCAATGCTCATGGCCTCATCCTTCATGAAATAGATGCAATTATAATGCTGTAAATTATTGTACAGATGAGATTACCTGTTGCACAAGTTATGGATCATGCAACTAACCATAATTTGTGCATTTACATAATTTTCAGCCCTGTGCAGAGGGACTGGGCACTGAGTCTGTCCTCTGGCTAGCTCCTTGACCCAAATCATCATGGATAGACAACACCCGCAGTGCACAGCCTTTGGCATTGCACTATGGCGTTGGACTAAGGGCCTGGCTATTTTCTTCTCCCAGCAATCTATAGGCCGCCAACTGCTTGGAATAGACTACGGCCATGTGCTGCGGGGAGCTGCTGACATGGCCTGGCCTTCCTTGTGATCGTGACCAATCAGAGTAAGTCACAATTTGCAACCTGCCTAATGAATATTAGCAACTCTGTATCAGAATTTTGTGAACCTACCTATTAGTATATAGCTTGGTTGCCACAATTACATACTGGTTGCAGAAAAACTTGTTGCACATAGCAACCACTTTTTGTGAGCAGCATCTTGAAACACATCACCCCAAGAGCTCAGTTCATTACAAAACTAGGCAACAATATCAATGTTCAACGAGTACCTTGTTTTCTATTGAAAAAGTAGGTTAATACTAAAACACAGCTAAATACTGTATACATGAAACACACACACAAATGAAGAAACAACATGAGCTGCAATCAGATTAATGAGCTTCTGAATAAATAAAAGCCAATCTTCTAAACATACCACATTCGCAACATTCAGATCTCTGCAGTTACACCTGAACAGCACAGACTTGTTGAGAATTCTCACGCTTCAAGTAACCAACTACTACTGCCCTCAAATGAAAGCATGTGCACATACTTCCAGATAGCAGTGAGACTACTGAGTGCACGTGCAAGCTGGGCGACAGAGACTTGATGGTAATCAGAGCAAATAAGTGTTTAGTATATTCAACCCTGCAGGTCTTCTGCATGCTGCCTCTCCTATAGTTGATTCCTGTTACTCTTGCTGAAACCTCTCACCCTACCCAAACATATTCACAACCCACCCTGGGTCTGGTAATGAAGTGTCTGGTAATGAAGGAGTTGGAGAGAAAGTCTTAAGGTAAGAATCCATGGAGACGTACTACAAATTGTGATCATTGACAATGCATAAGGTTTGGTGGGCTGCGTGGTGAAACATGACCACAGTCATACAATTCACATTGTTTCAATACAGCAAGATGTGGCGGGAGCAAAGGTGAAGCTGAAATTGTAATTCTGCATTTTTCTTTAGTCTGCACAATCAGAAAAATTATTTCGAGATCACACAATTCTGAGGGCTGCCTCATAGGACCTGCTGAATGCTGTCAGACTTTGAACTTCCTGACTAGTTAACCGCATCACAGACACTACGCCCTAGGTCTTACAGTGTGAATATCTTCAAAATCTCTACATGTTGTTAGATGTGGATTGTGCTAGCAAACTCCAAGCACTTCCAGGCCATGAAGGCATAACAAGCAAGCCCAGGGCCAATGGGGGCAACTTGGGGTCCCACGCTTGTGTGACAGAGACAGATGGGATCTTATTAAAGTTATCACAATGTTACAGTTTTTTTTAAATCCCATGCATACATTCTTCAGTTCGCAGATCTCCAGATTTGATCTTCTTTTAGGATAGCTTTGTTCTTCTGCAGGGAACCTCCAGCATTTCCCTTCACAGTAGTTGGGCTTTCTCCCTCGAGAACACGTTCAAATAGAACTTTTAACAAACTTTCTGTGTTCCCAAATCACTTCCTGCCTTACTAATGGAGATGGCAGTCAAACCCAAAGTCCTACAGCTCAAAAGATAGCTCACGTACACACATTTGTACCCTCCTTGTGGTAAAAAGAATCTTGTGAGTTTGTATCTAGTATTTACACCTAGTTGGCAGATACGAACATTGATTCTAACACCCTTTCATCTTTTGGGTTCTACTTTGTTTTGGTCAAGTAGTGGAGGGTCCATACCATCCGACATAGGGGGTCATTACGACATTGGCCGCACTCCCGCGGCCCCCATTACGACATTCCCGCTGGGCCGGCGGGCGCAAACCAAGTTTGTGCCCGCTGGCTCAGCGGGAATGAGGGCGCAACATAGGAGCCAGCTCCTAATGGAGCCGGCGGTGTTGCGGCCGTGCGACGGGTGCAGTTGCACCCGTCGCGCTTTTCACTGTCTGCTATGCAGACAGTGAAAAGCTGGCCGGGGCCCTGTTAGGGGGCCCCTGCACTGCCCATGCCAGTGGCATGGGCAGTGCAGGGGCCCCCAGAGGCCACAGGACACCCTTTACAGCCAGCCTCTTCCTGGCTGTGCAAACCGCCAGCAACTGGCTGCTAAAACGGCGGGAAACCGGGTGCCCGGCGGTGCCACCGCGGCGCTACCGCCGCGGTCGTCATAGGCCAGGAAGCACCGCCAGCCTGTTGGCGGTGCTTCCGTCATTTTAGCCCTGGCGGTCACGGACCGCCAGGGTCAAAATTACCCCCATAGTCTTCATGTTTGATTTGCAAAATCAAGGTTTTCATCACCTGGTAGGGCAGGATGTGCCATACCAGGGGATGCAAACCAAATCACGAAGAACTGAGAGGTGACCCCAGCCAGGGATCGAACAATTCCATCTGCAGTGATTCTCCTGGAGGAGAGGGGAAGCAGGAAGATAATAGTGTGCAGCACTTCAAAGAGCAGTCCTCCAAAACAATTAAATTTCTCGAAGCAATATACATCTAGGCAAAACATACATTTACAGTCTATGTCCTACCATAGAAGGAGCGAAATATCCAGTTGAGGAAGAAGATGCAGAACTTTAACCAAGAGAGGCCTATAGGAACTCTCCCATCCATGTCACATGCAAAAGGGCATGTCCTTAGGCTATAAACATAAGCCACCACCAGCGTGACCCGTGGAGGCTTTCTCAGTGCAAAGGACAGTAGTCACTTTCAAAAGGAGGGGTACACTTTGAATGCCCAACCTGACTTCAGAGTCCTGCTCTGGGGCTTCAAGTCATCATGGGAGAGGTCCTCAGTGTGCCTGTGTGATTGTTGCATTTGATGAGGCGCAAACCTAAAAGCACACAATCTTGCTTAGTTTTCATTTAAGGCTTTAGGAGCAATGTATAAGGACCCATGCTGCAGCCAGGCTTCCACATCTCTAACCTGTCTGGAATTTCTGTAGAAACGAACAGAAAAAAAAGCAACAATATGATCAATTCACAAGTTCGGCAAAGTACACCACATGACTCTCAGGAATTTCATGGTGGCTAACAATAGACACTTGTAGAATCAGACGTGTCTTCCATGTCATGCCACAACTAGGAACAAGTACACAACACAGTTTGAACGCCCTGTCCTCCCAGAAGACTGAAATGCCCCTTGTCTTTTGTTTACCTGAAGTACTTACCAGCTTTACAAATTATCAATGGTCCTATAGCCCCAGAACTTATGTCGATCGGGGTATCGATGTGTGAGTGATAAATCCTCGTCACACATTCTTGATCTCCTTCAGCAGGGCCATGTTCCACCACCACATCCCACCGGTATGTATAAATCTTTCCAGGGGGTATCATGTCATCATTCTTGTATTTACCAGTTGTGTTGTCAGGATAGAGAGCACCTGCAAATACAAGGGCAAGTACTACATTTTGATCATTAACACACTAGATTAAAGGTTAAAATGTGTTAAAATGAGCAATGGACGCACAGTCAACTGACAAAGGTGATCTCAATATAACAGCATAAAATATTGAATACAACTTAAGAAATAATAACTTCCAGTAGTTTCTGTTGATTTACTTTTTAGATTATCATTGAATAAAATACTAAACAGATTAAAGAAACAGATTAAAATATATATATCAAACATCTTGCTAAATCTGATAAAATTATCATTTAGGCTGATAAAGAGTTCAAGAGAGCCAAACTGATGAGATAGACATGATCTGAAATTAAGGAAAGAAATCAAGGAGCCGCAGGCCAGAGGTACTTGCTAAGCATGCCAAGAGGTAACATATATGCTTTGTGAGTGAAAACTACCCATTCGCAAGGCATTAAACAGACATTGCAATATCTTGTGATTCACAAAAAAAAGGTTTGAGAAAGGCGCACCACGTTTTCGTATGACTCATAAGGATATGTATCAATGGTTTGTAACTGAAGGCGAAGCCACCCATAAGGGAATTAACCCTCTATGTGTGTTTTAGCTACAGAGTTCAGGTAGAACTGATGTCCAGTTGTGTAGTGCCACATTTTTTCTCAGTGCTGTTCCTGTACCTTTAACACTAGACTCTGCTTCCAGAGCCTTCAGTGTTTCCCGAAGGTCATAAAAACTGGGTTCTGGAAGCATGTGGAGTAGGTGCAGGGCTTAGCGAAAGGCCAAGTACTGGTTTACATAGAGGATACTGTGCACCTCCAGAGGCTCTGTACAGTGGGTTCAGAGACTGGGTGAAAGTCACAGAGAAAGGCCCTTCCTTGTGTCCGAAGTCCACTGCCTATGGCCATAGGATGTACCTAGTGTGGTTTAGAAGCACATGAGATGGGGACAGGCCTCATCAAGCATGTATACATAGAGTACATTTGAGCGTCTGTAAAAGCTTACTAAAGTGAATTTCAACATGCTAACTTATTTCTCAATGGGAAAAATATATTTTCCAGTGGGGAAATCCATGTCCCCACAAACCACAAATCTTAGGGGTTTTCCATTTCTATTTTTACCCTGAAAATAGATTCATTCGTGTCTCGCACAGAAGCAAATGTCCAACTGCATCTAGAATGACAAAGGGCTGTGAAAGCTTTTGTGAATATCCAAATACCCAAGTGTAGAAATTAATCTACTTTGTGAGGTATTTTATGCTGGATCGCCCTCTCTCTGCCTCCTCCACGGAAGGTTTACAACTATATAATATTACAATTTAGGATTCTATTACGATTTTGTTAGATTAGGTGCAGAGATACTGGGTGGCCAGAATTGATGATTCCAGCTAATGCTCCTGTATCTAAATCTTACTGTTACAAATTAGTCAACCCAGAATTGAGAATATGCTGGTCCTTTTTCATCCGTTTAAACACCACATGTGTGTGTGTGCCTATTGTGTGTCAAAAAGGGGACACGTTCCACAAACAGATCGCTGCAGTTTGTGTGCGGGAGCAGAGCTGGCGAGGACTTCTTGGTTTAGGCGATGTTGTTACCAGTCAGGGGGAAGTGCTACACCTATGACTGACTGGAGACGGGCTGTGCTGATGTCTACGTCCTTGCCTCAGACCAACATGCGGTCTTACTAAGTGAGTTTTTGTACCCAGAAATCTCAGATGCAGGCACACCGGCCAATCCTAGGCAGCGTTCTGCTTCCAGAGGTCACTCTACACTGCTTGTGACTAGACTCTTCCTGATATAATATTATCTTAGGGCCTGATTCACAAACGTAAACTTAGACTTTTGTATAAGTTTTCGATTGTTTGTTATTCTCAAATGTATGTTACGAGTAGTATATTTACAACTACGGAGTCGTTGCACATAAAAATATAGGGCAGTCCTATCTTTTTATGTGTGGGGAGCTGGCAGTCATAAAGATACTGCCTGTAAAACACATTTGCGAATAGCAAACAATTGTAAACCTAAACAAAAGTCTATATTTGCCTTTGTAAATCAGGCGCTTAATGTGCAAACGGTTTTGTGAATCAGGCCCTAAATTCATACTGTGGAGTCACTGAGGAAAAAGGCACAAGGGTTTCTCTATTAATTGAAGATACATTCATGTATACTGTGTATACTGACGCAGGATCTGACTTTAAGGATATTCTTCGCCAAATACATTTTAACTTACAGCTTGACCAACATATTGTTGATTTAGAATGTCCTGCTGGCAGAGTCGCTTGCTGTACAGGGTCACAGTGGCTAGCTTTACAGGATCAATATCCTTCAGGAGATGTCATAATATGAGGATCAGGAATACCAGTTTACAACAATAGTGACTCACAATATATCATATATATCAAAATATCACAATATATCATATATGTGTGTATATATACACACACACAAGCGCTGTTTTTAATAAACAGAGGGGCATATTTATACTCCGTTTGCGCCAAATTTGCGTCGTTTTTTTCAACGCAAATTCGACTCAAAACTAACTCCATATTTATACTTTGGCGTTAGACGCGTCTAGCGCCAAAGTTCATGGAGTTAGCGTAATTTTTTTGCGTGAACACCTTCCTTGCGTTAATGATATGCAAGGTAGGCGTTCCCGTCTTAAAAAATGACTCCGATGCATATGCGTCGTATTTATACTCCCGGGCAAAAATGACGCCCGGGAGTGGGCGGGTCTAAAAAACCCGCATTTGCGCCGGATTTTAGCGCCTGGGTCAGGGCAGGCGTTAAGGGACCTGTGGGCTCAGAATGAGCCCAGAGGTGCCCTCCCAAGCCCCCAGGGACACCCCCTGCCACCCTTGCCCACCCCAGGAGGACACCCAAGGATGGAGGGACCCACCCCAGGGACATTAAGGTAAGACCAGATAAGTATGTTTTTTTTGTTTTTTTTGTGGCATAGGGGGGCCTGATTTGTGCCCCCCTACATGCCACTATGCCCAATGACCATGCCCAGGGGACAGAAGTCCCCTGGGCATGGCCATTGGGCAAGGGGGCATGACTCCTGTCTTTGCTAAGACAGGAGTCATTTCAATGGGGGATGGGCGTCGTAAAAAAATGGCGCAAATCGGGTTGTGGCGAATTTTTTGCCTCAGCCTGACTTGCACCATTTCTGGACGCCCATACGCCATTTTCCCCCTACGCCAGCGCTGCCTGGTGTACGTCGTTTTTTTTAACGCACACCAGACAGCGCCGGCGGCTAAGGCCGGCTAACGTCATTCAATAAATACGGCGCACGCATGGCGCTTCAGAATGGCGTTAGCCGGCGCTAATTTTTTGGACGCAAAACTGCGTTGGCGCAGTTTTGCGTCAAAAAGTATAAATATGGGAGAGAGGGGCATATTTATACTCTGTTTGCGCTGAATTTGCGTCGTTTTTTTCGACACAAATTAGACGCAAAACTAACTCCCTATTTATACTTTGGCGTTAGACGCGTCTAGCGCCAAAGTTCAGGGAGTTAGCGTCATTTTTTTGCGTGAACACCTTCCTTGCGTTAATGATATGCAAGGTAGGCGTTCCCGTCTTAAAAAATGACTCCGATGCATATGCGTCGTATTTATACTCCCGGGCAAAAATGACGCCCGGGAGTGGGCGGGTCTAAAAAACCCGCATTTGCGCCGGATTTTAGCGCCTGGGTCAGGGCAGGCGTTAAGGGACCTGTGGGCTCAGAATGAGCCCAGAAGTGCCCTCCCAAGCCCCCAGGGACACCCCCTGCCACCCTTGCCCACCCCAGGAGGACACCCAAGGATGGAGGGACCCACCCCAGGGACATTAAGGTAAGTCCAGGTAAGTATTTTTTTTCTTTTTTTTTTGTGGCATAGGGGGGCCTGATTTGTGCCCCCCTACATGCCACTATGCCCAATGACCATGCCCAGGGGACAGAAGTCCCCTGGGCATGGCCATTGGGCAAGGGGGCTTGACTCCTGTCTTTGCTAAGACAGGAGTCATTTCAATGGGGGATGGGCGTCGTAAAAAATGGCGCAAATCGGGTTGTGGCGAATTTTTTGCCTCAGCCTGACTTGCACCATTTCTGGACGCCCATACGCCATTTTCCCCCTACGCCGGCGCTGCCTGGTGTACGTCGTTTTTTTTAACGCACACCAGACAGCGCCGGGGGCTAACGCCGGCTAACGTCATTCAATAAATACGGCGCCTGCATGGCGCTTCAGAATGGCGTTACCCGGCGCTAATTTTTTTGACGCAAAACTGCGTTGGCGCAGTTTTGCGTCAAAAAGTATAAATATGGGCCAGAGATTTCTCATGTGCATGCTTTTGTCTGGTGCAGAGCAAGAGTGATAATTGTTTAAGGCATTAGCTATAGCGCCCTTGCCTGCACCACCAGCTATCAGGAAGCACACCAGCAGACCACAGAAACTTGTAGTATAGATATATATATTCACTTAAAAAAACAAAGGTTACAGGGACATTATAGTTAGGCTCAGATTTCACTCGCTCAAAACCATTGAAATTCTGCAGTTAGAGTTATTTCAAATAATAACTTTAAATTGCGGTCTAAGGTAACTATAACTCGCGCTGCTGCCATGCACAGTTTTCTCTTCAATAATTTGACTTCTAATGTTTCATTTATATTTTTATTGACATTATAAAAGTTGTCATAAGTGCTGTAGTATCCCAGATAAGTAGTAGTGCATGGCAAGGATGCAAGTTATAGTTACCTTAGGCCATGAGTTCTAGTTACTTGAAATAACTCTAACTGTAACTGCTGAATTTCAATGGTTTGTGCAAGTGAAATCTGAGATTTGATAAATAACATCTCTGTTACCTTTGTTTTTTCAGTGAATTCATAGGGTTTTTTTCTAAGTTTTGTTTTAACTAAAAGTAATTTTCATTACTATGCGTTAATCCAACCACGACTGCACATGGCCTTTGACCATGCACTGCAGGAGTTGGCCACAGGGCTTGTCTCTCTGGGTTTAAGAATAGGTGTGAGAGGGTGTCTCTGGTGGTGCGAGTGGCTGTGAGAGTGTCTGGGTGTGAGGGTGCATGTGAGAGGGTCTATGTGGGTGTGAGAGTGGCTGTGAAGGTGTCTGATTGTGCTCCAATAGATGAAAGATGCATTCACATCCACGAAGGATTTCAGATAGTTTTTCAATATGGAATCACTGAGTAAGCAAACTTGGTTTATCTTCATCAAGCCAAGTAATTAGGATCATTTGTCCATTCCAGAAGTGGCGTTTCAACTGGGGCATCTCCTATGTTCATATTTGTAAGTGCTTCCTGTTAATTTCTGTGAAAGGAGCGTCATAGTCAGAACAGAAGCTCACCTACTCGTTTATCCAACAAGTGCTACCTCGTTGGTTAAATGTGCATTATGGGGAGGGTGGCCACGCAACCGTGTCCCCTGGCTGACTTTTGCCCTAGGGACCCCATCCCCTGGGGCCCACTACAATTCCACAGGGGCACATGGCCCACCTCCCCCAAACAATTTCGGTCCCGGGGACCCATTCCGCCTGGCCCAGCCTAAATATTTTATTTTTTTGGGGGGAGGGGGCTGATTTTGGCCCCAGAACCGCATCCCTGACAGCTTGCACTTGCTGTAACTGAAGTGCTTACTCTGACATGGCAGAATCTGTCAAAGCTCCCACCAAGACAGAACAAACAGGTATTTCCTGGGTGTGGGCACCCAGGGACATAGCAGGAGCTCCTCAAGGGGTGTCACGCAGACCCCCTCCAACAACAGTATTTGCGCTGGGGAGGTTGTGGTCTTTGCGGCTGTGGGGGGGCAATGCACCCCTCCCTTAAGTTACATTAAAAGCCCTGGGGAGGTGGTGGTCCCCGGGGCTGGGGGTCTGCAACACACGCATCATTCTGCCATTTTAGCCCTGGCAAGGTGGGAGTCCCCAGGGCAGCGGGGGTCTGTGCACCCCCGCATTCATTGTCACATAAGCCATGGGGAGGTGGTAGTCCCTCAGGCTGCGGGGGGGGGGTTGCTGGCCCCCATCCGATTATTATCAAATTAGCCACAGGGAGCGGGGAGATTGCGGTCCCATCACCTGCAGAGGAGCTGCATGCCTCCCCAAATTAATTGTCACATTAGCCCCGGGGTGGTCTCTGGGGCTCCAGGGGGCAGCCCCACTCCTTTGTTTTTACATGTCTCCGGAACATGGCCACATGGAGGCTTTAGTAAAAAAACCACGGAGACCGTGCTTCTTTAAAAAAAAAAAAAATTGCCACTATTTTTTTTAAATATATATTTTTTTAGAGTGATTTTTTTTGCCCGGACCCTAACACTAGAGTAATAACTACTGAACAGATTTTCAACAAATAGCACTCTTTCTGGGCCAAGTGCTACCTTTCTGCTCAATTTGGTGCAATTCCATCCAGCGGTTCAGGCTGCAGTTGTGTCTAATGGGAAACACACTTTTTTTACTCCCCTTTTTTCTTGGTCCCCGCTTGACCGAACACTCTGGAGATTTTCAGGTACATATTTTTGGGAAATTTCCTGAAGATTCATCAAATGACAGCAAAGATACAGGCAAGTCAAAAACACTTTTTCAATGTAAACCTAGTCCTAACTATAACTACCTACTGACAACAGACTTTAGGTAACATTTACATATATATGGTCACCACCTAGTTTCCATAGGATAACATTTTATGCTTTGCTAACAACTTTGGTGCCATTTGATGAAACTTCACAAACTTTTCAAAACTAATTTGCCACTCAGTTCAGCAACTGTCTTGAATGTTTTGGGATGATTTGTCATGTGGGGCCCAAAAAAGATGGGGGGTGCTTCCCGAAACACATTTTCACCATGGAATTTCCCAAAGGGATTATGAACATGACTACCGCTTGAACCGCTGAACGGAATTACACCAAACTTGGCAGAAAGCTAGATCTTGGTCCAGAATGAGGGCTCACACACCTACTTACAGACCCATGCAGTCACTTACACACCCACTCACATACACATATAGCCAATCACAACTCACTCACATACTCACACACTAAATACCCACTCACAGACCTACACACCTACTCGCACACCCGTTCACAGAGCCAGAAAACCACTTACGCACCCACTCACGCCCTCATCCAGCCACTCACATACCGACTCACACACCTATCCAGCCACTCATACAAACACTCACAGACCCACACAATCAATCACATATGCATTTACAGAACAACTCAACTACGCACACACCCATACAGCCACTCACACACCACTCACATACCCACTCACAGACCACTCACAGACCTGTGACACATGCACTGACACGCCCATTGACACACTCACACACCCACTCACACTCAGTCACAGACCCACAAAACCTGTTATACATCCATTCACAGACCACCACAACCACTCACACACCTATACAGCCACTCAGATACCAAGTCACAGACACATAAACTCACTCACACACCCACCCACAAAGACACACACTCTTTCACAAACCCATACAGACACTCACACACCTACTCTGACACCTACACAGCTGCTGCCCTCACCCCCACTCACAAACCCATCTTCACATTCACACACAGTCGCACACCCATACAGCCACTCACACACCCACTCACAGACCCACACAACCACTCACACATCTCCTCACACACCCATACAGCCACTCACACCCCCACCCTCAAAACCACTCACACACCTAGTCACAGACCCACACAACCACTCACATACCCAGTCACACACTCAGACACCAACTCACAGACCCACAAAACCCTGATAAACCTAGTCCCAGAGCCACATAAGCACTCTCACACTCAAAGACGCACACAGCCACTCACACACCCACTCATACAGCCATAAAGCCACTCACACACCCACTGAGAGACTCATACAAATATTCACACACCTACACTCACACCAATACAGCCTGGCACACACACTCACATAGCTACTCACAGACTCACACACCCACTCACATACCCACTTACACACTCCTGCACTGACTCTCAGACTCACAGAAACACTCACAACTACTTCAGATACCCACTCACATATTCACTGACAGAGCTACGCAGCCACTCACATACCCACTCACACACCCACACACCGACTCATAGACTCAAACACCCATTCACAGACCACATAGCCAGTAACATCTACTCCACAGCCATTCACACACTGAAACACCTAGTCACAGAGCTAAAAACACTAATACATCCACTCACAGACCCATACAGTCACCCACACACCCACTGTATTAAATGTGTTGTTGTCTTAACCCCTTCGCTGCCAGGCCTTTCCCCTCTCAGGTGCCAGGCCTTTTTTTGGCTATTTGGGGCAGTCCACGCTTAGGCCCTCATAACTTTTTGTCCACGTAAGCTACCCATGCCAAAATTCAACTCTTTTTTACCAACATCCTAGGGATTCTAGCGGTACCGAGAGTTTGTGGGTTCCCCTGAAGGAGAGACAAAGAAAGTAGCCAAAATACACCGAAAATGTAATTTAAAAAAATTAATGGGAAAAAGGGCTGCAGAAGGCTTATGTTTTTTCCCTTAAAATGGCATCAACAAAGGATTTAGCTTTCAGGAACAGGCAGATTTGAATCAGAAAAACACATTTTCAACACTATTTTGGCATTGGATTGCCTCCAGGGGGCAGCCCCACTCCTTTGTTTTTACATGTCTCCGGAACATGGCCACATGGAGGCTTTAGTAAAACAAGCACGGAGACCGTGCTTGTTTTAAAAAGAAGTATTTTGCCACTATTGTTTTTTTAATGTTTTTTTTTTAAGAGTGATTTTTTTTTGCCCGGACCCTAACACTAGAGTAATAACTACTGAACAGATTTTCAACAAATAGCACTCTTACTGGGCCAAGTGCTACCTTCCTGCCCAATTTGGTGTAATTCCATCCAGCGGTTCAGGCTGCAGTTGTGTCTAATGGGAAACACACTTTTTTTTACTCCCTTTTTTTCTTTGTCCCCGCTTGACCAAACACTCTGGAGATTTTCAGGTACATATTTTTGGGAAATTTCCTGAAGATTCATCAAATGACAGCAAAGATACAGGCAAGTCAAAAACACTTTTTCAATGTAAACCTAGTCCTAACTATAACTACCTACTGACAACAGACTTTAAGTAACATTTATATATATATGGTCACCACCTAGTTTCCATAGGATAACATTTTATGCTTTGCTAACAACTTTGGTGCCATTTGATGAAACTTCACAAACTTTTCAAAACTAATTTGCCACTCAGTTCAGCAACTGTCTTGAATGTTTTGGGATGATTTGTCATGTGGGACCCAAGAAAGACGGGGTGTGCTTCCCGAAACACATTTTCAACATGGAATTTCCCAAAGGGATTATGAACATGACTACCGCTTGAACCGCTGAACGGAATTACACCAAACTTGGCAGAAAGCTAGATCTTGGTCCAGAATGAGGGCTCACACACCTACTTACAGACCCAGGCAGTCACTTACACACCCACTCACATACACATTTAGGCAATCACAAACTCACTCACATACTCACACACTAAATACCCACTCACAGACCTACACATCTACTCGCACAC
Organism: Pleurodeles waltl; assembly: GCF_031143425.1. Taxonomy (NCBI): domain Eukaryota; kingdom Metazoa; phylum Chordata; class Amphibia; order Caudata; family Salamandridae; genus Pleurodeles; species Pleurodeles waltl. Next base: position 175,867,945 of record NC_090450.1, on the reverse strand, counting down.
CCGTTCACAGACCCAGAAAACCACTTACGCACCCACTCACGCCCTCATCCAGCCACTCACATACCGACTCACACACCTATCCAGCCACTCATACAAACACTCACAGACCCACACAATCAATCACATATGCATTTACAGAACAACTCAACTACGCACACACCCATACAGCCACTCACACACCACTCACATACCCACTCACAGACCACTCACAGACCTGTGACACATGCACTCACACGCCCATTCACACACTCACACACCCACTCACACTCAGTCACAGACCCACAAAACCTGTTATACATCCATTCACAGACCACCACAACCACTCACACACCTATACAGCCACTCAGATACCAAGTCACAGACACATAAACTCACTCACACACCCACCCACAAAGACACACACTCTTTCACAAACCCATACAGACACTCACACACCTACTCTGACACCTGCACAGCTGCTGCCCTCACCCCCACTCACAAACCCATCTTCACATTCACACACAGTCGCACACCCATACAGCCACTCACTCACCCACTCTCAGACCCACACAACCACTCACACATCTCCTCACACACCCATACAGCCACTCACACCCCCACCCTCAAAACCACTCACACACCTAGTCACAGACCCACACAACCACTCACATACCCAGTCACACACTCAGACACCAACTCACAGACCCACAAAACCCTGATAAACCTAATCCCAGACCCACATAAGCACTCTCACACTCAAAGACGCACACATCCACTCACACACCCACTCATACAGCCATAAATCCACTCACACACCCACTGAGAGACTCATACAAGTATTCACACACCTACACTCACACCAATACAGCCTGGCACACACACTCACATAGCTACTCACAGACTCGCACACCCACTCACATACCCATTTACACACTCCTGCACTGACTCTCAGACTCACAGAAACATTCACAACTACTTCAGATACCCACTCACATATTCACTGACAGAGCCACGCAGCCACTCACATGCCCACTCACACACCCACACACCGACTCACAGACTCAAACACCCATTCACAGACCACATAGCCAGTAACATCTACTCCACAGCCATTCACACACTGAAACACCTAGTCACAGAGCTAAAAGCACTAATACATCCACTCACAGACCCATACAGTCACCCACACACCCACTGTATTAAATGTGTTGTTGTCTTAACCCCTTCGCTGCCAGGCCTTTTCCCTCTCAGGTGCCAGGCCTTTTTTTGGCTATTTGGGGCAGTCCACGCTTAGGCCCTCATAACTTTTTGTCCACGTAAGCTACCCATGCCAAAATTCAACTCTTTTTTACCAACATCCTAGGGATTCTAGCGGTACCGAGAGTTTGTGGGTTCCCCTGAAGGAGACCAAGAAATTTGCCAAAATACACCGAAAATTTCATTTAAAAAAATAAATGGGAAAAAGGGCTGCAGAAGGCTTATGTTTTTTCCCCTGAAAATGGCATCAACAAAGGATTTAGCTTTCAGGAACAGGCAGATTTGAATCAGAAAAACACATTTTCAACACTATTTTGGCATTGGATTGGGACATATCCCATTTTTACATTTTTTGTGCTTTTACCCTCCTTCTAGATAGTGACAGAAATGGGTGTGAAACCAATATTGGATCCCAGAGAGGTAACCATTTCTGAAAAGTAGACAGAATTCTGAATTTAGCAAGGGATAATTTGTGTAGATCCTACAAGTTTTTCCTACAGAAAATAACAGGTAAAATTAAAAAATATTAACATTGAGGTGAAAAAACAGCAATTTTTCTCCACGTTTTACTCTGTAACTTCTTCCTGCAATGTCAGATTTTTTAAAGCAACATGCTGTTACGTCTGCTGGACTCATCTGGTTATGGGGATACATAGAGCTTGTAGGTTCATCAAGATCCCTAGGTACCCAGAGCCAATAAATGAGCTGCACCTTGCAATGGGTTTTCATTCTATACTGGGTATACAGCAATTCATTTGGTGAAATATAAAGACTGAAAAATAGGTATTAAGAACACCTTTGTATTTCCAAAATGAGCACAAGATAAGGTGTTGAGAAGCAGTGGTTATTTGGACATCTCTGAATTCTGGGGTCCCCATACTAGCATCTGAATTACAGGGCATTTCTCAAATAGACATCTTCTTTACACACTGTCCTACATTTGGAAGGAAAAAATGTAAAGAAAGACAAGGGGCAATAACACTTGTTCTGCTATTCTGTGTTCCCCAGATCTCCCGATAAAAATGGCACCTCACTTGCGTGAGTAGGCCTAACTCCTGCGACTACCAAACCTGTGCATTTTTGAAAACTAGGCACCTAGGGGAATCCAGGATGTGGTGACTTGTGAGGCTCTCACCAGGTTCTCTTACCCAGAATCCTTTGCAAACCTCAAAATGTGGCCGAAAAACACTTTTTCCTCACATTTCAGTGATAGAAAGTTCTGGAATCTGAGAGGAGTCACAAATTTCCTTCCACCCAGTGTTCCCCCAAGTCTCCCGATAAAAACAGTACCTCACTTGTGTGGGTAGGCCTAGTGCCCAACACAGGAAATGCCCCAAAACACAACGTGGACACTTCACATTTTCCCAAAGAAAACAGAGCTGTTTTTTGCAAAGTGCCTAGCTGTGGATTTTGGACTCTAGCTCAGCCGGCACCTAGGGAAACCTTCCAAACCTGTGCATTTTAGAAAACTAGACACCTAGGGGAATCCAAGATGGGGTGACTTGTGGGGCTCTCACCAGGTTCTGTTACCCAGAATCCTTTGCTAACCTCAGAATTCAGCCAAAAAAACACTTTTTTCTCACATTTCAGTGACAGAAAGGTCTGAAATCTGAGGGGAGCCACAAATTTCCTTCCACCCAGCATTTCCCCAAGTCTCCTGATAAAAATGGTACCTCACTTGTGTGGGTAGGTCTACTGCTCGCGACAGAAAATGCCTTAAAACACAACATGGACACATCACATTTTCCCAAAGAAAACAGAGCTGTTTTTTGCAAAGTGCCAAGCTGTGGATTTTGGCCTCTAGCTCAGCCAGCACCTAGGGAAACCTTCCAAACCTGTGCATTCTTTAAAACTAGACACCTCGGAGAATACAGGATGAGGTGATCTGTGAGGCTCTCACCAGGTTCTTTTACCCAGAATCCTTTGCAAACCTCAAAATTTGGCCCAAAAAACACCTTTTCCTCAAATTTCGGTGGCAGAAAGTACTGGAATCTGAGAGGAGCCACACATTTCCTTCCACCCAGCATTCCCCGAAGTCTCCCGATAAAAATGGTACCTCACTTGTTTAGGTAGGCCTAGTGCCCGTGAAAGGAAATGCCCCAAAACACTATCTGGACACATCATAATTATAAAATACAAAACTACCTGTTTTTGAAGGGGGGCACCTGTGTTTTTGGTCCTGGGCTCAGCAGCCATACAGGGAAACCTTTTCTGAAAATTAGACACCTGAGGGAGTCCACGGTGGTGTGACTTACGTGATCCCCCAGTGTTTTCTTACCCAGAATCCTCAGCAAAATTCAAATTTAGCTAAACAAATATCACATTTTCCCCACATTTATGCGTGGTATCAGCGCACCGGGACACATTTCCTACCACCCAACATTCCCCTCAGTCTCCCGGTAAAAATGATACCTCACTTGTGTATGTGGGCCAAGTGCCTTTGACAGGGAAGAGCCAAAAACATGTCCAAATTGAGGGAGAACCAAAGCAGGTCCGTATGGGCAGTTAGAAAAAAACAAATTTTAAGGCTGACAAGTGGGACAGAATTTCTATCGGTATACATGAGACAATGCTGGCTGGAACGAATTTTGTGGATTCCTGCAGATTCCGGAAGGTTCCATCACAAAAATGTGGTAAAAATGTGTGATTTCCAGTAACGTTGGAGGTTTGCAGGGCATTGTGGGTAAGAAAATGTTGTGGGGTGCATGTGAAGCACACCACCCTGGAATCACCCAGATGTTTAGTTTTCAGATGTGTCTAGGTTTTGTGGATTTTTCTACATGGCAGCGTCCCAAAGTCCAAAAAGTGCAGCCCTCACCAATCTAAATGGGACGATTTTGAGAGTTAGCCAAGCGCTCATGGCCCAAATGTAAAACCAAAACCCCAAATAATCAAATGTCCTCTTGCTTGCTGTGGGATAAGATGTTTTAGTGTGTTGGGCGAGAGCTGAAAGACTGTTACCCCCTTCAGTTGGGGTGGGGGCATAACCAGGCCCATACTGGTTGGTAGCCACCACCCCCTTTTTCTTTTTTTATTCCCTGGCATCTAGTAGACTTTGTGCCCGCCCGGGGTGTGGATCAGTGGTAATTGCCCCATCTGCCCACTGGTGGGCAGAACAACTTTGGCCCCATTTATTTGGGGTGGGGGTATGGCAATAGCCCCACCCTCTTATTTTGAAAATAAAATCTTCCCTGGTCTCTGGTGGGCTGTCTGCCCCCTTGGGGGCAGATGGGCCTTCCAAAAATAGGCCGATCCGCCCCACGATGGGCAGATGTAGCCAACAGTAATCTGACCCCATGGGGAGCGACCGTTGCCCAAGGGGCTCCCCCCCAAGAAAATCACACACATACACACACACCAATCCCTGGTGCCTAAGTGGTTTCTGCCCCCTGGGGGCAGAAATGGCCTAAAAATAAATATGTCCCCCAGGGGAGTGACCGTTGCCTAAGGGGTCGCTCCCCTCACGTGAAACCGACAAAAACAAATCCCTGGTGTCTAGTGGTTTGTGCTCTCCTTGGGGGCATATTGGCTTAATAAAAATAGGCCGATCTAAAATAGCCTACAGTTAATTTTGCCCCAGGGGAGCGACCCTTTCCTAAGGGGTCGCTCCCCACATATGAAAAAACAACAACACAAACAAAAGAAAAGATCCCTTGTGTCTAGGGGTTTCTGCCTAATTATAATAGGCCGATCTGCCCCTAGGGGGAACAGAAAAGGCCCAAAAATATTTTCCCCCCCCGGGGAGCATCCCTTGCCCAAGCGTCCGCTCCCCTGATGTGTAAATATATATTTTTTAAATCCCTGTTGTCTAGTAGCATTTCTGCTGCCCGATCGCATCACGATCAGACAGCAGAAATACTGAGAGAGACATGAAAGAAGAAGAAAGGCCTTTCTTCTCCTTTCATGCCTCTCTCGCCCCCTGCACGTGATCGGAGGAGAATTGCTTTGGCATTTCTCCTCCGATCCGCAGAGGGGTAGGCCTCTGATGAACGCCATGGGGAGGTCGGGTCGGAGGTGGGGGTGGAAGGGGAAGGGATTCCCCTTCCATCCCTGCCCAGGGAAGGGGGGTGCGAGGCGCCAGGGGGAGCACTAACAGCACATAACGGTTACGTCCTGGGCAGCACCTCTATCTGGATGTAACGGTTAGGTCCTGGGCACCCGAGTGGTGTTGCCCAGGACATAACCGTTACATCCAGGGCACTCAAGGGGGTAAATGAGTGTCTTTGGTTGGGAACAGATCAGGTGATCCGTCACAGAACCAAAATGTGTTGCTCTTTTGTGCTGAATGTGTGCTTTGGTTGGGGATCCTCGACAGATCCACGGATCTGAGTGCGAAATTCAAAAAAATAATTTGAAAAGAAAATAAACTAGTGTTTAGTAAAATGATTGGCTCTAAAAAAGACCTTTGTGTTAATGATGTGTAGATTATTATTACACATAGAAGAAGATGCAGTCTTTCAGGTTGTTGAGGAACACCCTGTTGCCTCCTTCTTTGAATGGACTCCATCTTTTCGATATATTCCATTCATACGGAAACATAAGTTGTTGTGGTATTTATAGTCCATGTTGTGGTCTCAGAGGAATGCAGAAACAGTTTTAATGACAAATTTCCTGGATTTCTTTATCTGTGGACAAAATTTGGTTGACCACTGTCATTTCTGTCTTTAGCAAATGTTGGAGAATACCAAGGTAGTATGTGGAAATGTGTCAATAATTTACCAAAGCGATCCTTCATTAGGATTTCCAGTCCTACCACAGTAATTGTGCCTCAGTCATTGCCACCACAGTGCACCATCATGAGATATGGATGTTGGCAGTCCATAATCCTTTCAAGCAAAGGCAGCAATAGATGCCACATTCATCCGCTCTGGCCAACCCAAGTACTGTCTACATTAGGTAAACCTAGGTCCCTGTCAATGCCACTCTCTCTAGCACTCTCTCTGGCCCAAAACTCAAAACTGCAGCCCACAATCTACATTCTGACCCTTATGGAGACAAACAGGAGTGGCACACAGGAAAACACTGCAGGAGAATGATGATGAAAGGCAGTTAAAATGGAAGACACCATCTAAAATATAAAAGATCATATATTATTGGATGGTGAAGATGTGCAGGGAACTAAAATTAGGTAGTGATTTTAAGAAATAATGTAACTAACTCTGTGAAAAAATAAAAAAAAGTTATATTGTTTGGATATGCTTGAAATTGCAAACAATCAACCACACCTGCTACAGTTTAATTTGAAACTAGTCTTCTGCGAAGGAGAAAGTCTTGTGGAATGTTTGACCTAGTGTTAGCAGACAGTGTTTCAAACATCGTTACTATGGAAAAGGAGGAAAGGAGACTGCAGTGTGAAACTGAAAATTGCTCAGTAGGGAGCTTATGGCTTGAGTATTTTTTACAAAGTAACCTATAAATGGAAATAATTAACAGAATATTGTTAAATGCTTGTAAGGGCTTCCGTGTGGATCCGGTGACCTGCAGTTAATTTACATGGGGGTGCTATGCTGAGCGCCACGCCGAACCCACCGATCTGTTAAAAAACAGTACCAAATTGGTCTTCTTTACAGAAGACTTAGACAGGGTTCAAAAATACTGACCCTTTAAAAGCGGTGTAACAAAATTAATCGATGAAAGGAGCCTGTGATTTGCTAAGTACAGCAGTAACAAGGAGAGCAGAATGGGAAGGGTAGCCATTACTGGTACTTTTGTACTGAGATTGGAAGAGCATTGCTATATCTCTGACTTGAGATTGACACTAAATGAGATAGTAAATGATATTAAGAGGTGAGTTGGAAAACAGCAAATAGATTTTACTGGTATGTGAATTAGGGTGTACTATAAAAACAAAATAGAAGGGAGGTTAAATGAGGACATTAAGTCAAAACATAGTGACTAGCACAGAAGAAAGAGGAATTGGTATACAGAAAATCTAGTTATTTTATTAAGCCACTATGAATGACTGTGTTTGAACATAGAAATAGGTGCTTGGTATAGGATGTAATTTAATAGTATATAATTTGCACTTACTCAGGCAGGCACCAACACATCATCTTACATTCCCACAAAAGCATTTATATACCCATGACTCGTATAGCCAGACAGTGACTGACACATTCAGAAACACACCAATAAAAGCATTCACACATTCATTTGAACACCTATAGATGCACTTACATCCTCATTCACAGACCCATACATGCACTGTAATACCCACTCAGACATATATACAACCATTCACATACCCAGGACTCAGACAGTTAAGTAAACAGGCACTTGCATAATCATACCCCCAGTTATACGCATAGTCACCTACACATATAACCTATCATATACCTCTTTACAAAACCAAACCATCACTTACACACCCAGTCAGACAGCGACAGAGGCAATGCCACATCTACTCACACACCCACAGAGCAGTTATGTTTGAACCACTAACAGAGACAGTTGTACACACAGTTACACACCTAAACAGTCACTAACACAGCAAGTTGCCAATCCATAGAGCCACGTGCATACCCATTTACACACCTGTACAGTCACTAAACCAGCCACTCAGATACGCAGACAGCTACTTACCCATTCAGTGGCACAACCACACAGGCACTGATATATTCACATATCCATTCCACCACTCACACAACCAGTCACTCAACAGTACAGCAACATATATACCTTTTTATTCACATATGCTTAGGCATTTAGACAGACTGCTAGAAACTGAGATAAGCACTTATGTAGCTACTGATTTGCTTATAGTATGTACCCTAATAGTATGCAATGTAAAGTTAATTGTGTTATATATTTGTTTTTCTGATATTTACTTCTGTGTAAACGGAAGGATTTACAATGCCAAGAAAGATACAAAGGAGAAAAAAACTGAGAAAACAGTATTATCTGCTTAAAATTGAGAGTGAAAAGGGACATGATGTAGAGAATTCACTGGAAGAAAGACCTGCTCGTAAGAGAACTAAGGAGCTTGTTAAAACAGTATATGGGAAAATGGAAAATGTTGAAAAAGTTTCAAATAAAAAGTGAGGTGTACAATTGATTCACAACAGAGAAGGAGTAAGTCAGATTAAAAGTGAAACGTTTTATTAAAAACACCTACTTTAACAAGAAGGCAGAAACAATTTAAAGTAATACAAGTGAGAATGTTTTGAAGTAGTGTAATGCAGAATTTGGTATATAATATGAAGCAGTATAAGAGGAGAAGGACAACACCAAAGCAAAAACAGCATATTTAGAGTTTGGTTAATAAAGCATCTGCTTTGAAGCACAAACTATTTCTTGATACTAAACAGAATGAGAACACTGGACAAAACAGTATTGTCTATGAAGAAAAGAAGCCAAAACAAAAGGATTATTAATACAAGTATTTTTTGCAAGATGTTCAAAGAAGATTGGAAGCATACATCTAGTACTGAGACTTTCTTTAATAAAGAAAGGTACTTACAAGTGAACGCATTAGTGGAAGAGATAGCTGAAGAGGTAGAAGAAAGGCATAGACATGCCACTTTGTATAAATGGGACTATAGTAGTATTTGTAGTGTTGACCAGGAATTAATTGACATATTAAGACATTTTCAATGTCACTTTCCAAATAGAAGTGTGAAGCAGAAAATCGCAATGTTACAAGTGTTAGATCCATGCAAAATCAAGAACAAATCTAATTTTGCAAGGACACTGACTGGCGTGTCTATCTCGGAAAGTGTGCACAAGCACTTTTCATCATTTCACAATGTTGGCTGTTCAACATTAAAAAATGTGAAATTGAGTTTGAAGACTTTACTTTGTAAGCAGTGTGTTTGGAAGAAATTAACAAAGCATGTTTGTATAGTACAGTATCAGAGGTTGAAAATGTTTATGAAGATATTCATTTATGTTTCTTTGGTCCTGAAGTGGAGTCTGGGCAAAAAAAGGAGTTGGCATGTTCAGGTGTGGAGGAGCAAAACTGTCAACATCAGGGCAGTGCGCGCTCTATTGGCGACTGGAATGCAAAACCCCAGCACCTATGAGATAACGTAATTCATGCATTACGTTGATATGCTGTTGTTTAACCTTTTGCATTGCAGAGTTTAATCCTGAACACTCATATTCAAGGTTCTTGTAAATACTGTTCATTTGCAATGTATTGCTGCAGGCTTTCAGAGTGTGTCAGGGTGTGGTCCCTTTCCAGGGCCTTCTAGAAGCTTTCTCTGCAGCATGACTGGGTGTGGTTTGTGTTCTGGGCCAGACTCTGTATAAGCGAGCCAGCCCAGCTCCACGTGCTCACTATTCAGAGCTCCTGTTCAGGAGGCCTACCTTGACCTTACAGGCCTTTGCCCTTCATTGTATTGGTGATCCTTGATCAGGCGGTAAGACGGAGGTCGGGCTGGGCCCCCAATCCTGTTTTCGAAGGCATTGGAGTTTTTGGGCCTAGTTTTCATGTTGAAAGATTTTTCCTTGTGCGTGTGAATGTGCTTGTGGTTTCTGGCATTTACATGTTGATATTCGAATCGGCAAGATGCGCAATTCATTCTTGGCATTTGAGATTCGGGTCGGCAACAGTGTGTGCAACCCTTTCTAGACATTTGCATAGTGACATTCGAATCGGCAAGGCGCGCGATTCATTCCTTGCATTTAACTCTTATACTCATTGTGCGCTACCATTTCTTGGCATTTACATGGTAGTATTCTAATCGGCAAAGATGCGCGATTCATTCCTTGCATTTAACTCTTTATACTCATTGTGCGCGACAATTTCTTGGCATTTACATGGTGGCATTCGAATTGGCAAGACGCGCGATTCATTTCTTGCATTTAACTCTTGATACTCATTGTGCGCTATCATTTCTTGGCATTTTCATGCTGGCATTTGAATCCACAAGATGCGCAATTCATTCCTTGCATTTAAACCTTGATAATCATTGTGCGCGACCATCACTTGGCATTTACATGGTGGCATTCGAATCGGCAAGACGCGCAATTCATTCCTTCCATTTAAACCTTGATAATCATAGTGCGCGACCATTTCTTGGCATTTACATGGTGGTATTCAAATCGGCAAGACATGCGATTCATTCCCGCATTTAAATACTGATGTTTCAGATCGCTTACAGTGTGAACGATAATTTCATGGCATTTGCATATACTTGTTGGAATCAGCAGTGTGCGCGATTCATTTCCCGCATTTAAGTCTAGGCGTTCGGATCACTTACAGTGTGCGCAATCATTTCATGGCAATAATTTTTTTTTGATGTGTAGTGTTTCCTGAAGTGCACACAACTATCCAGGTCTTTTGAATTTTCTGCAAAGGTGGTAAAATTCCAGATGTTATATTATATGTGCACATTAAGGGCCATATTTATACTTTTTGACGCAAAACTGCGCTATCGCAGTTTTGCGCCAAAAAGATTAGCGCCGGCTAACGCCATTCTGAAGCGCCATGCGGGCGCCGTATTTATTGAATGGCGTTAGCCGGCGCTAGCAGACCGGCGCTGCCTGGTGTGCGTGGAAAAAAAACACGTACACCAGGCAGCGCCGGCGTTGGGGAAAATGGCGTTAGGGCGTCTTAAAATGGGGCAAGTCAGGTAGAGGCAAAAAAATCGCCTCCACCCGATTTGCGCCATTTTTAACGACGCCCAGACGCCATTTACATGACTCCTGTCTTAGTAAAGACAGGAGTCATGCCCCCTTGCCCAATGGCCATGCCCAGGGGACTTATGTCCCCTGGGCATGGTCATTGGGCATTGTGGCATGTAGGGGGGCACAAATCAGGCCCCCCTATGCCAATTTTTTTTTTTTTTTTTTAAACAATTATACTTACCTGAACTTACCTGAATGTCCCCGGGATGGGTCCCTCCATCCTTGGGTGTCCTACTGGGGTGGGCAAGGGTGGCAGGGGGGTCCCTGGGGGCATGGGAGGGCAGCTGTGGGCTCATTTTGAGCCCACAGGTCCCTTAACGCCTGCCCTGACCCAGGCGTTAAAAAGAGGCGCAAATGCGGGTTTTTTTGCCCCGCCCACTCCCGGGTGTGATTTTTGCCCGGGAGTATAAATACGACGCATTTGCGTCGCAGTCATTTTTTTAGACGGGAACGCCTACCTTGCATCTCATTAACGCAAGGAAGGCGTTCACGCAAAAAAATGACGCTCATTCCTCATACTTTGGCGCTAGACGCGTCTAACGCCAAAGTATAAATATGGCGTTAGTTTTGCGCCGAATTTGCGTAAAAAAAAACGACGCAAATTCGGCGCAAACGGAGTATAAATATGCCCCTAAGTCTTTAGTACAATTCCTATTGTTTTCCAGGAAATGTTCAGATTACTTTTTGTGCTCATGTAAAAAGACCATGTTTTGTTCTGAAAACCTAATTCTAGAAGGTTCTTATATTCCCAGACAAATATGTAACATTTAATGAAAAGTTTCATATGAGAAGTTGTATTAATCATTCTTGGTTCCTTCCCAGGTACCCAGACGTCTTGAGGCCTAGTTATAGTCCTTTCTTAAGTTATCCATGGTTACAGTATGACAATGCTTAGAATCATAGTCTAGTGAAAATCTTGATATTGTGTGGTTTACAGGTCCTTCCCAGCTGTTCCCATCCTAATCCCCTTTTTTTCCCCCGCTTGGACTCTCTCAGGCTCTGTGATTTTTTTTCTATCAGAGTCTTGGAGCTATCTAGTGGTGGATATGTTGGGAACGTGCGCAGACCCTGAGGATCTGGTCTCCCTGACAGAAACACAGATATTAGTACTGATGACTTTGCATGAGAAATAGCAAAGTGTAATGCAGTTTCTACAGAGAAACTAAACTATGTTTGTATTTCTTGTCAGTGCACTCACTACAAAGGCCAAATTCGAAATGTTGATGTTTCCTTGAAAACTGACCAAAAAAACAGAGAGGAGTGGCTAGAATTTGCAGTGTATTTATTTGTGGAGGAACGTTTTGATTTCTCAACATGCCAGATGATGTGGAGTATTACTAAACCAAATTAGAGGACAACAAAATGCCTACAACAAAATGCCTGCCAGAGCAATAAACAATAAGCTAGAGGTGGTTGGAATTCCAGAGGAAGTTCAACATCTGAATGTTTGTGAAGGAATATTCATATCCATATAATCTATATACCCTTTTCAGGCAATAGATTGTATTGAACCAAAGACTGGGAAGCTGCCACCCACTAAGCTTCAGAAAGGGCTTAAAGGTAGAGTTGTGTATTTACCTTTGGTTTTTAAACGCAATACTGAAACTGTGGATGTGGAGAGAAATTTGGATGAACCACTTGTTATTCTAGTGAAGGGTGTACCCACAAAAAATAAAAGCTTCATTGTATCTTAAAGAGAAGAATGTATACTATAAAGCTGTAGATGTTGTTGCACATGGAAGTTGCATGGAGGGAGAAATGTTGCATTCAAGAGGACAGTTTGAAAAATTGGATAGAAGCAGATCTGTAGAAATATATGAACACTAAAGTATCCATCCACTGTATTCAAAAGAGGTTATGGAGGAGCCACTGAACTGTATCAGATAAAACTAAAGGAGCTTCAATGAGTGTGTGGGAGAAACGTTTAGAAGCTCAATATTTTTGTCAATATTTTCAACTGGAGTAGGCAGATGGTATGAGGACCGCCCTGTGCAAATACCTGCAGCTGAGTATAGGTCAACAAGATTATATTCAGAGGACCCTAGATTTTGAGAAAGTATTCCATATGTATTGCATCCCCTATTTGAAAGCGATTTGTCTGGATTGTGATACTCTTTTAACCATATTCTTAAGACAGGAGTTAATGTGTAGAATATGTCTACAAAAGACTGTTCAAAAAATTTGTGGATCCTTAGGACCATGGCCTGCTCTGAAAAAAATGCTGGTGCCCCCATTCACAAAGGGGAAAGATTTATTTGGTGACCCCTTCCCATTTGCGAATGAGTTACCACCAGTTTCAAATTGGTGGTAACTGTGATTGTTTAGCGACTGCATTCACGGTCACAAAACAATCATACAAGGGCCTGCGAGTCGCAATTAGGAAGGGGCGCCCTTGGAACGCCCTTTCCTAATTGTGAGTGGCAATCCCTAATTTGTGAGTTGGTAACTGGATACTGACTCACAAAATAGGGATAGTACATGCAACAAGGGCATTTTTGCACTTTGCAACCGCAAAATAGCTTTCTACATCTGGCCCCTAATCACATACACTCTTACACCCATACATATACTCACACTAAAACTCATACACCCACACAAACACCCACTCACACACCTATACAGCAATTCTTACACCCACTTGTGCACCTCCTCAGACACTCTCACACCCACTCAGTCACACACTCGATTGCACACTCCCACACAGACATTTACATCCCCATTAACAGATCCATACAGTCACTTACACAGCTATTGACACATCCACACAGTCACTCAGACACCGACTCACTCAAAAATACAGCCACTCTCACACCCACTCACTGACCCACACAACTAGTCACATACTGACACACACACACAGTGACACACTCACTTAGAGAACTACACAGACATTTACATCTCCTCTAACACATTTATAGTGCCAATCACACAGGCACTGACACCGCCATACAGACACTTAGACACCAATTCACACTTCCATAGAGTCACCCACACACCCATTCACACACCCACTCAAACACCCACTCACAGACAGATTCACACACTCGCACACCCACTCACACACACACTCGCTAACAGACCCACAAAACCACTACCACACCTACTCACAGACCCACACAGCCAGTCACACACTTACTCAGATACCCATTCACACACTCACACACCCACTCACTGCCCCCCAGACACACAAACCACTACCTCACCCACCCAGACAAACCTAGCCACTCACACACAAACTCACATGCCCATTTACACCCACACACACCCACTAACACACCAATTCCCACACACTGACACATCCACTCACACTCCTGTCCACACACTCAGAGACCCACTTACATACAGAAAACCTTTGCTACACCTCCTCATGCACCCACACAGCCACTCAAACAGCCACTCACACATTGATTCGTATTCTAACACACCAGCTAACACACCCATTCATACACTGACACACCAACTCACACTCCCATTCACACATACACACACTCACACACATCCAGTCACACACTCATTCACACACTCATACAACCATTCATACACCTACAAAACCACTACTGCACCTCCTGACAGACTCATACAGCCACTCACACACCCATTTACACACCTTCACACCAATTAACAGACCTACACAGACCCTCAAACAACCACTCTGACGCCCACATAAACACTAACACACACACACACTAACAGTAACATATGCAGACATGTAGCAGCAATTACTCAGACATTAATAACCATATAGTAGAGTCGGCAGTTCTAAAAAGAACCATGTTGTGTGTTTTCAGAACTTTTTGGGTGTTTTTTTCAACTATAACTATAAAAAATAAGAAAGCCCAGAAACACAGAGTGCAACCATCTGAGCCCCACATTAGCGTAATTTTTTAATGCTAATGTGGCGTTGGAAGGCAAAAAACACTGTGCCATTGTTACAAACTGGTGCAATGCATGCATTGCACCACTTTGTAACCCCTTGCGCCACATTATGCCTGTGCCAGGCATAATGTATGCAAGGGGGGTGTTCCAGCTCTAGGGGGGCCAATATAATGGCACAAAGAAATTTTAAAGATTTATTTGCATCATTTTTTCTGGAATTTTTAATGCCTGCTCAAAGCAAGCATTGAGGCTCCAATTGGTTTCAATGGGTCTCTGGGTGCTGTGCAGGATTAGCGTCAACATTTTTTACGCAAGTCCTGCAAAGTGGCAAACTAGTGTCAAAAAATTATGATGCTAGTTCCCTAACAACCGCCATGGTGCGCCATATTATAATTATAGCACACACATGATGGTGTTAGGAGGACGCTAGGTGCAGCGCCACTCTTCATAAATCTGCCCTTTGTATTTTTCCCTCTGGACAGCTCTTTGTTGCAAAGGTTGCATTTCACCTTCTTTGCAACTACTTTTTTCTCTCCAGAAGGAATGTAGAAAAACACCTGTTTTTGGGGGAGTTCTTCTTCTTCTTCTTCTTCTTCTTCTTCTTCTTCTTCTTCTTGACTCTCTTCTTCCTCCTGCTGTCTCTCTCCTCCAAATGCCATTTTCAAAAATGGTGTGAAAAAACAACCAAAAAAGAGAGAGCAAGTTCCAAATCTGCTGGAGAGGTGAGATAACTAAAAAAACACTGCAAGAGATGAAGAAATGGAAAGGAACTTCCTGCAGAAGAGGTTGACATGTGTGACTAACAATCAAATGTACTTGTTGCTCGGTCACATGGGATACGCCGATCTGTCATCTTGTCTGGCATCACTGCAGCATTATTGTGAATCCCTAAATATGTATTAAAACAACTTTGTTATTTAGAATTACTTGTTGGAATATAGGTTTCTATGTTATTTTACTAAATACCTTACGTCAAACATCAATTTTATAGTGTCCATCTAAGTACTTAAGTGTTGTTAGAAATCACGCAGGATCCACGGATCCCTGCAGAGCCAAGAACAGGAAGTATACATGGGTTGGGCTCGCAGCAGATCCACAAATCCAAAAAGACATTTAAAAAAACACAAATTTTGTTTTTAAAAGAATTAAACGTATGTAATTAAATATCTTTTTTATAACCAACTTTATTGATTTTGGGTAGCAGTGGTACAGATTTCTTAAACAGCACAACAGAATATCTTTTGAATAAAGTTCATGATAGCCATATAGCATCAGTAATGCATCAGCAACAGGAACACAAAAGCGGTTGCAGTAGGAGGCATAAAAAAGGTCAAAGGTACACACATCAACCCGCCTGCTCCACCCATTTACCCCAGGCCCGTTCATATTTGGACGGGCAACCTCTGGCTTTATGCACAGTCTTTGCACAGCAATCCAGTCCTCTGTGCCATTGTGTCAAGTTTGGGGGCGCAGGACTCTTCCATTTAGCCGCTATGTCATGTTTGTCGACTATGGTGGTGGTACCTGGGAATGCCCTATCTGCCCTTGAGGCCCCAGAGTACTCTAAAGCCCCCAAGAGTAATACCAATGGAGTGTCTGGACCCCTCATCCCAAAACATTAGTGAGTTTTTTCACTATATCCATCCAGTATTTGTATATTGCTGGGCAGGCCCACACTATATGATAAAAATTAGCAGGCGTCTCTGAGCACTGAGAGCAAACGGGGCTCAGGAGAAGATTGGCCCAGTGCAATCTGAGGGGGTAAAATAGGCGCAATGCAGGTAATAAGTCTGAATTAGTCTCAGTTTAGAAGATATGGTTATGACCCAAGGGGCCATAACAGCATTGCGCCACTTTACCAGTAGCACTTTTCATGAACTATTATGATGTTTTGCACTATATTGTAAGCATGTATATTTTTTGTGAAGGTATTTTGTATGATGAACCTTCATGAGCTCAATTAAAAAAAAAAAAGCATTGCGCTAATTGTCCTCCTTCAAGGGGCCCAATCATCCCTTCCAGCGTGTTCTAAGATGGTCTAGAGTAGTAGGTGCATTGTTAATGACAGTGCAATAAATTTGTGATATACCTCCCTTCCTTAGTGTACCAATCAAGACTTTGGCCTCCAGCTGATCGCACTCTGGCATGGAAGCCTCTCAGGTAATATGAGCGGCCAGTGCATGACGAAGTTGCAAGTATTTATAAAACTGTGTGGATTGCAAAGAATAGGTATCTTGCAGTTCCTGGAATGAGCAAATGTGAGACCTAGACCAGATGTCCGCAATTAGGAGATGCCGATAAGGTCCTATTTCTAGAATAACTTCAGTGCAGCCACCTCCCTCAATAGTATGCCACAATGGGGTCTGCGGTGTAAGCTTAGTCTCTCAGTGTATCTGTTGGAGTGCAGCTCTCCATGCAAGGAAGAAGATCCTTGTTTCCAACGGGATCGGGTTTCGGAATCCATAAATCATTGCCATTATTCGGGGGAACCCCAGGGATGTAAGCTCTAGTTGATAGGCCAGATCCGTTCATCTCCCAGAGAACCAGTCATCAAGTACCAAATGTTGAGCCACCAGGTAAAGCCACCCGGTAATAGAAGTTGAGATTAGTCATGCCCAGGCCCCAGTTGTAAGGTGCACGTTGGCAATAGACAAGAGCCAGGTGAGGCCTAGACTTGCCCCAAAAAAATCTAGTGGCAAGTCTATTGAGGGTTTGGAACCAGTGATGTGGCAGATAAATCAGGAGGTTCTAGACAATATATAAGAACCTGGGGAGCATCATCATTTACATAGGGCTATTCTTCCCATAGCATTTCAAGGGAGAGATGCCAGCAGATGAGATCTTCCTTTGTTTTCTTGTTCTATAGATTGAGATCGAGGGCCCATGTGAGTTCCAGATGGACGGTCACACAAATTCCTAAATATCTGAAGCCGAGTCAAGGCAGGAATTTCAGCTTGCCATGTCACACCTTTAGAAGGTTCAGTCAGGGGTACTAAGATTGACTTGGCTATGTTAACTTGTAAACCTGATGCTTGTTGAAAAGCTAAAGGATTCAGAAGCATCGGGGGCCATTGTTTCAGGGTAGATTAGAAAGAGCAGGACATCATCAGCGTAAAGTGCGATGTGGTCCTCCTGGGTGCCATCCCATCTCCAACCTCATATCTGAGCATCACATCTAAACATGGTGGGCCAGTGCTTCGATTACTAGGGCTAAAAGGAGGGGGAGCAGGGGACATCCCTGCCGCGTACCTTGTCTAATGAGAAAGGTGTCTGATGGGACACCAATTATCTGTACGCGAGCCATGGGATTGGAATAAAGCACACGGACTAAGCTGCGGAATCGTGGGCCTAATCCTTCCCTCAGAGGTACCTGTTTGAGGTAGACCCAGTCCACAGTGTTGAAGGTCTTTTCAAAATCTATAACCACTAAGGACAGGTTGGGTGGGAGGAGGTGCCAGGACAATGTGGAGCCATCGAAGGCAGTACCCTGTGCACCAACAAGGCATGAAGTCGCATTGATCAGGATGAATGATTATGTGAAACACCTCCCTAAGGCGGGCGGCTAATATTGTAGCATAAATCTTCACCTCAACAGGAGGTCGACTTTGGTTGTGTTTTTGGAATGACTGGGATCGTGGCCACATCAATGTTGGAGGGGAAGGTGCTGTTTTTTGCAGATTCTTGATATAAATCAAGAAGTCAGGGTATCAAGGTTTCTGTGAGCAGAGTAGTACTCTGCAGAGAAAACATAGGATCCCAGGGTCTTTCCGGAAGTGAAGCCAAAAAAGCTGCTCCTGCCTCCTCAATCAAGATCAGTTGATCAAGCACTAGTGAGTCAGTTTGGAAGAGCCGTGGGAGAGGCACTTCCTCCAGGAAGTGAGGATTTGGTGCAGGGTTACTTGAGGAACCGCAGCATAAAGGCGGCAATAGTAGTCTGCAAATGTCTGCACAATATCACTGAGGGCATGTCAAACATGCCCTTGGGCATCTACTTTTCCTGGTATTACTTGGTTTGCTACGGGGCTAGAAGCTGTTTTTCTCACCACATCCATAGACTCTGGCCGTTGCGGTCATCCATATCTGTTTCGCAGATTCAAGTGACATATGCCAGATCTCCTCATGTATGCGGTCTAGTTGCCTGGCAGTATCACTACAGCTGCCCGAAACCAGATTCCCCTCAATGTAGAGAACCCAAGCGTCGAGCTGGGTACGATGGTGGGATTGGGCATGCTCCTTTGCACGGAGAAAGCCTTTGGAATATCCTCTGATTAGAGCTTTGCTGGCTGCCCACAGGGTCCTAGCCTACTGAATTAAGTTGTCAAAGGTCTGGAAATAGATTTTGAGTTCCTCACCTAGGGCACTCCATATGTCTCATCTTGAAGTAACCTGGTATTAAAGTGTCAGATGGGGCGAGATACACCACTGGGGTATCCAATATGAAGGAGAAGGGGGAAATGGTCGGAGATGTCACAAGAAAGGATTTGGAGCTGAGTAACAGCACTACATTCCAAGGCAGGCATAAAAATAAGATCAATGCGAGAATGACTGTGGTGCGCTGCGGAAGTATGGGTGTACTGGAGTTGCAGAGGGTTCCACATCCTCCAAACTTCACAAAGACCAAGTGATGAGGCCCAGTCTGAGAGGCATTTGGCTCCTAGATGATGACCAGAGGGGGGAACACCTGTGGTATCTTGATCTGGGGCCAGCGCAGTACTGAAGTCACCCCGATCACTGACAGTCCCTCTGGAAGGATTGTCAAGATTTTTGAGAGGTCTCCGAGGAGAGCATCTAAGGACATTGGGGTTGAATATGTAGAGACAAGGTTAATGATACGTCCCTCCACAGGACCCGTGAGGGCCAGGTAGAAGACTTGAGGGTCTCTAAGTTCTTGTGTCATGGTCAGAGGAAAGGAGCGATGTAGAAAGATTGCCACTTACCGGGAACCGCGTATGAACCCTGCATGGTAAACTCTGCGGTAACTCTGGGATGCTAAGAATGGACAGTAGTTCACCATCAAGTGTGTGTCTTAAAGCAGCAAGGCTGCGGATAGGAATCTGTGAGAGTATTTCAAAACCGCTATACATTTCACCCTGTCTAGGAGCCTATTGACATTCCAGAATAATACCCAAAAGGGCTCTACGTCAGGGTATGTTGGGGCCTTAGTGATGTTCGATCAAAAGTGTGCACCGGAGTGGGGTGAATGTGTGCCTTAAAGGCCATGTTAGCATAGAGATAGAGTAGCAGTGTACCCTTGGATTGGTATAGTGTGTGGTAAATTGGGATTATGCTGAGTACCATATCATGTGGTGGTGTACCTAAAAATGAAAACAAGAACACAAACACAACTACAATATAACAGATAAAGAAATCCCCCCTAACAAACCATCTCCCCATACTTCCTCCCTAGAAGCATCTGACACTTTATAAGTGTTATCAACAAACTATCGCAGTTTGAATTCAGGAGTGGAGTGGTGGACCCCTCCTAGTTGCAGGATCAATTGAAAAGATCAGGACACATAGTAAGTGTGTAGATGATGGGACAACACCCAATTGGCCTCATTGGATGAAAAGTTAGTCCGTCAGAGTGCTGGGCTTCGCAAGAGGTCTGTGTCGTCTGCCGGAGTGGCCTGTGGCGTGGGGTATAATGTTGCACAATTGTCTCAGCCCAAAGCAGCATCTACTGTCCCAAGTGATTGGGAGGTGGGGGAGAGGGACAGGAGAGGACCCTGGGTTATTGTCAAGGAGGAGGATAAGGCCGCCTGCCTGGCACCGTGCCCCCTGCATGATCGAGTGTAGACAATCAGGACTCAGCCTCGCTGATCGGTGCCGTGGCATTGAGTAGACCTTGTCGCATGAGAGCCATGTCGACCCTTTCTGCACCTACTTTGGTTCTGACAGAGGCTTGAAGGATGGTGGCGAGCATGCAGTCAGATGACAAGGGATTGTCAGGAGTAGTACCTCTAGTGTGACCTTGGTTGGTCGCATATTGATCTATGCAAGTCTGTGAGGTCATCGAGCAATTGGATTTTTCCTTGTCCAAATCTGTAAGAGGTAAGTTGTCACTCAGCACATGCTGTGTAGGTCCAACCCGCTTACCGTGGCAAACACAGGAGCATGAGCAGTTATACCTAAGTGCCTATCAGATCCATGTAGAGACCTTAAGCAGGAGGTGCAAAGAACCTTAATAGGATTATCAACGAAGTTGAGGACTGTGGACTGTACTACCTACTCGAGGCAATCCATGTATGGTAACACCATAGCATCCTAGTGAGTGTGAAGTTTATAGTCTCATTGGTAAAAAAGAACACTGATAGAGCTGCAGACATGGTCCCAGGGAGGGGGGCCCAGGGAATCACACCAGGGGATTACAGCAGCAGGAGCTCAATTGGGTGGAACAACTAGCTGTTAAGTATATCATCGCTGCATGACACCAGTGCCCACGCAAGGAATGTCTCAAGGGCCCAAGAGACAGCACAACAGTTGTTCAATGTCTAGGCCTTGTTATAGAGGGCTGCAGAGAACCCAGGCAGGGTGAGAGTCAGTTGCGTGGGCCCCAACATCAACATGGCATCAGCAAGATTGCAGCGAGAAAAGGTGCCATTTTTCCACCACTGGAGTGACCTTGTGAGCATGGGGTGTAGGCAGTGTTACCCAGCGTTGAGGATCACTGCACAATGAATGGTCTCAGGTTCTGGGTGAGGTCCTGCAGAGGAGCTGGCCCAATGTGCAAGCACGCACCACCTGGGCAAATAACGGGTAACGCGCAGAAACTCACCCCTCCTTTCACCTGTGCTGCAGGCCCAAAGTTAGTATGCACTAGGTAGACTGCAGTGTGCCCACCGCGGGAGGACCATCTGATCCTCAACCCTGCCACCTGAGCCAAGTAAACATTGTCTCAGGGAGGGGAGTAGGCCAGTTGCCTCCTACAGTAATCCATTATCACCACCACCTCTGCAGGCAAAGCTCAATAGGTTGCCGGTCAGGAGAAGAAGGCCGTGAGGAGGAGTCGACCCCGCAAACTCAAGGAGCAGGGCCGTTCCAGGTAATGTGGGGATCATGCATCCTCCCAGATTCCTTCCTTCAGGCAGAACTCAGTTGATGCCGCCAACTCGACCAGGTGGTTCGAGCAGCGGGGAGGAATGAACCAACACCCCTCAGATCTGTCCTGGGGCAGCAGTTCAGGCTGTCTGCCTGGGGGAGATGTTCTCGATGGAGACCGCCATTTTGCAGTCGAGTCCGAAGCAGGTCTATTGGCAGCTATGGATGACAAGGACAGTCCCGAAACGGCAGGCTCACAACAGATGGGTCCTATGACCTCTGCAAGGCAGTGGATCGCAGGAGAGGTTTCCGAAACTTGCATATTTAGAGCTGATGATGGAGGGGTCCATAGAACTGTAAAAGTGCGGCCACCATCTTGATGCTCTTGGCCATGCCCCAATTTAATAGTTTTACATTGTTTTTTACCTAAAATATTTCTAGATTAAAATCTCTTTAAAAAAATTAAGGTTATGGTAATATTATACTTAGATGTGTTTTATTAATTTTTCTTTTGAAAAATGAATGTACAAATTCAGTCAAAAAAACTAAGGTTACAGGCACATAATAGCTAGGAAATACCATTAAAAACCCATAGAAATTCACTATAAAACAAACATTACATTGATGTTATAGTTAGGAAATACCATTAAAACAATATGAATTCACTGAAAAACCCAAAGGTTACAGGGACTTTATAGTTAAGAAATAAAACCTTTAAAATCCACTACAAAAATAATGGTTACAAGGATGTTATAGTTAGGAAATAGAATGAAAAAAACAAAGATTACAGGGACGTTATAGTCAGAGTAAGATTCTACAGACACAATCAATAGACATTCAGCACTTATATTTATCTAAGCTAACTATTACTGACACCCCCGCAATGCACTGCTTATGACCTAACATATTACAACATTCATGAGATGGTCAGTGACATCACTGATGACATCTCAAATAACATCAATATTTAAAAACTCTTTTCCACCAGAGATGTATGAGGTGAATAGATGTAAGACATTGTCATTATTGTCCATGTGTGAATGTATATTTTCACATTAGACCGTGTGGATATCAATACATCAGTCTACCAGTGACATCATATACGTTTATGGTTGGGCTGAAGCTGTGTGATGGAGAAAACACAAAGTAAAGGAGACATGCAAAAAAGGAAACGTGATATTGAACAAACACGAGTGCTAAGACAAGTCTAGATGCAGAACTGCTTATTAACAGAGTGCTTAATTTACCTGCTTAGAAGCAGTGATGAGCTATGAGACGCTAATAAACCAATCAGATCCTCCATAGCAGGTGAAATGCAGTGCAGTGCTTAATTTGAGCCAGTGGTTTCGGTGCTCAGCACCAACACTTAATTGTCAAAATCGGCACTTATGGCAGTCTGGCACATGGTGGCGATGTTTATCTAATTTAGAGATAGGCATAACAACAGTTGTTTATTAATTCAATATACATTAAAAATTACTGATTCCTGCCACCTAATTCATCAATATAATTTTGGCGGGCTCGAATATTCTGAATGCTCACACTTGTAGAAGTGTGATGGTTAGTAGTTGTGTTGGTATTGTCTTTGGCAGCGTTAAAGGGGCAATGGGTGGTTCAAGCTGCAGTGGCCCCATGTTGAAGGGCCTGGCACTTATTTATTTTTTTACAAATTAAGCAATGACTCCAATACTGTGGTGTAGGAATCACCTCTGTGATATCTTCACCACGACCTTTTTTATCAGACCTCTGTGTACATAATACATTAAAAGTTCAAACGAGGCAGTAAATGGACGGCCTTTGAACTAAAATAAATGTTGCATGGGTCAATAGAACTTTACCTTCGTTGGTTTTGGTGTATCTTACACCATGTGGGTGCATCGTGTAGTTTCTTGTTGCAGAGTTTTTAAAGTGCACCACCAGGCGGTCTCCAGTTTCTGCCTTGATGATGGGTCCAAGGAACCCCAGCCAGACTGGCTTTTCAATTTCTTGAGTGAAGGATATATCGGCGTACTGATAGTAGATTGCTTTCTTATACAAACGTCCTATTCTGTCCGGCCGTCTCTGTAAGTACATGCTGGCAACTCTGACAAACACAGAAAATATTACTTATACGTTAAAGTGCAGAAATCAAGTGTGTTTTTATATTGCATTACTTTAGCGTATATCAATGTCCGCAGTGTAGCCATGTATTGTGTCTGGCATGTGGTACATGTGTATAAATCACAATGCATGGAGCTTTCTTTAAACGTTTTTTTTTTAATACTCTTCAAAATTATATCGAGTTTTTGATCTGATGGTCTCACTACCTCTTGCTGTGAGGGATTCTAATACAGAACAGTACATCCTGCTTGAAATAACAAACACTTTGTATCAAAGACACCGACAACAGATCTAACGTTTTTTTAATGAATAAACATAGTTTTAAAATGTGGACTTCTTTCTGACGTGTATTTAACTTTTGAGAACATTTAAAAAAATATTAATTCGCAACTTGCATTTTTTATGAGTGTGTAAGTAAGCACGTGTTTGTCATACACATTTGGAGTGTAAGTGCTAGCATTCCCCTTCTATGCGCTAGAGATGTGTAGTGGAAGCCTATGGGTTATTAGGAGGAGGGGGGTTCCCAGCTTTCTCACAGTGGGGGACATTGACCATTTTATAGAAATATTACCATCATGCTGTCGGTATCGCCGAATAATAGAGGAATTTACAGATTTCATTACATGCATTCAAGTTAAATAAGCGGGTCTTTGTGCTCTCTGGCCATTCCAGAGGTTTGACTGTAATAACTGTTTCCGCTCAACCTTGAGCGACATTCCTGTTCTATTTTTGGTATTAGTTCAGAAACAAATAATGTTTACATCTTGTACTGATGCACATCATTCATTTTTATTTTCTGAATTTTAATTCCCTCCAATACTTTGCTTTTCTGTTTTCTCTGCAGGGGAACCTGTAGAAATATGCTGAATTACCATACATAATTTATTAAAGTTCATCATCTATCTTCCTTGTCACATTCCTTACTAATGAGTCTCCGGCGCCAATGTAGACCCACCCAAGATTCTAAGCAAAACTGAGGGCCAGAAAATGACAGTGCGTGTCGCTGCTCCAAATTTGGCAGCGTCGCACGCCGTCATTTTCAAAACACAGGGATGCACTGTATTTACTAGAATACGGCGCACCCCTGTGTTTCCCCCTGGGCCGGTGCTAAATTTGCATGCTGTGCGCCATGCAGCAACCCGTCCACCATAGTGCAGGGATGGCTGGGTTGAGGGGGAGAGTGTTTTTGTGCCAGAAGGAACACCTTCCTACACAAAAAAAACCTTAAATGGCGATTTGCTCTTTCTATGTGTGCTGCAAAATGCAGCACACATAGACAGTGCAAAAAACGAGGAGAAATGACAGCATTTCTCCTCATTGCACTGCCTCACGTTTACGAAAACTTGTAAATCTGGTGCAGTGTCAAAATGCAATGGATGCTGCTGTGGCATACCCACAGTAACACCCATTGCACGCCCCTTCCACGCAATGTGCTGCGTGTGAAGGGGCCGTATTTACAAGGTGGCATTAAGCCACAGAAAGTGGCTTAACGCGAACTTGTAAATGCGGTGCAATGCATAGCGCCACTGGAGTATCATTAAAAGTGGTGCTCCGGTGGCGCTAGGGGCTCTTAAATATGCCCCTGAATCTGTGGGTGTGAAACTATGGCTGCAGTCACAGCTATCTTTAGGGTGGTGCGATCGGTGCATCTAAGCCGAGTGCTTACCATGGATGGAGGAGGGTAGGGTGAATGCTGTATTTAGAAATAAATTACGAGTTAGAAAGTATCTGCTAAAGAGTTCCTTGTGTGTCTATCTGTTTTAAGTATACAATAAAAATGTCATAGATAACCCTGGTGATTAAAAATATTCCTCCAGGAGCATGATCAGAGTTTTATCTAGTGACGGTTTTAACTCATAAAGTAGTGCAGTGTTAATATGCCTGCTTCAAAGAACTTGACCTATATAGATTAGAGAACTGTCTTTTATGTGTATAGTGTGTGGGTTACTGTTTTTGTCATGGGGATGCATTAATTACTTGTTATTTGTGAGAAATTGTGTTTTAGTTTGACGGGGTTGTGAACCCCAGTCAAGCAACAGCCACAATCCCTTGCAGGGTGAACCTTTGAGTAGCCTCTGGGTACCTTGTGGCATAGTCTGCCAAGACCAGGATAAACCTGTTGCCTAACGCTGTCTTGGGGTCCACTGGACCTACGATGCTGATGCCCACCCTTTCCAATGGGGTGGCAATGACAGGCCTTCAGCTTCTTCCCTGTTTTTCCACTGGCTTGGAAGGTAAGAGAAGTCCTGCAGAATACATTTGAGGCTATCCTCATCCAGGCCAGTAAAACTGCGAGGCTAACCTGGCAAAGTCTCGTCCTACTCCAGATGTCCTGCAGGAGAATTTCATGAGCCTGTCCCAGTAGAAAGGACCTGTAGTACTGGGGGACTACCAACACACTTGTCCCATTCACAGGTGCCTTAGGCTCACTGTCTAGGAGGTCATTCTCCCTGTATATGAGGTGATCTTCAGCTTGTTGCCTCGTGCCGTCCAGGGTTGGACACACCTTCTGTGCCATACAAAACTCCTATCTAGTGAGTCCCCCTTTTACTTGCAATCCAGCAAGTTGAGGCAAGTCACCTAGGAAGCAAATGTCCTCTCCGGAGGCTCTGGGGAAGATTCCGCCAGCATCCATCCACCTGTACCTTGGGACATTCCAGGGCTGGTTTCACATGCCCCTTCCCTCTCTTGGCAGCTGTCTGGGTAATTTTTCCAGGCTCCAGATCTGCTTAACTCCCCTCCAGCTCCTCTGGGCTATGGATCTGATGGTAACACAGACCCACTTAGGCGACCCGAAAAACTAACATCTCCAGGTCTGACCTAAGCTCCACTACCTTCCAGGCAATGTGCAACAGATCATTCCCTAGCAGACAGTCAACAGGCATGGCAGGGCTTACAGCAACTTTCAGAAAATCTGAGCCCTTCTACCCCCCACATTCAAAGGGAATCAGAGCCTCATGTTGTGGCTCTACTGATTATCTGCTACTACAACCTGTTGGAATGATTTGTGTCTCACTTGGTCTAAGGACACCAGATGACACCCAACAGTAGTCATACTAGCTTCTATGTCCCTCAGACCCTCCACCCTCTTCCCATTGATGGGGACCCACTGTGTATATTTGGAAGAATTTAAATGCATGTAGGCTTTAGGCAACATCTCCTTCTCACTCAGGGGCACTACGGTAATCTCAGCTATTTCCCCCACACTGAGGCCATCTCTTACCCAAGCACTACATTGTCAACCCCTGGGTCTGCCAACCACTAGGGGGGAGGGGGCTGTGCCCACTTGGGACACTTGGGATTACCTTTGGTGTACCCTTGCTAGTAGCACTCATAGCACATGGGAAAACAAATTTACCAGTATTCGTGTCAACAAAGCCTTTCTTGTGATGGCCAGTGTGGGAAAGGAATCAATTCCACTGACATCTATTGTGGGGACCATGAGAGAATGCTTTCTTTTTATCTCCCCCTTCTTTCTCATGGTAGGAACTCTGACCACCCTTTGGGAGTCCCCTTCAGATGCCTTCTTGGACACTCTGTTGCTGACCCAGAGGTTTGCCTCCTCAGCAAGCTTTCTGGGTTCAGTCAGCCTGCTAATTACCAGGTATTGGTGCAGCTCTGTAAAACACATTTTGAGCAGGTGTTCCCTTGGTATCAGATTGTACAGACCAACAAAATCATCCACTTTGCTACCTCTCACCCAGCCCATCAGTGCCCTACTGGAATATTCCAAGAAATCTATCCAGGACTGGTTTGGCAGTTTGTAGCTGTCCCTAAACCTCTGGCAATATTTCTCAGGATTCAGTCTAAATTTACAAACAAGAATGGCTTTCAAGGGGACATACTTGGTCTGGTCCTCTACCTTAAGTGTAAGGGGTATGTCCCTCCCCACTGTAGGCATGCACTTACACAAAATACCCCCTTTCTGTCCTCCATCCCCTCTGGGGACAGACCCCTGGCAGACACACTGCTGCCAGACCCATCCTGGGCATCCTAGGCATCCACTAGGTTTGAGTTGGGCTCCTCTTGCAGCTCAGGGCCCAGGACTGGGTCCCCACACTCCTCATCCTCTGATAATGCTCCTCTCTCTACATTGTCCTCTACATCATCACCTCCTGAGGAGGACTGCCACCTCTACAAATCCTCAAAAGCTCTGAGGGCTACCTGGAAATCCAGTGTGGTAGCCTTCTTGTCTGACTTAAGCACCTTCTTTTTTAAAAGCTTCGTTAGCTCAGCCCTGTTGAGGGTGTTCTGACTTCAGCACCATCTTTTAGAAAGCTTAATTTGATCAGCCCTGCTGAGGGTGTCAAAGCGGCACAGCTCCATTCCCATGGTGACACAAATAATAGGTAGGGCACTTAAATCTAGAGTAAGGAGAAAACACCCAATTGAAAACTAAAGGCAATTTAAAAAAAGGTAAACTCTGCTGTAAAACCACTGTATGGTACTGCACCATCAAAAGTCCTGACCCACACCACTGACCACCAATATGAGAGAATTGTCTGTTGGTTGACTGAGGTGTGGCCCCTGGTCAAGCAACAGCCCACAATTCCTGGCATGGTGAACCACAAAAGGTCACTATATTAACCTGTGCTTAATCCTGGGTAGTTTTGCAAAAAAAGCAGTCAGGCTAAACTTAGAGGCAATGTGCAAAATATTTATGCAGTACTCAAACAGTAATAAAGTGAACACAATGCAAAAAAACTCACATAGGTTTGGAAACAAAGGTACATTTTAATAAATAATTTGCCACCAAAATGACAAATATACAATCAGTAGCACCGAAGTTGTGAATTTTTCAGGATTTAAGTGAAAATAGCACCAAAAAGCACAAAGCACCACTCATAGGTATCTGGTTCTGGGGGAGACCAGGTGAAAGCCATAAGTACAGGCAGTCTGCAATTTAATGCAGGTCGTATACATGCACCAGGTTAGTCCACTGAAAGAGTTACCTTCAAAGTCCAGCCCAAAGAGTTCAGTATGTGGTAGACGGGGCCACAAGGAGCAGGGAGAACTTTGCAGATGGCTGTTGAAGTAGCACGAAGAGCGGGACGGGTGTCACAGACAGTCATCGCTGTAGAGCGAAGATCCTGTCAGACGTCATGGAAGGTCTTTGCTGGAGCTTTGCATTGGCAGACACCATGAGTGGTCAATGCTGTACCGCGAAGACGGTTCACCAGAACTTCACATAGGTGGTCGGTGCAGGTGGAAATGTTTTGAAGCTAATGAGCCTGTTCACCTTTGTGAAGAGCCTAAAAACTTCAGGATAACCAACGGAGGCCACACCATGGGTCCAAGATCGGTGGGGCACCACTTGGGAGTCAGGAACTCACTCCAGCTGATTCAAGGGTCTGGTTCAAGACGGCTGTAACCTGTTCTGTCCCTATTGCTCTGAACAGGAGGACAGCAGACTAGCCCTAGGAGTCACTCTGGTAATCCTGGGTTCAGGTGAAGATGCAGGGCTCAAAGAGCAAGGCTTGCTTCTGAAGGTTCAAGGCAGGCTCCAGGCAGCAAAGCAGTCCTTCCAGGTGCAGCAAAGCAGCCTTATGGACTACACAGCAGGCCACAGCAGCAGGCAGTCCTCTGAGACTCCTCCCACAGGTCCAGAAAGTGACAGGAAGATTGGGTCTCAGGACCCTATTTTTATACCTGGGCCTTCATTGAAGTTAGGAGAAGATTCTCAGAGTTTCTTTTTGAAGAGCTTGGATTTTCCTGATTCCTCTACCCAGACTCCAAACTGGCTGCAGGAACAGTGTTCACAAGTCCTTTGCGAGAAGGCAGGATACAGCCTATTCAGTTGCAAGTGGGGTTGTGCCCAGCTCCACTTCCCCATCCTGCCAACAGATGGCCCATTCAGGCACACCTAAACCCTCTATTGTGTGACTGTTTAGGAGGAATTCGCAGAGTCTAACTGTCAGTTACACCCCGTGGGCCTCCCACCCCCCTCTCCTGGGCAGGGATGGAAGGGGAATCACTTCCCCATCCACCCCGACCTCACCCCCAAGTGACGTCTGATGACGTCTGATGACATCAGCGTACGATCGCGTGCTGACCTCAGTAGAGGTTGCCCCATCATGCTAGAAGCTCATCTTCCAGCACAATCAGAAGAGAAATGCTTTCATTTCTCTTCCGATCAGGGGTGGGGGAGATCAGAGAGGCATGAAAGGAAAGGAGAAGCTTTTCCTTTCCTTTCATGTCTCTCTGAGCATTTCTGCAGTACGATTGTGCTGCACAAATGCCCACTGGACACCAGGGAGTTTGTTGTTTTTTGTTTTTGTCATGAGGGGAGCGTACCCTTGGGCAAGAGTTGCTCCCCAAGGGGGTCATTTTTTTATTAAGCCATTTCTGGCCCCTTTGGGGCAGATCGGCTTATATTAATTAGGCCCATCTGCCTTCAAAGGGGGCAGAAACCTCTTTACATAAGGGGAGTGACCCCTTAGGCAAGGGTCGCTCCCCAGGGGGGCATATTATATTAGGCCATTTCTGCCCCCTTTGGGGGCACATCAGCCTATTTCTATTAGGCTCATCTGCCCCCAAGGGGGGCAAAACCCACTTAGGTATCAGGGATTGTTGTGTGTGTGTTTGTGTTTTGTTTGAGGGCGCGGCCCCCTGGGCAAAGGTTACTCCCCATGGGGGCACATTACTATTGGCCATTTCTGCCCCCCTTGGGGGCAGATCGGCCTATTTTTATTAGGGCCTTCTGCCCCAAGCGGGGCAGATAGCTCACTAGACACCAGGGAAGAATTGTTTTTAAAAAAAGAGGGTGGGGTTGTGGCCATACCCCCACCCCAAATGAATGGGGACAAAGTTGTTCTGCCCACCGGTGGGCAGATGGGGCAATTACCCCGATCCACTCCCCGGGGGGGAAGAAAGCCTACTAGATGCCAGGGGATTTTTAACATTTTTTTAAAATAGTGGGCTGGTGGCCACCAACCAGTAGGGGCATGGTTACTCCCCCACCAAAACTGAAGGGGGTAACAGTCTTTCAGCTCTCCCCCTGCACACTAAAAGATCTTTTCCCAATTGCAAGCAAGAGGACTTTTGATTATATTGGGTTTTGATTTTAAACTTGGGCCATGAGAGCTTGGCTAACTCTCAAAATCGTCCCACTTGGAATGGTGAGGGCTGCACTTTTTGGACTTTGGGAACGCTGCCATCTACAAAAGTCTACAAGACCTTGACACATCTGAAAACTAAGCATCTGGGTGAGTCCAAGGTGGTGTGCTTCACATGCACCCTACAACATTTTCTTACTCACAATGCCCTGCAAACCTCCAACTTTGCTCGAAATCACACATTTTCCCTACATTTTTATGATGGAACCTCCTGGAATCTGCAGGAATCCACAAAATTCCTACAACCCAGCATTGTCACATCTATACTGATACAAATTCTGCTGCACTTGTCAGCCTAAAAATGTGTTTTTTCCAAACTGCCCTTTTGGACACGCTTTGGTTCCCCCTCAATTTCGACATGTTTTTGGCTCTTCCCTGTCACATGCACTTGGCCTACCTACACAAGTGAGGTATCATTTTTATCAGGAGACTGAAGGGAACATTGGGTGGTAGAAAATTTGTGCCTATGCGGTGATCCCACACAGAAATGTGGGAAAAATGTGATTTGTTTTAGCCAAATTTTAGGTTTGCTGAGGATTCTGGGTAAGAAAACACTGGGGGATCCACGCAAGTCACACCTCCCTGGCCTCTCTTGGGTGTCTAGTTTCAGAAATGTCTGGGTTTGGTAAGTTTCCCTAGGTGGCTGCTGAGCTTAGGACCAGAAACGCAGGTGCCCCCACCCCTGCAAAAACAGGTAGTTTTGTAATTGATAGTTTTGCTGTGTCCACACAGTGTTTTGGGGAATTTCATGTCACGGGCAGGAGGCCTACCCACACAAGTGAGGTACCATTTTTATTGTGAGATGTAGGGGAATGCTGGATAGATGGAGGTTTGTGGCTCCTTTCAGATTCCAGAACTTAGCAGAACCGAAATGTAAGGAAAAAGTGTTTTTTTGCCAAATGTTGAGGTTTGCAAAGGATTCTGGGTAACACAACCTGTTGAGAGGGCCACAATTTACCCCATCCTCAGTTCCCCTTGTTGTCTAGTTTTCAAAAATGTCCAGGTTTGCTAGGTTTTCCTAGGTGCCGGATGAGCTAGAGGACATAATCCACGGCTAAGCACTTTGCAAAAAACAGGTCCGTTTTCATAAGAAAAATGTGATGTGTCCATGTTGTGTTTTGGAGCACTAGGCCTACCCTCACAATTGAGGTACTATTTTTATTGGGAGACTTGGGAAAATGCTGGGTGGAAGGAAGTTTGTGGCTCCTCTCAGATTCCAGCACTTTTCATCACTGAAATATGAGAAAAAAGTGCTTTTTTTGCCAAATTATGAAGGATTCTGGATAACAGAACCTGGTGAGAGCCCCACAAGTCACCCCATCCTGGATTCCCCTAGGTGTCTACTTCTTATAAATGCTCACGTTTGCTAGGTTTCCCTAGGTGCCGACTGAGCTAGAGGCCTAAATCCACAGATAGACACTTTCCAAAAAACACGACAGGTTTCAATGTAAAAATGTGATGTGTCCATGTTACATTTCCTATCGTGGGTACTAGGTCTACCCACACAAGTGAGGTACCATTTTTATCTGGAGACTTGAAGACAGAATAGAAGAACAAGTGTTATTGCCCCTTGTCTTTCTCTACATTTTTTCCTTCCAAATGTAAGACAGTGTGTAAAAAAGAAGTCTATTTGAGAAATGCCCTGTAATTCACAATCTAGTATGGGGACCCCGGAATTCAGAAATGGGCAAATAACCACTGCTTCTCAACACCTTATGTTGTGCCTATTTTGGAAATACAAAGGTTTCCTTGATACCTATTTTTCACTCTTCATATTTCACCAAATGAATTGCTGCATACCCGCTATACAATGAAAACCCATTACAAGGTGCAGCTCATTTATTGGCTCTGTGTACCTGGGGTTCCTGATGAACCAACAAGCCCTATATATCCCCGCAACCAGAAGAGTCCAGCAGACGTAATGGTATATTGCTTTTAAAAATCTGTCATAGCTGGAAAAAGTTACAGAAGAAAACGTGGACGGAAATGGCTCTTTTTTCACCTCAGTTTTAATATTTTATTTTATTTTAGCTTTACTTTCTTTAGGAAAACCTTGAAGAATCTACACAAATGACCCCTTGCTGAATTTTTAATTTTGTCTACTCTTCAGAAATGTTTAGCAGTCCGTGATCTAGTATTGGTTTTACACCTATTTCTGTCACTAACTGGAAGGAGGCTCAAAGCACAAAAAAATTGTATAAATGGGGTATGTCCCAGTAAAATGCCAAAATTGTGTTGAAAAATGTGTTTTTCTGATTCAAGACTACCTGTTCCTGAAAGCTGGGAAGATGGTAATTTCAACACTGCAAAACCTTTGTTGGTGCCATTTTTAGGGGAAAAACACATGCTTTTTTTTGCAGCACTTTTTCCCATTTTTGTTTTTAAAATCTAACTTTTAACTGTATGTTGGCTAATATCTTGCTCTACTCCAGAGGAACCCACAAACTCTGGGTACCTCCAGAATCCCTGGGATGTTGGAAAAAAGGCTGCAAATTTGGCGAGGGTAGCTTATGTGGACAAAAAGTTATGAGGGCCTAAGCGTAAACTACCCCAAAAAGCCCCCCAAAAAAAGGCTCGGTACCTGAGGGGGAAAGGCCTGGCAGCAAAGGGGTTAACGCAGTGATGTGTTTTTGTGCTCAATTTTTGCATTATGTTATTGTGCTGTATGTTCGTTCACGTATTCCATTCTGTTTTGATTGTTTCATTGTTTTGTGCCTTGTAATTATTTTGCTGTGATGTCATTTTGCTTTTTTTAAGTTCTGGTGTTGTTTACTTTAGAGATGTCAACAAATGTGGACACATTTACTTACGATTCAAAGAACTCTATTCCTTTAAAGTTCCAGTGACTAACAACCATTTACCACTATGTATGATGGTAAAAAACGCTGTTCGAGCTGTCCCCTATTTAAGACGCCAGTCAGCCCAAAACTGTGGCAGATGCCTGTCTTAAAGTAGTATTTTCAGTGCTCATTTTATGATATAAAAGGCCTGCGTGTAAAATATGTGGACAAATTATTTAAAAACCTTTACAAGTTAAAAACAAGCTCAATAAAACAAAGTGCAATCATCCATATTAAAACTGAGTACTCAGCAATTTTTTACATATTAAAATTGTTGTCAATCTATTAATGGGTCTGTTAGTTCTGTTATTGTTGAATGTAGCTTATTTAAATGGTCAGTTTCAATAAATAATGTAACGAGTACAATGTAGCAGCTGAATATAAACAATGGAAGCAGCAAAGGAGTTAAGCAAGGGATCAAATTCCATAGCTATAGCTCATCTGGTTAACTTAAACTAAAGTATCAGCATGTTTGTCTTCATTGCCAACTGGCCAGTAAACTAATACAGTGCTAGTGCAATAAAAACAACCATTAATAACAGAGAAGTGGTCATTCAACAAACACTCACAGAGATGTTCACTTACAGAACTGTTTAGCTTGAGCATAATTCAATGTATTCCACTCCCTCTGTAATCTGGCCCTACGTTTTCTTAGCAATGCTGGACAGAGGCAGACAACAAGTTGGAATGATTCTTTACTGCCACCACAGCTCCTACAGGTTCTATCCAGACTTAGGCGGCACCAGCTAACTAGATGCTTCAAGAAAGGCCACTCGCCTAGCCTAAGGCCCATGAATCTTTCATTCTAATGGATGACATTTGTGCAAGAGAGATATGATGCTGGGGTGGCTGGCTGATACCTGCTAATTACTGCCCAGGCATTCTTGTGTTTGGTAAGTAACATCCCATCTGAGTGAAATGACCAAAGGCGAAGTTGCTTTCTTATACTCATTTTAAAATGTTTTTGATTGGGGTTACTAGGCCAGAGGACTTTTACATCAGGAAGTTGCTGGCAATCTTCTAAATATTGTCTGTGAGCCAGATAAGGCCTGCTGCAGCTGATTTCAGACCATAGCAATGGTTCTAGCCTGTTGGCCCTCGCCATACGTAACTTATAGCACAGACTGAGGAGGACGCCGGCACCCGCAGCCCACTGATCAGAGAGCCAAATTCTGGCCTAACCCGGGCGCCTGATGAAGATTTCGGTAGTTGATAGACTCGCTTGTAGATCTTAACAACCAGTTTAGTCAGCAGGATATTGTCTCTGCCTAAAACAATATCCTGACCATATGTTAAAGAAGGGAGAATTTTAGCTGTCATAATTTCTTGAAGGAGAGAAAGGCTTGGGCCCAATAATGATTTCGCTAATTTCAAAAGCATCACCTGCAGGATCAAAGCTTTTGCTTCAACTCCTTCTCATTTGTTCACAAAACAGAATCAGGCGTCGATGTACACCCCTAGGTATGTATAGAATTGCTCCAACATGATTCTGTTGCCGTCGTAGAACCATCCTCCTCCTTGAAGTCTTTTTAGCCCAAATGTCACAACCTTAGTATTTTTTAGGTTCACCTCCAATTTATTAACAATGATATACATATGTAACTGATTGAGTATTCGTTGGAGGATGACTCTGTGTGACTAAATAAGACAAGGTTATCTGCATGCAACAAATTGCTGATTCGAGCACTACCGATTTTTGGGGAGTGACTTTGTGACACCCATTGTGTGCGGTGAGTCTGCAATGAATAGATTAAAGAGCAGGGGGGCTATTACTCACCCCTGTTTCACTCATCGTGATGTCATAATTTTCCTAGATATGTGGGCTTCGTCCCCCAATTTGATACACATCCATGTGTCAGAATGTAGCTGGATTAAGGCCACCAAAAAAGGACCAGGGTATTCCCCATCTGCGTAACTTGTCCTACAGGGCTCCCCTCGGCACTCAATCAAACGCTGCCTTGAAATCAACAAAGCAGCAGTGCATTGAGGATTTTGAGGCTATTGCCCTATCTATCAGGATAGATATTACCATTAAATTAGATAGTGTCCTAGATTTGGCCATGAACCATGTTTGATTGAAGGGGATTAGCCGACTTTGTTCAACCCATGACCACAGGTCTTCCATGAGTAGACTGGCATATATTTGGATTCATTATCGAGGAGAGCGATCACCCTGTAGTTATTTGGATTGGTTTTTGTGCCACCTTTATATATTGGGTGTATTATGGCACCACGCCATGAGTCAGGTATCAGTGAAATCCTCTGGAAATAACCAAAGAGCCTAGTGAACTGTTCAGCCCAAAACAGAATGTCTTGTCTGAACAAAACCTGTGGCAAACTCACTTTGTGACCAAACATAGACGCGAAACATGTTGACCATGTAGGATTAGGTGAACTACCTTCCCTGATTATAGAGTGTAACGGTACATTATTTCCAGTAACACTCTTATATTTTTGTTTTTAATCTTGGCCTGAACCCAATTTCTATCGCATTAAAATAATGGCTCAGGTTCAGAGCTAATTTTAAGAGTTTTGTCTCTCTTTCTACACTCTCCGTTTCTTATTCAGTTTCTTTCCCAGACCCTTGCTGTTAGCAATTTTACAATGGTTGAGTGCCACCCAGAATGCTGGGAGGCCCGCCAGGCATTGCAGCACCAGTCTGGCGAGGAGTAAGCCCGATGATGATACCTGTCACCCAAGTGGGTGATTGAGGGCCCTCCTAAGAATACTCAGTACAGATTCGCCACTTCTAAACTTGATTAGTTTTCTTGTTTCTCTCTCTCTTGTGGAACAGTGCACCTATATTGATATTATAGGTTAATTTTGGGAGACTGTGCCCTGATCCAGTAATCTCCCAGTCCCCACCTTTGTTTATAGAGTAGTGTTGCAGACAGCCAGGCCCAGTCTTTCCCTGTGAGATCTGTGACTTGTTCCCTTTGGGGCAGATTTACAAGCCCCTAGAGCCGTCTTAATCGCCACCATAGCGTCATTTTAATGATGTTAAGGTGGTGTGAAAGGTGGTCATTCCCCAATGCCATATTTACAAAGTGGTGCGATGCATGCATTGCGCCACTTGGCAACCACTTGCGCCACATTATGCATCCGTCAGGCATAATGTATGCAAGGGGGGCCTTTCCACGCAGGGAGGCCCGAGAAAATGGCGCAGTGAAATTTACAATAATTAATCACACCATTTTTTCACCATTTTTAATGCCTGCTCAGTGCAGGAGTTAAAGTGACACACACTTAATGATCTATGGGCCCCTCTGAGATTTGCTGCACTAGCGTCAACATTTCTCAAGCTAGTGCAGCAATGCGCCACAACAGCATCAAAAAGTTTTACACTGTTTTGGTAACAACCGCCATGGTGCACGTATTATAAATACGGCACAACCATGGTGTTGTTGGGGGTAGGCAATAAGGACTCCAAAAAAGTGGTGCATCGGTACTGATGCGCCACTTACTTATAAATCTGCCCCTTTGTTCGCTATAATTGGTGATGGCCCAACCCTGAGCATTTTTTAGAATTCGGAATGGCTTCTCCCTACCAAACAGTGTAGAAGGCAGAGGTTTCACTGATACTGTGGGGTAACCTGACTCTTTAAACAGGATGATCTTGATACCCCATGAGCTAAATACCTCTGATCTAGATAGTATTTGCTGAACGACTGTTGTTGAGATAAAAGTTGCTAGTGTTCGTTCTGTAATTTTATAGACTTTAAGAGTCTGCTCAATTCAGGGATAGACTTGAACAACCTAAGAATATTCCCCCTATTTAGGATGTCATGGGGACCTTGGGAGGGATACTCTATGATAAACGGAAGCCTAGAATTTTGATTGTGATTAGGCAAGGCAAATTCACGGTTGGAACCTTGATTAGGCCCCCCGATCCAACACAGTGGTTGCACTGCTTTGTGTGGGACGATTGTTACTCCCTGCTGACACATCTCTCGCTGGACACAGTGTAGGTACTCAGATTTGTGCGTTGACTCCACTTGAGAAGTCAGAGGACTCAGGTTTTGGATTATTGTCCCTCTGATGGGGTCCTTTAAAAATTGTGGCAGGTCCTCACTAACAGCTTTAATAGAGTGGAGTAATTCCAAGGCTGTGTTTCGAGAGGACAAATGGTTTTGTAGGCTCAAATCCTCATTCTCAATCTTAGTTATTACTCCTGCTCCACTGGTGCCTTGAGGGAGGGATTGTTGCACCTGCCCCTCTCCACTGGCTGCCTTTTGGTTTGGGTGACGCTTCTTTTTTACCAGATCCTAGATGTTCTCATGGCTGACTTGGCTCACCCTTGGATCGACTTTCTAGCATCTTGGGGCCTATGGATTCTACTACGGCCTTCAAGGTTGACACTAGAGATGGCAGTAACTGCAGAGGGCTGCAATCTAACCTATTTGGGAGAGCAGATTCTGTTCTTCTACTTACAAATATTGGGAACAAATTGCTAGTCACGGGAAGGATGGTGCAACTTGTCTTATTGCGCTGTTTTCAAAGCCTTTTCTTTTCCCTTTTACTAAGGGGTCAAGGTGGTGTCTGGCTGTTAATGGCCTTCTTGTCCGATGCAGTCTCATCCCCACCAAGGGAAACCCTCACAGGAGTCGGGGATATTATCAGTGACCCTGTCTGATCAGAGTTGCGTTGCTGGGAGGGCTGATAGTCATTCCAGAACTTTGCGCTCATAGTACCGATGGGGCAGTTGGCAGTTCTTAATGCTATAACTTCCACAGTTGCCAGACTGCTAGAGCTCAATCGGGAGGATTCATTTCCAATATTGGAGGTTAAATATAGGTCATAATGCACCTTGAAGGCTTGTGGAGAGACTTCAGCCATTTGTTGTTTGCTCTGAGTGAATCCCCCTGGGAGTCTCTTGATTTCAGTCAATGCTGTGCTAAGGAATTTTGGGAGCAAGGACAGACTTTCAATTATGGGGGAGCAGCAACACACTGATTGTACCAAATTGATGTTGGATTGCGCTCCCACTATCAGTTTGTTTAAGGTATCCAGTTTGTCGTCTATTCCTGTTGTGAACACCATCAGTGTGTTCAAAAGATCAACTTGCACGTCCAATTTGTCAGAATTATAGTTTGAAGCAGAAACTTGTAATAGCGGAGGGCAAACGCGCTAGTAGTGTCCGTTGTTGTTTCAGGGACTATTCTATCTTGTATGCCTGGAGCCTTGGTGGAATTAGTACGGAAGAAGGACAGTTCCAAGAGCAATTGATCATTTGGTTCTGTGCCTCCATAAGCATTTACAGGATCTTCTGAACCATCCAAATGGATGGAATTAATGGGTCTAAGTGGTTTTATTTTTCCTGTTGAAGCACTGACCCGTTAAGCCGCAGGTGGACTAAGACTATCATCAGTAACCAGAGTCTGGCTTTCACTGTCATGGAGGCTTTGCACATCCTGCTAGGGGAGCTCCTTGGATGAGGATGTTTTCTTTTTTTATGATGGCCTGGTCTTCTGGATTTGGTGCCGCCTCACCTCCACCTGGGAAGGACTTCCCGCTGAACTCTGGGGAGAGGGGAGCAAGCATGCTTTCCTTGTAGTAGAGTAGATAGCTTGTCCGGACCAAGACAGTGGCTTGCTGTCCCAGGATGAGGGTCGCATAAAGATTGAAGTTGGATGGTCTGAGGCAGAGGGCAGTCACCAACTTCAAAATGTTCATTAGTCAGGCTCGGGTGAGGCAGACAGTCCCCTTGGCACAAGCCGCACCAATCACTGAGGTATCTGCTTCCATGCACCGAGAGACCTTAGTCTGAACACACCTAAAGCAACCCCTGCAGCTCAAAGTGATTTCTTTTCCTCACATGCATCCTTTACTTATGTGTCAGAGGCTATTCTATGACTGTATTCTGTGCTTTTCTCACTCAGATCGCACTGGTCAGGTCTTGATAACTGGCTTTACCGGTGCTTTGTCTCTGCCTCTACCTCAACTGTTACAGGTGCTTACTCAAGTGGGAGAGGGGATGAAACTGTGAGGACTCACCTGTGCTCGTAACACAGCTCCCCTCACACCCTCCCGCGCTTACTGCATTAATTTGATGTGTGTGCACCACTCACTGTAACGGTAAAGGTAGAGTCCATAGATTTTTCTGGCCCCTTGACCTTGTGACCTCCTAGAGGGGCTGTGGGGACACAAGGGTTGAGCTCGTATGTTCCTGGATAGCCTGGGTAGACTTTGCAGCTGCTCCGCAGCTTCAAGGCTTTACTTGGCAGTGAGAGGAATTAGCACTTTCTACCTGCCTGCCTCTCTCGGCGGCTCAAGTCTGTGGCTAAAATCTGTGGCCCAGGGGCTGCAGACGGGAACTCTACCTGTAACCTGAACTGAAACCGCAGCAATGACCTCGTCCATATGCCCTCCTCGGGCAGCAGCCCTCAACAGCAAACCCACAGCGAGTCAGCATGCAAACGTCTACGTATCATGTATTCTGGAACTGAGCATGTAAAATACTTTTTGCAAGTCTGTTATTTCATCTGGATTAGGCTAAATTCTAAGGCAAGGTCACCCTGTGGAGCCACACCTGTACCTTTCAATTCATTTATTGCTTTCTCAACCTGTCTCGTCAAGCCTTATATACAAACTCAAAATTCTGAACTCTGAGGGATTCCGCAGCCTTGCCATGAACTAAGAGGTCTCCCTGTCAGGTATGACATATTCTAATTGTTCCTTGGGACTAGTGGCTTCAATCTTCACTTACACAATCAGCTATCCTCCCTACCTGCTTCCAAGTCACCAGACAGAAATCAGTACTCTTTGAGTAAATGGTGCCTGTCGGGATCTTGAAAAGCCATCCATCTCAATACTTTAAGTTAAGGAGTGGCTCAATTGGGTCGACCCTGAACCAACAACCAAGGCAAGTCTGATGTTAACCCAATGAAGGGGGTCCAAGTTAGTGCTTTGAAACAAGAACAACCCTGGACTTTGTCCCTGAAGGAATTCATCTAAAAAAATTCTTACAAGTGAACCAGTGTTGTCAGCAGCTTCGTTCCCTCCTAGAATCCACCCTCATGCTGGCTTTCTCTCTTCAGGGTATATGAGTTTCAAACCACCTCATCATTCTACTGTGACATTACAGTCTCTTGCACCTTTTAATTTCTTTGCCACTATTGTTCTAAGTGTACAAACTAAGGTTCTTCTTGACCTTGACCCTAGAATGCTCACAACTGTCAGCTGGGGAGGGAATAAAAACAATTGCCAAAGATTGCATATTTAGGTTGGGCAAGCTGAGAGAAATAGTCAGTCTTCAAAAACCATCATCTATCCCACAATGTGTTCTAATCTTCTACTTAATGAATAGGAGGAACGAGGAAGGGGTGATGACGGAAGGGAATTGTTTTTAATCTGTAGTATTTCCTACCAAAGTACTCTAGTTTCCAAATACACAATGCTTATTTTAGGGAGGTGAAGCCTGGAAGGGGCTGAGCAGAGAAGAATTAACACTTCTCTTAGCCCAGCTGTAGCTTTGGTGGCCATCATGTTAAAGACTAAACAAGGCTCTTGGCCTTATGAAATTTTGTTATTGCATGAGCATGGAGGCACCTTATCAAGGTTGTCTGGCTGCGGTTGTAAACAGCTTGTTCCTTTGCATCAGTAAGTCTTGAGTATGGTGCACAAAATCTTGTTTTTGACTGTTGATGCCACTGGAAACCAGAGCTGTGATTTTAAAGCCAGTTTCACTTGGTTTAATTTCCTGAGAATGAGACACAGTCTAGCAGCCTGAATTTGTACTTGCTATAACCTGCCTCCAAGTTCTTGGGATGTCCAGTGTAAATGGCCTTGCAGTATCTTCAGGCCATTACCAAGCCTGTTTTTTTAGGATGCCCACTCAGCATAATTAGCATTCTGTGCAAGGTGCTAATCATTTAAGAGCACAAGAGGGATGTGCAGAATGGGAACGAATACACATTTCTACCAGAGGATGTTGAATAATTAGAGCACAGGCTGATAACTGAGGTTAAAGTCTGTTTATTTAACTGTGACAGCTTTGTTCAATTTTTAATGTGTTATTAATACGCACAATTTGTTCTATTATTTTCAATTTTACGCAGCCTCTCAAGATGTCATTGTAGAAGGAATCTATAAATTGTGGGCTGTTGGCTGGGAGGGATGGGAGGGATGCAAGTCCTTCTCAAGTAATTAGGCTCAAATCATCCTTTTTCTAAGAACCGAATTCCCTGTTGTACAACTTTACTTTCTCAGGACTGAGAGGAAGAGTAGTCCAAGGCTTATTCAGGAGAGGTGATGTGGGGTTGTACCACAGCCTGCAGACACGCAACAAACAACACTTATTAAACCATTGCTGACTCAGTACTTTGGTTTAAGTACCTTATTATGCATACAAAACTCAGTACTATGCATTCATTTACAAATATATACAAGTTGGCAGGTGGAGCTACCGCTAACCCTGAAACCCAAAACATCAATGATCCCTCACGTATGATGAACACAACATAGTGGGGTGCACTTGTTGGGAATAAGGCCTACTAGCTATGTCAGAGTGTCACCAAAACAACAAAGTAGAAATAAACACTGAAACACCAAGTGCAACCATTTTCAAACAATGGAACGTTAGTTCTTTTTAATGACTCTCTATGTAAAGTGTAAATCAAGATTTCCGTGTTTCATCTTTTCCATCGACGCAACACCCCTGGTTATGTTTCTACCCTGGTTAGCAGGCATTAGATATACTGAATCCTGATCATTATCCTCAGATGTCAGGCGTTTTTTAGACGTGTCGTCCTAACTTAAACAAGTATTGAAAAGTCATGAAGTGTGGCACCTCTTAACAGCCTTTTGACTTTGGCAATTCTTGTTTTGTTCCATCATGGTTTTTGCTAACTTATTGTTGGGTAACCTGCGGAGCCCTCATTAATCTAAAAATCATTGAGTAAAAGAAAATATTTATTTGGTCCAAAAAGGCATACTTTTCCATAGTAGTCCCTGGCACTACAGGGAACTAATTTCTGTGTGGATGTGCTCCTTGTGAAGGGGAAGCAAGTTGTAAATTCCTGTTAAGTCAGACAATGATTGAAGTGGGCTGGGGGTAGAATAAAAATGTGACTGACACAACAAAAGACTTATGGATGAAGGCTGGCTGAAAACCCTTACAAGAAATTATGTTACATACATAGTT
Source organism: Pleurodeles waltl (assembly GCF_031143425.1). Lineage (NCBI taxonomy): Eukaryota > Metazoa > Chordata > Amphibia > Caudata > Salamandridae > Pleurodeles > Pleurodeles waltl. Next base: position 175,824,968 of record NC_090450.1, on the reverse strand, counting down.
TTTGTAAAATCAAAAGGTCAAACTAACACCCAACCTAAACAATCTAATAGATATGGTGTTGGCTGCCAGTCTCTTGCCTTGGTTAATGCCTTTTTGTAATTATTTTGTAAATCTATATTACCAATAGAAAAAGAAAGTTGAAAAGATAAATAGAGGGGCTTCAAAGATAGGTAGAGAGGCTCACAAAGATAGATAGATAGATAGATAGATAGATAGATAGATAGATAGATAGATAGATAGATAGATAGATAGATAGATAGATAGATAGAAAGATAGATAGATAGATGGGTAGCTAGACAGGTAGACAGACAGGTAGATAGACACATAGATAGACAGATAGCTAGATAGATAGATAGATAGATAGATAGATAGATAGATAGATAGATAGATAGATAGATAGATAGATAGATAGATAGATAGATAGATAGATAGATAGATAGATAGATAGATAGATAGATAGATAGATAGATAGTGGACAACAGGTATATAGATCCAAAGAGAGGTAGATAGGTAGATTGATAGGGTTTCAAAGATAGATAGATAGATAGATAGATAGATAGATAGATAGATAGATAGATAGATAGATAGATAGATAGATAGATAGATTCAATTAGAAATATAATACCTAAACGTCTATCTGAGAAGACATACAATCGCACTGAAAACAAACTAGAAAGACATTCAAGCAGGACATACAGACCAAAATGGTTTGCAAATATCGCTGTAGACCTCAGTTAAAATACATACAGGAGTACAATTTTAACTGCATTTCATTGTGTGCATCCCAAAAAGGGAATCACTTTATAAGGGAACAGAATCAAATGGATACTGTGTGGTGTAAAATGAAATAAACAATCAGATAAAACAAGCAACTCCAAAAGGAATTTATAAAATCGTTAGGTGAAGGCATGAACTGATAAAGCTGGAATGTGTCCTGTGTTATGAAGAGCTGGTACAAAGTATCCTACTATGACATCAGGCTCCAAACACAAAGGCAACACTAAACTAAGTACAAACAAAAACATCAGCACTGACGGGAACTACCTTTTGTGTGGATGTGCTCCTTGTGAAAGAGCATAATGCAGTCAATGAAAGTGAAGTTAGCCAGTGACTGAAGTAGGCTGATAGTGGGCATAAGCAAAATGCGAATGACACAACAACAGACCACTGAATGAAGAGAGCTAGCTGAAAGCCCTTTTAATTTAATATATTATGCATATATAGAAATCAAAAGATCTTGGCTAACACCAGACCTCTAAATCATGATTACAATTCCAGGCATTCGGTAGGTTATAATGAAACGAGACCTATCAGGTATCTTTGTTTCTTCAGACCCAGAACTGTGTTGTGGTGATCATGTGGATGACCTTGGGGCCCCTCTTATCTTGGTCTGTTTCCATAAGAGGTATAGGAGATTCTGAAACTTTACAGCCCTGCTCCCTTCAATAAACTTCCTCAGCTATTAATTATTTATTCTTCACATGCCTTTATGACTGCTAATGATCCGTAACATGTTAACTCTGGTCTGGATCTGTCTGGATAGAGGTTGTAAAGTATAACTTGCAGGTGTAGACGTCCAGGTATTTTGGAGAATGATCCATCCCAACTGCATTTTAGGTGGGTAAGGGGCATTCTGAGAACAGGTGATGCTGTCGCGCTTTGTGGGAGACAATTTGCATATTTGGAGGGTGAAGATAACTCTAAGGAGGTTTCCATCCTCCAAATGAGGATAAGTTGAGAGTAACGGGGTTATTCGATAACCTATATTTTATCTGACCCCAAATACTAGTTTGTGTGCATATTTTTAAAGAGTCCACATTAAATATTCTGTGCTAATATCAAGCAGTTTGAATTGACAGTGTGTTTGTAAATGGAAGGGTATTATGTGCAAAGTGCAGTGAGAGTGCCACTTTTTCGGTAGCCACAAACCTGACATATACATTGTCGTCCAGGTCACAAAAGAAATAGGGGACATGAGTTTCATCTTTGAAATATTAGCAGTCACTTCAAATGTATTGTGGTGCAGTCTTAAGCATGGCTAAATGATCGATAAAGCAAAAAGAGACAGAGTTGAGTTTAACCATACTTTACTCATGTACATGAGTAGTTAATTATTTTCAGGGTTTTCTTTACACTCTGGCCCTGGCTTTTTAATGAACTAAACATGACTAGAAAGCAAAGGAAAAACCTAAAATATTAGAATCATACATGAAGTAGGCAATGAATATGAGGTCTTGTCAATGCTGATGCTATGTTTTATGACTCCAGCAAACAAACACAATTGACGGACGAAAAGTGGAACCAATCAAACATTCACTCCCATGTCACAGATCTGGGTTTAATCCATCAATTATTTTGCTCACCAGGCCACCCCAGTTTGGACCAGGCCATATGCATGTTTTATGATTCTGGGCATTTGTGAGATTGCGGAAATTAGTAAGGTGTCACAGCCCAGACAAAAACGGCATAAACGTCTCTCACCTTAAATAATAAACGTCTTAGAGCACAGAGAGACTTGGGCCAAACTTCTCAACCACTCATGATATGGCAACCAATTGAGCTTCTTTTCCTTGGAGGTGCAAAAACGTGAGAGGTAGCATGGTAGTGTAATCATGTGCATTCAGGGGACTCTACCTGGTATTATGTTACTATTTGGCTTGTTAGTTTAAATCGACTGGGGGCAATGATAGGCATTCTATCTCTTACAGTTGCAGATATTCATACATCCTCACACCAAGAGAGATTTAACTGACCAGGTTACAAGAAGCTGCCAGTTGAGTGGTTTGCAAACAGTGCAAGTGGACACAGTATTCGAACATTTACAGGAAATAATATGAATCTGACCCTGAAACAGAAAGTGGATTTCCCTGGTTAAACCTGATAGCACAAGATCAATTTGCAAATACTTTTATACAGATCTTCGCACCTATAACCTTAATGTAAAGCTATATGCAAGCACCGGCCCGTATTTATACTTTTTTTGCGCCGCATTTGCGTCGTTTTTTGACGCAAAAACGGCGCAAACTTGCAAAATGCCAGCTTACCTAGCAATGCAGTGTTCATGGTTAGAGGAAACATACATTGGTTTATCCTTTGTTGAAACTACCAGGTAGATTACCAGGACTTGTATCCCACATTGCATGGAGGTATTACACTAAAACTTGCTTCCCTAGGTCAAACACGCTATCTCCCCGTGGTGGATTGTGTAGAGTAACTTTTAGACTAATACTAGACATTTTTGTATTTTAGCACATTTTCAACACATGCTGGGACATGAAAAGAATGGTAAAAAGGAATCATAATGAAAAACTATAAAAAAAACAATTACAATCTTATTATTTTACTACCATCATTGCACGTAATTATTAAGGTAATGAATAAAGTTGTTTTAACTTGAATCTCGTGATGCCGCCCAAAAAGTTCACAATTAGTAAACACTTCATATTTCGATTCTAAAAAGAACTGCTAAGCCACATGTTTTCACTTGCCACAACGAGTAACAGCTATAGGCTTTGGGTTTGGAAAGCAGTCTTTTTATCTGTCACAGAAAAATGTAGACCTTATTTTGTGTTTCACTAGTAAATACAAACAAGAATTTGCAATGCAATAGGTCTCGCATTTGGGAAAGTTTGTGCCATTGACGTTGTAAATTATGATGTCTTTTACCTATGTGTTTTTTGGTTTGGAGTGTAGTGGATGTATGTGGTGAGGCACTATGTGAGTTGTATTGGAATGTTTAGTTGTGGAATTGTGTGGGGTGGTGAATAAGTAGGGGTGACAGTCACACAGAATAGATAGAAAGGAAGACAGAGAGGGATAGGTAGTTTGTGCAGGAAGTGGTGAATGAACTCAAGACAGTGGAGCAGAAAGAGTGTGTGAGAAAGAGAGAAAAAAGTGGATAGCTGGCCACAGATGCATAAAGAGGGAGGACATGTATATGCATAAGACACCCTAAGTAGAGGAAGAGAGCGTGGGTTGAGTGACAGAAACCTTGAAAAGGCACGGGAAAGAAACTGTTCTTAGTATGTGTGAGCAGGCAGTGTAAAGAGGAGATAGGGAGAGTGAGGGATGAAAGGGGGCAGTGGGATTGTGTGATGATAGGGTGTGAGGCAGTAGACACATTTGTTTTCAAATGTTTCTGTTTAAGCTAACATTCCTGACTGTACAAAACTTTCATTTTTTGGAAACAATTGCAAGATGCTTCACAGGGCAAAATGGTATTCAAAGGCGGCTACATATTTTGTAAAGTGCTTGCAGATCTATCTTATCAGTGACCGGTTATAAATACATATGGGATGAAAATCTTATACCTGCGGGAGCGTCAACAAAGTAACTAACTCCCAGATAGGAATATCCAGTGCTGGGCAAAATATGGTGCACTACCACAGGCTGTCACTAGAGGTTCCCGGATAAGAATATACTGTGCTGAGTGATTTATGGTGCATTACCACAGGCCGTCCCTAGAGAATCCCGGATAGGAGTATACATTCATACACCCCTATTCTACTCTCAGCAACAGCACAATATCACTTAGAAAATTCGGGTAGCAGAATCCTCACCATGCACTGGAAGGAAACATGTTGTGCTCAACAGTTAACTTTCCTTAAAGGAAAACAAGATGCATTTCAAACATAAAAATGAAAAGTTTTCTTTTCATTTTTTCAGAGTGGGCAGTGGTCTGTGTGACCACTACCTAATCTGAAAAAAAAAAAAAATTTGCTTCCATTCACAAAGGGGAAGGATACCCGTTTGCGAATGGGTTACCACCAATTTGAAATTGGTGGTAACTGCGATTGTTTGGCAAGTGCAATTGCAACAATCATGCTTGCCACTGCGACTCACAATTAAAAAGGGGTGCCCTTGGAACACCTCTTCCTAATTGCAAGTCACAATCCCTATTTTGCGAATCAGTATTTGCATGCCGGCTCACAAAATAGGGATAGTATATTAGAAAAGGCCTTTTTGCGGTCGCAAAAGACAAATTTCACTACAAAATCACATCGTACATCAGGCACCTTGGTTCTACAAGTGTGGCTCCAACAAAGTATCGACCTTATTTTAATTGGTAAATGTTAAATTCAGATGAGTACATTTTTGGAGAAATATCGACTTCTGCTTTTACTTGTGGTTTACCTTTCTAATCCTCTTAACCCACAAGTAAAGTACGGGGCAGTTTCACCTCGAAACCTTGAGGTAATGGGTTTCTCCAGTCATACATTGCTGAGGAAGAGGTGGGAGTTTTTTAATGTCTAAACTGAAAAAGGAGTAGGGCTGGTGAAGGCGCACTGAGGGGATGAAGGAAGAGCGTGTCCAGCCCTTGCAATAACAAAACAAGGAAAAAAAGCGCAAGCGCTACGGAGAAAGCAGCAGACAGGGGAGTGGTGGGAGGCGGGGAAATAGTGCCTCAATCACATCAAGAGCAGTGGACAGGCATGCATTAACTAGAATCAATCTATTCTTGGTCCCTGCTCCACAGAAATAACATGAGGTTTCCTGTGCACTGACCAATTAAGGAGCCTGTGAAGGAGAGTGATGTGACAACAGCAAATGGTGAGCAGCAAGTGGGTTCCAAGTCCCTTACTGTACACAACAGTCTCGCAAGCAAGACGCATGCGCTAGCCCATGCACTCGCAGGCTCAACCCTAAAAAGTAAACTTTCTGCCATGTACAATGACTGTATTACCTTCAGTACATGGACTTTGCAAGAACAAATGAGTGTATTGAGAACAGTGCAAGGAGTGTATGAAAGTTTTGGCAGCTGTATGTCAGATGCACCTGACTTTGAAGTCCCAAAAAAAGTACTGGCAGAACCCAAACATTCTGAGACTAAATTTGAAATGTCTGAGAAAATGATGAGTATGTCTGATAAATAAATGAGAAGTAGTCCAATAAATATAACTAGCATTGAAGTAAAATATAAAGAAACCGAAAAGTAGAACAGCCTCATATACCATGTCTGATCCTCTTGCTTTCCAACAACTGTGAAAAATCATTACTATATCTGGAAGATCATCTCACGCTGCTAGGATGTGGCAAGCCACTTGATGACTAAAAAATGATCAGTACCACCAATGACTGACCCAGCATTGGGGTCACCCAATATTAGAGAAAAATTATCATAGCGTGCAAACGGAAGTAATTGGTATGGATGCTGAATATGAGAAAGCTGGTGATTTTAACGAGAGTATGATGATAAGAAAAATTGAAGGTAATGATGGAAGGAGAAACAAAACACAGATGGAATTCACAGAGATAATTACAAGCTTAGAAAACAAATTCCCAAACAATGGTAAAGAGCGAAGGGAAATTGACAATAATCCATCTACAAGTATGACTAAGAATGCTAAAAAATAAGACGTTACCCATTATTCATAAAACATAAGTGTTTGAACAAAATAAAGTAGAAAAAGGTGTATATCAAAGAAAAACTAAGATGTATGAAGAATTTAACTAAACACGATCAAGAAAAGTGACCATTATTAAAGAAAAGACTAGAGAATGGTTTAAATCCCTGAGTAAAAAACCTCTCTCCAAGAAAAAGAGATTGGAATGGTCAAGATGTTTTAAATTCAGAAGTGGAGACATTTGGGCCCATATTTATACTTTTTGACGCAAACCAGCGCCAGCGCTGGTTTACGCAAAAAAATTTACCGCCGGCTAACGCCATTCTTATGTGCCATGCGGGCGCCTTGTTTAAGGATTGACGTTAGCTGGCGTAGGGGAAAATGGGGGTTGTGCGTCCAAAAATGGTGCAAGTCAGGTTTGAGTAAAAAATCATGGCTCAAACTGGACTTGCGCCATTTTTTGACGCACAACCACCATTGAAATGACTTCTGTCCCCTGGCATGGCCATTGGGCACAGTGGCATGTAGGAGGGCCCAAATTGGGCCCCCCTATGCCACTTTAAAAAATAAAAAAATAATACTTACCTCAACTTTCCTGTACTTACCTGGGATGGGTCCCCCTATCCATGGGTGTCCTCCTGGGGTGGGCGAGGGTGGCAGGGGGTGTCCCCGGGGGCAGGGAAGGGCACCTTTGGACTACTTCCATGGTCTGAGACCATGGAAGTGAGCCCACAGGTCCCTTAACGCCTGCCCTCAACGAGGCGTTAAAAAGCGGCACACTTCAGGCTGTGTGACGTTTTTTAAGGTCCGCCCCCTCCTGTGCGTCAAAATGACGAGGGGTGTAAATAAGGCGCACAGGCCTTAAAGTCATTTTTAGGACGGGAACGCTTACCTTGCATGCCATTAACGCAAGACGGTTTCCCGAATCCCAAAAATGACGCACATGAAGGTTTTTTTAGGTCCGGGGGGTCGGGCATCATAGTTTAAATATGGGGCAAGGTTTGCACCGAATGTGCGTCAAAATTTTTGACGCACATTCAGCGCAAACAGAGTATAAATATGCCCCTTGATCTCTAAGTGAGCTCATAACAAGAACGACGCATGAAAGAAAAGAGACATCAAAAAACCTAAATCCAAATAGTGTAACTTATGGAATTGAATGACTCTCAAAGTAAAGGAAGCATCAGAATATGATAATAGAATCAAGGAATGCCCACAGAAAGAAAGATTGCATAAAATACTGTAACATTCTCCTATAAATACGATGCGGATATGTACCCAAATGAGGATGGTATAGATTTAATGAGTTGATCACAAGTCTTACTTCGTTCACTCTGTTACACGTTTATTCCTTATACAATCAAAATATAGAAACTTAACGTCATTTTTAAAAGATTGTGATAACCAGGAAATCTTTCAGAAAGCAAATGCCTTCTTCACTTCCTGTGATGTAGTGTATAATAAATTATTATTAGCTGTGAATGTTATCAAAAATGTTCGGTGCTGATGTCACTATTAAAAAAGACAGATATAGATTATACAAAAGTTCCATAACAGCTCTGCAGAATAAAAAATTAGAGAGAATCTGCCTTTAGGAAAAAATAATGATTACAAAAACAAAATTAGATAAAGAAAAAATGGTGACTTGAATTGGATGCCAGCGTCAAGTACCCCAGAGGTACCAACAATGCAGCCTTATGATCCCTAGCAAATATGAGAATGGAATTGAGAACTATGGGAGTAATCATAGACCACAGTTAACACTTGTGGATTCATGGAAGCCTGAAGTTAAATAGGCAAATTCCTTAGTACTGGATCCACCAGGAGTTAAATAATTTAATAAAAATAATTTAAGACTATGGGCCTGATTCTAACTTTGGAGGACGGTGTTAAACCGTCCCAAAAGTGGCGGATATACCACCTACCGTATTACGAGTTCCATAGGATATAATGGACTCGTAATACGGTAGGTGGTATATCCGCCACTTTTGGGACGGTTTAACACCGTCCTCCAAAGTTAGAATCAGGCCCTATATGTTGGTGGCACAGTAGTTACCTAGACAGAAGCCCTTAAATGTTGAGTGCTGCGATGGTTTTTGCATGCTGATCGAGCTTGCATGCCGAGACATATGACATTACATATGTATGCCACAACTATGTCTTCATAGGGAAGAATGTAAGGTAAAATGGTTTATTTGCAAACATTGTTCCTGCTCTGGTCCAAGTGCCTTTGACCCCTGCACTTTAATTTTTTCTGATCGCATGTATTTTCCCCTACATAGTTAACTTCTCTTTGCAATTGCCTTGTGGCAGCCAGAAGTGACTGTCAAAGATAAAGGCAGAGGAAGCCATTTTGGATTTATTTTTCCTTGCCATTCCAGAATGTGTGCCGTGTGCTCAGATAGCCTTATGTAGTGTTTGCATTGACAATGGTGCGACTCGCATGCGTCATGACAAGGGAACACCAATGCAAACTATTATTGCCAAAGCCAATAGTTTGGCATTCACCCTTTTAAAGACCTAGGACCTGATTCACACGGTAAGTTTACACTTTGGTGTAGGTTTACTGTTTTTTGGTATTCAGAAACGATGTTTGGCAGTGCTTGTTTTCTCTTGTAATATCTCTAGTGTAGCTCCTTGAGATGTTACTTTGTGTAAAGTGTATCACCAATAAATTGATTATCTTCTGTGTCATGAACTGTCCTTGCATGTTTCAGTCACTGGTTGTGATCTCACTGTTGAATCATACAACTTGTTGCCACCTGCTTCTGCCATCCACTTTGTACTATCTTTATCCCAGTCGCTTCGCACCCACCCTGGCGCCCGTCCTTTCTGGCTAGAGAGGATGGGCCCATGAGTGGTGGCGATAAAGTACACTTTCATTCAGCACAATGCAAGATACTTTTTGTATGGAATGTCAAACAAGCATTGCTATAGAAATTACATGATAAACACAATATACTGTGGTAGCTATGCTCTTGCAACACCCACGTTGATCACAGTACAAACCATATGTCACACTACAGACACATACTTTGCCACCAATGCACACCCTAGGAAGTAGTCTGCTACCTGCCACAATGTGCTTCAGGGTGTCATCAAGGATATAAAGCGCTATAAATATGCTGCTGTAATACAACACAATAGCAGTTTTTAGCCTTCAGACGTCTGCAGACCCCCCACTGAATCACTACTGGAAACTGAGGGCTCCTGCCCAAGCAATTTCTATGATTTTAATCACGAAATAACAGTCACAAATATAGAATTATAATCAAACATGTACACCAATTATGAAATATGTAATTTAATTCCCAAACAAAAGCATACAGAAAAATCGGATCGATAATTTTAATTGTAAGGTTGGAGCATTTAAAAATGTTCGTTTTAAAAGATAAAGCGATATGCTAAACTCTAATATATAATTTATCTTTTTTGGTTCTAAAATATGCTAACTTTTTTCAGCGCATACCATTGCTTCAATTGATGCCACCAATCCTCCATAGTAAATCCTATGACCAGTATATGAGCTGCTCCCATAAATCAGTTTTACATTTTCATCTTTTATGTATTTACATAACACTACCGAAGTCACTAGACAGGGAAATGTCAGGTTAACAACAGGTTAAGAACCGCTGCTTTTGTATAAAAAGTATGTCTTATAACAGTAAATAATGCACATTATTCTAGTGAGCCGTGCTCTATACATCTAACTTAATTTTAGGCAACAACACACACTTACTTGTCCTTAGAGATGGGTTTTCCGGAGATCACGTTCATCTCAGTGGGGCAGTAATCCCACACAACCTCTTTTATCCCAATGTAATATACTCTCTCCTTCGCCCATGCTTGGGAGATCCAAAGGAGCACCAGCAGACAAGTTGCTAGTAACCGCTTCATGTTCCTGGTGTGATCGAGGAAGCACTGGGCGACTACTTAAGCACAGATTCCTTTATATTGCTGTGATCACCAGACGACACCGTGGGATGCCACTCTCAAGCTCTCTATTGGCACAGTGAATTCTCTTGGAAACACACAGAATATTATTCATGACTGTCTAGGCATGATGCCAGCTCATTGGTGTAGGCTACTAAATTCAACGACTGCAGCGGTTTTGTGCAAATCACACAAGTTAATTTCCCACCATGTGGTTAGATGGTCATCTGAATATGGATAATTGGTAAATAAGTAATGTCCATACTAACCTCACACCATAATTAAAGTCCAGATTTATGGAAGAGTGCAAGCCCAGACTGTCCGTTTTCTCCACCAGGCATTCTCCAGTGGGTTGGAGCGTTTGAAGGCTGGTTTTTAGGCCAGGGGACAGCTGCTGACGCCTCTGTCACTTTCTCCAGCTTCCCAACCTAAAGTGGGAGTTTATTTCTGAAAACAAAAAATGTATAACCTCCACACCCTGGGAGTGTCTCCCCAGGGTGTGGTGGTATTTATTTTTACTGAGGGACAGTAAACAAAAGGGATTACATATCCAACCTAAATAGGACAGGCATAGTAAAGTCACCCTTCAAGAGCCCATACTCCCTTGTGCTGTTGGGGAAAGTATTCTGTTGATCGATCCTAGAGGTCTCCAATGACTGAATACCTAGGGTCTGCCCATCTCTAAATGAGGTGGGTCGGCCCAGGGCTTCGCTGGCAGGATAATCCGTTGCATTTGCAACTAGGGACCCCCTCCAACAAACTCTAATTCAGGCCTTTAGAAACACAAAAACATATTCACCTATTCCTCAATTGTAGTGAAACTGAGCCTCATTCAACACTGGTAGAGATTTCATGTGCATATTAGAATCCTCAACTCTCACTAATGCTCTATACATTTGAGCTTTAAATCAGATGAAGAGTTGAACAGTTTCTCAGTCAACCATCTAAAGCATCAGGGCCCATATTTACAAAGATTTTGTGTCGGCGTTGCATTATATTTTGGTCTTGTATGCACCATTTACACAGGCTGAGCTGCCCATGTTGAAAACTTAATCTGGATTGTCTCTAAATTTATGTGCAGAGGAGGTGAGGGTGATTTTCACACTCCGGATGGACAGACTGGACAGTGACGTGCCAGTATTTGCTTGACCATTTTGTTTTCGTCAAGACGGCGATTTGACTCTCTTTGGCTTGCATGATTGATACAGCAGGGTGGTCGGGCCTCCCAGCGTTTCCCAATGACTTCTTTAGTGATTGCAATTGAGATTTCTTGTCTGCTTTGGTCTAGAATAGGCCTCAAATTGTTAAGGTCAATACACATTGACCGATACCTTACAATGGAGGAGATGTCTTCAAAAGGATTATGGCCCAAATTAGGATGAAAAGGGCCTGAACCAACTAATGGACTTTTCTATCGGTCTGACCTACCCCCATCTCTACCTCCAGGTGGATCAAGGACTCAGATATATATTTTTTTACCTCCTTTTCTATAAAAACTAAAGTTTGGAGAGACTAGGGCCCGTATTTATACTTTTTTTGCGCCGCATTTGCGTCGTTTTTTGACGCAAAAACGGCGCAAACCTGCAAAATGCCATAGTATTTTGTAGGTTTGCGCCGTTTTGCGTCAAAAAGCGGCGCAAATGCGGCGCTAAAAAAAGTATAAATACGGGCTTAGGGGCCATATTTATCCTTTTTGACGCAAAACTGCGCTAATGCAGTTTTGCGCCAAAAAAATTAGCGCCGGCTAACGCCATTCTGAAGCGCCATGCGGGCGCCGTATTTATTGAATGGCGTTAGCCGGCGTTAGCCGACCGGCGCTGCCAGGTGTGCGTGAAAAAAAACGACTTACACCAGGCAGCGCCGGGGTAGGGAAAAATGGCGTTTGGGCGTCCCAAAATGGGGCAAGTCAGGCTGAGGCAAAAAAATTGTCTTAACCCGATTTGTGCCATTTTTTTGGGGCGCCCAGACGCCATTAACATGACTCCTGTCTTAGCAAAGACAGGAGTCATGCCCCCTTGCCCAATGGCCATGCCCAGGTGACTTATGTCCCCTGGGCATGGTCATTGGGCATAGTGGCATGTAGGGGGGCACAAATCAGGCCCCCCTATGCCACAATTTGTTAAAAAAAAAATACTTACCACAACTTACCTTTTCTTCCCTGGGATGGGACGCCCGGGAGTATAAATACCACGCACATGCCTGGGAGTCATTTTTTAAGACGGGAACGCCTACCTTGCATCTCATTAACGCAAGGAAGGTGTTCACGCCAAAAAATGACGCTGACTCCATGAACTTTGGCGCTAGACGCGTCTAACGCCAAAGTATAAATATGGAGTTAGTTTTGCGTCGAATTTGCGTCGAAAAAAACGACGCAAATTCAGCGCAAACGGAGTATAAATATGCCCCTAGGAATTTTTGGGGAAAAAAAGGGAATTGATTTATATATTTGTGTGTCTGTGTATTTGTAATTGACGCCTGCATTTTAATTATAGAAATTGTTTATTTGTTGTGCTGACTGTATATTTTTTATAGAGGTATCTATATTTCCATATAACATCATTAAAATATGTACACAAGTAATCAAATAGAGAGACGTGGTTAGCACCAACAGATTTTGCAGAATAGTTTGTGATATACTCACCACGTTAAATCAAATTAATCGATTTAGGTGGAAAAACTAAGGTTAATTTTTCCCCACATGTACTGTATTTTAACTGTTAGAGCATTACTATTTTAAAGCAGCCCTGATGCAAAATCCTTTTTAAGATCTACAATGCCACTCAAATTTAAATTGTCAGTCTCTTCAACATCTGCATGATGCCACTAACACCCGTCATTCGCCACGATCTCATCATCATCTCATACGCCGAGGACACCCAACTCCTGCTCTCCCTCTCCAAAGACACAGACACCACCATAGCGAACTTCCAGAACACAATGACCGACATCGCCGTAGTTCTCCTCTTCTGAAGACCTCCCTCACCGTGGGATGACTTCTGGTGGCCCTTCGCCCTAGGACCAGCATCTTTCCCCACCACCCATGCCTGTAACCTCGGCATCATACTCAACAGTGAGCTTTCCATGAGACAACAGGTCAACTCGGTGGCCTCTACCAGCTTCAACACCCACAGAATGCTCCATCAATTCTTCAGATGGATCCCAAAAGACACCAGAAGAATCGTCACACAAGCCCTCATCAGCCATCTTGACTATGATAACGCCCTGTACGCAGGAACCACTACCCCCCTTCTCAACTGTCTCTAAACAATCCAGAACACAGCAGCAAGCATCTTCCTGGATCTGCCCAGATGATCCCACCCCACCCGCCACCTCCGCGCCCTGCACTGGCTCCCCATCAAGAACAGATGCCACTTCAAACTGCTCACACATGCCTACAAAGTCCTACACTACACCTGAATACCTGAACAACTCCTTGACTTTTCACCACCCCACAAGACACCTGCACTCGGCCTCCCGGGCCCTTGCCACCATCCCCCGAATCCAGCACACTCGAGCCGGCGAACACGCCTTTTACCACTTCGCTGCTAAAGCCTGGAACGACCTACTCATCCACCTCCATGCCTCCTCCTCCCTCACTGAATTCCGGAGTGGCCTCAAGACCTGGATGTTGAAGTAGCCCCCCACACACAGCATCTGTATACCCCCTAGGTGATTAGAGCGAATTACAAATACTGATTGATTTGATTTAATTTGACTTTTAAAAAACAGGTAACACAAGGCAGCACTCAGTGCTGCTTTGTATTACTTTCTGCCTACATTGTTATTTTTTGCCTTCATTGGCACTAGGCATCCACAATTGCGCCAGCACATGGAGAGAGAACCATGGGCCATATGTACGAACACATTTTCCCATAGACACAGAATTGGTAAAACCCTTTGCTACATCTGGCCCCATATCTTTTAAAAGATGTTGCAGTCCTGCTCTCTCCTGTTCACACAACTTTTCAGCACCTTCACTTTCTGTGCTGTATTAGGGGACTGTTCAGTAAATCTTGGAACTCGCCAGACAATCAGAATGCTAAGTCTGCAGGCTATATTTAAGATTACAGGCCCACAAAGGAAGCATCTTGTGACTAGCCACCAGCAAATGCCCCTTCAGTGTGCTGTGGGCAAAAAGGTGGCGCTCACTGCAGGAACATGAGGAGCGTTTCTCCTGATTACCTGCATGTAAAAATCTGCTCCATCCTCCCGTCGTACTCCCTCGGCCTCTTCTCTCTCATCTCCAATTTCACAGAAGACTGTCTCAACTCTACCCCTTGATTTTGGAGAAAAGAAAGCCCAATCAATCAAAGAACAGTAGAAAATGTAAAAAAAATTCTAATTTTCTTTGGCTCATTTGGCTTTTTTTCATCAAAAGCAAGGGGAGGAGTCCAGGCAGCTAAGCTAGAGAGCAGCTGGTAGAGAAGAGGCTGAGTGGGTGGGGCTGTTTTTACACCTACCATTCAGAGTGAGATGCTACTCATTCTCCTGCTGTGCTCCCTATGTTTGGTGGGTGGAGGTGCCAACAGCCAGACTGTCCTCACCCACAGAACAGCTATGGCTATTAATTCATCCCGTTTTATACACCTTCACCTCTGGCTTGTGCCCTTAACTATAGGGAGGATGATTAACAGCCTTTATTGCCCATAGGTGTGAGAAATAACACCTAAGCACCGCATCAATACTCGACTAGCCCAACAAAAACAGGTTTTATCTGTAGTAACGTAATTTACAAACTTATCAAGTTCATATATTGAAACAAGTTTGGTTGTGCATTTGTTTACTCTAAGTGCTGATATCAGTGTTCCACTAGTCTGTGCACGTCAGTGGGGTTCATGAAGAGTGGTGTGTAAAGTTGCAATGTTTTACTTTTGCAACTGTGTTTTACCTCATTGATACGGAGAACGAGACATTCAGGGCCTTATTTATACTTTTTGGTGCAAAACTGCACTACGGCAGTTTTGCCCCAAAAAGTTTTGCACCGGCTTGCACCATTTTTTAGCACTAGCTGGGCACCATATTTATGGAATGGTGCAAGCCGGTGCAAACGGTAGGCTAGCTTAAAAAAAATGACGTTAGGCAGTTTTGAGTCAAAATAAATGATTCTGACCAGATTAGCATCATTTTTGACGCTAAGGGGCATATTTATACTCTGTTTGCACTGAATTAGCATAATTTGTTTTTACTCTAATTCAGTGCAAAACTAACTCCATATTTATACTTTGGTGCTAGAGCCGTCTAGCACCAAAGTTATGGAGTTAAAGTCATTTTTTGGAAGTGGAAACCTACCTTGCATTAATGAGATGCAAGGTAGGTGTTCCCGTGCAAAAAAATGACTCTATGGCCTTAACACCATATTTATACTCCCATGTAAAAATGGTGCAAGGGAGGGAGGAGGGGTCAAAAAATGGAGCAAAGCTTGCTTTGCCCCATTTTTTAAGATCTGGGTCAGGGCAGGCGCTAGGGGACCCGTGGCCCTATTTCCATGGTGGAACACCATGGAATAAGCCCAGAGGTGCCCTCCCTAGGCCCTAGGGGCACCCCCACCCACACTAGAGGGACTGCGAGGATGGGGGACCCCATCCCAGGTAAGTACAGGTAAGTCCATTTTATTTTTGAAAGTGCCATAGGGGGCCCTGAAATGGGCCCCCATACATGGCACAGGGTGCAATGGCCATGCCCAGGGGACCCCTGTCCTCTGTGCTGGCCACTGGGGTGGTGGGCATGACTCCTGCCTTTTCTAAGGCAGGAGTCATGTGGCATGGTAGGTTTAGCACCATAAAATGACGCTAATCTGGTTAGAGTCATTTTTTTTTACTCTAACCTGCCTAAAGCCATATTTTGGTGCTAAACCCTCTTCTTCTATACTGCCAGCCCCACCCGACTAAAGTCATTTTTTTAAACTCTAGCCTACCCTTTGCACCGGCTTGCACCATTCCATAAATATGGTGCCCGGCTGGTGCACAGAAATGGTGCAAGCCGGTGCTAATCTTTTTGGTGCAAAACTGAGTTAGTGCAGTTTTGCAGCAAAAAGTATAAATAAGGGCCAATATTTTGTAAGTTTGCACCACTTTTGCGTCATAAAATGACGTTAATGCGGTGCAAAAAAAGTTTAAATCAGGGCCTTGGTGCTAGATGGGTCTAGCACCAAAGTATAAATATGGAGTTAGTTTTGCACCAAATTAGAGTAAAAAAAAAATGACACTAATTCGGTGCAAACTGAGTATAAATATGCCGCAGAGTATAAATATGCCCCTAAATATGGCGTTAAGGCCATAGAGTCATTTTTTGCACGGGAACGCCTACCTTGCATCTCATTAAGGCAAAGTAGGTCTCCACTTTCAAAAAATGACTTTAACTCCATAAATTTGGTGCTAGAGGGGTCTAGCACCAAAGTTAAATATGGAGTTAGTTTTGCACCGAATTAGAGTAAAAAAAAATGACACTAATTCGGTGCAAACAGAGTATAAATATGCCCCTCAGGTCCTTCGCACTACCTCACTGGTAATAGACAGGGAATGTCTTGTCCTCACATCAAGTTTGGAAAATCCTGCTGGCAAGCCTTCCGGTGCCCATATTAGTGGGATTTTTTTTCAGAATAATCCTGAGCTGTGAGGGAAGATTTTATCTCGCAGTCCAAGATTTTTTTTTTTAATTTGTATGACCATCAGTGTGCCATGCGCCTTGTCATTACAGTGATTGAAGTCAAAGCAGTCAGAGCCTTTAGGCTTTGTCTGATTTCACGTGCACTAGGGCTTCGGGAGCATATCTTTGCCCCCTGCCCCAGACGAATGATCAAAATGGGAGAGGTACAGTTGGAAATAAGAGGATGTCAATTTAGTTGTGCATATCTCTAGTGGATCCCTACTCTGGGCTCGCTGCAGATGGTGATCCTGGAGCAGGGAACTGCCCACCAGCCACCATGGATGCTCCTGTGGGATGGGGTGGTGGTCAAGAGCTCCCACTCCCGCCAAAAAATGAATGAATGTATTTCTGCACCCTTTGAATGGTGATTGGAAGATTATCCTCAATATTCCCCCGATGCAGAGAGCCCTCTAGACACAGGGATGTTTTCTTTAAAAAAAAGAAAATTGTATGGGGTGGCTCACACTGGCATTTAGCTGCTCTCCCACGTGCAAAAGGCACCAGAAGTCTTGTTCCATGTGCGCATTGTGATGGGTAACACCCAATCTGCCCTTCCTGGGCACTAGATACCAGGGACTGTAATATAAAAAAAGCAGAAATGAGGTGCCAGTCAGCCTGCCCAGGCAGGCTGTACCCCACTGCGTAAGGCCCAAGGATACAAAGGTCGCAGAGCCAATATTTATATGAGCAACAGCCTCATCGGTGCACAGCCTCACACCTCATTTGGAGAATCCTAGTGCAGGGCTCCCCACTGGATCTCGCTGCCTTCAATGCTCTCCTCTCCATCGAAGGACACAATTGCCAATACACACTAGTCTTGGCAAGCAGGCAGGTGATCATAATCTAGGCTCCACGGCAGGTGAACTTGTGTCCTGGATGATGTCCCTTCACCCAGCAGGAAGACTAGCTGGCCTTGGCCCCAGTCTTGGTCACAGGCAGGAGTCTTACAGAGCTTCCCCTTCTCATGCAGCCTGTTTGGCTGCTAGGCAGATGACAAATTTATGAGGACTCAACCTCCCTTTTTGATAGTCCTTTTCCAGACACCAAATGTCGGAAACCTCAGTCATCACGGCGGTAGCCACCTACATCCAGGCAGAAGACTACGTACCCCCAACCATATTTTGATCCTGCAATCCACCACCTTTTCCAGGGCGGTACCAACGCCATCAAAAGCCTGGCAGAAACAGAGCACAAAAGTCAAAGGACCATTGGAGACACAGGGAAGAACCACGCCACCATGGAACCCGAACAGCAAGTTTTCCTGATGATCTTTTACGTTATGCTCCACCTGGAACACCAATGCTGGCGAAGACAATGACAGTGAGTACAGCCGCAATGCACACAAGGGAGGGTAAGAGGAAAACAAGAGTGACACGCACAACACACACCATTCACACACACTATACACATAACCAGATGCATCACAAAAACAATTTTACCCCTAAAATCGGCAGAATAATGCAAGGACAACAGGAATTGACGAAAGTTATTGTAATCAGTCCAACAATAAAATCAACAATCCAATTTAGCCATGAAACAGATATGTACACTTGTATAAAAAAGGGACACTGACCAGTCCATAGTTCAAGGGGCCCACATGGCCATAGGGCACAGTCCAAGGCCCCACTCAAATCCTGCACCAATCCAAATAGAACACTGCAGGGGCATCAGTTGTCAAATAGGCAGGCACCTCAGGGGGAGGATGGGGGCACCTCAGCCAGATGCGGGAACAAGCCCACTGGTCCTGGAGGGGGCAACATGCCCATTGCTTTGTCCTGGGGAGTGCAAGGCCACAGTCACTCAAGTGTCTGTCTTGTCCACTGGTTCTGGAGGGGGCAACATGCCCTGTACTTTGTCCTGGGGAGTGCAAGGCCACAGTCTCTCAAGTGGGTGTCTTGCCCACTGGTTCTGGAGGGGGCAACATGCCCATTGCTTTGTCCTGGGGAGTGTACGGCCACAGTCACTCAAGTGGGTGCCTTGCCCATTGGTTCTGGAGGGGGCAACATGCCCATTGCTTTGTCCTGGGGAGTGCAAGGCCACAGTCTCTCAAGTGGGTGACTTGCCCACTGGTTCTGAAGGGGACAGGCCGCACAGTTGCCCCTGGAGGCTGGACTACATGGCGTCCGCCGGCAGTGACGGCTGCACTGTGGTGGTGGTTGTGGGAGGCTCCTGGTCAGCCCCTGCACTCTGTGAGGGCTGCACTGTGGTGGTGGTTGTGGGAGGCTCCTGGTCAGACCCTGTACTCTGTGCTCTGTGATGGCTACACTTTGGTGGTAGTTGGGGGAGGCTACTGGTCAGCCCCTGTACTCTGTGATGGCTGCACAACCATGGCTAGCAGTGGGGGCCCTGTGACAGCTACTGGTGGTGGTGGTGTTCGGCTGACAGCTTCCGCTGGCGTAGATTGCCTCCTCTCCTCCTGGGTATGGGTTGGGGATCCTTTACCCTTCCTGGCAGGGGTGGATGGGATCTTCCCCTTCTTTCCAGCTGGTGCAGGCTCCTTCCCCTTCTGTCCAGCTGGTGCAGGCTCCTTCCCCTTCTTCACAGCTAGTGCAGGCTCCTGCCTGCACTAGCTGGAAAAACGTACCTAAAAGGAAAAGCTTTTAGGTACGTTGGTGTGCGAAAAGGGAGGAGTAATGGAAGGGAGTGGTTGTTGGAGGTGCATGTCTGCTGGATTTGGGTGCAGGTGCATGGGCTGTATGGCTGTTGGGTGTCTGAGTGCTTGCATTTGTGTCCTATAGGAGGGGGGGACAGACACGGTGGGAGAGGACACGGGACGCGTCATGGATGTTGTGGAGGTGTCTGCCAGTGGAGTGTGTTTTCTGCTTGGTGTGGTGATGATGCTGATAGTGGATATTGATGTGGGCATGCAGGTGTGAGTGTAGACATAACTGGGTGGGAGGTGGAGGAGGAGGAGGAGGGGGAGACAGTGTAGTCAGTGAATGTTGTCGTGTCTGCAACTGAATGGTGTTTGTGTGAGTGCCTGTGGGATGAAGTGTGGTGCTTGTGTTTGCCTGTGCCACTCTTGGGTGTTGTCGTTTGTGCATGCTTATCTGGCTGTGTGCTTGGGATGGGTTGGGGATGAGGAGAATGGGACTGGGAAGTGGAATTTGGAGGGGGACGGCTGAGACAGGGACAATGGCTGCCATCAGAGAGGAGGCCAGAGCCTGAATTGATCTCTGTTGGGCCGCCAATCCACTGTGAATGCCCTCCAGGAATGCATTGCAGTGCTGCATCTGGGATGCCAGCCCCTGGATGGCATTCACAATGGTTGATTGCCCTACAGAGATGGATCTCAGGAGGTCAATAGCCTCCTCACTCAGGGCAGCAGGACTCAATGGGGCAGGGCCTGAGGTGCCTAGTGCGAAGGAGATGCCCAACGTCCTGGGTGAGCAGGCATGGGCAACTTGTTGAGGGGCTTCTGGGAGGGTGGTGCTGGTATGGTATGGCGGTTGTACCTGCAGTTGGGGTGGTCACAGAGGTGTCCGCCACCACCAGGGCGCTCCCATCAGAGGAGGTATCAGAGTCTGCATTGTCCCCTCCAGTCTCCGCTGTGGTGCTCCCCTCTCCCTCCGTCCATCTCCGTCAGTGGACTCTGCCTCCATGGTCCTGTGGGATGCAGCTCTATCGCCGGTGCCTCTGCTCCTCCGCCAGATGATGCTAATGCACATATGGACAGGATGACAAAACAAGAAAGGGGGGAGAGAGATAAAGGATACACAGGGTCAATGACTGCACCAACACCACCGTTGGCATACACAGCACCCACACACAGGGTACAGGCCTACGCACTATGCATGGCACTACCAGTGAAATGGCTAGTCACGAAGGAATGAGGAGGACCACACACCGCCAATTGCAGCACACGTGGGACCCACGCATCCCTGCCCAGAAATAAATACTAACAAGCTAGGTAAGCAGTATTTCACATTCAAACCCTTAGCCACCAGAGGACCTACTCTACTATGTCTGTCCGGGCCTAGGGGCACACACTGACACACAACCACCACCCGGATACCACCCCACCAGCCATAAGTTGTAATGATAGCCACTGTACTCACCCCCTTGTGGCTGCTGTGATGCCCTCAAGCACCTATCCAGCTCAGGGTAGGCCACCACCACTATGTGGGCCATCGGGGGGGGGGTCAAGGTCCAACAGGCACCCCTTCCTTGTTGGGAGGCCATCCCCAGCTGGGCCTAAGCGGTCTTCCGTGCCCAGCGTCTCAGGTCCTCTCACCTGTTTCTGACAGTGGGTGCTCCACCTGCCATAGACCCCCAGGACTGCACCTCCTTGGCTATGGCACACCATATTCCTTTCTTTTGATGGGCGCTGACCTGCAGCAGCAATACACACAGGAGAACACCATTAGACAAACAGTCAGGCCTGTCACACAAATGGCCCACCATACCCGCTTGCATCACCATTGGCACACCATAGCTCAGCCCCTCACATCTACACCGCCAAGAGGACATCCCCCCTTACATGAGTCCTTCACACACAACTCCATGCTTTCATGCCACATGCATCGGGCCCACAGTGTACTCACCTGTTGGTCTGGAGGTCCATACAGCAGTCCGTACTGGGGTAGGACCCCATCCACCAGTCGCTCCAACTCCTCCGAAGTGAAGGCTGGGGCCCTTTCCCTGGTCACACGGGACATGGTAGGTTCCAGACACAGGTCACAGCAGCACATGCAGTGTAGGTCCTCTCCTATGGAAGGTCAGGAAACAAGTGAGGAATCAGATAGAAAATGGCGGTCACGTCCACGGCGGTGCATACCGTCACCACCGGCGTAGATCCCTCTTGGCCACTGTACCCCATAGGGCCCAATATTAACCAATAAGGAATTGCACGGCAGTTCACGACCGCCTACCGCCACGCACAACGTCGGCAGCATTACCTCACTTCCACCTGTCCCTACACACAGGACAGGCGGTTGCCATTTCAGGGGAGGTGGACAGGCCAATTGATAATTGCTGCGTCACAGGATCAATAGGCACATACTTCACAAATTACACTGTCCAATAACATGTTTGCACTTTGCGTACTGCTGTTGTGGCTCCATTGTTCAGTTTGTGACAGCCTTCTCACTCTTGTGTTACTTAGATACATACCGGTGAGGATGAATAGGAGATGGAGACATACCCCTATGTACAGACCCCTGGTGGACTTGGCTACACTGGAGGACAGGCACATCATACTGACCTATAGACTGGACAGGGCCATAATCACAGAGCTGTGTGCCCAATTGGAACCTGACCTGATATCAGCTATCCATAATCCCACTGGGATCCCCCTCTTGGGCAATTGCTATCAGTGATCCGTTTCCTGGCAACTGGTTCTTTCCAAGTGACAGTGGGCTTCGCAACAGGAATGTCATAGCCAATGTTCTCAATCCTGCTAACAAGAGTCTTGTATGCCCTGATAAAACACATGTGTAGCTACATTGCTTTGCCCCAGGTTGAGGATTTGGCCACTGTGAAGGTCCGGTTTTATGCAATGGAACATATCCCAAATATAATTGGGGCGATTGATGGAATACATATTGCATTTGTACCCCCACGCCAGAATGAACAGGTGTTCAGGGATCGTAAGAGTTTCCATTCCATGAATGTGCAGATGGTGTGCTTGGCGGACCAGTATATCTCCCACATCAATGGTAAGTATCCTGGGTCGGTGCATGATGCCTTTGTCCTGAGGAATAGCAGCATCCAAAATGTGATGTCCCAACTACTGAGACACAGGGTGTGGCTAATAGGTGTACCCTGGTTCCCACCCACTATATGTTGGTGTATGCCTATGGTGTTGGCCATATAGGATAGTGTGTGGCTAAATGTTGTCCCGCAATATTTGTAGGTGACTCTGGTTACCCAAACCTATCATGGCTACTGACCCCTGTGAGGAATTCCAGGACAAGGGGAGAAGAACGTTATAATGAGGCACATGGGTGAACCAGAAGGATCATTGAAAGTACCTTTGGCCTCCTAAAGGCCAGGTTCAGGTGCCTCCATCTGACAGGGGGATCCCTGTACTACTCACCCAAGAATGTCCGCTGCATGTTGCACAACCTGGCCCTCAGACGGCATGTACTTTTCTGAAGGAGGAGGAGACTGGAGATGCCCCTGTGGCAGCAGTGGAACCTGAGGACAGTGAGGATGAGGAGGCAGAGGATGAGGATGTGTACAACAGAACATCAGTGATACATCAGTACTTCCAATGACACATAGGTGAGACAGTGCGACTTCACATTTCTATGAGTATTGGTGTATTCTGTGTGGCAGTGGCATGCTGGCATTACCCACTTCTTTGCCCTACTTACTGTTACCTATGGATATTCATTTTGCAGATATTGGTGATATGGCAACTTTCTCCTGGTATGATCACAACAGCCAGCTACAGGTAATTAATTCTATGCTCATTATTTGAACAGTTCATTTGCAATGTTTGTAGCTGTTTCAATCAATACAAATTTGCAATACATGAAATACTAGTAGTCACGTTTTATCCAAAGGTGTTTATTGTTGTGCTAAAATATAGAGGGGAAAGTGCAATTTTATGGGGTGATGATGGAGGAAATTCCAGGGTATTGTTCCAGTCTGTTTGTAGCACAGGGGCATTGTCCATGGGGACATAGGAAGGGAAGCAATAGCAGCTCAAGGTGGACAAGGTGACTGAGTGGGACACAAGGGGGACAATCAGGAGAGTCTCATTTCCTGGCAGTGGTCTTGGCAAGTGTCTCTGGCTTCTGTCTGGGTCGCAGGGAACGCTTGCGGGGTGGTTCACCTTCTGCAGGGGGAGGGGTGGTGGCGGCCTGTTGGTCCTGTGGCGGGGCCTTCTGGCCACTAGCGGCAGTGGAAGTGGATGGCTGGTCAGATGACTGGCTAGTGGCAGGGGCCCGCTGGTGTGCTGTTTCCTCCCTCATGATGTTGGCCATGTCTGCCAGCACCCCTGCTATGGAGATCTGAATGTTGTTAACGGCCTGCAAGTCCTCCCTGATACCCTGATACTGTCCCTCCTGCAGCCGCCTGTTCTCCTGCACGTTGTCTAGGATCTGGCCCATTGTGTCCTGGGAATGTTGGTAGGCTCTCAGGATCTCAGAGAGTGCCTCCTGGAGAGTCAGTTCCCTGCTCTTGTACTCCCCCTGGCACACAGCAGTCCTCCCAGTGTCCATGTTGGCCTGTGCCTCTGTCCCCTGAACAGTGTGCCCACTGCCACTGACCCCAGGTCCCTGATTGTCTTGTGTGTGAGGTGTGGCTGGGGTCCCTGTCCAGGTGGGCACACTGCTGATTGACGTGTCCTGGGGACAGATATGTGGGTACGCTGGGTGGGTGCTGTGGTGTTGGATCCTGATGGCGGAGGCTCTGTGGTGGTCTGTGAGTGGGCTTGGGTGACTGGCTGTCCAGTGGTCCCTGATGGGCCAGGAAGATCATCCAGATCCTGAAGTCCAGAGTAACTGTCATCACTGTGGGCCTCTTCTGTTGGGGGACTGGATAGTGGTGGCACCTCCTCTCCAGTGACATTGGCTGGGGTACCTGCGGGGATGTAAATTATGTATTATGCTTCTGGTGTCTGACATTTGTACTTCTGTAGCTTCCCCTCTATGGTTGTTGGTCCCCTGCTTGTGTATGTTGGTGTATTGTGGTTATGTTAGTTTCCCTATGCTGTGCATGCTTTGGTGATGAGTGTCCATGCAGGGCTGGGAGGGGTGTCCATGCATTGGTACAGCATGCAGGGCTTGGCATTGGGATTAGTGAGATGTGGTGGTGGAGTGTGTGAGATTTGGTGGAGTGATGGGAGTGAGGGTGTGTGTGATGGCATGCAGGTATGCGGGGGGATGATTGTTAAAAGTAGACATACCAGTGTCCATTCCTCCTCCAACTCTGGTGAGTCCCTCAGGATGCAGTAATGCCAAGACTTGCTCCTCCCATGCTGTGAGTTGTGACGGGAGGAGGTGGGGGTCCACCGCCAGTCCTCTGTATGGTGAGCTGGTGTCTTGCTGCAATTTAACGTACCTTCCCCCGTAGTTCGATCCACCTCTTCCTGATGTCGTCCCTTGTTCTTGGGTGCTGTCCCATGGCGTTGACCCTGTACACGATTCTCCACCATAGCTCCATCTTCCTTGCTATTGATATCTGCTGCACCTGTGCTCCAAAGAGCTGTGGCTCTACCCTAACGATTTCTTCCGCCATGACCCTTAACTCCTCCTCAGTGAAACGGGGGTGCTTTTGTGGTGCCATGTGTGTTGTGTTATGTGTTTTGGTGAGGGTGTGTTGGGTAATGTGGTGGGGTGTGTGATGTGGAATGCATGAGGGGTGTATGGGTGTGAGTGGTGTGTGTGTCTAGTTGTCCCTGTCCTCTTCTTCTCAGTCTTGTGGTGGCAATAGTAGTTGGTAAATGGTTGCGGGTATTGTGGGTGTGTGTTTTATAGTGGTGTGGGTGTGGTGTGTGTTTGGATGTCAGGTGTGAGTTGTTTGAATTGTCCAATGTAGTGTTGTTTTGTATGTGGGTGTCCACTGTGAGGGCGGCAGTTCATACTGCAATGGTTTAGCGCCATTGAATGTCCGCCATGGTAATTCGTGGGTCATAATGTGATGGGCATTGTTCTGTTGGCGTAACGGTGTGGGTTTTGGGACCGCCACTTTTGCTCTGACCTTTGGTCTGACAGACTTGTGTATGTGGCTGTATTCTGTCGGATTGAGGTGTGTGTTATAATATGGTGAACGGATATTCGCCAGTGCGGCGGTAAGTTGGCGGCCATCAGCACAGCAGTAAGCGCCATTTACCGCCAATATCATAATGAGGGTCTCAGTCTTTTCAGCACTGAGCTTTTCTATATTAAACCAGGGTGTTTTATTTACAAACAAACGCACTGCCAGCACACACTCACACCATGAGCACAGTGCACAACACTACAGTCTTCATGTATTGTACTTCACACAAGCACACACGCACGCAGGAGCTTTCCTTACACATGCACTGCACAGCACTACTTCTTTTCATGTCATGTATTCTGCACAGGCATACCTTCACTTAGCACCTTTACTAACCACACAAGGACTGCACAGTACTGCTCTATCCATTGTACTATACCCTTCCCAGGCACACTTACAATCCTGTCACAGTCAACACGACCGTACTACACAGCACTCCACAGCTACCTGATGTAGGTCAAGGGTGAATTAAACACACAGCAGTGGGCCTCACTCCAGTGACCCGGATAAAAAGGTCCTGTTCACTACTTCTGATCACTACATGGTAGGCTGCCACTACCATGATTGTGCTGCCTAACTCCAGATGAAGGCAGTAGCTTTTACCATGCGGAGAACCTTTCCATCCCAACAGGGTTAATTCTCACAAATACATATATATTTTTTAAAAATATTTTTAGTGAATTTTCATAACAGATCTGTACAGTTTACATATGTGTTACATTGGTAGGATTTAGTAGATCTGATGTTACTTTTACATTCACACAAAACAAAAGCAAGGAAAAGAAAGAGAAAAGAAAGGAAAGAAAAAAAAACCATAACTTAGGTAATATTTTAACATACAATATGTATTTATCCGCTGTGCATGGTTAAGGGATCTTGCAGTTTAGTACCTGGTGGCCCCGCATCGGAGCACCTGGTTATCTTATTTCCTGATAGTTCTTGTTGTTTATGGTGGGGGAGAGGGATACTGAACTGATGTCTGTTCACCAGGTGTAACGTGGTGGTATTCGTTATGTGTGTTCTGCTTGTGCGATCTACGCTTGCTGGACGCTGTGGGAGGTCGCAATTTGTGAGGTGCCGAAGTAGGTACCCATACATGCCACGCAGTGTATTTCGTCCATCCATTAGTTATGTTGAATCAGCTTGCGTTCTAACTGGGTTAGCTCCAAAGCTATATCATTGTCCCACTCATGGCAGCCTCTCATAATTTTTATCTTCTAATCTGGTTACTAGAATTTCCCAGGTTTCACACCCTGTGTGTTGTTGACCCCCACATGCCAATTTACTCAGCACCTGGGATTCTGTGCGGGTCCAATGCAGCGTTAGGGAATGCCAGGATTTCAAATCGGACGCTTTGGACGCTTTCCAGTTCATGGCGATCAGCCTTTTGTACATCACATATGCTAGGTCTGCAAACTTATGTAGGTGCCTGTGTTTCTTTTCTCTGGTTCTCAGCCCTAACAAACAGGATTTGGGGTCCACTGCTAATGCAAGACCCGTCATTTCTGAGACTTCTTCTACAACTCCTCTCCACTCACTTTGTATCTGCGCGCTCTCCCAAACCATATGGTAGAAGTGTGCCAGTGGGGCATTACATCGTGGGCAGGTAGATGCCGATTCTGGAAACATATGATTAATCCTGGGTGGGGCTAGGTATGTTTGTTGTGTGTACTTAAATTGTGGATAGCGAAACCCCCTGGGTGTGATAAAGGGCCTTCGGCCACTCCGCCGCTGGTACCGCCTCCGGCAGGACTGCATTCCATCTATCTCTTACGCTCTCCAAATTGAGTTTGGGGGGTTTATTCAGGGTTTTATATAAATTTGTCACAACCTTTGTTTGATTGTCGTATTGCAGCATGTGATGTAATATGGGGGAAGTCAGGGGTTCCAGCTCTCCAGCCGACCATATCTTTTTGATCAGGTGACACATGACGTAGTAGGCCCAAAATTGCCCGGGATTCACAGCCGTGAGGGCTTGTATAGATTCAAATGACATCAGTTTCCCCTCTTCAAAACAGTCCCCCACCGATATTATACCCGCGTCCGTCCATGTCGTGAGTGAGTGCGACCCCACCACGTCAGCCCACCCCGGTGTCAGTCCCAGTGGGAGGAGTGGCGAGTAGGGGAGCATCTTATCGCCTTTTTGTATGTACCTCTGCCAACATGAGTGTGCTACCGCCATTAGCGGATTACCAGGCGCACCTCTCTGTATTTTATTTGTTAGCCATGTGAGCAAGGGTACCCCATGTAGATGACCAGTAGCCATGTGGATTCCACATGTGTTGGTCTGTGGATCCAGTTTAGTATCCACTGTAGCTGTGCGGCAGCGTAATAGAATTCGAAATTGGGAGCGCCCAGCCCGCCCGCACTGATTGGTAGCTGCAATGTGATGAGTGCGACTCGCGTTCTGCCCCCGCCCCATATAAGCTGCAGTAAGATTGTGTTCAGGTTACGGAAGAAGCTCCTGGGGACCCAGAGTGGCAGTGCCGCAAAGTAATATAGCAATCGAGGAAGTAACAGCATGTTTGCCACTGCCACTCTGCCCAGAGGCGGCAGCCTGGTCCCAAACCGCAGCAACCCCTTCATAGAAGCTAGTGCTCTCCCCAGTTTTCCGTCTCTAAGGTCCTCATTTCTGTGATATATATGGACCCCCAAGTATTTAAACGTATCGAAGCACCATTTCAGGCGGCCTAGAGGGGCATTCTCTCTTCTTGGCGGGGACCATCTAGTTAGCGGGAATGCACACGATTTGTCTCAATTTACCACCAGACCTGATAGTTCCCCGTATTCGGTCAGGAGTGACATTACTGAAGGTATCGTTTCATTTCCTTTCCGCACATATATTAGGGCATCATCTGCGTACAGTGATATAATGTGGTATAGCCTGTCTCTGTTTACTCCCTATCTTTCTTTCATAGCACGTATTCGGGTAGCCAGTGGTTCCATTGCTATGGCAAACAATAAGGGAGATAGGGGACATCCCTGCCTAGTGCCTCTGGTAATTGGAAAACTCTGGGATATAACCCCTCCCGTTTTCACACTGGCTTGTGGCTTGGCATACAGTGTCTGTACCCGACGTATGCAGTTAGGTCCGATTCCCATACTCTGCATGGTGGCAAATAGGAAGTCCCATCCTAATGTATTGAATGCTTTCTCGATATCTAATGATAGTACCATCTCGTCATGTGCTTCGGGGGGAGTATCTCCCATAACACCCAGCAGCCTACGGATATTTAGAAAAGTGTTACGTTTTGGGATGAATCCATTTTGGTCTTCGTGTATCAAGGTGTGTGTAATAGGAGCTAACCTGTTACCCCGGATTTTACCTAGTATTTTACAATCTAAATTCAGGAGCGATAGTGGCCTATAGGACTTGACGTCTGTGGGGTCACGTCCTTGTTTAGGTAGGACCACTATCATTGCCTCGCTTTGTGTTAGAGGCAGCGTCTTGCTGGTCCATCCCTCCTCAAAGACTTTCATCAAGTGGGGCTTTAACTGTGACAAATAAGTGGAGTAATATTCTATTGGAAGGCCATCTGTTCCTGGGGCTTTATTCCTGGGCATCTGTGCTACTGCCAAATCTATTTCCTCCATTTTCAGGGGAGCCTCCAGTAACTGCCTGTCTGCCTGCGATAATTGCACCAGTGGTGAGTCCCCCAGAAAGGAGTCAAGTTGTTGGGGTGTGCATGTTGTACGTTTGGTGTAGAGATTCGTATAGTATTCCCTAAATGCCCCGTTTATCTCTTCTTGTGTGGTGGACATTTTGCCTGCCTCTCCCCGTATGGTCCCGATGGGGGACTGCTGGCGGTCTCCACGTAGGAGCAACACCAGCAGCCTGCCCGATCTATCAGCCCCTGTGTGTAGGCACATTAAGTGGTATTTGTGGTCATGTTGACGGAGGCGAGAGTCTACTTCGTTATATTTTGTATGTGCCTCTTTTAGCACTGTGTAGGGAGTCTCATTTCGTGCCACTGCTATTTCTGTTACTCTCAGTTCCTTTTCTAATTTGTTGACCTCCTCATGTAAAGTGCGCCTCATTCCCCAAGTGGTTGAGATACAGTGCCCTCTTACTACAACCTTATGAGCCTCCCATTCTAACGCTCTGGAACCGGTGGAGCCTTTATTGATTTCCCAGTACTGTCTCACTGTTGTATTTAGTCCATCTGTGAACGCCTGATCCTGGAGAGCCTCCACCTGCATTCGCCAGGTGGGGATCTCTGAGCGTCTTCTGCCCCAGTTCAATATTATTCTAAGTGGTGAGTGATCCAATAGTGTTTTGGCCAGGTATTATGACTTATGTATCTGTTCGCATATATCCCAGGACCCCCATATTATATCTATTCTTGTGTGTTCTTTGTGGGGTATTGAATAGAATGAATATTCCCTCTGCTGCGGGTGCTTCGTGCGCTATAAGTCATATATTCTCATGTCGTCTGCCCTACTAGCAAGGGGCTTCTGGCGGTTCTGTTTAGTGTTGCTTTTGGGGGTGTATTTGACCTGTCTAATTCTGCATTCGGCATGCTGTTAAAGTCGCCTCCCCAAATGGATGGGGCTGCTGGGTTTACTAATAATGCTGGAGTGAGTGTGCCCAGAAATTCGACTATCGCACTGTTGGGGGCGTAGACGCCGATTATTGACAATTGTTTCCCATCTAGTTGGCCCTCTATTACCACATATCTGCCACCCCGGTCTATTCTATGTGAGGTTTGGACAAAGGGGACACCTCCTGCTATCCATACCAAAACTCCTCTGGCGAAAGCCAAGCACGTTGTACCTACCATCTGTCCACCCCCATTTTTCACGTATCTCCCGTAAGTCTGGCTCCAAACAGTGTGTTTCTTGGAGAATGGCAATGTGTGCACTCTGGCGTCTAAGCCGTGTATGTACCCGGGATCTTTTGCTTGGTGCACCCTGGCCCCTCACATTCCACGTAATTATTTCATATTGACACATTAAAGGGGTTACGTTTTGCGCCATATATCATTGTGAAGAGCACCTGCCTGTGGCGCAATCCTGGTATCCATACCCACCCGAATCCCTCCCATTCCCACCAGGGATGTAAACAAGCCCATTAGCACTAGCAGTGTTCCCTGTGTTTCGGATTGACCTTTTGAGCACAACTTACCTATCTCCCCCCACCTCCCACCCTAGTTAACCCCCACACCAACTATAAACTTGTGTTAAACTACACAACTCGCTACTACTTAATAAAACTTGTATCCATGTGAATACCTGTGGGGGAGCTATATTAGCAATTAGATGTGGCTCACGTACGGGGCTCTCATCCTTCCGCAGACATGGTCTGCGTGTACATCTGGGCGCTCCCGGATTGTTCACCCCTATCTGAGCACATAACCAATGACTTTAAATAAAGCTTTCGGTAAGGGGGGTATGTAGTTCAAAAGATACTCGTGGTCAGCAACTGCGTCTTCCTCCGTGTGGGAGCGCGTGCAGACAGTCTGTGCCACCCTTCAAATTTGTCGCTCATTTCGAGGGGGTAAACAGCTGGTGTCCTGCGTCTACAGTGCGTCAGCGGATCTGGGGGTGAGCTTCGGGCCATTTAGTACTTCTGTTAACGTGGAGTCTGAGCTGGCTGAATCAGATTCCAGGCTGTCCGCAGGGGTCTCCCGGAGTGCCTCGAAAGAGTTTTGCGTGTGTGAAGGAGTTTCCTTCAAAGCTTTCGCCCTTTCTTCTGCTGCCTGTTTTTCAGTGGGTTGACCTTTGGTTCTTTTCTTGGAGCGCTTCCACGATGGAGAAATGAGCCATTCCTCTCCTTCGTCCATACCGGCTTGGGATCGTGCAAGACCTTTGGCGTGCAGCCATGTCCAGGCGTCCTCGGTGGAGGTGAATACATGGGTGCGATCATCTGATATTACTCTCAACTTGGCAGGGAACAGTAAGGCGTATTTAATATTATGCTCGCGAAGGCGTTGTTAAATTTTTACATGAGAGTTGCGTTGTCTCTGTACCTCCTGGGTAAAGTCTGGGTAGGCATTAACTACTGAATCCTCATGTCGAAATGGGCCTTTACTGCGGAACTGCTGTAGTATTAAATCGCGGTCTCTGTAGTTTAAGAATCTTGCTATCAGCGGTCTAGGTGGTTGTCGTGGGGCCGGGGGCCTACCCGGGACTCTATGTGCCCTTTCCACAGAGAAGAACTTCGATGGGGCCCCATTTAGTACCTCCTTGATCAACCATTGTTCTAAGAATATTTCTGTGTTCTGCTCTGTTAGTTTTTCGGGAAATCGCCGGGATCTACCTTCTGCTTCTTCAGCACGTCGCCATAAGATCTTAACCTCTGCATCCAGCCGTTGAATTTGTTTTTGGTTGTCCGAAACCGATGGGTTCAACTCATCCTCTTCTGCTGATTTCACTCTCTCCGCCAAATTGCGATGGTCCACTCTGAGTAGGTTCAAATCTTGTGAGACTGTGTCTATCGTGTTTTCCAGGGAGGTTTTAGTGTCCATAATCGCCTGTAGTACTTTTTCAAATTGTGTAGAGTGAGCTTGGAGTGTGCTTTCCAATGATTGTAGAGTTTGTACTAGCTGTTGATCGCTTGATGCCTGTCCTTGTGTGAGTCGGTCTTGATTTTTCGTGGATTTGGTTCTCCCGGCCATGATGCGTTGCCGTTGGTCGGCCCGCTGGGAGCGGAGCGGCGTATCAGTGCCCCGATTGGAAGGTAAGTTCCGCTGTTGCTGCGCTCACACTCCGCAAAGTGGGGTTTCTCCTCGTGGCGCAGTCTGATCTGCTTGCTGCCCTTCCCTGCGTGTAAAGGCCGGCGGCGGGGCCCGGCACCAGCATACCCGTGTTCAGCGGTGCCGCCAGATGTTAAGCGGCCCGCCACAGGGCCTTATGGCCGTCCCTCTCTGCTCCCTGTAAGTGCGTGTTCCCTTCACCCCCAACGGGGGGAGGGGGACCCAGGTAGTGATGGCACAGAATGAAATGGAACCGGTGAGGGGGGCAAGGGGGGCTCAGTCTCACCCAGCCTCTCGGGCCCCTCTCCAGTCCTGTGTGGTTATTATTGTTTTGTTCTTGTTATTGTTGCCCCCTTTGGACGTTGGGGGGGAAAGTCCTCAAGTGGCAGTTTATGGCTGCCTCTCATCCACCAGCGCTACCTCACCGGGCCCAGGTAGGTATCTTCACTTATGCAGCGCGGCTATCACACGCACCGCCCGCTCCACTCCCGTTTGCCGGGTCCCTGTAGGACAGCGAGTTCCTCCAGAGCTCTGCGCAAGCTCCTATGCGCACCCGGGGCGTAGTTTGACTGCCGGGGGCGCCCCGCCTGTTGGCAGGCAGCAGATGGCCTCGGGCCTCCTCGGTCTCCAGGGCAAGCCAGAGGGGGAAGGGGGGGGAAGGAGAGAGGACCTCCCCCAGCGCCGACCCCCGCGATTGAGAATTTCCCTCCGGGACTCCCCTCTCACCGCACCTCTATCTTGCCCGGTCAGGCCCCCAGGCAGCGCCTGCGCCTTCTCCGGTTCTGCGGGTCGTCGTTGGGGAGCCACAATGTCTTGGCCGCTGGCTCCCTCGCGGCCCGCACTCCAACTTAGTCACCGCGCCGCTGCACGCGGCGCCGCTCGGTTCTTAGAAGCAGCCAAGTCCATGGGGCACATTTCTATGCATATAGACGCCAATCTCCAGTCCGGGAGCGCACTACAGGATATTGTTCGAGGGCCCGAGTCGGAGCTCTCGCTTAAGCGTCCGTCTCGGCCGCCATTTTGGCTCCTCCCCCATTCTCATAAATACTATGCTTAGTATGTGTAATATTCTGAACAAACGTTTTCAGGTTGAAATCTGGACTATTGCACTATGTTTAAGTTTTGAGGAAACAAAGAATTGCCAGTTTAAGTTGTGAGGAAAAAAGAATTGCCAATATCTTCCAGTTTCAAAGGCATAAGAAAAAGAGTTCTAAAGTTAACTTTACAAGGAACTAACACCATTTTCAGTTATAACTAAAACTCATGAGGAAATATTTCCTATATATATATATATATATACATATATATATCATTAAAATGTGTTTTAGAGTGCACCATTTTGCCATATTGTCCCACATTTTCATGAGGGGAAACCACCCCAAACCCTCCTTGTAGAGATCAGGCTCAATCGCTATGCCTGCTATGCACTGTACAGGGGCTGGTCTGACAAAATTTGCCAGGGCTGCTTTCAGTTCCCAGTGCAGCCCTGGCTTTACCTCTATCCATTTTGAAAAATAGTCTACCATAACAATGGCAAACATAGCACGTTTCCATAACAGAAAGGCTCATAAACATTTAAGACCACTTTCTTCCAGGGTCCTTCAGGTAATCTTACAGGCACAATTGATGACTCCCTCATTACCAAAGATCTAAAGATCCTCTCCCTCGGTCCTTTCTGGACCTCTTTCCATATTAGGCTCTTATAAGTCAATGTGAGCTTTTTTCATGGTAGATATACCACCATGACTCATGTGAAGCAATTCCATTACTCTCTGATGAAAAAATATTGGTGCAACTAATCTATTACTTCCCAACACTATAGCATTAATGTTAATTCTGGACAAACCAGTGTATACGTCTTTACTAAGTCATTCCCCACCAAATTATTTTGCCTAACCTTTCAAAATGTTCTCTTTAACACATCATTTTTCATCATCATCTATGCCCTGTTTCCATTCCTCTTTTGTTAAACACTTTCTCAATATTTGCTTCAAGCTAGTCATCTTCAATCTGCTCCTGGTTACCAGACAATGGAAGACCGGACAGAGAATCAGCTATTACGCTTCTTACAGTAGTTAGTCTCACCTCAAAAGAATATTCCAAGTACCTGTCAATTAACTTGGCTATCCGGGGAGTTGCTCTTCCAGCCCTCTAACTGTGAAAATATCTACAAGTGGCTTGTGATGGATACACAATTCGAAATGTGTCCCCCATAATAGGTATGAAACATTTTAACCCCCACCAACAAAAGTGCTTCGTTCTCAAGAAATAAATAACTCCCTTCTGCTCCCTTCAAAACATTCAATGCAAATGCTTTTATTCTCTCATTGTTCAGGTCCAGGTGCATTAGGAAAGCTCCCAATCCATATGCGCTGGCATCCATTATCACAATTGTCCTATAGTTGGGATCAAAAGGTTTCATTATTAGAACTCCCGCCTATAGACCACTTTACCTCCGAAAACAAATGTTCACACGTTCTTAATCATTCATATTTAACACATTTTTTTCAACAATTGCCTCATGTCCTTTCATCATTCAACAAAATAGTGAACCAATTTAGCATAATAATCACTCGGGCACAAAAATGACCTCTAATGCTTCTTTTTACCAAGGCACAGAGCTTTCCCAATTGCCTCCAATAATTTCAATTTAGGTTTGATTCCTTCTTCTCCCACAACATGCCCACAGTACTTTACTTCAGGTACAGAAAACCTACATTTCTCTACTCCTATGGTCACCCCAGAGTCCCTCACTCTGGTCAATTCTTGCTGCAATAACTCATCATGTTCCTTTTTTATCCTTACCACTAACCAGAATGTCATCCCGCAGTACCACTATTTGTTTGATGGCAGAAATCAACTTCTGGAGTTCTCAACGGAAAACTACCACAGGAGAAGCTAGACCAATTGGCATCCTTAAATATCTATGTGCACCGTCAGTCATCATAAAGAAGTTATATGCCTAGAATAAGGATTTAGTATAAGCTGATAATAGGCCTTGGATAAGTCAATCACAGAAAATACTTTTGCTTGTGCCAAATAGCTTAACATCTGGCTGATATTTGGCAGAGGATGTCTATCCAAATGCACCCATTCAAACTGTACAAACCAATGCACATATAGATGTTGCCATCAGACCTTTGAGCTAACTTGACTGTACTCAACTAATCACAATCTTCAATAGGTTCTATCATGCCTTTTTCACAAAACATCTGCAACCCTATTTTCAAACACCCCCTCAACAACAAAAGTGCCCCTCTCCCTTTAAGCACAGAGCCTTGTTTCAAAACTATATGATGGGAAAATCCCATCACTTTGCACAATTTAGGACAAAACACTTGAAGAAATTCTGTTTTCTTTAGTCAACTTCAGATATTATCATTAGCAGAATCTGCTCTTTGTGATTCGGAGCTAAGGAAATGCCTATAAGCTTCTGTTGTCTGTACCCAAGTAACAATCTCCCTTTCAGCACCAAGTATACTTTTCCATTGGTATTACTCCAGTTGTATGATAAATCAGTTAAAAAGCTAACTAAAGTAGGTAATTTCATAACACAGCAACCAACAGGGCTAACATTTGTTTCTTCTAACACAAACTTTTTAAGAAATGTCCAAGTCTTCCAGTTAACTATAGTATAATGAGAACAAGAGTATGCCCACACCTCAGCATTCAGTTGATGAATATATATATCTAGGTGGATTATGTGAATTACATGGTTCTACTACACTCAGGGGCATATTTATACACTGTTTGCGCTGAAATAGCATCATTTTATTTTACGCTTTTTCAGCGCAAACTTAACTCCATATTTATATTTTGATTCCAGACCTGTCTAGGGTCAAAATATTGGAGTTAAAGTCATTTTTTGCCTGCAGAAAACTACCTTGTTCATAAAACACAAAAAGAGAGTACTGGGAGTGATACTATCCCACACCAGCTCCCAAGAGAAATCTATATAACCACTAAAGGTGTGGGATAATTGGGGTTGAGGGTGGAGTCGGACCAGTGTTCCCTCAATTGTCAGTACCGGTTAGGTCACGGTTCGTGAAGAAAGGAGAACGTGTGTGAAGAGTATCTCTAGAACGGATGGCTGTGTTGAATAAGGGGGGGAGGGGGAGTCCCCTTACGGACTAGGTCATCTCACACACATAATAGTGTCTTGCTTCATCATTTGACCACCTAGCCCCACCCAAGTAAGATGGTACTACTTGGGCGGACGCAACCTCTTATTTAAAAGAACAAGAGGGAGTGCTGAAATTAAACTTACTGGATAAATAACAGGGATCCAGATAGGGTGAAAATAAAATTACCATACATGTCACCTATATCAATTAATTAAATTTTAATGGAGGTGCATGTTAGTAAGGTTAAAATTGGGGAAGAAGGCTCACTAGAGATTAATGTCTCTTAGAGTCTAAAAAGGTATATGTGTGACCAACATGTTTCTGCCCTCTCGAAGTGCTGGTAGGTCAGGGGCATTCGTCAGGGTCTAGGATCCCGGAGCACTATTACTAAGTGATGTGCTCACAAAGTGAATTCTAAAAGCCTACCTGAACAGGTGGTTCATGGTACGGTAGGTCTGCAATGTATAATAAATAAACTGCAGATTATAAAGGGTGACACACCACTGCACACAACACAGCAAAATCTGGTGGTAATATACGAAAAAAAGTGGAAAAACACTCAAACACACATGCAGTGCTGACTTACCCCGGAAATAGGGACGAATGGCCTCTGGTCTAGGTAAAGCCGGGGGTGGGGTTTTCCCTTGTAGTCACACTCTTGAGGGTTGGGGGAAAAAGAGAGATTAAAGGGGGCGGGAAGGGGCAGGATGCCAAGGATAATCAGGTTCAGGTAGGGGAGGGAAGGAAAAAAGTAAAAGAAGTAAAAAGAAAGGAGGAGAAATGAGGGAAAAAAAGGGGGGGGCAGGGCGGAAGACAAGCAGAATATAAAAGAAATGGAAAGTAATGCTGGTATCCGGTGGCGTTGCCGCAGGACCGGGGTGAATGAGAGACCCAAAAGCAGAATTCAAACTTACCACTCCAAAGGGAATGCCCAGGGGGAGTACCTACATGCCGGTGCCAGACCGCTCTGATGTCGAGTGGAGGGTGGGCCCGGTATTTAAGGTAGTGTTGGAGGAGAAAGAGCCAATGCATGCTGGGCCGGCAGGTTCCGGCGTTCATCATACGTTTTTTTGCAATCCCGGAAGTTCGGGTGTGTCAAAAGCATCATTAGGCTGATGCGCTGAGAGTTCAGAGCGCGGCTAGGAAGCCGGTGTAATCAGGGTGTGGTCGATCCGATCGCGTCCCAAGACTGGGGCGCGACCGGGTGCATAGGGATGATGCGCCGCGGCATGCGCGGCGCGCCTCCCTGGTTCCACGGAACTCTGGGAAACCGAGTCCCGTGGCGCGCATCAGCCGCGTCCTGAGGTGAGGACGCGGTGATGTGCTGAAGAGACGGCGCGCCGCGTGATGCGCTGCGTGCACTCATGTTCCTCAGGAGGAAAAGTCCCGTGGGAACCAGAACAGGAGAATATAATAGTTAGGAGCGAAGGGGGGGGACGGTGGGGGGTGACAAAGATCGGAGAAGAAAAAAGAGGAGGAACAATGAAGGAAGGGAAGGAGAAGAGGGGGGGAAATGGGGAGGGGAAAGAGAGGAGGAACTATGAAGGAAGGAAAGGAAACGGGGGGAAAAAAAGAGGGAGGGGGAGAATGAAAGAAAACAGGGGAAGAAGGAAAAAAGGGAAGGGAGGAAGGGAATGTGAAAGCAGAAGGATCAAGCAAAAGAAAAAAGAAAAAAGGGAAATGAAAAAATGGAAAGGAAAGAATAAAGAAAAAGAAAAAAGGGGGAGAGTAGAAAAAAGAAAAAGTAAAGAGGAAATGAGAAAAAGAGCAAGAAAAAGAAAAAGAAAAGGAAGAAGAGAGGGAAGAAGGTGACAATAGGAAGATGTCTCAAAAGAAGGTTTTTTTTCAAAACCGGGGACAGCAAGAGGTCGTCTGCTCAGCAAACGGAATTACACGGAGAGGATTTGACCAGCGGAAGAGATGGTAATCATGCTGGAAAGTGGTAGAGTCTATATATGGTATATATATATATATTTTTTTTTTTTGTGGTATGGCCATTAGCCTAAGGCAGACCACTGGATATTGTCATTGAGTCCAACGGTATCGGTACGCAGTCTCCATACCCATCTCTGTTGGTACAATAAAAGCCTCTGTTTTATATTAGTCACTGTAGGTTTAAGTTGGTCTAGTACCACCCATTTCATATGGTCGGGATGGTGATTGTTGGTGACGTAATGCTCTGTCAGTCTCGTGGCATCTCTTTTACAGCGAATGGTGCTTCTGTGTTCGCAGATGCGTGTGCCTACCCTTCTTGTTGTCATCCCAATATATTTCAAACCGCAGGGGCAGGTGATCATATAGATGACATTCTTGCTGTTGCAGTTGGTCATCTGTCTTAGTTCCCACGGTGTTTCTAGGCCCAAATCCACTGTAAGGGTTTTCTTGGTAAATACACACACGCTACAGTTGCCACATGGGAAGTGTCCTTTTGGGGGTGGTAGATCCCACAGCGTTCCTTGTCTGTTCCCAGTGGGAACAACCCGTGGGCGAGTGTGGACGATCATATCTCGGATGCTCTTGGCCTTTCTATAGGCATTCATAGGTAACTGAAAAGGAAGGCCCCCAGAGGTAAGAATTTTCCAGTCATCGTTTATTATCTTTGTGATAGTATTGGATGCTGGATTGAAAGTGGTCACACAGATTAGTGTGTCTTCCTTGTTGGTTCTGATGGTGGGTTGAAGTAATGTTTCTCTAGGGCTGACGCGCGCACGTTTATCGGCTCTCCTCAAGAGGTAATCCGGGCACCCTCTTGCTCGGAGTTTGTTAGTGAGTTGATGAGCATGTCTTTTATAGTCTGTGAGTTCTGTACAGTTCCGCCGAAGGCGGAGGAACTGACCCACTGGTAGGTTCTCTCTAAGGGAACGTGGGTGGAAACTTTGAAACTGCACTACCTTGTGTCAATGAGATGCAAGGCAGGCGTTCCCGGGAAAAAAATGAGCCTAAGGCCTTATTTATCCTTGTGCACGGGAGGGAGGCAGTCCTAAATAATGGCGCTAAGCTTGCTCAGCGCCATTATTTAACGCCTGGGTTAGGGCAGGCATTAGGGGACCTGTGGGCCCATTTCCATGGTGAAACACCATGGAATGAGTCCACAGAAGCCCTCCCCAGGCCCTAGGGACACCCCCACCCACACCAGAGGTACAGCGGATGGGGGACTCCATCCCAGGTAAGTACAGGTACGTAAAGGTAAGTATTTACCTTTTAAAAAAAAAAAAAAAACATAGGGGGCCCAGGTATGGGCCCCCATACATTGCACAGGGTGCAATGGCCATGCCCAGGGGACCCTTGTCCCCTGTGCTGGCCATTGGGGTGGTGGGCATGACTCCTGCCTTTTCTAAGGCAGGATTCATGTGGCATGGTAGGTTTAGTGCCATAAAATGACACTAATCTGGTTAGAATCATCTTTTTTTACTCTAACCAGCCTAGCGTCATTTTTTGATGCTAAACATCCATCTCCCATACCGCCACCCCCACCCGGCTAGCGTCAATTTTTTTGATGCTAGCTCACCCTTTGTGCCGGATTGCGCTGTTCCATTAATATGGCGCCCAGCTGGCATCCTGGAATGGCACTAGCTGGCGCTATACTTTTTGACTCAAACCTGCATTAACGCAGGTTTGTGTCAAAAAGTATAAATCAGGGCCTCAGTACGTTACAATACTTCCCAGTGCCATTGTTAACAATTTCCATTGCATCCTTCACAATCAGAACGCCATCTTCCTCACAGAGCTCTAGTTTAATAACTGTACATTTTTACTAAATTTGTTAAAATTCTTGCTGTCACCATTTTCACTCGCCTTGCATACTCATGAACATTGTCCCAAATGTATACATCA
This sequence comes from Pleurodeles waltl, assembly GCF_031143425.1. Taxonomy (NCBI): domain Eukaryota; kingdom Metazoa; phylum Chordata; class Amphibia; order Caudata; family Salamandridae; genus Pleurodeles; species Pleurodeles waltl. The sequence continues at coordinate 175,784,684 of NC_090450.1, read as the reverse complement.
AAAACATCTTGCTTTGCTTGCTGAATAGTTTTCGAAGAAGTCGTGTAGTTGACACTGCTGCATCTATATAATAGACTTTTGATTTTAATATCCTCTTCCTTGGAGGCGTTTGTGCTTCTTTTGCGATTTTTGATGTACACTACATTCACATCGTTCATCAAATTACAAGCTGTGTTTCAATCGCATGCCCATTTACATGCATTTGGATTCAATACTTTTAAATGGGCATTATTCTGAATCCTTTTTATCGACTGACACTCTTTTTTATGATATGGGTTCTTTGATATGATTAATTGTTCTTGAATTAGCATGCTGCTAGAGCAATGTTTTATATGGTCTCCCTATAACCTATAGATCTTTAAAGTAGCAGGATGCTGCAAGAATACACAAAGTATCCCAATATAGCTCCACACTCCCTTCTGGAAGTTGTGCTCTAGAGGAAAAATTATCTCTGTACATTGTTTTTTATAATACGTGTAATGTAATACCTTCGTGGCACATTCATATTCATCAACATACTTTAAATCCATGCATATTCCTTAATACTTTCCTACCATCAATTCCTAAATTGTGCTTTAATAAAGTTTATTTTAATATAGAAACATAAACATGCGCCTCAAGATATGCCTCAAATGCTTCATTACAATCTTCCCACAAATTACAATCTGCCCACAAAGGCTGTTGAAGTAAAATTGGAGGAGCTGCAATTGATTCCATGTTGTAAGCTATAAATATGAATATTCTGTTCCATTCTTAAATAACAACTAAACAACAAAACAACAAATTTAAATAAATGAGGTAGTCTCTATTGTCATACATGAACTTTTTTTTTGGTTCCTTCGCAATTGGATGACTGTTAGTCTGTTCTCCTGAATGAGTGCTATAAGAACAAGTCTTTCCTCCTTGGAAGTCGTACTGTCCTTTTACTATGTCAATGATCAAAGACACAAAGAGTCATTATGGTGTAGGACTGTTGGTAATGTGGTTTTGCGGACCCTAGGCCCACATGCTAAGCAATGAGTGACACAGACACCAGTGGTATGCTTGTAGAAGTGGCCCAGGGCATGTGCACCTGGCCCCTTTTGTTGCCAGGGTCACCTGGCTATTGCCACCTGTGATGGATGGTGTGAGATGGGTGTTAGGGCAGCCTCAGAGGAGGGGCTGCATTGCAACTGTCCAGCAGAACACTACACTCCTCTGAAAATCCAAAGGAGAGGACACCAAGTTGAACCTGTGGAAACAAAGCAAATAAACTAGAGACCACTGAGTCTATAGTCCTCAGAGTCAATCAGCAGGACAGCATTCAATGTATGAACTGACAACGTTGGCGGCAATAGGACATTTTTCCTGACCTTCATTATTTAACCTATGTTGGACAGGACATGAACACTGGTTCAAAGAAGTCCAAAATCTGGCTGCATGCAGGTTGGAGTTATGCCAGTTGTGTGGAGGTGCTCCACTCTGCTGATGCTCCAGATGGTTCGTGGTTGGTGTCAAACCTTCAAAATGAGTGCATCAGGAGAATTGCTGGAGTCCATTGCAAAGCTTGACCAGTGATGTTGCGTGACTCACTGCAGACAGTCTTGTTTTATCTGTGATCGCAGTGTACAACCTATTAAAGTCTTCACTGTGAGGCCCTACTGGCATCTGTTGGTCGGGTCCTGGTGAAGACATGCTGTCACCAAACGGATCAGGATGCAGGCGGGTGAGCAGGTAGTTGCTGACAGAATGATTGTTCAGATGATCATTTGTGATCCTTGCCTGCAGGCATAATGACGGTGCTGGACTCCACTCTGGTTGTTCAATGCTCCATAGGTGGTAGTAATGATGAACTCGACAGGGACTATGTGGTAAAGTTGCCAGCCACATGCTGAACCTGTATGACAGGTGGCAATGGCTTGCCCTGACTGTCGCATGCCTTCTTTCTTGGGTCAATAACTTGGAGTAATGGTGGTCATGTGTTTACATCCTTTCTTTGTAGAGGCTTTGGCATCCTTCAACTTCGATGCTCTGGGTTGCTGAGCTCTGGTTTCAGTGTCTGGACTTTTGCACTGGAAAGCATGTGGCAGAGACTCGGTTCACGCTTGCATGTGGCTTACTGTCAGTTCTTCTCGAGCGAGCCTTTCACACCTGGCAACTCTTGATCATCTCTCCTTCTGGGCTTGGTTGGTCATCAGGTTTCCCAGTGTGAACCGGCTGGTCATACTTACACATCCTTCTCTTCATTCCCTTTGGTGCTCCGACATACACTTTCTTTCCAATTACGCTGTAGAGACTTCTGTTGCTCGAGTCTCTTCTCCTTCTGGGTGCAGCAGCTTGCAACTTCTTTGGGACTGATCAACAGGGCATCTCAGTGGTCGACTATCTCAAGAGTCTGGCAAATGGCATTGGGTGTTGGGCTCCGGCTTGGTGATGATCAGGGTGGTTCTTAATCCAACTCTCCTTGTATTCTTGAGGGCTGTGTGGCGTCCAGCCACATGCTGCATGTTCCCTTTCCTGGGACCTTTTTAAAGCTCCCATTCCGGGGGGGGTAGGAAACTGTGGTTCTACTTTACTTTTCATTGGATGGTGCAGTGCTTGCGCCTTGAGGCTTTGCTGTCCTCAGGCATGCTTGGTGAGGGTGTGACAAAGTGTGCCTCAAGGGTGTAGGATGATGTGGTCCTGGTGTCTGGATCAGGGTCTCTGGTCCAGTGTGCTTTCGCTCTCCATTCAGTACATCTTTGCTTTCTTTGGGCTTCATCCTGCCTGGAGTCCTGTGCGCATGGCAAGGTTGGACATGCAGTGTGGATTCTCTGGGGGTTTCTGTCTGAGACGGTTTGCAACAGTGAAGGCTTCATTTACAAGAACGCTAAAGGGAGGGGTGCATTGCTGGAGTTGCAGCATTAAACTGACGCAACTCCAGCAATGTGAGGATGGTCCCATTGGAAAAAGCCCTGCGTCAATTTTATGCCTGGTCTAAGCAGGCGGTAAAATTTTGATGCAGTGATGGTGGAGAGTGACTCAGTAAAAAGTTGTAAATTTCACTGCGTCAGTTCTACGTGGCTTTTTCTGTGGGAATGCCTACCATGCATACATTATACCTGGCACAGGCATAATGTGTTGCAGGGCTTTACAAACTGATGCATTGGGCCCAATGCATCAGTTTGTAAATATGGAGTGGGGTAGTGCACAGCTAGCACCGCAGCTGTGTAAAAAAACAAAAACATGCAGCAGTGGCATAAGGGGCTTGTAAATGAGGCCCTCGTTCTGTTGGGGTTGCACTGGGTTGGTTGCACCTCATGCTCCGTTTGCCTTCCAGTGATGCCTGCAGTTCTTTGTCATGCAGGGGCAAGGGTTGGAGCACTCTCCTCCTTCATGCTGCTCAGCTCCCTGGTTCGGGCAGCTCACCTTTTATTCTTCTTATTGTTAACTGTCCAGGAGTTGCTCTCCCTTCCATGGGCCAATTCCATTGCCTCATGTAGTGATCAGCTGTGAACACAGTTATGACATTCCTCCTATCGGCTTCAGGGAGACCCCCACCACCTGCCTCTTCTTTCTTCTGGATGATGTACCCCAAAGGCCTCCTGGCTTGCTGGTGCATGGCACTGGATGCAATGACTTGCCAGGTGCGTGTTCAGGCCTTGACACTACAAGGCCTAAAGCTAATGTGCACAGTGCAGGCATTTTATCTGTTCTGTCCCTTCTGTCTGGCCTGGTACTGTGTCTCAAGCATGGCAGGAGTAAGTAGATGTGTGTTTTTTTGTTGTGTCTTTATTCAAAAGGCATGAGCTGGGGCTTCGGCAATTATAACTGTATTCTTGAATTGCAGAGGGTGCATTATCACTATTTACCAGTGGGGACAGCAACACATCCGTCGGTACTTTCACACAGAAGCTGTGATGCAGCATAATTTTGGCTCCACCCCTAATGTCACAACTTAGCCTATATGTATACATCACGCTTTATATGATGTGTGTTCTAATTTTATTAATGTAAAGTGGCGTACTTGCAATTCAGTAATGGAGTGCATTTGGTGTAGTGTTAGTAACAATATATATTGTATGTCTAAACCTTATTGTATGAAATGTAATCATTGAAATGAATAAGAAGGAAAAAATCCTCATATTAATGGAGTGTAATTTCCTTAGGAACAAGAACAATTTATGTGATGTGCACAGTAACGTTTACAGTTCAACTTTGAGAAATGTAGTTCTTAGTCATACTAAGAATAATATGTTTATAATTGTATTGCATATACATCGACTGTAACATGAAGCTTTATTTGAGATAATGTAACTGACATTTATGTAAATGTTGGACTTAATATGTGCAGAATATAAAGTAGAAACAAATGTGCGTTGACGAATAATATTTTAGGTTGACATGACTTGGGCTGTATTTCTTCTAACGTGAGAAGCTGATTTCCATTTCTGCTAATGTGTCGTTTCATTGCAGGTGCATTCACAAGAAAATGTTAGTTTGGAAATAGATGTACTATTCTTTTATTAACAGAGAGTTTGTGAATAAGACCTTGATGGAGGAACATGGAGCAACCGAGTGTGAGATAACTGTCCCTTGTTCATATATGTTGCAAATGATGTCTAAAGGTCCAAGGACAGCAGAGTTCTCAGGACTGCTCTGGGATAGAACGTGAATGTTGCAAGTTACAACGTGAGACAGTGGAGCTCCTGATGGTGCAAAGAGGATGTTGCCTAACAGAATTGTGTGGTATTGACTAGCATTCTCACAGATTGCTTTTAGGCTTTATCTCTTTGGACTTTGAGAGGTACAGACCTCTGACTTTCCCTTCTTGTACTTATATTTTGCTTAGTGTGGCTTACGCTAACACATAACTTTCTAAGAAGACTCTTGACCATGCTTCTGAAATGCTGACACCTTCTTTCCGTTCCTCATCTGCATATGCATATAATTTATCTTTTTTGCCATAGGTTTTTGACTTTTTGAGACTTTCATTACCCCCTGTAGATTAATTGAGGTAGATGCCCTTAAATTATACCCATGTACAGGAGGAAAGATCAAAGACTTTTCTCTGAAGACCAACTATTTTTGCAGATATTCTGTACCTCTGTAACTGAATTCTTGGTTTGCCTTATGCTAATTTGTCTGAACTTCTTCAGGAGATTTGGAGATGCTGTTATTTTGTATCGCTACAGTGTGTTTTTGAGATTTGTTTACATTTATCTGACTGTTAACTTGTGATAAAATCCCATAACTTTATTTACGATTTGGGTCTTCTTTGTGTGACCAAATTGGCTGCACTGAAAATTAATGATGACTGGTTGTGTGCTAACTTTCTAATTTAATCCTACAAGGGAATAAAAGACTCATCGCCTAAAGAAGAAGAGCTAAATTCTCCATCAGCTGTGTTAACATCTGTGCAGCTTGGGAGGCAGCCGTGGTGCCGGTGCTGGAGGAGCGGGTGGTGTAGAAAGGTAAATGGTGGCAGCCTTCTCTGTTGCCTTTTCATTGCTCCTTAATTCTACTATGTTTTTTTCGCCAGTCTTAGTTGTAGGTAGAGTCCCATGTGTGTCTCTGGTCATGGCTGTACCCATGCTTTCACTCTGCCAGTCTGTGAGCTTGGTGCCTGGCATTTTGCTGCACCTTCAAGCCTTGACCTCTGCTGGGGGCTGCTCCTGCAGTCCAGCTTAGAGGCTGCTGGCAGGTCTTCTGTTTTAAGTCTCCCTGTACACAAAATAGATTTGCTTCTCTCTGTTTGCTTATGTGTTGGTGTAGTACTGCTTGTGTTTGAGCTGTGTTGGAGATGGCAGAACTTTTAGGAAGGCAGAAGCTGATGCACAGAATCCTCTAAACCTCTTCCCCTGTGATTGTGCTGTCCTCCTTGTGTTCTGTGTTCTCCGTTGGGAGGAAGCGCCTTATATCCACTCTCCAGGTCTTAGAGTAGAACATCTCTGTTCAGACTGTAGCAACAAGTGTCTGCTTTTCTCGGCTTGACTTGCAATGGGTGGCACAGAAGATAGGTGAACACCTTTGGGGTTTGCAGCCATTTGAAGAGGAGCTGATGCAGTACCGCCATTTGCCTGTGGACAGCCTTACAATCAGCTAACCTTACACAGTCATGGTTGGACACTGTAATGTGTTCTGCCAGAAGGAAGAAGGGAGCAGGTTGATTGGAAGGATGTTGGTATCATCAGAGGCAGGGCATAGATGCCTAGATGTCCCACTATACCCGTCAGAGAAGTATAACCCCCCCTGCCAGCAGCGCACAGGTCAGACAGGTGTCCTCTGGCTGGGCCCAAATGATGAACAGAAGTTCTTGAGCACATCATTGCTTGCATGTCAGCCACGAGGGAGCCAGTGTAGCTCTTGCAGTGAGTAGCAAGCTGGGAGGGACCTTTAGCTTGTGGGCTGCTCTTAAGGCAGGGGAAGACATCAGGCTCTGGGTGTCAGGATAGTTTGAGAGTAGACCCTCTTCTAGATAGGCTGTGCCTCGTACACTATGGCATAAGGGAGGCACTTACCCTGTGAAGAGAAATGTAGCCTCTAACTCCCTGTATGTTTTCCTGAGAGCAAGCCTATGGGTCACTGGAAAACCACAGGTGAGGTTGAGCACCTCAGCACTGTGGCTGGTTTCATGCAGGACCCCCATCATGGTATCTTGCCTTAAGCGAAGCTTCGATGTGCCTCACCATCCCCTCTTTACCAATATGTGGGAAAAGGTCTGTCCACGTAAGGGCATGAGTATCTGCAATGGAGCTTCATGGCAGACTGAGTGGTACTTGTGCAGCTGGAGCCTGGTGCTTTCATGCATGGATCAACTGCATACTGGGTCTGTTCTGAAGAAATTAGAAGTAAACCCCCTACCTCCTGAATAGGTTTCAGTGATGGAATCCATACAATAATACCATAGAGTTGAGCAAATCAAAGTGTACATATATACATAACAATAGCAATGTAAATGAATACATTTGATGTCAACATTTTATTATTCGTCCATAATTATTGTATTTTAGTTCCAAAATTAATGGACATAACACAGAAACTCTCTCTCAATCCTCATTCACACCCACATGTTCAGCTCACACGCATCAATTAAAAAAACAATATACAAAGACCGTTGGCCTAGTAGTCGTTATTTTGCAAATGTTCCATAATCAAGTATGTTGCAATTTTAATAATTTCAAAGATCCACATGTTTATCATACAGAGTCTCTAATCTGAATCTTCATGTGGTGAATACATCAAGCATCTATTGTTTTGTATTGTTTAATCCTTAGACATATCTTCTTCCAATGTGTGTAATAAATACAAGATGTACATCAAACTCCACCAAAGGAACATCTAGGCAAACGTCTGTCCAACAATCATGCTGACGTACGTTTCGGTGTCAAGTGGTCAACTGGTCACACATCTTCTTCAGGGCACATATTGATCCATCATGGGTGAATAAAAAATGCATATAGAAAGGTCACGTCCATTGAAGGCAATCAGCTATTACTTTCTTGTGATGCTCTCTTAATGGTAGACAGATCTCAGTTTGCCACATATATATCTCTCATATGGGAAAAGATAAAGGCCCTCATTATAACATTGGCGGTAAAAGCCATTTACCGCCGTGCAGAAGACCGCAAACACACTGTTCGGAATCCGCCAAAATTCAGACATCCACGCACCTCACAACACACCACTAAACATCACCCCACTTATCACTACACACACCACCCCACACATCACCCACACCACCCCATGGCACGGCAAAGACACCCCAGGTTCTTTAAGGAGGAGCTCAGGGTCATGGTGGAGGAAATCGTCCGGGTAGAGCCACAGCTATTCGGATCACAGGTGCAGCACACCTCCATAGCTAGGAAGATGGAGCTATGGCGCAGAATAGTGGACAGGGTTAACGTAGTGGGACAGCACCCAAGAAATCGGGATGACATCAGGAAGAGATGGAATGACCTACGGGGGAAGGTGCGTTCCGTGGTCTCAAGACACCACCTGGCGGTTCAGCGGACTGGCGGCGGACCCCCACAACTAACAACATGGGAGGAGCAAGTCTTGGCGATTCTGCATCCTGAGGGCCTCGCAGGAGTAGATGGAGGAATGGACTCTGGTAAGTCAACTCTTAACTATTACATCCCCCACCCTACTTGCATGCTATCACATACCCCCTCCTTCACCCCATCACTCCAACTCCTCACAAGTGTCCCAACATGACAAACCACACATCCCAACACCAAGCCCTGCATGCAGCAACAAAGCATGGATACTCATCACCAAAGCATGGCCACTGCACATACCCATACACCCCCCTAAACCACCATCACACAAGGTCCCACACAGGAATGCAAGCACTGGGGTACACGGTCACCCATCCATTGCACACCATGGCACACACAGATGTAATAAACATCCTTTTATACCCCTGCAGGACCCCTACCCAACGTCACCGGAAAGGAGGGTCCACACATGTCCACACCACCAACAGAAGAAGCCCACAGTGAAGACAGCAGCTCTGTCCAACTGGATCTAGATGACCAGCCCGGCCCATCGGGGACCTCTGGACAGTCGGTTCCCCTGACACAGTCACAGGCCACAACAGAGCTTCCCCCCTCTGGAAACACCAGCACAGCACCCACCCAGCGGGCCCATACCTCTGTCTCCAGGACACGTCAAGCAGCAGTGTGTCCACCACTACAGGGAACCCAGGCTAACCCACCACCCCAACAACAACAGGGACCTGGGGGCAGTGGCTGTGGGTACACGGTCCAGGGGATGGAGGCCCAGGAACACAGGGGAACTGGGAGGGCTGCTGTGTGACAGGGGGAGGACAGGCCAAGAGAACCCACTCTCCACGAGGCCCTCTCCAACATCATGGGAGCCTACCACCACTCCCAGGAGACGATGGCAATGGTACTGGCCAAGTTTCAGGAGACCCAGCGGCTGCAGGAGGAACAGTATTTGGGCTTCAGGGAGGAATTCAGATCCATCAATTCCACCCTGGGCACCATCGTAGGGGTGTTGAAGGAAGTCCTCAACACCAGGAGGGACACTGTGGCACGACAAGGGGCCCCTGACACTAGCCTGGATGATGAACTGCCCACCACCTCCGCCGGCGCTAGTGGACAGGAGGCACCGCCACAGGACCACCACACCAGCACCCCACCCCCTGCAGAGGGAGAATCACCCCGCAAACGGTCCCTGAGATCCAGGACAAAGACAGAGAACGATGCCAAGACCCCCGCCAAGAAATGAGACCACCCTGAATGTCATCCTTCTGTCCCACTTTGTCACCCTGTCCATCCTTAAACTGCCCCGGCTCCACTTCCTATGCCCATTTGGGCAATGCACCTGTGAGACTAATAGACTGGACTCTGCCATGGACATTCCTCCACCATCACCCCTCTTCATTTTACAACCCCCTCCAATAATGAGCACTGAAATAAACACCCTTAAAGCACAAAACAATCTGGAGTCTGTCTGTGATTTCGAAATAGTGTATTAGCAATTACAGTGTCAAAATGCTCTTTCAATTGTAATGTCAACATACCTATGTCACACAGCTCTAGTCCATGAGGAAACAAAGCAGATGTCACACAGTGGGACCCACATCTGTGAAATCGTAAGGGAAAGTGACAACTCAGTGACCATACACGGGGTGAAAACGACAGACAGTAGAGAGGGAGTAGTGTTAAAGTACATGTAGTAGGCAGGTTTGTATTCTTACCTGTGTCTCACTGGAAGTATTGCAGGATAACCGAGTTCCTGGTGTCGATGTCCTCTTCTTCTGCTTCCTCGTCTTCACTGTCCACAGGCTCCACAGCTGCCACTACACCTCCATCTGGACCATCCTCCTGCAGAAAAGGCACCTGTTGTTGCAAAGCTAAGTTGTGAAGCATACAGCAGGCCACAATGATCTGGCACACCTTCTTTGGTGAGTAGAATAGGGATCTACCAGTCATATGGAGGCACCTGAACCTGGCCTTCAGGAGGCCGAAGGTCCGCTCTATAATCCTCTGAGTCCGCCCATGGGCCTCATTGTAGCGTTCCTCTGCCCTTGTCCTGGGATTCCTCACTGGGGTCAGTAGCCATGACAGGTTGGGGTAACCAGAGTCACCTGCAAATGGCGAGGGACAACTGTTAGACACACACTAACCTGTAGGGATATCTCCAGACGCAGACAACCATTCCCACTGACTTGCTTCCAGGTGCTCACCTAATAGCCACACACGGTGCCTCTGGAGTTGACCTATCACATAAGGGATGCTGCTATTCCGCAGGATGTAAGCGTCATGCACTGAGCCAGGGAATTTGGCATTCACATGGGAGATGTACTGATCTGCCAAACACACCATCTGCACATTCATCGAATGATAACTCTTCCGGTTTCTGTACACCTGTTCACTCCTGCGGGGGGTACCAAAGCCACATGTGTCCCATCAATGGCACCTATGATGTTGGGGATATGTCCCAGGGCATAGAAATCACCTTTCACTGTAGGCAAATCCTCCACCTGAGGAAAAACGATGTAGCTCCGCATGTGTTTCAGCAGGGCAGACAACACTCTGGACAACACGTTGGAAAACATAGGCTGGGACATCCCTGATGCTATGGCCACTGTTGTTTGAAATGACCCACTTGCAAGGAAATGGAGTACTGACAGCACCTGCACTAGAGGCGGGATTCCCGTGGGATGGTGGATAGCTGACATCAGGTCTGGCCCCAGCTGGGCACACAGTTCCAGGATTGTGGCACGATCAAGCCTATAGGTGATGATCACATGTCTTTCCTCCATTGTTGACAGGTCCACCAGCGGTCTGTACACCGGAGGATGCCACCATCTCCTCACATGTCCCAGCGGACAGTGCCTATGAAGGACAACAGCAAGCACAGAGTCAACCAATTCAGAGGTACGTACCCACAGCTTACACAGAACACGAATTATAATCCAAAATTTGGCCTGTATGAGTGTTGAGGCAAGGCCTAGGTATGTGTGACGCAGTTAAAAATTAAGCCATGTGGGCCCCTGAAATGGCGGCTGCCTGACCTGTAAAGTGGGACAATGGGATGTGAGGTAACTGCGCTGGCGTTGTACACCGTCACGGTAGGCGGTCAAAGACCGCAGCGCAATTCTGCATTAGCTAAAATTGGACCTTATGAGTCCCAGGAGCCAATGTACGCCGGCGGTGACAGTACACACCGTCACGGATGTGACCGCCATTTTCTATCTGTTCAATCACTCGATACATAATCTTCGACAGGAGAGGACCTACACTGCAAGTGCTGCTGTGACCTCAGTCTGGAAGAGACAATGGCTCGTGCGTCTGGGGAAAGGGCCCCTGCCTTCACATCAGAGGAGTTGGAGAAACTCGTGGATGGGGTTCTCCCCCAGTACACGCTACTCTACGGTCCTCCAGACAAACAGGTAAGTACACTGGGAGCATGCTGTATGGGCTATGCCTGTGTGGAGTGGGGTGGATGAAAGATGGGGGGGGGAGATTGAGGCGTGCATGAAACAACGGTGAGTGCATGTACCACATGGCAAGGGTAGGGATGGGGGCCAATGACTGTGACGGCGCAGTTGGTAACAACTTTCCTTTTACCCCTGTACAATTCATGTAGGTCAGCGCCCACCAGAAGAAGGACATCTGGCGTGCCATCGCCAAGGATGTCCGGACCCTGGGGGTCTATCACAGACAGAGCACCCACTGCCGTAAGAGATGGGAGGACATTCGCCGCTGGAGCAAGAAGATGGCGGAGGCCCAGCTGGGGATGGCCTCCCAACATGGGAGGGGTGCCCGTCGCACCATGACGCCCCTGATGTTCAGGATCCTGGCGGTGGTGTACCCGGAGTTGGATGGGCGCTTGAGGGCATCACAGAAGCCAGAAGTGGTGAGTACACTCTCATTCAGCTGATTTTGCACGCAGTGGAGGTGTCTGGGTGGGGGAGGTGGGCTGTGGGTTTCCCTATGCCAGGGCGAGTGTACTAGTTAGGTCCCCTTGTTCTGGCAGACCCTGTGGCACCCCACCCCACCTGTGTACAGTGCCAAGTACACCTAGTCAGGGTCCTGTGACATCCATGTGTGCAGATGTCGGCCATAGCCTTGTAGGCCACGTCTCAGGGATTGAACAGTGGATCCCAAGTACCGGGCGTAGTGCAGGGGGCTTCTGTGTCTGTTGTGTCCGCCAACGGTAGCGGTAATGCATGCACTCAACATGTCTTTCTTCTGTCGTTCCCCCCCTTTTTGTGGTCTCCATGTTCTTGTGTGCATTAGCATCATCAGGTGGAGGAGCAGTGGCACCGGAGCAGGAGGGAGCTGCATCCCACATGGCCCTGGAGGGCGAGACTACAGACTCGGAATTCACCAGTGGAACGGAGGGCGAGGGGAGCTCCATGGCGGATACAGGAGCTGACACCAGTGATACGGACTCATCCTCTGATGGGAGCTCCCTTGTGGTGGTGGCCACATCTGTGCCCCCCGCATCTACAGGTACAGCCGCCACCCCCCCTACCAGCACCGCCCTCCCAGCAGCCCCTCAGCGTTTGCCCCGTGCCCGCACACCCAGGAGGGTGGGCATCATCTTCGCCCAGGCACCTCAGGCCCTACCCCAGTCACCCCTGATGCCCTCAGTGAGGAGGCCATTGACCTCCTCAGGTCCCTCACTGTTGGGCAGTCTACCATTTTGAATGCCATCCAGGGTGTAGAGAGGCAGTTGCAACAAACAAATGCATTCCTGGAGGGCATTCATTCTGGTCAGGCAGCCCTTCAGCGAGCTTTTCAGACTCTGGCCTCAGCACTGATGGCAGCTATTGTCCCTGTCTCTAGCCTCCCCCTCCAACTTCCTCCACTCAGACCCAATCCCCTGTACCTCAGCCTATCCCAAGCACACCATCAGACGAGCATGCACACACGTCAACACACAAGGGAAGCTCAGGCAAAAATAAGCACCACACATCGCACAGACACTCACGCAAGCATCACACACATGCAGATACACCAACATCCACTGCCTCCACTGTGTCCCACTCCTCCTCGTCTCCCTCCTCCCTCCCAGTCTCGTCTCCACTCACACCTGCATGCACTACATCTACAGCCACTACTTCCATCACCAGCACATACACCACCACACCCCGCTCACGTGCAGTCACCACCCCCACTACCATTCGCACGTCCCCTGTGTCCTCTCCCAGTGTGTCTGTGACGCCACCTCCCAAGATACACAAACGCAGGCACACACCCACCCAACAGCCATCCACCTCACGACAGCCTATAGTGCATGTACCTTCACCCAAAGTCACCAAACGAACACCTTCTACAACCACAACCTCTTCCTCCACTCCCAAACCCCCTCCATCTACCCGTCCCAGTGTTCCCAAGAAACTTTTCCTGGCCACCCTTGACCTCTTTCCCTCACCTCCCCCACCCCATCAGTCTCCTAGGGCCTGACTCTCCAGGTCCCAACCTAGCACCTCAGCCACAACATCTCCGGGACTGGTGTGCCTGTAGTCACCGGATTCTGGAGTGCACTGGGCAGCAGGGCAGCCAGTGTGGCACGGAGCCACAGCACGGACAGTCCCCCACCTGTCAAGCATTAAAAGTTGGCCAGTGCCCGGCGGGAGAGAGGGAAGACTCCAGCCACCAAAGCCGCTCCCAGGGCTACAGGTGGGAGTGTGGAGTCAACTGCGACACCTTCCGAGGTGGGGAAGGGGAACAAGAAACTCAGCAAGACTGGGAAAAGCAGCACAGCGGAGAAGACCGCCATCATCCCCGCTGCTCAGGAGGCCACCGCCATCAGCCCTGCTGCCCAGGAGGCCAGCACCAACCCCACTGCCCAGGAGGTCACTGCCAGCACCAGCCCCGCTGGGCCAGACAGGACCGCCAGCACCAGCCCCGTTGGGCCAGAAAGGACCGCCAGCACCAGCCCCGCTGGGCCAGAAAGGAACGCCAGCACCAGCCCCGCTGGGCCAGAGAGGACCACCAGCACCAGCCCCGCTGGGCCAGAAAGGACCGCCAGCACCATCCCCGCTGGGCCAGAATGGACCGCCAGCACCAGCCCCCCTGGGCCAGACAGGACCGCCAGCAGCTGAGTCACTGCCAAGGACCTCGCCGCAACACGCACCGCTGAACAGGACACCGCTGCCACAAGCACCGCTGAACAGGACACTGCCGCCACAAGCACCGCTGAACAGGACACCGCCGCCACAAGCACCGCGGAACAGGACACCGCCGCCACAAGCACCGCTGAACAGGACACCGCCGCCACAAGCACCGCTGAACAGGACACTGCTGCCACAAGCACCGCTGCCAAGGACACCAACGCAACAAGCACCGCTGGCCCATGAGCGCCAAGGGCACTGATGCTACTGAGTCCGTCACGAGCAGGATGAAGCACTCTGAGCACAAAGCCCCCTCCAGAACCAGTGGAGAAAGACATCCACTACCTCAGTCCTTGGCAGGATGAAGCACTCTGGGCACCAGGCCCCCTCCAGAACCAGTGGAGTAAGGCATCCACTACCTCAGTCCTTGGCAGGATGAAGCACTCTGGGCACCAGGCCCCCTCCAGAACCAGTGGAGAAAGACATCCACTACCTCAGACCTTGGCAGGATGAAGCACTCTGGGCACCAGGCCCCCTCCAGAACCAGTGGAGAAAGACATCCACTACCTCAGTCCTTGGCAGGATGAAGCACTCTGGGCACAAAGCCACCTCCAGAACCAGTGGAGAAAGACATCCACTACCTCAGTCCTTGGCAGGATGAAGCACTCTGGGCACCAGACCCCCTCCAGAACCAGTGGAGAAAGACATCCACTACCTCAGTCCTTGGCAGGATGAAGCACTCTGGGCACAAAGCCCCCTCCAGAACCAGTGGAGAAAGACATCCACTACCTCAGTCCTTGGCAGGATGAAGCACTCTGGGCACCAGGCCCCCACGAGAACCAGTGGAGAAAGACATCCACTACCTCAGTCCTTGGCAGGATGAAGCACTCTGGGCACAAAGCCCCCTCCAGAACCAGTGGAGGAAGACATCCACTACCTCAGTCCTTGGCAGGATGAAGCACTCTGGGCACCAGGCCCCCTCCAGAACAAGTGGAGTAAGGCATCCACTACCTCAGTCCTTGGCAGGATGAAGCACTCTGGGCACCAGGCCCCCTCCAGAACGAGTGGAGAAAGACATCCACTACCTCAGTCCTTGGCAGGATGAAGCACTCTGGGCACAAAGCCCCCTCCAGAACCAGTGGAGACTGTAATCCACTTGAGAGACTGTGGCTTTGCACTCCCCAGGATTGAACAGTGCGCAAACCACCCACTGTAGAGACTTGAGAGACTGTGGCTTTGCACTCCCCAGGATTGAACAGTGGGCAAACTACCCACTGTAGAGACTTGAGAGACTGTGGCTTTGCACTCCCCAGGATTGAACAGTGGGCATGTGGCCCCCTCGTGGATTTGGTGTCGTGCACTCAACCGGCTGAGGTGCCCCCCCTTTCCCTTCCCCCTGAGGTGCCTGTTTTATTGCTATCTGATGCCCCTGCAGTGCTCTCTCCGTCATGTTCGGGTATTGAGTGTGGGCCTCGCCCATGCCATGTGGGCCCAGTGTTCCATGGACTTCAATGGAGCACTACCTGGACTACTATTCTTGGTGTATATATTTGTTAGTAGTGTATATATATTTTTGCGTACTGGATTTTAATATATTACAATGGTTACACTCATTTCCTTTTGTCTTTGCATTCTTACGGGGGGTTTGGGGGTATAACTGTAATGTATCATGATGTATTAGTGTGTGTGTTGTAGTGGGTGAGGGTGGGGGTGGGGGTGTTGCGTGTGTGTGTCCCTGTTTTTTCCCTCCCCCTCCCCTGTGTCGTAGGTGCAGTACTCACCATGGTCTTTGGGCCGGCGTTCGTGCTCCTGGTGGAGGAGCAAGAAGATAAAGGCTGGCAGGGTCTGGAGCTCGGGTTCCATGGAGTCCTGATTCCTCATGGGGTGTGTAGAGGTGAGTGTTTTCTCTTCAAAGTCATGTTTCCGCTGTGTTTTTGTTTGCGTTGAATCTGCCCCGGAAAAGGTGGCGGATTGGTAGGTTGTGATACTGTGGGCGGTACATTGTCCTCCGCCTGTCTGTTGGCGGTGACCGCCATGTTGTTTGTTTGTACCACCGTGGCGGTCGGAGTGTTAAAGTGGCTGTCTTTGTTGGCGGTTTCCGCCACGGTCGTGATTCCATTTTTTTTCCGCCGGCCTGTTGGCGGTCTTACCGCCGCTTTAAACCGACCGCCAGGGTTGTAATGACCACCAAAATCTTTTTAGTCCAGGACTTCTAACTTCTGAGGACAAAAGCATTCACGTAGGCCGAGTATCCAAATACCATACATTGAGACCGAGCGAGCCACTGGGCGTGCATATCGTCCCTTGTCCAACAATTTTGGAACTAAGATACAATAATTTTCGATGAATAATAACATTTTGACATAAAATGTATTAATTTACATTGCTATTATTGTGTATATCTATATATACAGTTTGATAAGCTCAACGTTATAATATTATTGCAAGGATTCCATCTCTGGAACCTATTCAGGAGGTGGGGGGTTTTCTTCTCATTTCGTCAGTTGTATCCCTGTCCCGCCCCTCCATTTACTTCTCAGAGTACCATTTCTCTTGTTGGCTACTGGGTCTGATCCACCTCATCACCAAGATGGTGTTTCGGGCTCTAGGCCCACGTGCTAACCAATTAGTGACACATACTCCAGTGGTATGGTTGAATGTAGAACTGGTCCAGGGCACGTGCACCCATCCCCCTTTACTGGTAGGGTGGCCTGCTGGTGATGGGTGTGGGGTGGCCTAGCCGAGGGGCTGTATAGCTATATGTCCAGCAGGACACTGAAGGTAATTCGATGTGAAACGGGACTCCTTTACATCCTTCATGGCTCAGCAGAATTTATTTACTTATATTTATTTTGCAGTGTCAATACCTTGTAAAAAAATCCCTTTCATAGGTAAGGAGAAGCACGCGAAAGCGAGCACATGCAGTGTTGTTTCTGGTCTACGATCAATCTGATCGATCTGGTTAGTTTCTTTCATTTGGCACCACAACCAAAATGGAGACAGTGGTAGGCGAAGAGTTGAATTATCTATATTCTCAATTAGTATTTCAAGCCGAAGCATGGGGAATTGTTTTTCATGCGGGCCATTCTCCTGTTTGCCCTCGAGTGCCACGTATCACACAATGCATTGCATTAAAAGAAAATACACATAACAGTGGCTCGTGGTGATGCACGCAATGGAGTCTGTTGTTGTTCGCACACACTGTTTACATTAGAAGTTTATAGTGCACTCACAACGTGCAAGTCGCTGTACAACAAATGCAAGTGCATCCATCCTCAGCTCCCTTTCTTTCACCCGTCCCTGTTCCTCCAAGGAGAACGAGATATAACACTATTATGTGGTTCCACCAAGCTATTTATTTTAACAAAATTCCAGAAAGGAATGAGAATGGCAGTTATGTAGATGATGGATATGAGAATAAAGAAAGCAAAATAAGGAAAAACAGTGCACCAACTGTACAGCAATTTTTTGCATAGCTGCAACACTTTTATCAGACAAGCACCAGCCTTTTCCATAGGCAAGCAGGTGGATACCCGCACATCTCTATTTCCATTTCAAGCACTGAGTTTCGTGCCTATAAAGGTATTTTGACCGTCATAATTTAATTGTGGCCAAGGGTGACAATTAGGTGTGGTGAGGTGTTACCGCTGCTTATTTTGGCTTGCTCTCTGCTAGGCCTGACACTGCTCTTGCTATGTCTGGTGACAAAAACCATGAAGGCAGCAGCAACAGAAAGTAAGTAGGTCTCTAACAGACAGATGTGCTTTCTGCATTTACAGTCCTTGTCCTTCCACTCACTCAGTGGCTAATTTGTAAAAAAAAGTAAATAAGTAGAATTTTAAAACGTTTCAGGGCCCAAAATGTTCACTAACACCCCTACATACTAGTAAGAATTGAACTGACCTTCTGCAGTGACCACATCACCTTCCCCTACTATGCCAGGAGACCTTGGCCTCACTCAGGCCTTTAAGTGGGATCAAAAAAGTGGGCATTCACAACAAGTGGTGTGGCCTAGGATGTCTAACTAGGAGCCCCTTTATAACTAGGATGCCTATATAATTAAGGATGTGGTGTAAAACATGTAAGGTAAAACCATGTGCTTCCCATAGTTAAACTCAACTAATATTCTAATACCCCTCTATGCGTTTTCATCAGTCATATCACGCAATAACGGACATGCACCTAAAACAAGCCAAACATATGGATGTTACAAAAACTTGATACTTGTATCAGATAAAGGAATAACAACAATGAATATGTTGTGAATAATTAGACTTGAAAAATGTTTCAGTTTTGAAACTATGGGCCTGATTTATACTTTTTTAGCGCCACATTTGCTTAATTTTTTGATGCAAAAGCGGCACAAACTTACAAAATATAATTACATTTTGTAAGTTTTTGCCGCTTTTGCGTCAATAAATGACGCAAAAGTGGCACTAAAAAAGTATAAATCAGGCCCTTTGTCTGAATTTAGCATTAGACGATCACATCACTTTCCTCTGTGGTCCCTCCTTTCCAGCACCCGTTTTGTCTCGCCTACATGTACTTCGCTGCATCTCTTTCCCTTCACCATCCCCTACATAAACAATGCTCCCACTAACTTGGAAGCACTCATTTCTTTTCACTTTCACACTGTCATTATATTGAAAGTTCTGTACCTCCTTCACACACTTTGCATAGAATCACGATTGCAATTAGCACAAATGACCACTGTTCAATGTGTTTTGCAGAGAAGCCAAGGAATGGATGAACATGTTTCAGAAATATGTTCTGACACATTGACAGGCACCCTGAGGCGCCATTCAACCTCAACTTTACAGATCTCAATTGCGGCCCATTATAATCATCCAAAAACATCCTGAACCCACGCAGAACTCGACACAACTAGGTTCCTATTAATCACTAGGCAAGATTAATGTGATGTACTAAAACACTACAAAAACACATTGCTCAAAAAAGCAAACGCTCTTAGATAATGCGGTATAATAAGTGAAATGCGTGAGGTGTAAACAGGAACTACATTTTTTACATTGATTACCCAGGTCCCAGGCCCAGCTCTCCCCATGCTGCTGCATCTCTCTTGCTCCTGTCTTCTTGCTTTTCCCCCTGTTTTTTGTGTGCCTTCTCCATGCTTTCCTCTTGTTTTCACTTCTTTCTTCTTGCCTTTTTCCCACATTTTTTGTTTGCCTTTTTCTTGCTTTTTCCTGGATTTCACAGCCTTCTCCTTGTTTTTCCCTGTTTTTGTGTGCTTTCTCCTTGCTTTTTCCCTCTTTACCACCCCTGCCAGCTGCCCATTACTTCCTGCCGCCTGCCAAGCCCGCCCACCTCCTTCCAGCGTCTCTCCCTCCTCCCGGGGACCTACTTAATGGAGGCCGAACCAACAAGCACAGAGGTGGAATTGCCATCATTTACAAGGACAGCATCCGCTGCACGTCCTCCTCAGGTGACTCAACACCGATATGGAGCATCTCAACTTCCAACCTTACACAAATGGAAAAAGCACCATCAAAGGAACCCTCACCTACAGGCCAACAGAACCACACCCCAGCTTCTGCAATGCCATCCCTGATCTCATTGACTCGACTCCGAGCATTACATTTTCCTAGAGGATCTCAACTTTCACTTCGACGACCCAAGCAACACTAACACAACCTACCTCCTGGAAAGCATGAGCAGCATTGGCCTCAAGAAAGTTGTCACCAACCCTACCCACATTGCAGGACACAGACTTAACCCTATTTTTACATACAGCAACA
This sequence comes from Pleurodeles waltl, assembly GCF_031143425.1. Taxonomy (NCBI): domain Eukaryota; kingdom Metazoa; phylum Chordata; class Amphibia; order Caudata; family Salamandridae; genus Pleurodeles; species Pleurodeles waltl. Next base: position 175,764,872 of record NC_090450.1, on the reverse strand, counting down.
GAGTCAAGTACTACCAAGTCTCACAGCTCACCTAGACCGACCACTACAGCGTCCACGCTACCACCTCAAGATCTACTGGCACTATGCCCCCAGCTCCACGCACAGAAACTGGAAAAGATACCAGAAGAGCAGTGGAACAATGCTCTCAACTCCCACCTCCCAGACACAACCTCCAACCCAGACGAGGCTGTGAAGAACTTCTCCCAGTGGATGACAGAATGTGCAGACACACTCACCCCTGCCAAGCCACTCAAACCCAAAGGACCTGCCTAGACAGACCCACATCACCCCACCTCAAGAAGCTACACTGGTGCCCGATCTAGAAGAGATGGCAATTTGAGATATTGATCTATGCATACAAAGCAGTGCACAAGGAAGTACCAGAATACATCAACAAATGCATGACCTTCCACCAACTGACCAGACACCTATTATATACCTCCCTCTTCCTCGCAGGCAGCCCCCTGGATCCGCCGAAGCAACAGCAGAGAATGCTCCTTCTCACACCTAGTGGCCAAAGCTTGGAACGACCTTCCCCTGCACCTCAGGACCACCCCATCACTTCAAAAATTCAGGAAAAGATTCAAGACCTGGCTGTTCAAAGGAACAGATAAGCACTAAGCAGTTAGCAACTCCAGGGCCTTGAGAGCCTCACGGGTGACTTGCAGTGCTTTAGAAACCTTTGATTGATTACCATAAAGGTTTTTACAGGCACTGTTCACCTGATCATAGTTTTTTTGCCTGTAAAGTTAAGAGCATTATTATAGGGCCCAATGGGGAGCCGTTTCAATGTCTATTTTTAATTACTACCGGAGGCGAGACGGCCCACTAAAAGCCAGGCCTCACTACCCAGAGGCAGCAGCATACCTGAGCATCTCAAAAACTGGTCCACGTCTTCCACAGCACAGGGCTTCTGCCTGCCTAGGTTGGAGGACCAGAGGCAGTGGGGGAGGGAGCGCCAGAGAGGGGTATTGATGTGTGGTGGACTACATGAACACTGATGGGAAGACCAAGTACTGAGCATTGCTGTGTACTGGCCAGAGGCTGCTTGAAGTTGTTCTGATTCGGCTGATGCTGTTTGTCTCTGCTTCTGTCCTCCGGACAACTGGGTCTCATCAACTAAATAATCTCATTCATGTTGGCTGCCTGGTGTTATTCGGAGAGCCAGGTCACAGTGTTTGATTATATCATAATGATATTAATGCCATATAGGAACAGTGCTCCTTCATTGTTAATGAAAACAATAAACAAGCATTGACAACCTCAATAGGTCTAATATAAAGTGTCCGCGCAGGAACAATGAGGAAAGAGACAGAGGAGAGCAGTCCACTTTATGTATCATGTTCAGGCCTTCTGCTTTCTCCAAAGCTGAGTATCTTGCTTGTGTGCACTGTGGCCAGATGTCACCGGAATGTATGTGCCATTACGATGTTTGATGTTGAGTGCCATTAACAAGCAAGGTTTGAGGAGTCACTGAATGCCTCACTGGTATGCAGTCCATCCACCAAGGCAGCACCTTCGATCCTTGTCACATATAGGATGGATAGGGATGGATCACAAGTATGTGATTGTAAAACACCAAATGGGGACTTTGGGGTGGATGTGAAGTACTGGCTGCTTCTGCTTCTGCGGCCGGAGGTGGCATGGCTGTCTTCAGGAGCACCAGGAATGGGGTGCAGGCGACAGCAAGGAGGATGGTAACTTAAAGTGAAAATGTGGCCAGACAGACGTTTGCATTCAATTGCTCGACCCAGCTGAGCTCACGCAGGTTAATATGTCAGCCAATGGCAGGTAAGTGGGCATGTGCAGCAGCTCTGCCTTTCTTCCTTGGGAATGGAAAATCAAATGTAATGATTTTACGAAATTAGGGTATTAGCTCAGGAGGTTGGATACCCACATCAAATAATAACCACAAACTTTGTCTTGGTGAACCACTAAAGTCACTAAATAAACCTGAGGTCAACCTCTTGGTAGCTAAGGCACAGCACAGACAGGCTTAACTTAGAGGCAGTGTTTAAAGTATCTATGCAGTACTAAAACAGTATTAAAGTCGAAATGCAAAACAATTAAAACCCTAAATGAATTAGAAAAATAGAGTCAAATTGAACAAACAAAATTACACCAAAATGGCAAGAATTCAATAAGGGGGACAGAAGATGGATTTTAAAGGAATTAAGTAGAAATAGCACAAAGAGGTATAAAATGCCAGAGATAGTCAATGATCACAGTAGAATGGGACAAAGAAGCAAATAGATGCTGAACGCAATGGAGGACAGGTAGCATATACTAACCAGGTCTGTGCTGGTCAAAGATTTTACCTTCTGACTTTAGTTCTTTAAGTCACAATCGAACACAGGAGTACACTTCTAAAGCCATCAAGAACTTCAGCGAAGGCACTTAAAGACTCACTGGATGTTAGGCAGAAGCCAACAGCAGGATCTAGTCCAGATCGAGTTGTCACTGATCAGACTTGCAGGAAATGGCTCTTGTAGCTTGTTGTATTCCTGTAGCTTCAACAGGAGGTCAGCCTTATGGTCCACTTCTTTGTTATGGCAGCATGAGACAACAGATTCAGTCCTCCAGGGCTCTTCTCAGGTTGCAGGCAGCAGGTTCAGTGCTCTTCTGCTCTTCCTCAGATCCAAGAGTGTACTGAGGATGGTACTTTGAGCGCCACCTTTATGCCTGGCACTAAACTGTGGGTGAGGACAACTCCTGGGCACTCCCTAACCTTTGGAGTAAAAGTTCCCAATGTAAGCCTACCCACTTTTGCAACATTTCCTCTGCCTTACTGCAAACAATCCCACAGAGCCCCTCTCTCACTAAAACCAATATGGGAGAACCTTTCCTCCCTTGTGCAGAGCTTGTGTGCCCCTCACAATGGTGTTGCCTGAGAAAAGAGCATTCCCTTATTTGTGGTCATTCAAAACTGATTCTGGGGGCAGCTTCCCTCCCTCTGGGAGTGGTGCCTGGCTGACTAGAGAGACAATGAAGCTGCAGGCCGTGATGTTATCTTTATCTGCCTGTGACAGTGTAGGCCCCTTTGAAGGTAATTAAATCTCTGCGCATGGACCCCAGGTCCTCCTGCCAAGGAATGGACAATACCACCCAACACTAAAGGCCTTTTTGTCCCTGTTCTGACAGCAGTTCACACCTCCTGGCAGACGAGTCACCCACAGCCAGGTGACAGCTGAATACTGACAGAAAGGCCTCTGGAAGCTTTAAGCAGGGAAAATGTAACTTTCTAAATGTACCTATTCCTTAAAAGTTATACAAGAGTCGACTTTATCATTAAGAGTTAAGAGCAACCACATATGGATGGGCAGCCACCTGGTGTGTACAGTCTTCATGCTGCTACGGACAGTGAGAGGTTGGATATCTGTAAAGGCTTTGTTTCAGGGTGGAGGTTGTATGGACAGGTGCTTACTTTCCTAAGGGTCTGAAGGGAGTGGGCTATGCATGAAAAGTTGTGTATAGGAGTGAAGACTGAATGCTCCAGATAGTTGCCCATCCATATGTGCTTGATTGCCCGCAAGAGTTTTGGCAATCTGCAAAGTGCTTGACACAAGGTGAAGTCTGTGAGTAATAGGGCTGTCACCTCCTAGGGGGCCTTAGAAGTGTAAAGGAAGTGGACTCTCAGTGGAGGGGTAGTGCACAGGGCAAAGACTTTTTGTAGTAGGTACTTTCCCATCCAGGTCTGGTTGAGTGCCCACAAGAGGGTAGCTTTTCTCAAAAGGTTCAGTACAGGCAAAAGGCTGTGCATAAAAGGGGTTTACCCACCTAATGGGGCTTGGGTGCTTAGAGGGCGTAGGCTCTCCGTGAAGAGTTTTTCACAGGGAAAAGACTGTGTGCAGCAAGGGCTTGCCAGGTCATATCTAGTTGATTGCACACATGAGGGCCCTTACTACAAAATATTTGGTACGTTGTGAATGGTGTGCGTAGGAAGACCTTGGTTCACATAAGGAGGGTTTATGTGTGTGAAGGGTAATTTATGGTTTACATGATTCTCCATCACTTAGTATTTGATTTAATTTCTTAAAAGCTGTACTGGTTTATAGAGTAGTTTGAATAGAGGTAGGTTGCCTGATGTCATCAATTATGCCATTTGAGATGTCATCAATGATGCTATCAACGATATCATTTAACATGTCATAAGTGATGTAATGTGTAAGGTCATAAGCAGTGAGGCACATTATGGTTAGTTCAGTAAATTATAAATATTGAATTTCAGAGTTTTTTGTTTTAAAAATGCAGCACACATAGAAGTATCAAAGCGTCATTTTGGAATGAATGTTTATGTGCAGGAAGGGACACCTTCCTGCACATAAACAATCATCAATGGCAGTTTGCTTCTTCTATGTGTGCCGCAGAACGCAGCACACATAAAAAAAAGCAAAATACACATTTCTCCTCATATTGCAATGCTAATGCCACCCCAGGTGTTAGTTTGTGGCGCTACCACAGGTTTATGATTTCTCGGAAATCTGGGGCAGCGTCAAAAGCAATGGGTGTTGCGGTGGAATGCCCACTGCAACTCCGACTGCACGCCCCTCTGATGCAGAAAACTGCATTGGAGGGGCCCATATTTACAAGGAGGCGTAAAAAGTGGCGTTACACCTCCTTATAAATATGGAGCAGTGGTTAGGGCCACCGGAGCGTCACAAAAAGTGACGCCCTGGTGGTGGTAAGGGCTCTTAAATCTGCCCCATAGCTTTCTATATTATTACGAGGCCTAACTATAAAGTCACTTTAACCTCTGTATATTTCAATGAATTTACTTGGGTTTAATATTGTACAGTTAGATATTATTACCATACCGTATAATCTCATTAGAATACCTAACTGCAACATAACTTTAGCCTTTGTTTTTTCAATGAATTTCCAACATCTTTCAACATAAAGTAAGATATTCCTATCATACCCAACTATAAAGACACTGTAACCTTTTTTTCTGTAAGTTTCTGTGGTTTATGATCATATTCACCCAACCTCCTTACTAAGCGTAGCTTTTTATCTTGTGTGGCTAAGGTTTGGATACAAGGCCTGGACAGAAGCATGGGGTTGGGCCAGGCCATGCAATAATGCCCCCACGATTGTCCAACCAGCCATGGACACCCACACTACATTTTCTTTTCACAATTTCTTTGTGGTCCCATGGGACTCCTACGGGACCACGGGGAGGTCTCCTCTGGCTCCCGTAGGAGTCAATAGAACTGCATTGGTGGCCTCACAGGTTCCCATTAGAATACTATGAGACCGCCCAGCCAAAATGTTTTTTTCCGGATATTAGATCACTTGAGAGCTGAAAAAAATAATGACACGAATTATCCCTTAGCCAATCATAATTTGGACACATATGAAAGGAGCATTCGGAACGTGACCTTTTATTGCATCAAACGTATAAAGTCAATTCCATGAGGTGGTATAAAAGAGGACACTAAGGAAAGACGAAACAAGAATGATACTGATACTAAGCAGGGAGGAGCCATGAGGGTCATAATCAGGAGCTAAAATGCATATCAATTTCTAGGAATGCTTGTTCCTTCTCTTATAACAGTCTATCCACAGTATTATGAACATTTACCAAAGACATCATATGATTCAGCAACAATATCCCACAATTATATTTTAAACAGTTGATGATTTATAAAATAAATTGTATAGGATATCATATGATTCTGGGACAGCCTCAGAACAAAGATCATGAGGGATGAGATCAATGACCCATATGTGAATATGAAACATATGAAATGATTTCACTAGCATAATGTTACTATAGTTCAAAATAATTCCCCCATTGAGCTAAAGTATGAAAGGGATGTGATAATCTAATTTCCATCCCCACACAAGGCAGATAGGGACAATGGCATCTATTTATATAAAAGAATAAAAAATACACTAAATGAGGGCCATACGCCTCAATGACATGTGTAGCTCTAACAGACGGCCCACATTTATTGGCCACAGAATGTGATGTATGAAATGGAAAGCATTCCGTGTACAAAATAATCTCACATTGATGTAATTCTAAAAATAAGTATGTTATTTAGACCATGTTGTGGAAGGTTACAGGGTGGAAAATGAAAAATGAAAAGTGAATCTGAAAGATTTTGTCACTTTATCACTGATAACTTACGGGGTATATTTAAATGATTGAGTTGAATATAAGTATACTAGTGCTTACGTAAGAACGAATTTATAATCTTTCATATGTGTATATATATCCTAGCAGTGTCTGCACTCCTTCAGCCTCCCCCCCCCGTCATGTGCCTATCTTTAATTACAGACCAGCCTGTACTGCAGTTACCATTCAGAACAATGACCATAGCGGAAAACAGATGCATGTCTTTTGTGAAGGGGAGACTCTCATAGGCAGATACCAGGAAGCCCTGTCTTTGTTAATAGCCCTCAGGTCCCCCTTTTTTACTAAATGGCATCCAGCCATGCTAATGCATACTGAAGGAAAATGTTGTGCTACATCAGTATCTCAATATCAGGTGACTGGGAATTTCTTAGCAGTTTTAGGGCTTTCAACCATGAGCCAAAACTAAATTGGCCTTCCTAGAATTTAAAAGTGAGCTTTAGATCACTGCAGATGTCAGTAGTGAGCATTAACTCATTAAGTCATCGTGTAAACATACGGCAGAGCCATCTTGCCGACAATGGCTAGGCCATCTTGCTGGCTTTGCGGAACATGCAAGATTTCAAGTTTTGAATGGATGTGGATTTCCCTGCAAGAACTAGGAAAGAGGAGTCAGTGGCAGATCAAAGAAGTAGCAGTTTTGCAATTAACTTGGATTTGAGTGCCCTGTTTTTTCAAGATTTAAAGGAAAACCTCTGTTAGAATGGAAGGAGATCATTCTTCAGTAGAATTTAATAAGATAGTATTGATGCCTAGGGAGAAAGCTCTTGAGGTTGATGCAGGAAATGGAGTCTCCTCCCAAACCAGTCCGACAGATAATTAAGTAATGGGTGCCCGTTAGTACTGGTTTTGCCGAGATCATAGGACACCTAAAAGGAGAAGAGAGCTCTACACACAAGGGGATATTTTCCCTTCTAGGGTAATAAATGAGAAAAAGTTCAAATAAAGCAATACTAATCAAACTCAAAGGTAGATTTGAATAAGGCAAAATGTGAACACAAGTGCACTGCTTTAGTTTAATTGACTACATAGATTCCCGGAACATTTATCGTAAAGAGGCAGGACAGTCTAATTTTTACTGTTTGGACAAAATATTGAAATAAATATATTGTGTGGACAAAATATCATGTCAAGAATATCGAGGAAAAAAATATTGTGACTATGTTTCATGGGAAAGCAAAGTTTTACTGTGCCTAACACTGCATATGTGTACCTTGGGGATATATACATATATATATATATAGATATATATATACATATATATATATAGATATATATATCTTTGACTTACATGGATATGGAATTAAGAATAATAAATCTATACTTGCCTATTTGCACTTAAATTCTCAATATTTTGATCCTCAATATTTTTAACCCAATATTCTGTCCGACACTATTTTTTTCACTTTGATGTTCTGTCAGACAACCCAATTTTTTATAAATCACTTAAAAAACATTTTACAGTAAAGTGTGAAAATAACAAGGTTGTTTGCTAATGACAACATATGTGTCTCATTTCCAATGGATCCAGGCTACAAAACAAAAATATAATATGATCAGAAAATAAGAATTAACTAATTGTTAAAACGAGCATAGAAATATATGTAGTGTAATAGTTGCTATTATGATGCCGTTAGGGTCACAAATATTTTAACACAGTTTCATAACTCACTTACTCCTCAGAAACCACTGCAGTGTCTAAAGAAGTTGCAGTGAGAAAACAAAGAAGGGACTTGCAGTGTCCCGTGGCGTGGCAATGGGGCTGTGGGCCCTAACGCAAGCAAGGCAAATAACCTAATCAGGGTGTAGTAGGCCCGGAAAGCCCCTGTGCTCTGGTGCCACTGCACCTGCTGCATCATTGATAGCTACAACCCACTCAGTGACTCGTTGTTCTGTGTGTGGTTTTCGGTATTTTTGGCTGCCCTGCAATGACACTAGGACTTTTTGATCCTAAAGTAGAGTTGTGCTTTTTGCATTCACTTCTGCCCTCTGCGCAGTAGAGGTTTTTGTATGCACCAGAAAGGCTATTTACTTTTTTTATTCTTTTAGCTCTATTACCCCTGAAGAGGCATTGAAACGCTTTACACCGAGCAGCATGCTGCTCCAGAACCCATGGTTAGTGGTTAGTCCATTGTTATTGGTTATTGGGATTGGCCTTGATTGCCCAAGCAAAACACTCAATGTATTCACTCCTGTTTCTTTGTGGTGGATTACATCAATAGGAGTAATTTGTGACAAGTAGGGGGGAATGTGAAACTTGCACATGGTCGGTGGGATTAATAGATGAGCTTTAGCAGGTTAGCTGCAACTAAAATACAATTATCGCTCCTAATAAATACAGGGCTCTTGTCATGACACAATGTAATAATTTACATCAGAAATTCGGTGCATTCTATCAATGACCCTGTTTAGTGAGGTTTTTATTTCCCCCTCACTCTCCAGCCCTTTCCAGCAGATTATAATCAGCAACTCTTGGCTACATGCAGCACTGTGTGCTCTTGCGCAAAGAGGGAAGAACGGTGGTGATTCTAAGCATTTATTAGAAACATGTAAATCTAACTTCAAACAAGTGTGCCCAAATGGAGATATTACACTTTCTCAGTATCATGTAATGCTAAGGTTCACAGCTAGCAATTATTTTTATTTTTATGTTACGTCATATCTAGAGGAAGATTGAAGAACCCCTACCGCCTCCATCCTCCAGGACCATTAAAGTGGTAGCTTTGTGGCTGGCACAAGAGGACTGGGAATAAAGCATTGGAATGCAGCAGGCTGCTCGCAGGACAACGTACAGTGAAGCCTTTGAATTCTGGGACTTGAAGTCATGTTTTTATAATGGGATGAGCAGGACTACAAGCCCAGGAATCCAATAAAAATCCTAGACTAGAGCATCACTCATGAACCTGGAAAACTTGGCAGCTATGGTGCAGGACTGAGGAAGGATGCACCAGCAAAAAATACAGACCTTAAAGTGCTTAGTAGTGGGTGTACTGGCTGCTGTACACAGTTCTATGTACAAACTCAAGCGATCCGAAAGGTAGAGCGGACCTGTACAGTGCAACGCATTAGGCATGGGTACATATGGAGCATGCAACCTGAGGGAGGTGTGAGGGAGGAGAGAAGGAGCAGCAACACAAGGAAGAGCCGGAGGACGGTGTTGGGCAAGAGCATAGACAGAGGGAGGAGGGAGGAACTGGAGACACATGCAGTCTTATAGAGTGCATGTAAAAATGTTTTTAAAAAGTACCTGCAGGAACCTACGGCCGGGTGAAAGAAAACTGGCTGCAGACAGGAAAGTGTATCAGGTCCATGCTCCACAGCAGAGACAACACTGAAGCCTTGGGAGGAAGCAGGAGGTGCTGACCAGTCAGAAGCAATGAAATAGGAGTGACGTGGAAGTCAACCAATGGTAATCAATTGGTGGCTCAAAGCCCATTTAAAGCTTTTCTTTTGTTAACAATAGATTTTGATGACAGTGCAGCCCCACTGTCTCAGGCGATACTTAAAAATAGGTCTAACCTTAGGAATCTATTTCTATGCTTAACTTTGTTTTTTTTTTAAACCAAGAGGCAGATTTAAGAAAAGTGGTACTGCACTCAGTGCAGCACCACTTTTCTTGCGTCCCCTAACGCCACCATGTGTGCGCCGTATTTAAGATATGGTGTATGAGGTGGTAGTTAGGGAACTAGCATCAACATTTTTTACGCTAGTTTGGCACTTTGCAGGATTAGCTTCAGAAATGTTGATGCTAATCCTGCGAAACACATTGAGGCCCATTATAAATAATGCTGTGCCTCCTTTTAACAACTGCTCTGTGCAGGTGTTAAATATGCAGCAAAAAATGGCGCAAACAAATCTTTTAGATTTCTTTGCGCCATTTGTTGGGCCCCCTAATGGGGGAACACCCCCCTGCAAACATTATGCCTAGAGAAGGCATAATGTGGTGCAAGGGGTTACAAAGTGGCACAATGCATGCATTGCGCCACTTGGTAAATATGGCGCTGCATTTTTGCCATAATATCACCACATTAACTTTAAAAAAGAATGCTAATATGCCGATTTATGGTGCTAGGCCCTCTTACATCTGGGGCTAAATATTGGAAGAAAATGCCACACAAATAAAAAGACCAAAAAAATAAGAAAGCAAGCTGCCTCTTAAACACAGAAGATATGTTTGCAATAAGAACGAGAAAAAAAAACCTACGCATATAATTTTCATGAAACTGAATTATGAGTGCTTTCAAGCAGGTATACTTAAAAAAACACCCACAGAATCCTTTTGCATCTAAGCCATAATGGGAAGCTTTGATTCGTAATGGGTCAAAGAAAGCGTAATATTTGCATTAAATTATTATAATCTTAAGACTGTTTAAACACAAAACGATACGTTATACACAAAAAAAGGGATAAAGAATATAAATAAAGAAAAGCACTGTCAAGGTAAGGTATTGGCACACCAGTCCTAGGACTAAAGTGCACTTCTTTTTAGGCGCATGTGCCCATCCGATCAACCAAAAAAGAGGCAATGGCTTAAGTGAGCTAACCCATTGCCCCATTTTGTATGCTGTGGTGGGAACAAGCAAAACGTGAATGACACTCGAACAGGCCAAAGGATAAAAAGAGCTGAAACAAAGCCTCTTTACATGTATATAAATGTGGATTTACTTTTAATACATGAGACTGCTGAGACAGCTGAAGCTGTCTTTCGATCAGAACTTTAAAAAAAAGTCTAGAATTTTACTACGAATGAAAAATACAGGCTACGAATTGAATGCATGATGTGGTATGGGAGAAATACATTGTTTTCTGTCTCCATGTTATGCAACAAATTAGCCTTCATCTTGACTCAAGTGTGCGGTGGTGGGGAGTTATTTCTCTGCTTAAGTGAAGGAAACCAAAGACTTGGGGTCACATAGGATCCCAGCATTCAATCGCCAAATGGAGTCTTTAGTTCCTCATGCGACCTGAGTAAACACATGAGACTGTTGTGTCTCAAATCTGGGCTCAAGATTGGGCAAAATGCTCTCAACCACATACATCAACCCAAGGATGAATTAACGGCAGCTAAAAACACCTCTATTTCAGCTTGCCAGTTCTATGGTCAAACCAACACAAGTCTCTTCCTACTTGCCGGATACTCAGGTCACGTAGAGCGGGCAAACTATACTATTTGAATTGGAGTTTTGGGGACGCAGTGGATTCTCTTGCCAAGTTATTTTATTTGTAAATAGTGCTTAAGGATTCACATTACAGCCTAATTTTAAGAATACATTAGCTCAAAAGACAAATATTTTAACTATTAGTTCCAAACAGGCACTCCTGAATTATTTCAAAGCCTCATGGTCTAGCACAATAACAAAGTGTACTATATCTCTACAGAATCTAATTAAACATATGCATATGAGAATGCATATGAGAAACGGTGTGATGTACCCTCACAGTCACATTTGGTGGTGGATGAAATGAGGAGCCTGCAGTCCATCTGGCCATCCTCCAGGCTATGAAGAACTTAAACGCCACTTTTCATAAATCTGCCCCTAAATATTTAGTCCCAGATCAAAAAGAGTTGGGAACCTCTTGTTTCTTTACCACCACATTACCTCTTTTAGTGTTTTGCAGTGCACCTTGTCCCCGAACGGTTCTTTTGGCTCAAGTCAACATGTAGACCATGACCATCATTTGTTTTCATTACCTAAAATCCTCCCTTTTGGGGTGCTCACCTCTCCTTCATTGTTTGTGTCTGCAGTTTCAGCACTCTCTTGATTGGTGCCTGTTTGGACCATGGATTTGATCCTGCAGAAGTTATTCAAATGCTTTGATGTTCTCCTCAAGCATATCTCCTCTTGATTTTCATCATGCCATCCCTCTCAATTTGATTCTTAACAGTACATCTGCGTTGCCAAAGAGTTGTTTGACTCTGGTACTCATGGTGATTTCACATTCTAAAGTACATAATTAAGCCACTGTATGTGTAATTATGTAATCTGTGTGAACGAATGTGAGGAATACAATACCAATATACAATAACCGCACAGACCTAAGGTGGAACTTGAGTGTCTTCTGGTACATCATAAATCTTTACCTGAACTCACCCTCCTTAGGTCTCAAACAATAATATGGGTACTCTGCTTAACCATTGGTAGTTGTGGCACAAGCAGCTGTCGATTCAACGGAGAAACACATGTTAAGCTCAAACAGTACCAACAAATTTAAAGTCAAATAAATAGCACAGTAAAATTACCAAACCAATTTAGAAACAGAAAATATAATGAGCTAAAGGACACCACATATTTTAAATTGGATAAGGGCGATCAAAGATATACATTTTTTACGTTTTAGGGTAAAAAGTGCACATAAAAAGTAAAGCACACAATTTCAGGCTAACCATGATGGAGTGGAGGTCACATATACTAAGAGGATCACAAAGGTCAAAGGTTTTACCTCGAAACACAGTCTAATTTTTGAGTTTCATAGTCTTCCTATGGTGTAAGGTCCAAACTGCAGCTGGTGAGGGTCCCTAGAAGTTGCATATGTTATAGAGCTCCCCAAAGTCATTGATGCTTGTGCCAACAAAGCTGGATTTCATAGCTGCCCAGGTCAAATAACCACTGGCATAGTTTTGCTGTTTCGACCTGGTCCAAGGTTTTACCTTCAGTCTTGTCACTATTTTGGAAGCTGTAGCCATGAAAGGCTTTATGAGGCTGGATACCTTTACAGTGAGGCATATGTAATAATTTTTCAGCAAGGCAAAAAACTCCCAAAGAGACAATTCTGGTTTTCTTGCTAGCTGGGCTTGCCCTCCATGGAGAAGCCTCAACACCTTGGTATGCAGGTCACTCAAGGTTCACCTCTGTCTTCCTTTTAACAATGGAAACCTTGATCCTCTTCCTCTTTGCCAGAGTCTGAAAGCTCACTTGGTAGAGGTGCATAAACTGAGTGCATAAGCCTCAAGTTGTTCTCCTTAATCTCAAAATGAGTAAGCTTGGAAAGATTATTCCAAAACTAAGCACTGGCAATCCTAATAGCTTTAAATTGCTACCCTGTGGAAACACAAGCACAGAGAAGTACACATTTGCATTGTGCCAATGCAATTGTTCAGTTTCTTTTAAAGGGCTTTGGCAAACACTAAAGGCATGTCAAGAACACTGCACCTTTGGCCACACTACAAGGTGTAGCACAGCACTTGATCTAATTTAAACAGGTGATCCTGGAACTCAAGTTAAGCATTGTAGTAGATTGATCACAATTTCAAGCGTAGGGGGAATGAGATAATTTGTCCTTTGACCCTGTGATAAAATCACAGGAAGTGATATCACATAACCTAATATCCTGTTGGCATTACAGGAAATGAAGTCACTAGATATTTGCACCATATGATATAACTGTCGAGGAAACAGAGCATGCCATCGGGAAACACTGGGTCTTCCTATGTGACTACATGCAGCACTGTGATCTGCGAAGTGATAGGATCAAAGAGCTATCAGAAATACAGTCTGCATACAATTTTAAAAATACACTATGGAATTGAGAAAGGGCTAATTCAGCCGCCTCACAGTGATATTTTGTGATGATTATTGTATGAAATGGCTGACCATAACTGTTGAAACTCCTATTGTTTTCCTCTCTCTATCCCACTAATTCACTCCAACTTGCTCACCCAAATTAGAGATGTGTCATGTTTTCACAGCTGCTCTCACTCCCACATACACACACACACACGTTCTGGGACTGATTTGTACAGGCATGTAGGAGTACATAAAAGAGTACACTGCTGCAGTCGTACGTTCTGTACTCATAAATGTGTTTGTAAACCAGCTCCTGTATTTCTGACTTGCTCCATATAATGTAACCAACTAGGGTAATTTAAACATGGGTGGTTTGGTAGGTCCCAGTGGTCATTACCAGCTGCCTTGTCTCCACACAAAGGAGTAGAAGTGCAAGAACATTCCTGGTGGGGTAACAAGGAAGAACTGATTACTGGGGAGAAAAGGTTATGGTCAGTTGAAAAGCCCAAAAACAAACTGGCAAACAAGTGATCAAAATGTGAGGCATTTAAGCTAAATAATTTGATATGACATCACTGGAACTGACATCCATATGACCTCTGATCTGATGAGGGCTGATCAGCGGCAGCCATGTGGGTGGTTCTGATATTACTTCTCCTGCACTGGTAAGCAGTCAGTGCACAGGCTGAAAACTGCCATCTCTGGATGGAGGGTGATGCCCGCTGTCATTAGGGATTTCAGTGTGACCCTTGGCCTTCCACACAGTCAACATCACTATTTGTTACTACTCAACCAATACAAGTCATGCCCAAGAAGATGCACCGCAGAGAAGACATCCTACCATCTCTTCTGAGAATGCACCTATACCCAAGTCCTGCTGAAGGCACGAAGCACGAATCTTGTGGCCCTAAAAGCCACAACGTGCATCACTGCAGATTAAGTAATGTATAGTTATTTCCTGGGATGTAGGCACTCATAGACTTCCAGGACTGCTGGATGCTCCTGTGCTGTTTTTTCTTTTGTTAAACAACTCTATTGGTTTTTTTAAAACAGTACAGAAACAAGAACAAATCACATTGAACCCACCCCTATGATGTATGCTCAGAGCATAATCAAATTTTTCCATGCCCATATAGTACAGTTGGATCAATCTTACGGTTATATTATATGCCTCCCTGTGCATCTCCTTGTAATATTTCCACTTCCACATTCCCAGCCCATTTACCCCCATACTTCAGGAGTCTTCCCTCAGGATCCGTGCCAGGGGTTCAATAGCTAGCGTAAAAGTAGAGGGGACAAATGGCAGCCTTGCTGGGTCCCACGCCTGATAGGGAAAACACCCGAAATTGCCCCATTGACTTGGACCCGTGCTGACTGGCTAGAGTAAAGTAGATGCACCATGTTGTGATATCTGGGACCTATCCTTGCTTTTGTCAACACCTGGGTCAAATAAGACCAGTCAACTGCATCAAATGCCTTCTCAAAATCTATGAGAAGCAATACCAATCGAGGGGGAAGAAGGTGACCCTACGCTAAGGACACATGTAAGCGCATAAGACAATAACGCGTGCTCCTCGTGGGCATAAAGCCGCATTGGTCTGGGTGGATTAAAGATTGGAGTACACTGCAGAGGCTTTGAGCCAGTATACTGGAGAAGATCTTTGTTTCAGTGTTTAGAAGTGATATGGGGAGGTAAACCGCACATGAGACCGAAGGAGGTCATGACTTTGGGAGGACCACCACAGTGGCTGTCAAGCTCAGGGGGGAAAACATTCTTCTGTGCTGCTTTTGCATATAGGTTCAGCAAATGGAGGGCCAGCTGCTTCCTATATTTACAGTAGTATTCTGCTGGGTATCCGTCTGGGCCCGGCGTTTTGCCAGCCGCCAGTGCGGCCATCGCCACATTGATCTCCTCTAGGGTTATTATTTAATCAATTGCTTACCTTTAGACATTAGAGCGGCACAGAAGTGACACCTCGTCAAGAAGGGGGGCTAACTGTTCGGCCAGAGGCCGCACACGTTCTGCATAAAGCTGCTCATAATAAGCCACAAAGGCTTGGGCGATGGCTGGGGATGTACAATGTGTTTGGCCCATATCGTCAATGATCTCTGAGATAATCCTATTGGCCAAGGGTCAGGACACCAACCAGTATGGTAGCTTTCCATTCCTGCCCCCTCAACTATACACCTGTGCCATTGAGACCCACCACATATGCTCGCTGTTTCATGGGAGAAATGGCAAATCTCTTCCTGAAGGGACAGGAGCTACCTGGTAGTGGCATCGTGGTTAGAGGGGGAGAGTTGTGCCTCAAGGTGCCGCATCTGGGCTTCAAGGCTTGTGATATGCTTGCACCTGGCACACTCTGCCACTTCAAGGAGGTGGCGTGCATGGCCCCGAATCGTGGCTTTACAAGCCGCCCAAAGGGAGCCAGGGGATTGCACTGAGTCAACATTGGTCTGAAAATAATGTTTAAGTTCTTGTCCCAGGGCTTGAGTAAAGGATTTGACCTAAAGGAACCATGCATTTAAGTGTCACATCGGGTGCTGCGTGGAACCAGACCCATCTATACGCAACAATAGTGTGGCATGATCCGATATGCCATGTGGAAGGATTTGGGTGTGGACCACAGAAGGTCTATCCGCGCATGTGTATAATGCGCCGTTGAGGTATGTATAAAGTGTCACACCTTGGGGTGCCATGTTCACCATACATCACTGAGGCCCAATCCGTTGGCCCAGTTACAAAGCAGATGAGCTTGGCTACATCTTACTGCTGAGGGTGGGGCAGTGGAATCAGCCGAGGGGTTGGGAACAGCGTTGAAGTCCCCCTACCAGGGTAAAACTCAATGGGAAATGTTCTATCACGCCCTGGAGGGTGTCCAGGAACTCCTCCAATGCAAAGGGTGGGCATGTGTACGGAGAATATTAATTGTTTACCTTCTAACACCCCTGTCAAGGCAATGAAGCAACCCTGAGCATCAGACCTCATCGTGATCTCTGTCAAGGCAAAGGTTTTGTGGAGTAGTATTGCCACCCCTCTGGCTCCTCCACTGAAGCCAGCATGGTATATTCTGTCATAACCATACCGCGCAAGCATATTGCATTGGGATCCCAGCAAGTGTGTCTCTTGTAGCATCAAGATGGAGGGAGTAAAGCACCGGGCTCTGATGAAGACCGCTGAATGCTTAATCTTGTCCAGCAGGCCACTGACGTTCCATGAAATTATGGTGTAAGGATGCCCCAGAATGGGGTGGGAGTCAGTGAATGGGGGCATCAAGGATCTTTAGCCATTGTATGTGTGCTAAAGCGCGGACCCCCAGGCCAGGTGGATACCAAGGCAGAGAGAGCGGCAGGAGTAGGAGCAGTGGACCAGTATGATTACCTACGAAAAAAGGTTTAGAATGCATAGAACTACAAACATGAATGAAACTTGTATTAACTTGCATTCCCCCCCACACTCTCCCACCTGCTACTTCCCCCTGAGAAGCATCTGTAGCCCCAAACCATATACCCCAAAACACTTTGTTCACGATGGGAAGGGAATGGCGTGTTGGACCCCTCCACTGGATCGGATTAATTCAATACAGTGTCCGCCCCTCTGAGTTGGTCAGCCAATAACCGCCAGGCCTCCAGGGTGTAGAGTTTCACTGTCAGGCATCTCCCCACCAAGCTACGAGGTTAGAGGATTGGAGGGGTCTGGCTTAGCCTCTCCTCCACTGGTGCAGCTTGGGGGAAGACAACCAGTATCATGTACCAGAAACATAATTGTTCCACAAAAATAAAGCAACCGTGTCAGGGAACCCCCAAAGTGCAGATTGTTGCACCTTGGTTCTCTGCATCTTTGGCTCGACAGTGGAGCTCGCCCGTCCGGGTCAGCAGTTGGGCAACCTTGTTTTTAAATCTAAGACATCGTCTTCTACTGTGGACTCCCTCCCGTCCACCTCTGTAATGCGACCCACTGCCTTACAGAGATCCTGTCACAGGATGCCAACATCTTCTTGTACTTCCCTGATTAGAGTTTCCAGGGCAATCCAAGAGGACTATATGGCTTGTAGAATTGTGTCCAACCTCTCAACTGCGGTTGGGCCCTTAGTTGCTGTGTGACTGCTTGTGGCACCTGGCAGGGTGGTAAACTGGTCTACTCGTGGCGAAAAGGCGGAGGGTGGTTTACCAGCTTTATCTCTCCCCATGGTTTGGGCAGGCTCACTCCGAACTGTCGAGGGTTGGCCCGCTTGTCAGGGGACGGCAGCACAAGCAGCCAACCAGTGCCACCTCTCCCTTGCCTATTCCTTTGACTCTTTGTTGCATGTCTGCCCAGGGGATAGGGCCATGGAGCTAGAAGTAGGCAGATCCCTAAAACGGTTTGGGTGCTTCCTCATGTCTAGAAGTTTGGAGGAGACAGGACCCCAGCAAGAGCCCAGGGTTCTCCCGTGCCGCTCCGCCCATTCCAGTCACAGCTGGTGTTACCCCCGGCAGGCTCACCAGCAGACTCGCCTTGTGCCGGTGTTTGGGAGCTGCTTCTGGTCTAAGGGGGGGCCTCAGCAGGACTCACCGTAGGTCACCTAATGTCCTTCGAGTCACAATCGAAATCAGGCCCCAGCAGGCTGACCATCCTTCCCCACTAGGGCCCACCGGGCCCAGAGATACTCAGTGCCAGTTGATCTGTACTCCAACAAGGCCACTCTAGCACCCAGACACTAGCTCCGCACTGGCCTGGTAGCAGCCACCCCAATGACTTATTGCCCAGGGGGCATCACCGCTGGAGCCAATTGTTGGGGTGCGCTCACCAGGTACAAAGCCCCGGGCCCTGGTTCGTCCCCCCAGCCCACTCCTCACTGGGGACCCAGCCACAGCCCTGAATGCATCAGTTGTCCAAACAGGGGATAAGGGGCGGCAGAACTTCCGATCGCCACCGGGCCGGGGGACTGTGGCCCACCCCATTGTCCTATTGCCCAGGGGGCTGTGCCCACCGGACACAAAGCTCCGGGCCCCGGTCCGTCCTTCCGGCCCACTCCTCACTGAGGGCCCGGACGCGGTCCCGGATGCAGCAGTTGTCCAAACAGAAGGGGAGCCCAGCAGAACCTCAAATCGCCCACGGGCAGGGGGAGGTGGGGCTTTGCCGCAACTCTTCAGCTTGTGATCACCACTACGGTGTGCCGGCCCACAGGACCCAGCTGGGACTGTACAGACTGGACTTCCAGGCAAGGATCGGGGACAGAAGGAAAGAAGACAGAGTAGGGTTGGGGGGCCCCAACCGCTCCCCCGAGCCCGGCAATGAGCACGACTCCGGCTTTCTTCCACACAGGCCCTGTCCTCTGCACTGTCCCCCGTTTACTGGGTTTCAGCATACGGCCCCCTCAGCGCCCCCGCCATCCCCCGTCCCTGCCTCAGTCTGAGTCCCTCCACTTCGAGTGGCTTCGGTTTGCCATTTTAGGCCTCAGCGTGGAGCAAGCTAGTCTGTCTCGATGGCGGCAACCACAGAATCCACTGCTTCTTTTGGCTCCAGCATGTACAGCAGATATGGTAGTGTCGTGGTCGGACCCTATAGGGTTTAACAGGGCAGGACACTGCGGGAGATGGCAGCAGATAATGGAGGGGGTGTGGCTGCCGTCTTGATGCCCCAGCCATGTCCCAGTGCTATTTTAAAGATGCTATTCTGTTTTCCAGGAACTGCCTGGTAGTATGGAAGAAGGAGACATCGGGCCTGGCCTGCCAGAAGATGATTCACAGTGTCCTGCATGGTGATGGATGGATCAGAAAATGACAGTGGCAATGCAGTCTATGGGCCCAAAGAGGCCCTCTGCCCATCTGAGGGGGGAGGGATCCTGGATGGACTACTAACCTGTTTCCTCTTTTTCTCTTCACTCCAGGAACCAGACAGTGATCGGGGAGAGGGGCAGACAGATGAAGACAGGTGTTAACGTGATGTACTGTAATGTTTTGTTTTTGAATAACGCGAGCTTGTGCACATGTTGTCAAGTTTATTACCTAAAACTTACGAGTAAGAGGTTTTCATGAAAGGAGATGAATGTATGTATCTCAACCGAACACGAACCATTACTCCACAGAGTTCAATACAGTACCATAAGAGCCATGGGTGTGGGGGGGCAGGACAAAGGCAGCATGACTGAATGAGGTCTTGAACACTGCCAGTATAATTAGGCTAACAAGGCAATGTGGCAGTTCAGGAGGTGAGCCCCTTCTGTATTAGTCCCCATCCAGAGCTCATCAAAAAGGCATTGAAACTAGCTGATGGTTATACCAAGTCAAAGTTGCATATTGTCTCACAGCCTGGAAGTAAATGTAGATGCCTACAACTGACCAATTAAGGATGGAGGAGTAATACGTTGGAAGATGCAGTGGTGAGCGCACCACTGTGCCCAGGCATATTTTTTTCTTTAAACAGAGAAAGTGCAGTTTGAGGACAACACGTTTCTGACACAGTGTCTTATTTTTATGCCTTGGACACTTAAGTGCCAATACAATTAATAGAGTATCAGGCCAGTCAGAAAGTGCTGAAAACGCACCATACACGGTATACCAGGCATGAAATGTCTGGGATGCTGCATGCTGAAGCAAGCACTTTAAGCCTTGCATGGAATTTGTAAAGAACTATATAAATACCAATGCAATAAAATACAGACTGTGGGAGGATCGAAGCAAGCATCATGGCCGAATCCTTGAACTCCTTGCACGAAGCCTGGGGCTTGAGGCTATGGAACATTTTTGATTATGCACGCTTCTCACGCCAAATTCCCCAAATTATGGCAATATGCCACATCATGCAATTTCAAGTCCATTCAGTTAGAAATCCTATCACAGGAGCATGGCAAAAATGTGAACGAACATAGGTTGAGTGTCTTTTGTTGATGGAACTTTTTAGCTCAAAACGTATCCTCGCTTCCAAAATGGACATATGGATGCATTTAACACTAAACTATAGCACTAAATGCTTGATTTGCATGTCACATAATTTCCCATAATTTTTACAAAATGTCATGTAGTTACACAAAAGGCAATTACACAAATTGTGAGCCCCCCTAACTCCCAACTGAACCGTTAACAGTGTCTTCAGAGACAAGGTAAAGAGAATGAGCTAGACTGAGAGATCAAAAACTCATTCAGAGTCGCCTCCTCTGTTCTTGAATTTTATAAGAAACTGAAGACACTGCTCCTCACCTAGTCTCGGCCGTGGCTCAGCCCACAGAGTTCTTGCTTCTCAGGATCCAAATACCCTGTGAGTCATGCGCACTACAAATACCCATAACATTCCCTTTTGTACAAAGGCCTGAGGCTTTCAGGTCTCTGCAGCCTGTTTAAGAGAAATGAATAATCTACTGATACTGCAACACCATGGACCCATTTTCAGCTTTTTTATAGCATAAATCTGTCCCAAGGGCATTAAAGCACTTTACAACAGAACCAGTTTACCGTCACACATTGTTTTAGGCACGAGGACAATGAGTGATTTGTCCAGAATCACAGGATGTTGAGGTGAAGCCATGATTCAAACCTGGATCCCCATGTTCCAAAGCCAGCACCTCTAACCATTAGCACACAGCAAATCTTGAGATTAGTGCTGGACAAAAGGTGGCTGTTGAAAGACTGGGCTTAGACCAGTATGTGAAGTGAGCTAATGTGCTGTGGCCCTACAAAGACAGGGACAGACTCCACCCTATAATTGTATATGCATGAAATAAAAAAAGACTGTAGCTGATGAAGATATTTCAAGGATCCTATCCGTCAGTTTTAACACAGCAGACATCTTGAAGTTAAAACCATATCAGACAGCTTATTGACAAACCTCTTTAGCCAGCAGACCTGCCAACTCACACAATGCCACAGTGTGACACACAATATCGAGTCCTTTCAAACGATTACCTGGTGAAGTCTGATATACGGTGGCAGGGAAAACGAACTGAAAAAGCTCATGTTCTGCTGACGTCCATTAATAGGTGTGAAAACCCCCCAGGACATTGGCAACAAACTCAGCAAGCTTATGTTTTTATTTTTAGAAGAGGGCTTGGGGGCACAGTGGGGACACAAGTGCCTCTTAATGTGCTACTCAGCATGAGGCACCACTCCCTCCAAGGCCCCATCCCCTTCTCACATGGTGTAATTTTCGATTTAGTTGACAGATCTGAGACTGGAAAATAGTGACAGGTTGAGATGCTAAATTAATTAGTACCACAGGTAATACCATAAAGACTGATTGATTTGTAATGAGCACATTACATACCTTAGTGTTAGTACTTCTGTGAATTATAGAACCGAATCAGCACATGGAACTGAGCCATGGTATTGTACCAAGTGAAAAAATCCAGCTAGAGTTGCTATGCCATGTTGCCACTGAACAGGAACACAAGCAAACCTGGTCTATTTTCGGCCTTGTTGGGCTACATAATTGAGTTGCAATTTGAGTCCACGTGGCTAAGTGAGCAAGGTAACCATTCTTATCATAACAATATATACTTACTTAAACTTATCGCGAACAATATTTAGGACACTTCTCTCACAAAGCATAAAACGAGATGGAAGGAAAGTTTGGATCACCACTAATAATTATGATCATGTTTCATAGCATCACTAATGAGCTTTTTCTGCACCATTACAGAATGAGGCAAAATAGATACTTTTTTTTAGCTTTGGTATGTTTTTAATTAGACGTGTAAGTATTCAGGCTTTTTGGAAAACCCTGTCAACAACGTTGATCCTATGGCTAAGGTAAAGTAGGTGACGGGCCATAGGAGAGAAGGTGAACTCATGCTTTTGGACATTCTGATACTCTCTTGAAAGGCACTAGAGGCACTCTGAGCACGTGGGAATGGAGATGTGATAAGTGTTCTGAAAAATTCACTAAGAAATCAAACTGGGTTGGAAAACCAAACTGTTGAATAGACACTGAATTGTCTATAAACCAGTGATCTCAGGGGTATGAAACTCCTTGTTTTAAAAAAATGACAAATGTTCTTATTTGTTATCAATTGAAGGACATGGTGGCCTGTTTGTAGCTAGCACTCAAGCTGATACCACCAGGCATGATTGAGGCAAGGGAGTTATTTGGTGGTTGTTGTTTGGTTTTGTTTGAGACAAAACTGTTGCTAAGGCCCTAAACCCCAGTACAGACCACTAGTCCTGGTCTTGCTTTACTACTACAGATCAGACTGGCAGTAAGCTGTCATTTTCTTCAATGCAGTCCTTACTCATTGACTTTAATTTATTTTTTAGCTGAAATGTGATGCCTAGCTTAGAGCTGACTTGTACCCACAAACAGGGAAGCGGGAGATCTATCAACATCATTGCTATTCTGTCATGACGACAATTTGTGTCCCCAACAATCGCTGATACTTTAGTTACCTTACAAATGTGTTTAGTTCTGAAGACTTTAGAAATTGGGTCTTTGGTTGGCAGTCAGGTTACCCCCTGTCTAAGCAAGGACCATCACTCTAGTCAGGGTAAAGGAGAATCACCCTCAGTTAACCCCCGCTCATCCCCCTGGTAGCTTGGCACAAGCAGACAGGCTTAACTTCAGAGTCTAGGTATAAAGTATTTGTACCAACACACACAGTAACTCAGTGAAAACACTACAAAATGACACAACACAGGTTTAGAAAAATAGGGAATATTTATCTAAACAAAACAAGACCAGAGCGACAAAAATCCAACATACACAAGTCAAGTTATTCATTTTAAAAGCAAAAAGAGTCTTAAATTGTTTAGTAAACAGTAAAAACACTGTTAGCGTTGAAAAGTACCTGGGAAGTGTCACAATAACACGCACGGGAGAGTGTGCATCAAAAAAGGTTAGCGATGCATCGATTTCTCACCTGCGAGACTGTGCGTTGTTTCTCCTTCTCCTGTCGGGTCGGCGTGCATCATTTTTGCTCTCCACAGCAGAGCACTGCGTTGATCCTGGCAGGCACTCGGGTCCAGGCAGGCGTTGCGTCGTTTTTCCACGCCGAGCAAGGTTTGTGTCAAAAATCCTGCTGCCCGGTATCAGCAAAACCGCGCAATGTGGGTTGCGACATTATCAGCCTCTGTCAGCGGGTGTTGCGTGTCGTTTCTCCAGTTTCGTGCATCGATCTTCCAGCCGCAATGCCCATGGAGCGTCAATTTCTGCTGCAAAGCTGGCGACGCAACATTTTCCAGCCGCTTCTCAGAAGGTGCGTCGATATTTTCCCCTCATGGTATTCTGTGCTTGGATGTTCAGACTTGGTCTGCCAGCTTCAACTTCCAAGGCCCCAGGAAGTGGATAGGGCACCACTTGGCAGGGCAGGAGTGTCAGCAGAGAGTCCAGGTGCTGGCAGGAGAAGTCTTTGATGTCCCTGAGACTTCAACAACAGGCGGCTAGCTCAGGACAAGCCCTTGGAAATTTCTTCACAAGCAGGAAATGCACAACAAAGTCCAGTCTTTGTCCCCTTGCACAGGCAGAAGCAGCAACTGCAGGGTAGCTCCACAAAGCACAGTCACAGGCAGGGCAGCACTTCTCAGATCTTCAGCTCTTCTCCAGGCAGAGGTTCCTCTTGATGTCCAGAAGTGATCTAAAGTCTGTGGTTTTGGGTGCCCTTCTTATACCCATTTCGGCCTTTGAAGTAGGCTTACTTCCAAAGAAAGTCTCTCTTGTTTGTAAAATTCTGCCTTGCCTAGGCCTAGGCCAGGCCCCAGACACACACCATGGGGTTGGAGACTGCATTATGTGAGGGCAGGCACAGCCCTTTCAGGTGTAAGTGACCACTCCTTCCCTCCCTCCTTGCAAAGATGGCACATCAGGATATGCAGGCTACACCAAAGCTCCCTTTGTGTCACTGTCTAGAGAGGGGTACAAACAGCCCCACTGTGAAACTGACCCAGACAGGGAATCCACAAACAGGCAGAATCACAGAATGGTTTAAGCAAGAAAATGCCCACTTTCTAAAAAGTGGCATTTTCAAACACACAATCTCAAAACCATTTAAAATTGTGAGCTCAGAGACCCCAAACTCCACATGTCTATCTGCTCTGAAAGATAATCAACGCTTTAATCATTTTTAAAAGGCAGCCCCCTTGTTAACCCATGAGAGAGATAGGCCTTGCAACAGTGAAAATCGAATTTGGCAGTATTTCACTGGCAGGACATATAAAACACATCAGTATATGTCCTACCTTAAACATACACTGCACCCTGCCTATGGGGCTACCTAGGACCTACCTTATGGGTGTCTTACATGTAAGAAAAGAGAAGGTTAAGGCCTGACAAGTGGACACACTTGCCACGTCGAAATCAGTTAAAATCTGCACACAAAGACTGCGGGTCTGAGCCATGTTTACAGGGCTACTAATGTGGGTGGCACAACCAGTGCTGCAGGCCCACTAGTAGCATTTGATTTACAGGCCCTGAGCACCTATACTGCACTGTACTAGGGACTTACCAGTGAATCAAATATGCCAAACATGGAAATCCAATTACACATACATTTTACATAGGAGTACTTGCACTTTTTTGCCTTGGATAGCAGTGGTAAAGTGTCCAGAGAAACATAAACAGCAAAAAAACAGAGTCCAGCACACATCAACAACCTGTGAAACAGAGGCAAATAGTTAGGGGAGACCACACAAAGGATGCCAAGTCTAACAAGGACCCTATTAGTTTCATGCCATTCTCATCAGAAGAAATGAGGAGACTAGCCCAGGATATACTCAATAACAGCTGCTAGGCTGCAAGCCATACACAGATAGGCCATCTGCTGCCTGTTTTGGCAAACAGGCAAGAGTTGTTTGGAGAAGAGGAAATGGGGCAATTTAGAAGAGGATGATGGTAGAAGGCTGGAAATGCCATGGAGAGCTTTCTAAACAAACAAAATAATATACAAGAGCATGATTCCCTCATCTTTGATTCACTGAGCAGAAATAAGCATTTGCCTGATTTGTTGGTCCTTTGGGCATCACCTCCTTGAAAGATGAGGCAGTTGAGTAGATAATTGTTTGCACATGATTTAAACGGACAGCCGAAGACTATACTATCAACATTTTTCATTGGGGAGTTGTAGTTGTCTTAGAAACAAGATCCTGGTGTTGCGTAGGATTAGAAAAATGCCCTCGAGCCATCACCAATCCAGGTTGACTAAGCATCTTGAACTTAACTCACCCAAAAAAAGAGATCTTAACACAAGAAAATTGGAGGAACTTTATCCCTCATAAGTCTGGCTTCGGAAAGTTAGAGCACCAACAACAATATCAGAAGAAATGAGAAACCTGGGAGTGATCATGTATTCTAACCTATCCCTGGTTCCCTAAGTAAATGAAGGCAAGTGACGTGCCTTTTTCACCATGTGCAGTCTAAGACAAATGTTCCTACATCTATGATTCCCAGCGAAGTAGCAGGTGACAACTTTTCATGTTGTGTTATGTCTCAATTAGACATACATACTTTAAACAGGATCTCAGTCTCATTACTGAAAAGAGAAAGCCACAGCAAGACAACTGCTTCATGTTCATCCACATGACAGCATCCCACTGATCTCAACAGCACTTTAATGGTTACCGATCATTATGCCTTCAACTTTCAGGAATTTGTTCCCACCAAAAGGGCCACCCACTGAAATATCCCAGCTTTTATCCAAGTAATGCGAAGAAGATACAGAAGTGAAGCCTCCTTTCTAGGCTGTCACTGTAGCTGACCATTCCTCTCTACAAGAGGAACCACTTCAGTGGTACCTCTTTCTCCATACAAGTGTCTAAGATCAATAAGTTACAAAACTAAGTGAATGTAAACTGAATGTTAAATATAATTGCTGTACTATTGTTATTACATTACTGGATCTACTCACAACCCACCATTATTAACATATATCTGATCTTGATATGTTAATGGAAACAGGAGCACAGAGTCTGCCTGGAGCAGAAATTGTAGTACAACATACATTTGTTGTACTGTAATTTCTGCAGGATTTAATCTGTTTTTGGTACTCACATGAGCTGCAGTGTGCTATTGTCCTACTCTTATTTGCACTAATGGTGCCATTGGTGTGAAATGTAAACTGCTTACTGCTTGGCCTATCAGGCATTCTATCAATCAATCAATCAATCAATCAGGTATTTGTAAAGTACACTACTCACCTGTGAGGGTCTCAAGGCGCTGAGGAGGGGAGGGGGAGAAGATGAGGGGGGAGGTGCTGTTACTGCTCGAACAGCCAGGTCTTGAGAAGTTTACTGAAGGTAAGGAGATCTTTGGTCTGGCGCCGGTGGGTGGGAAGAGTGTTCCACGTTTATTTCTTTTGGCTTACACAAGCCATGCTTCCTAAAACTACCGATAGATTAACTCATGTCATGACGGATGTATAATCCCCATTACTCTGGGTTAATATGTGTCACACCTGGGTAGATTAATCAAGGTCCACCTAAAATTACATCTATTACTGAAATGTCCTTATTTGCCTAAGCAGCATAAATGGCTTAAATGTTATCTGCAGTACTACTGCTATTACAGTTAACCGGTTAAACCTCCCTGAATTGAAATGTACTCATGGCCTACCGGTGTTTGGGTGAATAGTGTCACTGTTAAAAAGGGTAAGTTGTTGTATTGCTTACATTACCAGACACTGAGGGCACTATTGGGAACACCCGTCCGCCAAACTCCAGATGGGGTGGTCACCGCCATGCTGGTGATCTCGTTTCTGATGGTCAGCCCAGCGGGAAAGTGGCAGCAGCATTGTCAGCAATGCTGCTGCACGCAGGGGTCACCAGCACCCTCGAAATGCTCACAGTCTGCACAGTCCATGGTGCTGGGCAGGGGGATCCCTGCACCTGTTTTTTGCCTGCCTATTTATGGCAGTGGTACTGCCATGATAAGACTGGCAGCGAACAACCTGCACCCACCGACAGCCTGTCGGATAGGAGATTCCTGCGGGCACAGTGGTAAGTTGGTGGGTCTGTCCACCAACCTCATAATGTGGCGGTCAGACCACCATAACCATGGTGGTCCGACCGCCACCGCGGCATTGGAATGTCATAATCCGTGCATGGGTCAGCACGCACATGCCACAAGTCCTCCAGCGATGCCAGGAAACCTCTCTCTTTCTTGTATCACTTATTTGTCTGTTTAAAAAGGTTTCAGTCTTGTAAGAGAAAAAAAGAGCATTTTCTTCATGCATCACATCCAGGATCAAGATCTGTGAAATCATGTGGCAGTGGACACAGACACCTAGTCCCAAATATCCTTTCTTTTCTTAATGCAATGGAGCACTGCATGAAAAATAGCACTGCTGTGTTAATGTGCTAATGATAGAAGACTCTGCAGTGTTAGATATACAGTCACTTGCTGATGAAGTTATTAGTGGTACTCATGCTAAAATATAAGCTGTTTAGTGTGTCCAACAGCTTTGCACTGTGTTCCAATGGGGAGCCACTGGTGTTTCGTGTAGGATTTTAGCAGAAGGGACACACTCAAGTACAATTTCTAATGTGAAGACATCCGCAGACAAGCATGTGGTGTTAGATGTATGCTTTTTAATATGGCATATAGGTAATATTTAGGTATTATGTGAACAATTGCTTGCTCTGTGTTTGCACCTGGTTTTACCTGGTATTGGGCTATTATAGTTGAACTGGCTGTGCCTTAAAAGCTAAGGAATGTTATGAAGATCTGTCCCAGAATGCCCTTTGCATAAATTAGCAAATGGTTGTGCACCAAAGGGCACTAGTATTTAAATGTGATGCTGCAAACAAGTTTGGCACTCAGTACCGAAGAGCTCATGAAGTGCAAAACACATGTATCTGAGGTAAGAAAATGAAAGATTTGAACAAATGAGTAGTAATAAAGCTAAGGAAACTAAATATTTGAAGAAATGAATGATTATCAAGCTTAGTTTGACTGGATGAACTGAAACTTTTCAAAAGATCGACAACACTGACCACAATGCCACTGAGGGGGTCGTGTTTCACTTGAAACCCACAGCTGAAGGCAATTGACGAGAAACATTTTCTGTTTTGAGTGCTGCGAAATGGAGGTTTCTGCCTTTGCATGAATAAGCTGAGAGGTGATCCTTCTCTGCACTAGTTTTTGGTGCTGCACAAAGATCGACTTTCAACCCCTAGGAAAATGTAAGGCTGGGAAGTTGTCTCACAAAGTTATTTGATTCACAAAGTGACACTTTGCATTGCATGAGTACCCCCACAGCCATGTAGTTGATCTCGGCCAGAAAGTCTCCAACATCTCTGCCCCAGGCCTTTCTTTCTCTGGAGAACAGTGTGAGCAGCAAAGACTCCAGACAGCACCTTCAGCAGACAGTAAATGAGCATGGCTGATATTTGGAACACAAACCAGGTTTCCACTGGCTCTTCCATCAGCTGGCATTAGTGCTCAGTGGCACTGACAGTAGGGCTGCGGCAGGTGCTGCAGCACCCCCATATAATTGTGCAGTAATTCCGGATAATGAGCCACAAATAGGCCTTTACAGTTAGCTTTATCACACTGCATTTGCTGTCTAGTTACAGACAGCAGTCCAATGTCAGGGAATGTCTCCCAATAAACTGATTCCTATTGTTTTAATATTGAGATGGCTCTTTACACTAACAGCAAGGCGAGGGAAATTTTTGTGACCCAGGGCTCATATGTACAAATTATAGGAATAGCGATTACCTAATTGCGATTGTCTGCAACTGGCAATTAAGACATTGTTTTCCCTAATGTATTCAATACGTTCCTTTTAATTTACGATTCCTAGTGTGTCGCAAATCAACCTACCTCATCTATAGAAATGAGGTAGATTACAGTTTGCGACACATTAGGAATCACAGCCATCACAGAGATGGTGGCCTGCGGTGGTCAGCAGACCACAATGTCTGTGATTGCTTTTTAATAAAGATCTTTTTTTCTTTAAATACAGCCCATTTTTCTTACAGGAAAAGGGGATGTGTTTAAAAAGATGAAGAATCAAATGTTTACATTTCATTTTATAGGGGTAGGCAGTGGTCCATGCCACCACTGCCTGCTCCTAAAAAATACATCTATTAACATTTACAAAGGGGGCTGGGTCACAAAAGGGCCCCCTCCAAATTTTTTAATGGTTACCACCTCCTCCTAGGTGGGGGAAAAAATGAATGTTTTGTGACTGTAATTTGGTTGTAAAATATTCATATATACCATTGTGAATCGGTATTAGAAAGGGACACCCTACACACACCCCTTCCAAATACCGGTTTTTGAAACCAAATTGCAATTCGGTAACAGGTTACCGCTTCACAATTTGGCTTTTGGACCTTTAAAAAAAAAACGTTCCCAAACAGCTTTGAAATCTCAATGAAGGGTTTGTACATATAGGCTCAAGCAGCTTGCTTTATGGGGCACATGAAGCATGACGAAAAAGGTGTGGGATATCAATTGTTTCCCAGGGCACACTTTAAATAATTACAAATGAACTATAAAAATATTACACAATAAATTTCAGCAGTATGTACGTATAAATGAGACATGTTCCATTTTTTGTTATTCTTTAGTGCGATAGAAACAAAGATTTTAATAGCATCAAGCATATCATAACACTTTTGTGACACACAAATGATAAATAATATCGACTCAGCATCATATCTGTTTAGCAGTAAAATTGAATGTCTGCAAATGTAGTGCCCATTTCAATGGAAATGTACTATCAGTAATTGCCAGTCCATGTTGCACCATACTGTTGCCATATATTTGCAACAGTATGCTCCACAATGCACCACTGAACACATATTCTTCTCCTATCACTCTCCTGCTGAGTAGGCAAGGCTCATTTGCTACACTTGTTCTCTGTGCTTGCATTTTTCCCTGTCATGGTGACTACAGTGACCACTCTAAAAATTGTTCTAGCAGTTTTGTTAGTGCCTGACGAACCAGCAGAGTTCCTCAAGGGACCCCGTAAATGCAGGGAGAATGGAGAACTCTCATCTGTCCAAGTAAAAGTCAAATTCATCACTTTTATGAAAGTCATCTTTCCAATGAAAAACTCAGGAACTGGATTTTGTATAGACCTGGGCAGCATTTTCATCATGATGGTGCTTAGTCTCAGAATGTTCTCATTATGCTTGTGATGTGAAATTTCCAAAATTACATCATTATACAATGTGGCTTATTGACTTTGCATTTAAACAAAATTGGAGTGTGTGAGAACACAACAAAATTCTGCACTAAAATATGCACAAATATTCTTGTCACACATTAACACCACTAAATACTTTCATAATAATGTGTTAAAAGATGTTTGCACCAAGCACAGCCTCACGTACCACCAAGGACAAAGATTAGCGCCAGTGTAAAATGTTTGATGATGTGGCCCATTTCTGGTCCCAGAAGCAGGCCCCGACATCAACAGAGACCTAGGAGAAGAAAAAACTACTAAAGGAGATCTTTCCCATAGTATGGAAATTAGCAAAACAAGCATTTGGAATGCAATACGTCTTGTATTTGCGAGAGTTAGAGCTATGGGTGTTGTAAATGTCAATGTCTCTTATTTATGTGTTTTGGTTTGGAGTGCAGGGGATGTATGTGGTGTTGAGTGGAAATTTGTAGTTTGTATTTTCATTGTTACTTGTGGAATTGTGCAGTGTGGAATTGTGTGGTATGGAGTGTATTTGTGTAGTGGAATTATGTGGCGTGGTGAATATATATGGGTGAGAGCTGCAAAGAATGGATAGGAAGGAAGATAGAGAGGGATAGGTAGTTTATTTGTGAACTGGTGCAAGCTTTCCTCACACAGTAGGTACACTGCAAGCTTCCCTCACACAGAAGGTACAATGCAAGCTTCCCTCACAGGGAATGTACGATGCAAGCTTCCCTCACAGAGAAGGTACAATGAAAGCTTCCCTCACACAGAAGGTACACTGCAAGCTTCCCTCACTGAGAAAGTACAATGCAAGCTTCCCTCTCAAAAATGGTACAATGCAAGCTTCCCTCACAGAGAAGGTACAATGCAAGCTCCCCTCACACATAGCAGATACAGCACAGCAGCAGTGCAAGCTTCCCTCACACGCAGAGCAGATACAGCACAGCAGCAGTGCAAGCTTTCCTCACACACAGCAGATACAGCACAGCAGCAGCAGTGCAATCTTCCCTCTTAGAGAATGCACAATGCAAGCTTCCCTTACACAAGGAACAGATACAGTGGAGGCAGCAGTGCATGCTTCCCTCACACACAGCAGACATAGGCACAGCAGCAGTGCAAGCTTCCCTCACAGAGAAGGTACTATGTAAGCTTCCCTCACACAGAAGGTACAATGCAAGTGTCTATCACACAGAAGGTCAAAAGCAAGTGCCCCTCACACAGAAGATGCAATGCAAGCTTCCCACACAGAGAAGCTACCAGGCAAGCGTGTGCCACAGAGAAGGTACAATGCAGTCTTCCCTCACATGGAAGGTACAATGCAATCTTCCCTCACATAGAAGGTACAATGCAAGCTCCCCTCACACATAGCAGATACAGCACAGCATCAGTGCAAGCTTCCCTCACACGCAGTGCAGATACAGCACAGCAGCAGTGCAAGCTTTGCTCACACACAGCAGATACAGCGCAGCAGCAACAGTGCAAGCTTCCCTCTTAGAGAATGCACAATGCAAGCTTCCCTTACACAAGGAACAGATACAGTGCAGGCAGCTGTGCAAGCTTCCCTCAAACACAGCAGACATAGCACATCAGCAGTGCAAGCTTCCCTCACAGAGAAGGTACTATGTAAGCTTCCCTCACACAGAAGGTACAATGCAAGCGTCTATCACACAGAAGGTGCAAAGCAAGTGTCCCTCACACAGAAGATGCAATGCAAGCTTCCCTCACAGAGAAGCTACCAGACAAGCGTGTGTCACAGAGAAGGTACAATGCAAGCTTCCCTCACATGGAAGGTACAATTCAATCTTCCCTCACAGGGAAAAGGTACAATGAAAGCGTCCCTCACAAAGGCTGCAATGCAAGCTTCCCTCACACTGAAGGTACAATGCAAGCTTCCCTCACAGAGAAGGTGCAATGCAAGCTACCCTCACAGGGAAAGTACAATGCAAGCTTCCCTCACACAGAAGGTACAGTGCATGCTTCCCTCACATAGAAGGTACAATGCAATCTTCCCTCATGCGAAGGGTACAATGCAAGCTGTCCTTACAGAGAAGGTACAATGAAGCTTCCCTCACATGGAAGGTACAATGCAAGCTTCCTTCACATGTACCAGCTATTAAAACAAACGAAAATTGTGAAAGACTCAACACTATGAATGTACTGCACGGCTGGCCCTGAGAGTGAGCAGATTCTCTACCCACGCAGACATGAGGTGACAGCATTATGACACTGTGGCTCTCTCAGTCAATCCTTCTGCTGCAGAGTATACATTACACCTTTTATTTCTTCAATCTTGCAATCACTCCATTTTTTTAACCATAGGTCTGTGTATAAGTGTTAGCGTTCGCTTCTCATTAAGAGATGGGTGCAGATCACACCTGATATAAATGTATTATTAACTGCCAGTGGTAACGAACATCCACAAAAAATGTCAAAGACTGATTGTTAATGCATGTAAAAAGGTAAAAATAACTAATCAATAACTAATTACAAAATAATAAAAACGTTTGTTCATGTTCAAACATAAAGTCAAGCAAAATAAAAAAAAACAGATCCAACACACAAATTAAATGCTATTTGCACCAGGTTATTTTTTTGCGCTAGCAAATTACACCGAAGTAGCATAAGTGTTTGACAGCCCAATATAGGTGGGGGGAAGCCAGAATGATGGAGCTAAAAGCTCATTGATTTCAATAAGAGTGTTCTTTGTTCACCATCCTAATGGCCACACTGAAAAGGAAATTCCTTCAAATCGTTTATATGGCAGGACAAATAATTTGATCTTGGTTCGGAGGAAACTCTGTGGTATAAATACAGTACCAAGATACAGCAGATAGTGTGTGACCAAAATAACAGCAGTGCCTTTGTCGCCTTGTAATCTCGCCCTCCCAGAGGGGTGAATAAATTGCACTATACGGAATCCTATTGAGCAGTGTGTTCCAGACAGATGTGATTTTATCAGAGTGGAGAAATCATTTCAGACTTCTTAAAACTGCAGTTATTGCTCTGGGCCTCTTACTGAGGAGGGGAGCACAAAACAATCGGGAGGAGACAAGTTTATAGAAGCAGCTTGCTGTCCAATAACAAATTGCTTTTCTGCAGACAGCTGCCCTTGCACGTGAGTAGACCATCAATACCGCTCTAAATTTAAAGTCTTAATGCACTGC
The DNA here is from genome assembly GCF_031143425.1 of Pleurodeles waltl. Taxonomy (NCBI): domain Eukaryota; kingdom Metazoa; phylum Chordata; class Amphibia; order Caudata; family Salamandridae; genus Pleurodeles; species Pleurodeles waltl. Next base: position 175,731,007 of record NC_090450.1, on the reverse strand, counting down.
TCTCCGATGCTGCTGAACATGTCTTACACCGAATGGGCCACTGGCAGACTGGGGAACAGAGGGATTGTTAGGTTTAACCACCACTGAAAACGCTCATAAAACATAAACTTGTATTGTACTTCAATATCATACCACTTACTAGAAATAGTTCTCTCCTGGCATCGAAAATATCATATATTCCAAGACCCCCACTGCCAGCTTCCATTCATGTTTGCACACATCAGTTAAGCACTGGCGTTTCTATCCCAAACGCAACCCCCTCATTGGATATGTAATTTGCCACCTTGCTGTATGGTACTGAAACACGATGTTTCGAATGGCATGCTTTCCTTTTACAAACTGATGCAGTATGGGAAGCGCAATATTGGTTTGATTCTAGTGGCAAAATATAGCAGATGGTTAACAGAAAAGCGCAGGACTAGAAACATGGTCCTCCGACATGAAGGTAAGTGGCAGCCCGATGTAATACGCATGTCCTACTTTAGACCACAAGTTAACGTTGCTTTACGTGTAGAAAACGGACATATTTGGCGTGATGCGTTTTGCCTCATTGCATTATACTGTGACTATTGCATGCGGGCAGGCTTTAGGGCGGTGCGAGAGGTGCGGCCGCACCGGGTGCTGACCTGGATTTGGGGGCGCTGACCTCAGGGGGGCGCTGTGTTTAGCAATAACTTAGGAAATTTACGATTTAAAAACATCTGCTGAAAACCAGCCTTCAGGAAGCAATTGAAATGTCAAGATACCTCTTGTGATTAATGTTCCTGCTAGGGAGAGAAATGGGAGTTTTGTCTCGCGGCAGCTTTGACCCGATATTAAACAATAGAACTATATTTTATGTGGTTAACTGAGTGTATTAGTAAAGCTAGCCTTTACTAGAGCTTTACAACAAATTAATGTATGTGAAATGGGGGGCTATGGTGAGACGAGGGGCTCATTTTCCAAGTGGTAGTAAGGGATTGCGAGGAGTTGATCATCGGGTGGAGGGTGCCAAAAAAGACTGTTGCACAGGGCGCCACCAGCCCTAAAGCCGGCCCTGATTGCATCAATCAGTTCACTGCAGAATAAAAACACTGGACACTAGTTTATAAAACTCGTATGGAGATGTACGGAGATATGCGCTATAATAAACAGACCGGATGCTTTCTGTTCTTCACTGCATGCAAAGTTCAACAGCAAAGGTCCTCAAGATTGAAGAGAGGGGACAAGTAACAGGCACTAATGTGTGGCTCTTAGAAATTAAGGGCCAGATGTAGGTAGGTATCAAATTGCGACTTGCAATTTGCGAGTCATAGCGACTCGCAAATTGCTACTCGCAATCCGAGATGCAGAAAGGTGTCTCAGACACCTTCTGCGACTCGCTATGGGGTTTGCAAAGACCCACCTCATGAATATTAATGAGGTGGGTCGCAGTTTGCGACCCCATAGCGAGTCTAGGCACTCACAGGGATGGTGGCTTGCTGGAGACAGCAGACACCATGTCCGTGACTGCTTTTTGAATAAAGCAGTTTTTTTTTTTCTTTTTGCAGCCCGTTTTCCTTAAAGGAAAACGAGCTGCAAAAAGAAAAAATACCAAAACCATTTAGTTTCGTTTTTTTCAGAGTAGGCAGTGGTCCATAGGACCACTGCCTGCTCTGAAAAAATATTTTTGGGGGCATTCACAAAGGGGAAGGGGTCTCTTCCCTTTTGCGAATGAGTTACCATCCACTTCAAGTGGATGGTAACTGCGAGTTGGATTGCGACCGCATTCGCAGTCACAAACCATCTCTGCATGGCGATGCAGTCGCATATAGGAAGGGAACACCCCTTCCTATTTGCGAGTCGCAGCCTCAAATTGCGAGTCGGTACTGACTCGCAATTTGAGGTTGTGCATCACGTTAAGCCTTTTGCGCCTCGCAAACAGCGTTGTTCGCCGTTTGCGAGGCGCAAAAGGCTTCCTACATCTGGCCCTAGGTTCGATGATGCAGGTTACGTGCTGCCACAATACCTACAGCGGTTAGAGAGTGATTGCGTGAACATTGATGTATAAGAGGCACTGGTAGAATGTCTAAAAAGCTTTATAATTACCGGCAAAATAGTGATGGTTGACCTGCAGCCCAGTCCCTGTGCTGGTTGTGTGTATGCGTCATGATTTGGAAAGATGGTCGTGGCAACAGAGACCCCTGGGAACTAGGCTCTATATAATTATAGTTCAGTCACATTCGCTAGTATAGAAGGCAAGGGTACTGAATATGCAGTGCTGGTTGGGGAGCACTCTGGTTCTGGTCCATTATACTGCTGACCCATATCAGTGACAGTAACTATTGGCTACTGTTGTCACATGTACGCGCATGCATGTAACACAGGGCTGGCGTTTCCAAAAATGAGATAAGACTGCTACTCTGCTGCTGCCCTAAAGTGCCAGCACTATGTGAAGCCAAATCACAAGAAAAGTTGAGAAAATTAGCTTCTTTTTAGGAAGTAAGGAAGTTCTTCACCACCAAAATGTTATTTTGCCTGTTGCCCAGAAGGCCCTTACATCATCCTAAATCCAATGCAGCAAGCACTACACGCCCTAACCGCAAGGGGAGAAATAAAACAATTTACACCTACTCAGCAGTTAACAATCACTAGTTTTGAGTTCGCAGCTTAGTTCGCTATCTCCATTACAGTCATTACCTCCAGAATCGGGACTTCAACCTGATGCAGTAATTGTGCATGTGAAATTAGAGTGACTGTTTCCAGGGACAAATAGAAAATGACCCGAAACTTGTGAATATGTGGAAACTGGAATAAAAACTTCAATTCACTTGCTCAATAGGAGAGTATCGATAATACCGGGTATTACATTACAGCAGTCCCAATGCACTAAAAACAAGAGTATGTGATATTAACAAATTTCTCTAAACCCACAGGAAAGGTTGAAATTATGGAAACCTGATTATGGTGCATTTCTGTTAAGACAAAATAACAAAGAGACTCATAAAATGAGTAAATTAAAATTTTTAGTCAAATGTTTTTGGTTTTTGTGCACACGGTGTTAAGCTTTGTGTAGTATCATGGCTTATGTAAAGGAAATTGTTACTTTTTTCCACATACTTCTGCCTTCACCTTTCCTTTTTATGGGGCTATAGTTTAGTCACATTCCCTAGTATAGAAGGCAACGGTACTAAATAAACAGTGGTGGTTGGGGAGCGCTCTGGTTCTGGGCATCTGTTGATGGAGTCAAATGTTATTTAGCAGTGAAGCGTGTGTTTAAGGTTAACCATAACAGTGGTTGAGCTAGGACATGAGAGCGAAGCAAACAAACAGCTTGAGAAGATTTATGACCCTGATGAGGGAAATAAGCTATGGATTTTGTGAGGGTTGGCAGGGAGGACCACGGAAGAAAGACGCCGGATGCGAGGCTCTGCAAGTGTTAGGTGAATGTGCTTGTACTGTGCTGGCGCCTGTTTTGTGAAAAGGTTTATGCTCTGCATTTAGGTTTTCAGGGAGGGAAGACAAGAGTAATATGCTGGCTGAAAAAAAATAAGTAACAACATCCTGTAAAAAGCAAACACTTATAGTGAATGTTAGCTGAGAGCAAGAATGCTCTGCAAATGAAGAGGAAAGCTTGACTAATCACGAGCAGGAAACCAAAAAAAGAAAAGTCCCCCAAAGAACAGATAAACACAACAAAGCATAATTATACAGTAGTCCCTACTCCTAAAGAAAAAGGGGGGGGGGGGGGCAAAGAAGCATGACTGATCACTAGCAAGCAAGGATTTTGACATGAAACTGAAAAGCGCAAATGAAATGGCTTTCAGCCCACAGAAGTATGCTAAAAGTATACAAGAGGCTACACGCCTACACTCGACCTAAAAAGGGAAAAAAATAAAGCATTACTAAAATAAGCGCAAAGGTAGATTTGAATAAGACAAAAAGTGCACATGTGTAGAGGTTTAGTTTATTTGATGATAAACATACCAGGAGCAATGATTTTAAAGAGGTAGGATAGTCACATTTATTATAAATTAGTTTAAACTATACATTTTTACAGTGAAATGCGAAAAACAGCAAGGTTGTTTCTGACTGACATGCACATGTCCAGTCTCAGATGGATTCAGGCTGCAAAACAGAAATATAACTTGATTACAAAACAAGAATTAAACAAATGTTAAATTATCACACACGCATAGAACATAGAGTAGCAAATATAGTTTAACACAGCTTCATAAGTCACTCACTCAACAAATACCACTGCAGTGTGTAAATAGGTTTCCTTCCAGACAATGGGACGTACAGAGCGCAGCGTTGTAGCGAGGTTGCCATGGGCCCTTATGCAAGCAAACAAAATGGACTCCCGAAAAACTCATTTGGATAATAAAGGACATGGGTCATTGGGGTGCACTGAGAACCTCAGACCCGTGTGCCCCGTTGCCCCGCACACCTACTGCACCATTGACAACAGTGCCCCTGATAGCACTGCATGCTTCAGCGTCAGTGTTCTATGACTGGCCTCCTACTATGCTAGGGACTTTTTAGAATGGTCCCAAAGCGGACCTGAGCGCTTCTGCAGTCAATTCCACTCTCAGAGTAGCAGAGGTTTTTGTAGGCACTGGGAATGCAATATACTATTTTAACTCCAATCCTACAATTTTGAAGAAATTGCAATGTACCACAAAAGGGCCTTGGTATGGTGTTCACTTTTCCAATTCCAGGCCTGAAGTACTCTGGGGAAAGTAAAAAATTCCCCAAATATATTAAAACAGAATTGAAATGTAATCTAGCAGTGCTGTTGTCGGTTACCGTGAGGATGGTGCTGAAGGCAAAATACTAGAAATCGATGAAACCTGCCGTGAAATCAGTTACAACTTGGTCTGGACAGAGGAAGGCAATATGTCAACTTTTACTCTCATTGTGGGTTGGGGGTAATTGGTGTGATATTTATTGCACCACAAGTGCAACTTCAGTGAGTATGAATTTATCAGCTATGAATTATACCCAATTTCGGGTTTTTCCCCGTTAATGTAGAATAATAAGCAGATTTTGGTGTATACGGTACCAAAATAATAATGTCCTGCTACTTACTGAGCATTTTCCCACAATAATATTGGCATGTTTAACATGCTGAAATTTGTATGGAAGAGAGATGCTAAGTTTTTGGAAAACTTGTAATTCCACTATGTAAAGTAGCAGCAGTTTCAGCACATATCGGAATTTAACAACCAACTTATAATGAGGGCCTATATTTTCTGAAATGTAACATTTTTCCTGTTGTGCAATTGCTCTAATATTTGGTTGTCCAAACATAGTAGAAGTTCTTCTGTTTTAATAGCATACAGTCCACCTAATTTAGAGCAGGAAATAGCTTACAAGTCTCTAACAAGATGGCAGCTGATCTAAAACAGCCCAGCGCCCTTTGGCAGTAGCAGAAGCGCATCTCTTCTCATTTTCACCTGCCTATTGGACAGCATGGCAGGTGGTTGCATGTTTTGCTGTGTATCGACACATTATATCTTTCTACTTGTGAAATAAACCCTGTTAGTCAATAGCCTCTCATCAAAAAGCACAAAGTGTCACTGCCAATTTATGATCAGTCGAATTGTTGCTTAAAGAGTTTCCACTACAACATATGCTGGCACATTCAATATGTGGCAGAATCTATTCCCTGAGTAAGGCGGGTTCATAGTTTCTGCTGTTTGCAGTGGCATAGTTTCTGCCAGTCAGACCCTAAATAAGGCTTTACTTTTTCTCTAGTGACAAAATATGAATGGGTCACTGTTCACTGTTAAACTTGGTCCTCTCTGCAGGCTCACATTGAAAAGTGTTCCCTTAACCCCCATCCCAGACCCCCATTTTATGAAAATGCTAATTTTAAACATGGTAAAAATGGCTTACACCCAACTAGCACATTAAATGTACTTTCAAGTCTCAAGTAGAATGGTGCTACACACACACCCAGGATCTGTAAATAAAATACGATGAGTGGGCTTGATGCACTCATAGTGGCTTCCACTTAAGTAGCCTTTTTAAACATGTCTCAGACCTGTCATTGCAACCTGTGTGTGCAGGTTTTTACTGCCATTTTGACCTGGTAACATAAACGTTTTGCCAAGCCCAAACCTTCCTTTTTAATACTTATGTCACCCCAAGGATAAACAGCCCACATGGCAAGGTGCATAGTATTGAAACGGCTGGACATGTGGTTTTAGGTTTTACATGTCCTGGTAATGAAACACTGCCAAATTTGTTTTCACTACTGCAAGACCTGCCTCTCTCATAAGATAATATCAGCTTACCTAAGTAAATTTAATAAGCGATAACTTTTGATTGGGAGCAGGTATGAAAGTCATGTTTGGTGTATGAGGAATCATAGTTTGAAAGACTCTTTAAAGTCAGGATGAACCAAAAAAAGTCACTAAATTAACCTGTGCTTAATCCTCTGGAAGCTTGGCACAAAAGCAGTCAAGCTTAACTTAGAGACAATGCTTAAAGTATTTATGCAGCACAGAAACAATAATAAAGTGAGAAAAAAAACACAAGAAAAACCCCACACTAATTTAGAAAACAGAGTACATTTTAATACATAATTTGAAACCAAATTGGCAAAAAACAATCAGTAGAACTGGAGCTATACATTTTTAAAACCTAAGGTAAAAATTAGATCTTAAAAGATCAAAGCGACAACCGTGGACATCTATTCACACAAAGCTGGGTCATAGTCAAAAGATATGGCCAACATCAATGGAGCACAAGTCAGATAGAAGAAGGGAACTGGGCCCAGTCAATGCTTACCTTTGGACTTAGAAGAAATTTCAGTAACAAGTTGCTTGAGACAGTAGAGTTCAGAGATGCAAGGCTGCAGGCAGTGTTCAACAAGGAGGTCTCATCGCCAGGGAACCGCTGGACAAAGTCACAGAGAAGATTTCTACGTTTGGACTTAGGGTCTTTCTTGAAAGTCAAATATCTCCTGTGGGACGAAGCTGGAGACTGTAGCTGACAAGAGTTTCACGAGGTCGGATACCCCTTTGGCAGAGAAGAGCTGAACAGAATTTGGGTCTGCAGAGAAGAATGTAATGGGAGGTGCTGCACAGTTAAACTGACCTGTGTTGCACCTTGGGTCGATAGATCAGGAGGTGGGCCCTGTTCTCCTCTTAGTTCCCAGACTAGTATTTAGACAAATAAATGTATAACTCCCAAGGTTTAGTATTTTGGTTATCTGGACATCCTTAACGCAACATCAAGGATCCAGGACTAGAGGAGTACCACTTGGGTGTTAGGACTCAGTCATGCTGGGTCCAGCTGCGGGTTCAAGGTGGTTGGAGCATTTTCTGTCCATGAGGCTCTGATCAGGTGGCCAGCCAGCTAGCTCTTGGAGTCAGTCTGGTAGTCCTGGGTTCCAGCCGTAGAACAGTACTCAAGGAGCATGGCAGGCCTCTAAAGGTTCAAGGAAGGCTTCAGGCAGCAAAGCAGTCCTTCCAGGAGCAGCAAGCATTCTCCTGAAGTACACAATAAACAGCATGGAACAGCATCAGGCAGTCCTCCGAGAGTCCTTCCACAGGTCCAGAAAGTGAATTGAAGGGTGGATCTGATGGTCATATACTTATACCTGGCGCCTTCTTCAAAGGAGGAAAGCTTTCTAAAAAAAACACTCCCTTTGAAGTGCTTGAAGTTTCCTGACATCCCCATGCTCTGGTTTCTGTCTGGCTGCATGAACAATACAATGGTGACAAATCCTATATGTGAAGACAGAACACAGCCTGTTCATTTACAAGGAGGGGCTGTGCCCAGCACTGCTCATTCTCCAATCCCGCCATTTGATGGTCCATCCAGGCACACTGAATTTCTCTATGGTGTGGCTGTCTGGGAGGCATAAACAAAGTCCAACTGCCAACTATACACAATCATGTGACCCAGGAACCTCCTGCAGGCACAAAATAGGGCAGGAAAATGCCAACTTTCCAAAAGTGGCCCTTTTGAAATTGTAACTTAAAATCCAGCTTTACCATTAAAGAGGTTTTTAAATTACAATTTATCAGGCAACAAACATGAAAGGCTTACCTGTTCCCAATTAAAGGTTAGCACTTAATAAATGTAATAAAGCAACCCAATGTTATCCCATGGGAGAGGAAGGCTTCGCAGTAGTGAAAAATTCATTTTGTTTTTCACTGTTTTCACTGCCAGGACATGCAAAATATGAAAGTACATATCCAACCTTTTAATTACAATGTGCCCTGCTCTATGGGCTACTAGGACCTACCTTGGGGGTGACATATGTAATAAAAGAGGAGTTTAGGGCTTGGCAAGCGGACTATATTGCCAAGTCTAATTGGCAGATTTGACCTGAACACAGGCTGCAATGGTAGACCTTGGACATGTTATAAGGGAGTACTTCAGTGGATGGCACAATGAGTGCTGGAGGCCTATTGGTAGCCTTTAATTTATAGGTCATAGTTATATGGTATACCACCTTACTAGGGACTTATAAGTAAATTAAACATGCCTCTCAGGTGTAAGCCAATTTCAATCATGTTTTAGGGAGAGAGCACAAGCTTTTTAGCACTGGTTTACAGTGGTAAAGTGTGCAGAATTCTAAAGCCAACAAAAACAAATTCAGCAAAATAAGAGAATTTCCGGGAAGACCCTGCAGAGAGGGTCAAGTCCAACAACATGTATGTATGTGGCACTTAATTAGCGCAACGTAGCCAAAAGGCAGCGGAGCATTGTACAGGGTCAAAGTCAAGCATAAAGTCAACTAATAAAAGAAAAGGTAGCTGGTGATTGCAATATTAATGCATTGTGATGTAGTGTTCTTTAAAGAGGTGTGTCTTCAACGTTTTCCTAAATTGGAGCAGAGTTAGGATGGCCCTAATGAACAAAGCAATGTTGTTCCAGATCATAGATACATAGATGAAAAAGACCTGCTTGCCTTGATTTTTCTTTTCTAAAGTTATGTAAGTCTACAGTCTTATGGTGTCCCGGCTGTGGGTGTTCTTAGAACCACCAAGAATGGCAAGATAGACTGCAGGTTAAGTGGGGTGCTCGTATTGGTGGCTTTGTAAATGATGCTGCTGGTTTTGAAGATGGTTCAGACTGGTAAGGGGAGTCATGGAGTTGCTTCAGAATGCTGGTGATGTGATCATGTTTCTTCAGGCCGTCAATGAGATCTGCAGCTGCATTTAGAATGCCCGTAAACTGTGCTAGTGTGGAGTTTAGGAGTTAATGGAACCGGGTCTTGCATCCATTCAGATTGGAGATTACAAAAGCTTCAACAATAGTTCTGAAGTCACATTCTGGAAGGAATGATTCCACTTCCTTTAGAAGACAGGCCTGGTATCAGGTCACCCTTGAATATTTGGGCACATTGTTCTTTGAGGGTGAAGGTGGTATGCAGGGTAAATCCAAGTGGTTTGTCATTTTTTGAAAGTTGATGTTCAAATCTGTCAAGATTCAGGTCATTGAGCCAGTTTTGTTTTGTTGCTTATTTGTTGTTCTTGGTATGAAACAGGAATTCTGTCTTGGTTGGGTTGAGGAGCTTCAGGTTGGCACTGGGCATCCAGGTCCGGATTATGTACAGACAATATTCAATGTGTTGGATGTCTGTAGAAGAGGAGACTTTCGAGTAGATTTGTTTTTCATTGGCATACTGGTGCATCTCAAAGTTGTTATCTGTGAGTAGAGCACCAAGAGGCTACATGTAAGCATTGAAGATGAAGCCTGAGGGCCTCCATAGGTCATAGGGTCTTTTGGGACCTGGAGATGCCCATGTGAAAAACCAACTGGTGTCAGTTGGAAAGATAGGAGGAGCATCAGTGAAAGGGATTGCCAATGAATACCATTCAAGACTCCGGGCTGTGTATGAGGTTGGGATTTTTGACTTGTCAAAGGCAGCTGAGAGGCCCAGTAGTACTGAAGGCAGGGGTCATCCTCATCTGTGGTAAGTAGGGCATCCCCTATAATGTGTAAGGTAGTAATCCCTGTGCTGCAGCATAATAAGAAACAAGACTGGTGATCGTGCAGGAAATGTTTAGTATTAATGTGATCTCGGAGTTGAACATCTAATGATTTTTCAATGATTTTGCTGATGAATGTTAGGTGAATGATGGATTGGTAGTTGGCGAGGTCATAAGGGTCTAGTATAGAAGGAGGAACTGGCCTGATAACAGTAAGCTAACGCTTAATATGACTGTGGTTGTTTACTAAAGATTCCACATTTTGGTCTTTGAAGTGTTGGCCCCTGATTTGTGATTTTCTTCTGCCACAATCATTAATCTTTAGGTTTGAAACTTTAGCTTCTAAGGCCATTTCCTTCTGTCACCCACATTATTTTGTTTTTATTGCTTAACACTTGACACTGATACTAAGAGCAAAGATAGCCTTTCTTTCTGTAGCTTTCAGAGGTGGTGAGATAACTCTACTTTTTTGAAACACATCATGGTAGACTACATACTCGTAGTTGAAGTTGGCAAATTTCTCCATCCTCTCATTTTTTTTCTTTTTTCTGTAATTCCTTTGGTGTTGAGCAAACTGATATTCCTCTTGTAGATGAATTGCTCTAAACTGGCATTCTCTGTGTAAAACATTTACTTATCTTATTGGGTGCACTGTCAGGTAATATCAAGTTGGCTGAATTTGCTGATGCAATGCCATTTCATAGTTCATTCATTGGTAACTAGAATTACATTTTTGAGTTTGAATGATGCACTCTTAAGTACAAAGTATAATCTATCTCCTTGGAGTGTACCTGACTCCAGTTATTAACTATACGCAGATAGTTCTTTAAGTGGTGCAATCCTAGTATCACTTATCTTTGTAGCAGTGATTGTATCAAAGACAGAGCCCAGTTCTTGAAATCTTCTAGACTCATGATTGACATTCAAAGGTATAAATATTGTAGCTGGTGACAGAGATCAAATTTAATTAATATACTAGTGGCATAGAAGTTAGAATATGGTAACGAATTAACCTGCATTTAAAGCCTACCAGAGAAAATAACATGAGTTGTAAAATGTGCACGTTTGAGTTACGGTGGACCATATGGCCGCCGTTCTTATTAGATATTAAGTTTTAACATGAAAGATATTTTGCATTTATATTGAAGGAAGTACTAAAGTGAGTTAATGTAAAGAGTGTTCTCATGAAGAAGAAAATCATAATGAAAGTATTAAATGACTATGAATTAATCATACTTATATTGATTTAAATGAATTGTATTACTGCGAGTTACATATGTGCAGAAAAATAAATGCACATTTAAAATTGCTGTAACATGTCATAAGTGATGTTTGCAATTAAATAATTTCCTTTGCATATTTGATTTGAATTGTAAGGTGCGCAATAGGTTTTATTAATATATTAATGCATATTGAGGCTTTCTTAGTTTGATTAGGCCTCAAAGATTAATTTTGCAGCAGTAGTGGAAAATCACTTGTGTATTCTGTTCCCTCTGACCTGAATTATTTCCCCTGGTTGCTGCTGTGATATTGAATGTTCTATTGTATTGAAGGCGAACAATATTTGTTTTATCTGTCGAACAAGACAGGAAATTTGTAGTTCTCATGCAAGAAGTTAGCTCATTTTGTGTACTGTGAGAAAGGGTCCTAATGTTGCCAACAATTAGATAATGTAATATTCTGTTGGAACTGTATGAAATCATTGAAATGACTGCACTGGACTGGAGGCGGCGCGGACGCCAACGGACCGGGCTTGTTTTACTCCTATCCACGCCTCCATCGCTGTCTTCACCCACAAGCCGCCATCTCTGCATGGGGTGGGCATTCTAGAAGAGATTGCCGACCGATGGGACTAGTCAACACTGTGGGGCATCCTTGAACCTTCTCCCCAGCGGACTGCAACAATTCTATGAGACGCTGCATTGACCGCCTCGAGGTGGTGCCCCCTAGCCCTGGGCTACTGGAGATGCATTTCGCATGGGGCACTTCTTCTCCCTTCGCACCATGAGCACCAGACTTCCTCTTCTCCTTCCACCCCCAACACAATCCTTGCCTTAACACCTGTATACGGCAATGCATTAGGGTACTACTAACTTGCACTTTGCTTCTCTCTTCCATCTTCAAGAGAGAGCTGGCCTCTCATAGTAGCCAGGGACATCAGAGACAACTGCTCTTCTCTGGCAACTTTTCTATCATTGGCCTATGGCCCAACAGCCTAATTTCCAGGGTCTGTGCCTGATGCTACCGCAACTTTCATTGTCTACATGATCCTCAGTACTGGTGAGCCATACTACACTTTCTCCTCACGGCGGGACAATAACCGCTAGACGACGCAGCTGTGCCCTACAGATCCAATATAGTTAAGATCCTTTGAGCAGCATTTGGGCTCCCACTGGCACTGCTGATACTTTGACACCGGGTCTCTGGCTCTGGCCTCTACTGGCCCCCTGGGTCTTTCGATGCCCCCCCTGTGGAGATGCCCTCTGGAAAATCATCCGGTAAGCATACACAACAGCTACTCCTCTCGTAAGCTGTCTCACAACCACGGCTAATATCCTCAACTGCCGTTATGCCTGGCCCCATCCCGGCTGACGCCCCAGTGGATTCACGCTCACACACTGCCATGGAGCACATCCTGCAGAAAATCTCTGCAGTAGGCCGTCATCTGGAAGCCATGGACTCCAGGATTGCGGATCTCTCTGCAGACTCTAAGTCGATCCGTACAGATATAGCCGGCTTCCAGGACAAAGTCACAGAACTGGATCATCCCCTGACTACCATCAAAAGTAATTTAGTAAACCTGCCAGATGTAGACTCAGAACTACAATTCCTTCAACATAAACTCACAGATCTGGCGGACAGGAGCAGGAGGGACAATGTTACCTTTTTTGGCCTGCCAGAGAAAGAGGTGGGCTTTCCTTAAGGACTTCCTTCCTACCCTCACGGGCCTTTGTTTTTCTCCTACACAGGAATTTCATCGAGCCCACAGGATCAGCCCCCTCCACAAGAAAAATGGCGAGAGGCCCCCATCCCATCATAGCGTGCTTCCTATGACACAAACAACCTGCCAACTACTACGGCCCATATCGCCACAACGATCCAGAAATTTGTATTGCTGTGGACTTCTCCCATAAAACAAACAAAAAAAGGAAAGCGTTCCTTGCACTTAGACCTCAGCTGCGTCATCTGAACATTAAATTTGGGCTCTTCGAACCGGCCCGCATGTGGATAACGGTAAATGGTAACTTCAAGGACTTTTTTGAGCCTACAGACCTATATTTTTACTTGGATGGCCTCTCTGCCCAACCCATGAACCATAAATCCATGGAGCTGCTGTCCAGTCCTTCCACATTCAATACCTCCACTGGACCCACGGAGATGGACCTTGGTGCCCTCCGCACCTACTTTGCATTACATAAAAGGGAACGCTTTCTAGATTGTCCACAGAGGTCTCAGGATGGCAGAGACTTGGGTCTACAGGCGATGGCAGACATTACCCAAGATCTGCACAGAGATAAATCAAGGTCCCCCCTGAAGACCCTACCACCTGCCGACTGATGGACTGAAATGTCTCATGGGGACATTTGCTGTCAGCCTGCAGTCTGTCACCGGACGTCCGGAATGACCATCTGCTGAGCGCTAAGTATGATGCATGTCTTCCTCCGCTATTCTGTCATTGTTGTTATCACTGTTTTTGATATTGTTACTGTTATTGATCTTGATGTTCTTGCCATATGGATTGCCTTGTTGGGGACCCCGCTCACTCTCTCTGTATCCTTAGGTCAGGTACATGGTGGCTCTCATATATCTGCCGCTCTGCTCCACAACAAATGTTTAATAGCAAAGTGTTCTCCTATGAGCAATGTTGGTCCTATTGTCTAAGGTTCTGTTATCCCACAAGGTACAGCGCCCCTGTGCTTGGCTATTTCTGCTGTGTTGCTTCCCCTCACGTCATAACTGACTGACGACCAAATGGAACATTCTCGAGACTTTGGGCCTAATTATAACTTTGGAGGAGGGTGTTAATCCATCCCAAATGTGACGGATATCCTGCCCACCGTTTTACGAGTTCCATAGGATATAATGGACTCGTAATACGGCAGGTGGTATATCCGTCACATTTGGGACGGATTAACACCCTCCTCCAAAGTTGTAATCAGGCCTTTTGACTCTACTCCTCTGCACCATGCCTCTGTCCTCAACCACCATGTGTCTGCGGGGAACATCTCAGCTGCTTGGGGGCATTTCAGGGGATCTGCTATTTCTGACCTGGTCTGCCATCTATTTCCTTTCCTTCCCTGTCGTCCCCACCCCCCTTCCCAACCCGTCGGGCCTCCTCCTTTCCCTTCCTCCCCTCCCTGACTCCCAGCTTTCCCACCTACATTCTGGTGCTACAGTTCTCTTTTCTTCTTGTCAGTTCCTTGCCTGCCCCCCCTTGTGCTCACCCGGTCGTGGGTCTCACAGGCATAAACCTGTTGTTTAACACAGTTTGGCACACAGGGTGCCACCCTTCCTCTGAGGGGGAAGTAATCCCACACTCTGAGGGGTCATAATATGGGTCTCCGTACCGCCAGCCTGTTGGCGGTACAGACGCACTTTAGCCCTGGCGGTCGGTCATAATGACCCCCTCTGTCTCTTACCCATCACACCCAGGTGCGTTTTGTACCCGGACGCTCCTCCAGGAGCACCCTAGCACATGCACTCAGGGCCACCAGAAACTCCAGAGAGGAGGCTGTGGATCTCTCTCTGGCTCTCTCTCTTGACGCTGAGAAGGCTTTCAACCGGATTGAATGTGGTATCTCTTTGAGACCCTGAAACGCTTTGGTCTGGGACAGGGGTTCATTGCCAAAGTCCGTTGGCTGTGCGACTCACCCATGGCACAGGTCCATTGTGGGGGATTCCTCTCTGATGTGTTTTACGTCAAACGGGGAACCCAGCAAGTTTACCCACTGTCGCCGCTGCTATTCCTCTTGGCAGCGGAGCCCCTGGCAGCTTCTGTCGACAGTCACCCGTCATAGCTGACAACTCTATCCCGGGAGGCCGCTCCACGATTTACGCCAACAACAACAACATATTACTCACACTCACTGACCTCTCACGTTCCCTCCCAGTGCTGTGAGGTATCCTGGCAGAATTTGAAGCACTATCAGGATATAAAATAAAGTGGGATAAGAGTGAAACTCTACCCCTATCCCCACTAATCACGAGTGCAGTTCTCACAGCCCTCCCAGTTTCCTGGAGACAATCATGCCTTAAATATCTGGGGATCCTCGTCAATAGGGGCCTAGCTCACAGGGTGCAGGATAATTTGGAACCTCTGTATATCCCAATTGGGGCTCTCCCTATGGGGGAGAGTACAAGTTGTACGCATGGTCACCCTACCACGGTACGCTTATGTGCTAGGGATGTTACCGCTATTAGTACCTCTTGTCAGTGCTCAGAAAGGTAGTTGCCTGCATATGTAAATTCTAGTGGTGATCTCTTAGCCCACGACTTCCCGAAGCAAAACTCACTGGGCAGCGGGAATGCGGGGGACTGGGATTATCTTCCATAGAACACTATGCGCTGGCGCTACACCTTTCGCAGCTGGCCTTCAAGCTTCCAGGTGTATCGGACCCACCCCTGTGGATCAAGGCAGAGCAAGTACTCTCGAATATGCCACCAGGCCTGGATCTGCTTTATGGTTTTAGAGCCCCCCAGCCACAACCTGCTCATCCAGTTATACAGACCTTGCTGCACTCTTGGTGTCGGGCTCACCGTCTTCTGGGAGTGGATCCGCGTATTCATACTCATGCCCCGCCCTGGGGCAATGCCGTTTTTCTAAAGTGGGAGGAAGTGTTTGACTAGGAGGTCTGGTGGGCTAAGGGCTTCCTATCCATTTATCAACTCTTAGATAATGGGACGCTAAAATCGTTCCCGGCGCTGCAAGTTGAGTTTGGGCTCCCTGACCAATGCTCTTGGCAATACCAACAGCTCTCACACAGTCTCTAGAGCCGATTGGGGTCCTGCCCGTGGACCCTACAAATTCACAGGTGCTCGAGTATTTATGAACCTGGGGTTCCTCCCGGGGAGTGACGTCATGGCTGCACAATCTACTGAATCAGCATATATTCTCCCTGCCCCTTCTCACCTCCCTTAGGGCCAAATGGCAAACCCAATTGCAGGTAGATTACGATATGGGAGAATGGATTGACCTATTGGAGGCACAGGAGTGGGGGCTTGAGAGGCAAGAATTAAATTTTGCCTTTTCAAGACTTTACACAGCTGGTACTGGACACCCCAGAAACTTAGAGCAGCTGGACTATTGCCCCACATGACTTGCTGGATCTGCCCACACCAGCGTTGTGATTTACTACATATACTATGTGACTGTTCGAATATACAACCATATTAGGAGGCAGTTGGGGTCACATTGACCCTTGCCGCCCTCTCTCCCGAAAACCCTGCTTCTTTTGCACACCACAGGCGACAGCCAACTGATGTCCTGCATACAACTCCGACTCTTGCATACAGCGATGACCACGGCTAAATGTTTTATTCTCCGACACTGGCATGCGGCAATGCTCCCCTCACACAATGAATTGCTGTCGGCAATGTTCCAAACAGCCGCCCATGAAAGTATCATTTACAACCTACAGGACAGAGGTATTCCTACAAACATGGGCCCCTTTTCTCCGACTAATGAATAATTAAACCGCCCACTCCTACCTCTATTTGCCCCTCTGCCGGTCGTGCACGCTCACCCTTTCTTTCTCTCTCTTCCTCCTCCTCTCTTTCTCACTTTCTCATCCTCATCCTATTTCTCTCTATTCATCCTTCTTTCTGGATCTTACCTCCCTTTCTCTTCTTCTCTCTTCCTCTCTCTCTCCACCTCTTCTCTCTATACCTCTCCTTACTTTCCTACTTATGCTTCCTCCCCTCCCATCCTCTCTATCTCTTTATATCCCTCCTACATACACAACCATCTCCTCTGTCTCTATAATGTTACCCCCCTTTGTTGTGCTGTTGAATCTCGCTGCGATACACATGTACACGGGCCCTGGACCTGTTATTGATATCTACCACCTCTCCCATCAGGCGAGCAAACGTGATCCCTCAGTATACTGTTCCTATGAGTTTCAGCATTGAGCCCAGCTCTGTGCAACCGCCTATGGTCGGCATTGTCACCTCCTAATACCTGGATTTCCCCACAGCTGGCAAAGCTGGGGGCTTTGCCCATGCCCCCATATATGTTCACACTCATACCGCTCAGATTCTTGCTGAGGCTCCGACTGCTGTTCACAATCTGGGCATATTGCTATTAGAAGAGGATTGTTGTTCTGCTCCCTCATTATACTCCTTTATTATGCTCTTGTGTAATGTCAAATGTCATTCATAACACTGTTGTCTTGTTTATAATTTTCAATAAAAAAATTACGAAACAAAAAAAAAGAAATTATTGCAATTTTGCTGAGAAAATCTGGAATAGTTGCAAACTTGAAGTGCCATCTGCAGCCATTGGACACTGAATCTGACGCCTGAAGTGAGCCCACCAGAAGGACCAATAAACAGACCATGAATGTTTCTAATTAGTGAGGAACTTCCAAAAGTGGAAGTTAGTTTGTGTTGGAGTCGGTTAGACTCCTCCTGTCTCAAGTCTGCTGCTGTCACCCTCTGTTTTCTTCAAGTCACCCGATGACATTTCTCATAGCCTTAATTGTCCTATGTGTTATGCAGTTCAGTACTAATATGCTCAACTAATTCTGAAAAGCTGATCTGTCCTATGTGTAGCCCGTGTTCTGCACTGTCCTGATGCTGCTGCCAACTAACGTCGGAAGAAAGTGAACGTTCTAGCTGATAAAGTATTGCTACCTGCTGTCCCATGACGAGAGGTATAACTAAATGTGGTTTTTTGTTTCCTCTTCAGTTTCGATAAACACACCAGCACATTTTTATTATAGAGAGTTACCCTAATTGGATGTTTTTTCCAAATTATTTTTGTATTATCTTTATGTGTTAGCCTGTTCCCACACATACAAGTCTAAATTTGTGTTAGTGATAGGAATAGTCCAGGTCTGAAATCTGAATGTTAAAACTGTATTTTGACGATTTACTGATATCACCATCATCTGATTTTAAGTCGGATAGTAATGTGCATATTGTGTTGTTGGTAATCTATATTATTCTTTTAGAATGTTTAACAGTATTGATGTGCAGAAGGTTAAATCTTTTTAGACTTTTCGGTCAGTCAATGGTTTTCATGTATGTTTATAACTTAGTTTTGCGCACCATATACATGACATTGATTTTAGGATTGTAATAAAGCTTTGAAACTTTGTTCTGTTTGAAGTTTGATTTAGTGGTAAATTGTTCATGGTGTCCGGAATTGTATATGGTATAATATCATTGATTTGTGATTGACTAAATGTGGCTACTACACTCTTTGCCAAGTCCAAAGATCTAGTTGATATCTATTGGTGAGAACAGTGATGGTGTCTCACCAGTGGGTTTGTGGTTTCTGAGCCCAAGGCAGAGAGAAAATCTTCCCGGCACAACGCGCCAACACTGGTAATAAATGTTCTCAACTGGACAAATATGTGGTTAAGAATTTACTGTCAGAGAGAGGGTAATTAAGTTGAGAAGGGGCTACCCAAACAGCTTAATAAACACAACTCCATTAGGTGTCAACACAGTTCTAAGACAAACTCCACTCAACCCCCCGTAGATATGGTATATGCAGCAAGCAATATGCCATAGAAATGTGAGTTACATTCAAACAGTTCCAATAATGTTGAAGTCATGAAAATAGAACAGTAATTTTTTCAAACCAATTTAGAAATACAATGAATAAGTAAATGGGGACACCAACATGATTTAAAATGAATGATAACATGTGGATTTTTTTAAACTGGAAAACAAAGAAAATGTAAACTGTAATTTTAAAGTATGAGTCGGTGCATGGCTGGCACCTACTCATGATTCATGACTCAGGACCTTAATCTACCTTTTGGAGGTCAAAGCCTTCAAGTGGAGTGCTTGTGTGGGTCCCTCGTAGTATGATGCATCACATTGAGCTCTCACTCGAGGTATTGGTTTTAGTATTTAAAGCTCTGGGTAGGGCAAGGCTGGATTTTGTAGCTGTTGTGCTCTCTTCATTGCTCGGATAGATTAGCTGCCTCACCCTTGTCCAAGATTTTACCTTCAGACTTAGTGACTGTTTTGGGTGTCAAATTCACCAGCATGGCAAGGCTTGGTTTAAAGAACCTGGATAACTTTAAAGGATGGTCCCACTCAACCAATTTTCAACGCAGCAAAGCGCTCCAAATGGGGAAAACCTAGTTTTCATGCCTGTTAAGAGTGACAACTTCCTCAGAAAGCCTGAGCACCTTGTACCAGCCCTCTTGTGGTAGGAAAAATGTACAAGTACCATTTTTCTCCAACTGCTAGGAAGGTTCCTCCTGGGCACTCCATCAATGCTCAGATTCTCAAAGCAGGTTTCTAGGGACTAAGGGTCTAATTTTCAGCCCTTTGCAGCACCACCACATCATTAGTTTTTTGACCCATCGGTGACACTGGCAGTCCACTAAACTGCTCTATATTTACAAACTGGCACATTGGGCCCAATGCGTCAGTTTGTAAAGCATGCGTCATTTTATGTCTGTGCCAGGTATAATGTAGGCAGGGTAGGCGTTCTCATGGAAAAAGCCATGTAGAACTGCCGAAGTGAAATGTACAACTTTTCACTGCGTTATTTTACAACTTCACTGTGTCAAAATGTTACTGCCTGCTTGGAGCAGGCATAAAATTGATGCAGGGCTTTTTCCTGTGACTCACCTCGCATTGCTGGAGTTGCATCAGTTTAATGACGCAATTCCAGCAATGAGTCAGTTTAGCACCAACAGATGCATCTGAATTTCTGATACATCTGTGAAAATGTGTGCCATGGAGCTTTGTAAATACAGCACATCCATGGCGTCTTTAGGGGATGTGCAGCAGCAAGACATCTGAAGCACCGATGACGATAAGTCAGATGCTTGTAAATGAGGCCCTAGATCTCTCTAGCCAGTGTTTTGGTGGAGTTTAGTTCTCTCTGGTTAGTTGGGCTTTTTTGGATTCAGGAGTCCTTCTGTTATTTGTGTCCCTGAAACAGGAATACGGAAGGCCAACCACTTGACCTTTCAAGAGTAGTTTCAATCCCTGGGTGTCAGCAGGAGTCTTTGAGTCTTCCTCTTCCATCAGTCATTTAGCATCTCCTTCTTTGAGGATTTTGACTTCCTGGGTTCAGGAATATTCTAAGAGGGTGGTGGTGATGTGCTAGTCTTATCATTTGCACTAACCAGTGGCTGGAGAGTTTCCTACACCAATCCTGACTATTTTCTTACAGTATTCCCAAATATTTTTCAGTCCTTCTCTCGGTTTACTGCAAAATTTCAAGAAGCCCAGAAAAATAGCTGTAGCCATTGTCTAACCGTAGGAACTCTGGCTCTTTCTAATATGCCCTATTTTCATATATTAGTCACCCTGCTTGTGGGCTACAAGGCACATGTTATAGGTGACTTGGCTAGTATAAAGAAATAACTTTTCCACCATGGAAAAGGCGCTTTTCTCTCTCATGCGTCTGCAGCATGCATCCCAGGCAGAGAACAATGGAGTTACCTGTAGACATATATTTTTGTCAGTTATGTGTGTGGTGTGAATACACATTTCAGTCTACATTTGAAATTTAACTTCCATGTTACTGGTATATTTTCTGTGCAATCTAGCATGTGCTTACAGCAAAGCTAATAGAGGCAGTTAGGTAAATCTAATGCACCGTCCATGTTTTATCAGAACAGCACTTGCACTGATCCACTATTAATGTAGAACAGTGCGTACAGTCCAGCGCCAGTAAAATCAGACTAGAAAACTTGGGAGGACCACCACAAAAATTAGGAACTTTCTTGTATATTAATCAAAGCAAGCCTTCCGCTACACATATTCATGTCTATATTGAAATGCTGACTTCCGAGTAAAATTTAGCTATTAATATTTGTAATTTCCATCATTGTTAATTTTGTGGGATAACAGCTTTGAATCCAAACTCCAATTCACTCTCTTTCAGTGCTTAATTTGTAAGAAAATAAGAGTCAGACCCAATGTTCCCACTAATAATTTTCACAGTAATAGACTGTTTATGGGCACACTTTTTTCTGCTGTGTGCGTCGCAGCACTTTGAGGTGAGACATTATGTGAGCATGCAATACACTACTCTGTGTGATGATTGCGAGGGTCAGGCCAGGCCTCCATTTTACATAAAATGGTACAATATTACAAATTTTTTAAGCATATTTTATAACTATCTCAGCTAAAAAGTAAACTACACTCAAGCCTGTTATCAATGAAAGCTCATAAAATCATTCAAACTTCAATACTCCCAGAAGCACATTCCTCTGCAGCAGAAAAATAATTACTTATAATGAGCACCATGTTTATTAGAAGCTCTGTACAACATGTGGATGGTAAATTAGAAATTACGGCTATCTGAAAAAACAAGATTGCAACATCAAATGTAGAAGAAATATCAACCATTATACATTTTGTAAAAGGAAATAAAATAATCATGACAATAACAATAGAGAAACGTCCATCAGAATACATGTAGCAGGGAATTTTGGCAAGTGCTAACACAGTGTGAATTTCTGTGTCCCTACTGTGCTTATCAGTTAATGGTTCCATGGAGATGCACATAGTTATTTTGCTTGCCCTTCCATTTGTGTACCACAGAAGGCCTGTCAAACAGTTAATGTACCACAAAATGCATGGCCTTAATTTACTTCAGCTACAGACTGAAAAGCTGTCAAATGTGCCATAAATTGCAGGTGTTGCTTGTATATGTTTGGTTCATTGGTTACTAGTCAACAGAATACCTATTATTTACTGTGCCATACAATTCTTGTCCTCTTTCTCATTCTCTCTTGCTTCTTTCCATCCCACTATGGTCCAATAATATTTGTCCCTCCTCGAACTTGCTCTCATTCAGGCTTCTAGAATCTTACTCTCAATCTTTCATGCTTAGTCAATATTTGCTCACAATCTGTCACCCACTCGCTCTCTCTCACTCATTCATTTGTTGGAAGATAACACTGCCCCTCATTATCACTCACCTTGTCACACATGCTTAGACATTCTCTTAACTCTCTCAGTATTTATTTGTTGCTCACTAACTTTCCATGTGTCCACTATCTTGCTTAATCACTTTCACTTTCTTTTGCTCTGTCTCGTGCACTTATTCATACTCACATTCACCAGGTCATAATCACTCTCAGACTTGTCACTCTGCATCTTACTGTCACCACGCTGATATCAGTAAAGTTCATAAATGCAAAGAAGGAACTGGCACAGTCAAAACGCATGTTAATGTGATATTACAGTAATTATAACTTTACATGATATGCAAGGAGTATATTTTACTGTTTCCACTACTTTAATGCCACCTTTCAGAACATGATTCCCAAACACACGAGTTACTTCTAAAATTTGCAACATTGTGTTCATATAGCAGTGTAAACTGGTACCATTAAAAGGCAGTTCAGACATGTTTGTACGTCCAAATGAATCACCAATGCACATAGGAAAGTGCTAAAAACCTCTGACAGAACTGCATGATTCTCATGTATACTGAGAGCGAAACGAAGCTGGTGTATTTTTCCCCTGACAATAATCACATTTGTGTCCACCTTGAAGTGCCCAATGGTGTTCCATGCTGTGAAAGAATAACATGCATTTAAAAGAACGAGAGGTGGAATGGCTGGTGGATGAAACCGAAAGAGCTTGGGTCTGCAGACGATGCACAAGAGATGCCAAAAGCACTAATAGCCAGAACAAGACTAAAAGCTTGAGCAGTGAGAAAAGCAGTCCCTTACTTTTGAGAAATCAGACTGTTTGTGTTTCATTCTACTTTTCACACAGTGTGGAAAGATCTCTTTGCTTGTTCAATGACCTATGGCCCAGAAAAAGCTTGTGCAATGCGTGCTCTATATGACCTCCAGCGCACTGATAAATGTCCTTCTGTGGGGATGCGCAGGCGCGCAGCTTAGAGGGAGCATAGGTCAGAGCCCTTGTCAGAGGCCACCACAGCTTGCACCATCCATTGCCACTGCTACCGCTGCCAACGACAGTACCTATACAACTACTTACCATCACACTGCCACAAGTGTGACAATTCAGACTGTTCGGTGTCCCCAGAGGTATATGAATGGCTGGAGCGGCTGGTATTAGTTTTTTTATGTATATTGAATTAATTAACAACTGTTACTCTGCTCATCTCTTAATTACACAGACAACGCCACCATGTGGCTGCTGCTATAAGTGACAGTGTTGACAATTAAATGCCAGTGCCGAGCACCGGAAACCTTCAACTCAAGTTAAGCACTGATCTCTTTGCATCTCCTTTGCTTTTTTTGCAAATAGCGTTTCATAGAACAAGGATAAATCAGCTTGCTTGAATTGTACTTGAAAAAAGATAAATCATCTTTTAATTTGTCTGTGTATCTCATTCACATCCATTTGATAAATTGAAGAATTAAAACTTTCTTGCTGGTCTATACTGAACACATGGCGTTATAATTCAGTGAGGAGCGCCTTAGCTAAACCTTTAACTATTTGTCTCCCAGGTCATTAAATATCATGCTCCCATAGCTACCACAAGGACGCATTGCTTCATTAGCCACTGCTCTGTCCATTCTCCATGCAAAATTCTGCCTTGGTCAGGGCCAGAGTGGGGAACCAGAAGCAGCACTTGCAAAAATGCTCAAACCAAGGGAGCTAAGTTGCTCTTCTTGTGCAATCTTTCACTTTCTATCCATTCACTCTCTGAAAACTCTTCTCTCAAACCTTCATTACTGATTGCTTTCTCTATACTTTCCCCCATCCTCCCTCTCTTTCTCTGGTTCTTGAAGGCTGCTGTGCACGCTACAATTCGCCTTAAAGAGCTGGGGAAGCTAACAGAGGTACCAGGAACTGCCCTGGACTTTCAAAACAGGCCTCCAAGAGTTCCAGCCCAAGGGGTAAATACCCGAGGGAATAAAAAAAAACTCCGGCCCTCCCCTTGGGAGAGCCACATAAGATGTGTGTCTAAGCCTCAAGCTGTTTTCCCTGGTCTGAAGACAAGTGAATGTGGAAAGTTCATTGAACAAATAAGCATTGGCAAAACCATTAGCTCTGGCTTTAAAGTGCTAACATGTGTAAACGCAAGCATGCACTAGTGCTCACTTTGATTGTGCAAATAAAGTTGTTCAAATTCCCTTTGAAGGGTATGAGCTTGAGGGACAGGATCAAGGTACTTATGGCCACTTTACAAGGTTTCGCACAGTAAGGGGTCCAGCTCCAGCAAGATATGCTGGACCTGAAGCTAAGGCGGTGCTCAACTCCCACAAGTTCTTTTTAAACCACTGTTGCCACCAGCAATTTGAAGAAGACTTCCTCTTGAGTCTTTGATCCTCACATCGTTTCCTATTCCTTCTGTGCTATCATCCTTTATGTCAGTGTGATTTGGGCCATGAACGAACTGGGAAAAGGGAACTATATGCCTGTAGCACATAAACTGCTTGTGGCGACCCTGCTTTCATTTATACTTTGGAGTTATTAAGTATATATAATATGTGTAAAATGTGTGCAATTTCGCCCCATTTCCGTTGCTGTCAGTCAGTGCTGTGTAATGGTATCAGAATTCAATATTTGTGCTTTTGTCTGGAAACAATAAGAGCATTGACTTCCACAAAGACGCACTAACTGCAAAATGTGAACTGGATCAAAAGTCTATACCACTAACAAATATGTATTATGTGCTGAAAAGGGGCCATGGGTGGATTTAAAGAATAACTCTCTCCCGCTTGAGGGAAAAATGGAAGCAGTAAGGAGGAGCTGATGTGATGTGCATTAGTGCTAACACACTAGTTGCATGGCGCAAATGCAACACAGTGAGCTCAGCACAGCAATGCACCACACAGAGCCCCCACTGCCATCTCTGGCTCCATAGGCCCTGATATGCAGATAGTTAGAAATGGGGTCTTTGGTTGACAGTCAGGTTACCCCCTGTTCAAGCAAGGACCCTCACTCTAGTCAGGGTAAAAGAGAATCACCCTCAGCTAACCCCTGCTTACCCCCTTGGTAGCTTGGCAGAGCAGTAGGCTTAACTAAATAGTGCTAGGTGTGAAGTATTTGTACCAACACACACAGTAATTTAATGAAAACACTACAAAATGACACAACACTGGTTTAGAAACATAGGAAATATTTATCTAAACAAAACAAGACCAAAACGACAAAAATCCACAATACACAAGACAAGTTATCAATTAAAAAGCAAAAAGAGTCTTTCTGTAGTTTAAAACACACACTAACACTGTTAGCGTCAAAATGTACCTTGGATGCATCAAAAATAACCCCGCACGGGAGAGTGTGCATCAAAAAGGGCTACACGAGTGGGACCTTGCATCGTTTCTCCTTTCATCGGGTCGGACGTGTCATTTCTTCTCTCCGGAGGAGAGCGATGCATTGGTCCGGGCAGGCCTTGCATTGTTTTTACACGCCCAGCGGTACTTGCATCAGAAATCCAGCTGCACGATGATTCAAAAACCACACAGCGCGGGTTTAGATCTTCGAGTTTCCATCAGACATTTCTCCAGATCCATGCGTTGATTCTTCAGTTGTGTTTCCGGCGAGCGTCGATTTTCAGCCACAGAGCCGGTGGCGCATCGTTTCTTCAGCTGCAGATCGGAGTTGTGTTGATCTTTCCCCGCACGGCGCTGTGTGCGTGGATTTCCTCCTCTTAGGCTGCCAGCTTCTCCTTTCAGGGTCCCAGGAACTGGATGGGCACCACAGGGTAGAGTAGGAGTCTCTCCAGAGACTGCAGGTGCTGGCAGAGAGAAGTCTTTGCTGTCCTTGAGACTTCAAAAAACAGGAAGCAAGCTCTAAATCAAGCCCTTGGAGATTTCTTATCAAGATGGAAGGCACACAAAGTCCAGTCTTTGCCCTCTTACTCTGGCAGAAGCAGCAACTGCTGGATAGCTCCACAAAGCACAGTCACAGGCAGGGCAGATCTTCTTTCTCAGCTCTTCAGCTCTTCTCCAGGTAGAGGGTCCTCTTGTTTCCAGAAGTGTTCTAAAGTCTGTGGTTTTGGGTGCCCTTCTTATACCCAATTTCTCCTTTGAAGTAGGCCGACTTCAAAGTAAGGTCTCTCTTGAATGTGAAATCCTGCCTTGCCCAGGCCAGGCCCCAGACACTCACCAGGGGGTTGGAGACTGCATTGTGTGAGGGCAGGCACAGCCCTTTCAGGTGTGAGTGACCACTCCTCCCCTCCCTCCTAGCACAGATGGCTCATCAGGATATGCAGGCTACACCCCAGCTCCCTTTGTGTCACTGTCTAGTGTGAGGTGCAACCAGCCCAACTGTCAAACTGACCCAGACAGGGAATCCACAAACAGGCAGAGTCACAGAAATGGTATAATAAGAAAATGCTCACTTTCTAAAAGTGGCATTTTTAAACACAAAATCTTAAATTCAACTTTACTAAAAGATGTATTTTTAAATTGTGAGCTCAGAAACCCCAAACTCCACATGTCCATCCGTTCCCAAAGGGAATCTACACTTTAATCAGATTTAAAGGTAGCCCCCATGCTAACCTATGAGAGGGACAGGCCTTGCAACAGTGAAAAACGAATTTAGCAATATTTCACTGTCAAGACATATAAGACGCATTACTATTTGTCCTACCTTAACCATACACTGCACCTGCCCATGGGGCTACCTAGGGCCTGCCTTAGGGGTTTCTTACATGTAAGAAAAGGGAAGGTTTAGGCCTGGCAAGTGGGTACAGTTGTCAAGTTGAATGTACAGTTAAAACTGCACACACAGACACTGCAATGGTGGGGCTGAGACGTGATTACAGAGCTACTTATGTGGGTGGCACAACCAGTGATGCAGGCCCACTAGTAGCATTTGATCTACAGGCCCTGGGCACCTCTAGTGCACTGCACTAGGACCTTACTAATAAATCAAATAAGCCAATCATGTATAAGCCAAATACATACACATTTTGTAAAGGAGCACTTGCACTTTAGCACTGGTTAGCAGTGGTAAAGTGCCCAGAGTAACAAAAACAGCAAAATCAGAGTCCAGCAGACATCAACAACCTTGGGAACAGAGGCAAAAAGTTAAGTGAGACCACGCCAAGGATGAAAAGTCTAACACGGATATTCAGGGTACACTATGGTTGAATCAGTTTCTGGAAGCTCAGGCTCAATTTCAAGGTGCTCCGAGTAACTGAAGCTCGGCGACACCAAAGGACACATCAGGACAGCCACTGTCGGGGTTGTTACACACCCCTATTAAATATCGGGAATAATGAAGTGTTCGCTTGGATTTTTACATACACATGCAGACAAAACACACATGCACACACCCTCTTGTCTCTGTTTTAAAGGTCTTAAAAAAAATGATTTTACAAAATATTGAGTTATCTGTACTATCCCTTCCTACTGCTTCCCAGGGCCCCCTACTGATCTGCTTCCCGTATATGTTGTAATCAGAAAGACTGTTGAGAAATCTAAAGCTCCTCCCTCCCCCCTACGATTCTTACTGTCCAAGGTCACCCCTGGCCACTGTAGTTACCAGAGTACTGGAGCGAATCACTGCAGGATGGGCATCCTTAGTGGATCATGGTGTCCCATGACCAGTGGCCTCATCTCCCACTAAAGAAACAGAAGAATACCTCGAGGATGAAAAATGTCTTGGTGCTGGGACAGGGAAGGAATGATCACTGGGCACTACAGAATAAGGGGAGTGCTGTGCAAGGGCCTAAAAGCATAGACAAGCCCTAACTAAAACATTTAAATGAGATCACTAATTAATTTATCATGGCATCACAGGGGAGGGCGTCGCATGACCTCTTATCTGATGATGCAGCTCGGCCAAGGCAATGTGAGCTAGGCTGCAACTGCTCTCAGATTTTTTTTTTTTTGCTGACAGTCATTGCACAGAGTGACTATTGTCATGGCTGGGAAGTGGATGGGGACACCCGCTCTCACTAGACCTTTGGTGGGGGCTGGGGGTAGAAGAGGCTTGGGGAGGGATACTGTGATTGAGCACTACTCCTATTGTTCCCTGTAGTGTTTCCTTGTAGCTCTTACGTTCCGGGGCGACTCCTAGTCTAGCCACCTGGCACCTACCAACTGCTGTTTTAGGCTAACCAAGCAATCAATGACCCTACGATATTTTAATCTTCATTTTTGTCTTGATTTTTCCCTGAATGTGATGCCCCACGTAACATGACAACCTAGATGAGCCTAAAGACAGACTAGGTAACAGGGCTACTTCCACCTGCCAGTATCTCTGGGGAGGGTGAATGAGCCTGGAACAACGTACGTCGCTCCAGTGGCCTACTGAAACTTAATAATAGTTGCAGCAAGTCAGTTGCACATTGGCTGACAGCCCTCGTGAAAGGACCAGACTGTTACTATTGGCTGGAAGCTGCCTGTGCGTTTCACAATGCCTGATTCTCAGCAAGGGGTATGCATATTCCAGTGAGGTAATCCATCTCAATGTATATATTTACCGCTTTCATCACTGGCAAATGCGTTCAGCACGGTGTCAATACACATTTTTCCTTAACTTGAGATTGTGTGAAACCTGGGGACCACCTTCCTGACAACGTTTTGTATGCACATCCCCCAGGACACTTGGGTGTACTAAAATTAGGAGTACATATGAAGATATAAGGTACAGCAAGTGTTGAGGTAAATATATGAGAGTAGTTTTCGTTGCTCAATGGGCTAAACGCGACACATACAAAGGGATGCCACAGTTTAAATACTTATATTCTGAGGTGGAAAGAGGGAATTGTGATTTGACGGGAATACTTTGTGTTACCTCAGAACCATCCTTAAGAAACTTTCTTCAGACAGGTAGATCTTTTCGTTTGGCCCGGTCCATATTCCTGCAACTGTGTACCTCGCTCACACACTTTCACATAAAGTCTTATTTACTATTGACACGCAAGTGAACATCGCTCTGCAGAAAGCCCAGTGAGTGCATGAGCATGTAGTCTGCATACGGTTATTACTTAACTTTCAGACACTGTGAGAAACATGCACTTACTTTAGCATCAAATCCATAGCTGTCAATCATGGCCTATCACGAATACCCATCCATACCCTGAAGTCGCCCAGACACTTAGAAGTGCCTCAGTTCAGTGTATGCCCTACACGAGAGTCATATGTTGCAAGTGAGAAAAGCAATGTCTGTAAAATGTTCTTTGTGGATGAAAGATGAAGTAAAGTGTGAAATATACTATACATCACGGTACGGACCTGTTCTGAGCTAGTGGCTCTCCCGATGGTAATTGTGCAGAAAGAAGCCTTAGCAAAGGCCTCCTGGTCCCATCACAGGCCTTTGACGCCTCACACCCCACTGGATTTTCCTGTCACCCACCAACAGAAAGTCAAACTTTCAAGGTGCTTGTTGCGGCTATTATAGTCCTCCTGGTGTGTGGAGCAGGATGAACGTTCCCAAACAGCTTCTGATTCCCTCAGAGCTTGGCGCCCTGTGCAGTGTCACTGCCCACACCGCCCTACAGCTGGCCCTACGTCTACCGTGAAAGGTACATCCATTGTGGTAGAGAAACCTCTACCAGTTTGACTCTGAATGTAGAGAATTTTCATCTGCCTCCTTGGCAGAGAAGGGAAGTTCGCTGCTGTTATGGTGAAAGTGACAAATTGCAGTGAAACAAAATCAACCGTATGGTAGGAAAAATCCCAGGGTAATACAGGTGGATCCCAATATCAAATTGATGGTGTGCTGTCTCTTTAAGAGAATTTGGTACAGGGGTTAGCGCACTAGAATATTAATTTGGGTAAGATTACGTTTGTCATGGAAAAATAGTGCAAAGCTTCCTAGTAAGTAAGTGAGTGAGTACATCTATATAAGGCAGTTGTCACAGGCGGGACTGTCTTTGGGCTTCGAGAGCAATGGAAGGAGGAATTGCCAAAGACTGGGCTGCTGGAGAGGCCACAAGTGAGAAGGATCCTTAAAGCATAAAGGTAGTGGTTGCTTGAGATTTCTTCATCTAGAAGGAAAGACGAATGATGGTGACAAGGAACTGTGTTACTTGTGCCACTGTATATTTGGGTTGAATTGCTACAGCTAATACTTTTGCTGTTCACCAGAACTTTAGTTCAACTACGTGGGGTCAAACCTCCTGCAGCAGGTAGGAGCCCAGTTAAGTTAGCTCATGGATTATTGTCTACAGTCATGTAATCTGGGCACATCCTGGGCGGTGGGTCTCTTTGTGATATGCTCTCGACTGGGATGTCCACTAAGGTGGAAGCAATGGTCTTGACTGGGATGTCCACTAAGGTGGAAGCAATGGTCCTTTTTCGCCAGTGTTATGAAGTAAGTACTGGTATAATGTTGTGTGGGGTGGTGGCAGTAGAGGTCATGTGGGTGCATGCATCATTGGGATAGAGCGTGGCATCTTGGGAGGCC